>NC_074668.1:47480308-48680308 GCF_029448725.1 Salvelinus fontinalis
AGGGAATAGAGCGCCATTTCAGATGCAGTATAGGAGTCAGAAGTGAGCGAGAGAAAGCCTCCAGATGTGTCTGTAGTGCGCGTGCCAGGGGGAAAGGCCCACTCGCTCTCAGAGCTTTGCGTTGGTTCCTTTGGGTTGATTTCATCCCATGCTGTTCCAGTAATGAAGCCCAACACAACACTGCTGCTTTCTACCCTGGTCACTGTAGTCAGGTCACTAAAGGGCCCGCTAGCTGGATGGCTAGCTAAATCCTCCCTCACTACTCTCCAGCTCTGGCTTCCCAGAGTGTTTTGCATCAAAGCTGGAGGATAATTAGTCAACTGATCTATCCAAGTGATCAGAGCCTTCGTTATGCTATCACATTCTGACGAAAGACTAGTTTTGTTTGCCCGAGTCATCGTCAGTTCGTTGTCGTATCCCCCCCTCATAGGTTAAAGCAATTAACTGCTCTTCTCCATAATCCACAGAGTTATGCCTCAAATCCAGAAATTGGGCACCAGAGATATTCAGCTGAGCTCACTCACTCCGCCCGCCCCAAGGCACATTTTTACCTGAAAAATAAAATAATAAAAGAAGTATGCGTCCCTCTTCCCTATGTAGTGCACTAAGCAGTGCACAATATAGGAGATAGGGTGTTATTTGGGATGCAAAAATTAGTGTGAAGGGAGGAACTTTCTTTTTTCATTTTAAAAACTCTTTGATGAAAAAGGAATCAACATTTAGGCACTGATTATTTGAATATTTTCATAAAAGATAATACATTTATATTATGAGTTAATTATAAAATTATATTAAATCTAAAGCCAGAACAATTGGTTACAATGATTGGCTATTATCATTTTTGACGGTGTGTTTTATGGTGGGGTTTTCCTATGAGGTATCTAGCACATTAATCACCACGTTATTCATTTTGTCTCACGTAATATAAGTTGCATAATTCTAGTTGGTGTATTTTCATATTTTGATTCATGTATTCCATTCTATTCGAGTGCTTTATGAAGATTTAGTGCAATGTCATTTTGTGTGTGTCACTTGTGATTCCACCATAGTGTGTTTCAAAGAGATCTTGTTCTGTAGCGGACAATCTCTGTTCATCTGAACTGACTTTGAATTCATTACTGCATATGAACAGCAGAGGGAGCTAGGGGATCATTTTTGTCTCATAAAACGCTACTCTCCTTACGTTAACATTTTAGTCATTTAGTAGACACTCTTATCCAGAGTGCATACATTGTAATACTGGTCCCCTGTGGGAATTGCACCCACAACCCTGGCATTGCAAGTGCCATCCTCTACCAAGTCCTTCTGGCAATTACTCTGAGCAGAGCGATGACAACTTTTGATTTTCTCATTAAATAGCCTACTATTCGACTTTTATGATTTTGTTTCTTTAAAAAAAGTAAATCTTTTCTATGTTGAATCGTCTCTAAAAAAATAAAGACAACCCTTTAGCGGTGACACCTGTGAGACGTGAGCCCTATAGGCTACAGAGAGACCAACAAAAAGTTGTAATTTTAATGTTGTCATTGTTCATGTTTACTGCCTCTCCGCCCAGACCTTCAGAAGCTGCTCGATGAAGTCCACCAGAGTGTCACCAAAGACTTAAGTGGTCCAGAGCAGATTCATGGCGACGGCACTTTGACTGTCGGATACCGGTAACGCCCCCTAGGCCTAGCCACATTCCACTCCCCTTTCTGGTCACTACTCTTCTGCATTTGCTCTTTCCGCTTTCACCCCTTACTCTCCTGCTCCTCTCTTTTCCTTTCCTCGGCAATAGATTAAAGGGGTACCGAGACAAGTTATCTCTGGAATTAACAACTTCATAAATGGCTATGTATGTAGAGGCTGTTGGAATTGAGCTAGTGGATGATTACATAATGTCGACTGAGTAAAGTAAAGGCATATCATGCCGACCCAATGGTGACCAGGTTAGCAATTAAACATTTGCATTTCCACGCAGACTTCAACCCCGTGTTAACTCCAGACCCCAGGGTGAGAGGGTGATCTAATATGTAAACGCCCTAACTAAATACTAACGGATTTGTTCCCTCACACAACAGGCCACCTACCCAACCCACCCCTCAGAGAGGGGACAACACAACGCGCACCAAGACCAAAGACACACCAAGACCCAAAAGGTTGACTTGCTACACCTAAACTCAAATTACTACTACTTTTCTACCGTTCCACCAGCTGCAGAATCAAAATAAATTCTGCTTTGCGCCAGAAGATGTCAGGTTTGCGAGGAAGAGCTATTTTGCAGACAGAAAATGTTGCCTACACTACTTTACTATACTGCATTACATTGAGTATGATATTGCATTGAGTGTAACTGTGTTGTATTGAAAAAAGCCTTGTCTCTGTCTCTGTGTGTAGTTGTCCTGCTAAAGCCACTGTCTCTCTAGCTCTAGTCACAACAACTCAATCAGTCAATCAATCTATCAATCATGGTATTGTATAAAAAAAAATACATATACAGTATATAAAGTTTCCCTGCTAAGCCTGCATTGTGTGTAATTTCAGTCCATTCAGAAAGTATTCAGACCCTTTGACTTTTTCTACATTTTGTTACGTTACAGCCTTATTCTAAAATGGAAAAAATGTATTTTTTTCCTCATCAATCTACACACAATACCCCATAATGACAAACCGTAAACAGTTTATAAAAATAAAAAATCACATTTAAACAAAAACAGAAATACCTTATTTACATAAATATTCAGACCCTTTGCTATGAGACTCGAAATTGAGCTCAGGTGCATCCTGTTTCCATTGATCATTCTTGAGATGTTTCTACAACTTGATTAGAGTCCACCTGTGGTAAATTCAATTGATTGGACATGATTTGGAAAGGCACACACCTGTCTATATAAGGTCCCACAGTTGACAGTGCATGTCAGAGAAAAAACCAAGCCATGAGGTCGAAGGAATTGTGTGTAGAGACAGGATTGTGTCGAGGCATAGATCTGGAGAAGGGTACCAAAAAATATCTGAAGCATTGAAGGTCCCCAAGAACACAGTGGCCTCCATCATTCTTAAATGGAAGAAGTTTGGTACCACCAAGACTCTGCCTACAGCTGACCGCCTGGCCAAACTGAGTAATCGGGGGAGAAAGGTCTTGGTCAGGGAGGTGACCAAGAACCCGATGATCACTGACAGAGCTCTTTGGAGATGGGAGAACCTTCCAGGAGGACAACCATCTCTGCAGCACTCCACCAATCAGGCCTTTATGGTAGAGTGGCCAGACGGAAGCCACTCCTCAGTAAAAGGCACATGACAGCCCACTTGGAGTTTGCCAAAAGGAACCGAAATACTCTCAGACCATGAGAAACAAGATTCTCTGGTCTGATGAAACCAGATTGAACTCTTTGACCTGAATGCCAAGCGCTATGTCTGGAGGAAACCTGGCATCATCCCGACGGTGAAGCATGGTGGTGGCAGCATAATGCTATGGGGATGTTTTTCAGTGGCAGGGACTGGGAGATTGGTCAGGATCAAGGGAAAGATGAACGGAGCAAAGTACAGATAGATCCTTGATGAAAACCTGCTCCACAGCGCTCTGGACCTCAGTCTGGGGCGAAGGTTCACCTTCCAACAGGATGATGACACTAAGCACACAGCTAAGACAACGCAGGAGTGGCTTCGGGACAAGTCTCTGAATGTCCTTGAGTGGCCCAGCCAGAGCCCGGACTTGAACACAATTGAACATCTCTGGAGACACCTGAAAATAGCTGTGCAGCGACGCTCCCCATCCAACCTGAGAGAGCTTGAGAGGATCTGTACACAATAATGTTAGATACTCCCTAAATACAGGTGTGCCAAGCTTGTAGCTTCATACCCAAGGAGACTCGAGACTGTAATCGCTGCCAAAGGTGCTTCAGCAAAGTACTGAGTAAAGGGTCGGAATACTTATGTAAATGTGATATTTCCAGTTTTTTTTATTTATACATTTGCGAAAATGTACAAAAGTAAAACCAGTTTTTGCTTTGTCCTTATGTTTAGTATGATGACAAAAGAAAACATCAAAATGTGGGAAAAGTCAACAGGTCTGAATACTTTCCGAATGCACTGTACATGTTATGTTTTTGTATTGCAAATCATTCTGTCTCTCTCTCTGTCTCTCAATTCAATTTAAGAGCTTTATTGTCATGGGAAATATATGTTTACATTGCCAAAGCAAGTGAAATAGATCATTAGCAGAAGTGAAATAAACAATAAAAAATGAACAGTAAACATTACACTTACAAAAGTTCCAAAATAGTAAAGACATTTCAAATGTCATATTATGTCTATATACAAGTACAAAAGGGAAAATAAATAAATATAAATATAGGTTGTATTTACAATGTTGTTTGTTCTCACTGGTTGCCCTTTTCTTGTGGCAACAGGTCACAAATCTTGCTGTTATGATTGCACATATTTCACCCAATAGATATGGGAGTTTATCAAAATTAGATTTGTTTTCGAATTCTTTGTGGATCTGTGTAATCTGAGGGAAATATGTGTCTCTAAAATGGTCATATATTTGGCAGGAGGTTAGGAAGTGCAGCTCAGTTTCCACCTCATTTTGTGGGCAGTGTGCACATAGCCTGTCTTCACTTGAGAGCCAGGTCTGCCTTCGGGGGCCTTTCTCAATAGCAAGGCTATGCTCACTGAGTCTGTACATTGTCAAAGATTTCCTTAATTTTTGGTCTGTAACAGTGGTCAGGTATTCTGCCACTGTGTACTCTCTGTTTAGAGCCAAATAGCATTCTAGTTTGCTCAGTTTTTTGGTAAATTATATCCAATGTTTCAAGTAATTATCTTTCTTTTTCTCTCTCTCTGTGTATAGTTGTCCTGCCAAGCCTCTGTCAGCCACCAGTGAGTTGATCAGCAGTAAGAGGTCCATGCTGTGGGATATGAGGAAAGCCTATGAGGAGAGAGCAGAGGAGCTGGCCCAGAGCTTCAGTGACAGTCTGGACCACAACGCCAGGTGACTGTCCCCTCTCTGACCATCTAGTTCTGGTCACAACTCACCTCCACAAATGTTTATATTAGTTTACCTAGGCAAGTCAGTTAAGAACAAATTCTTATTTACAATGACGGCCTACCCCGGCCAATTGTGCACCGCCCTATGGGACTCCCAATCACAGCCAGATGTGATAGAGCCTGGATTCAAACCAGGGACTGTAGTGACACCTCTTGCACTGAGATGCCACGCCTTAGACCGCTGCGCTACTCGGGAGCCCCAATCTGACTTTTGTCCCTTTTCCTCAGAGAGAGAGGCATGCCTGTGTTGTCTTCTAAAGCCATGTTTGTTCAATGACCAATTAATCTCTAGTGCCGGTCAGTTTTTAGTCTCAAAAGCATTGACCACGACATGATTTGAACACGTAAACTTGCAATCTGGAGTCAGACGCGCTACTGTTGCGCCACAAAGTCTGGTGGTGTATTAACTGAGCTATCAGGCCTCTCGAAGTGCTGATCCTCACATGGTGTTCAGTTTCTCATTCCCAGCAGAAAGATATCAAACAGTCTACTTACTTAGGACCTTGTGGCGCAACAGTAATGCGTCGGACTCCAGATCAGAAGGTTGCGCATTCAAATCATGTCAGGATTCATGTTTTTAAGCATGAATGAAAACGGGGCCTGCTCTGACCAGCACTGGTCCCATGTGGCTCAGTTGGTAGAGCATGGCACTTGCAATGCCAGGATTGTGGGTTTGATTTCCACGGGGGACCAGTACAAACAAATATTTAAATGTATGCAGTCATCTACTGTAAGTTGCTGTGGATAAGAGCATCTGCTAAATATGTAAAATGAGGTAAGTTGGTCTCTGAACAACCACACCACAAGGTCATAGGTAACTAACCAGGCAGTATGAGACTGTTTCTTTGAATTTGCCCACATCTTTCTCTGGGGAAAGAAGCAGACAACCTAATTATGATAAGTGTACTATAAATCAAATGTTATTGGGCATATACACATGGTTAGCAGATGTTATTGAGAGTGTAGCGAAATGCTTCTAGTTCTGACAATGCAGTAATATCTAACAATTCTACAACAGATACCAAATACAAACAAATCTAAGTAAAGGAATAAGAATATATAAATATATGGATGAGCAATAACAGAGTGGCATAGGCAAGATGCAATAGGTAGTATATACATATCATATGTAAACATTAGTAAAGTGACTAGTGTTCCATCTATTAATGTGGCCAATAATTTCACGTCTGTGTATGTAGGCTGCAGCCTCTCTATGCTAGTGACAGCTGTTTAACAGTCTGATGGCCTTGAGATAGAAGCTGTTTTTCAGTCTCTCGGTCCCAGCTTTGATGCACCTGTACTGACCTCGCCTTCTGGATGGTAGCTGAGTGAACAAGCAGTGGCTCGGGTGGTTGTTGTCCTTGATGCTCTTTTTGGTCTTGCATCGGGTGGTGTAGGTGTCCTGGAGGGCAGGTAGTTTGCCCCCGGTGATGCGTTGTACAAACCACACTACCATCTGGAGAGCCCTACGGTTGTGGGTGGTGCAGTTGCCATACCAGGCGGTGATACAGCCCGACAGGATGCTCTCAATTGTGCATCTGTAAAAGTTTGTGAGGGTTTTTGGTGACAAGTCAAATTTCTTCAGCCTCCTGAGGTTGAAGAGGTGCTGTTGCGCCTTATTCACCACACTGTCTGTGTGGGTGGACCATTTCTGTTTGTCCGTGATGTGTACGCCGAGAAACGTAAAACTTTCCACCTTCTCCACTGCTGTATGGTCGATGTGGATAGGGGGGTGCTCCCTCTGCTGTTTCCTGAAGTCCACAATCATCTCCTTTGTTTTGTTGATGTTGAGTGAGAGGTTTTTTTTCCTGACACCACACTCCGAGAGCCCTCACCTCCTCCCTGTAGGCCGTCTCGTCGTTGTTGGTAATCAAGCCTACTACCGTTGTGTCTTCTGCAAACTTGATGATTGAGTTGGAGGCGTGCATGGCCACGCAGTCATGGGTGAACAGGGACTACAGGAGGGGACTGAGCATGCACCCTTGTGGGGCCCCAGTGTTGAGGATCAGCAAAGTGGAGATGTTGTTTCCTACCTTCACCACCTGGGGGCGGCCCGGGAAGTCCAGGACCTAATTGCACAGGGCGGGGTTGAGACCCAGGGCCTCAAGCTTAATGATGAGTTGGGGGGTTCTATGGTGTTGAATGCTGAGCTGTAGTCAATGAACAGCATTCTTACATAGGTATTCCTCTTGTCCAGATGGGATAGGGCAGTGTGCAGTGTTATGGCGATTGCATCATCTGTGGACCTATTGGGGTGGTAAGCAAATTGAAGTGGGTCTAGGGTGACAGGTAAGGTGGAGGTGATATGATCCTTACCTAGTCTTTCAAAGCACTTCATGATTTTTATTTATTTATTTCACCTTTATTTAACCAGGTAGGCAAATTGAGAACACGTTCTCATTTACAATTGCGACCTGGATGATGACAGAAGTGAGTGCTACGGGGCATTCAGTTACCTTTGCATTCTTGGGTACAGGAACAATGGTGGCCATCTTGAATCATGTGGGAACAACAGACTGGGATAGGGAGAGATTGAATATGTCCGTAAACACACCAGCCAGCTGGTCTGCGCATGCTCTGAGGACGCGGCTAGGAATGCCGTCTGGGCCGGCAGCCTTGCGAGGGTTAACACATTTACATGTCTTGCTCACGTCGGCCACGGAGAAAGAGAGGCCACAGTCCTTGGTAGCGGGCTGCGTCGGTGGCACTGTATTATCCTCAAAGTGGTGCAAAGAAGGTGTTTAGTTTGTCTGGGAACAAGACGTTGGTGTCTGTGATGTGGCTGGTTTTCCCTTTGTAGTCCGTGATTGTCTGTAGACCCCGCCACATGTGTCTCGTGTCTGAGCCGTTGAATTGGGATTCCACTTTATACCCACATTTTGCTTGTTTGATTGCCTTGCGGAGGGAATAACTACACTGTTTGTATTCGGCCATATTCCCAGTCGCCTTTCGATGGTTAAATATATATTACGTATTGGATCACTAAAAAATACAAATTTTACATTACCGTGTAGTTTACCAATAAAATGGTCTGATGGTGATGTGGATATACTTGGTATACATATCCCAAAATAAATAAATAATCTCACTCCGATACATTTTTATAGAAAGTTAGCAAAAATAGATAAGATCTTGCTACCATGGAAAGGTAAATACCTGTCTATTTGTGGAAAAATCGCCCTGATGAACTTTTTAGTCATATCCCAGTTTACCTATTTGTTTATGGTCTTGCCCTACATCTAGCGAACATTTTTTTAATTATATGAGAAAACAATATTCCATTTTAATTGGAACGGCAAGCCAGACAAAGTTAATTGGGCCTATTTATATAATGAATATGAATTTGGAGGGCAGAAATGATTAAATATTAAAGCATTAGACTTCTCACTAAAGGCTTCAGTCATGCAAAAGTAATACTTAAATCCAAACTGGTTCTCTAGCAAAAAATAGTATGAATGTCTCACCCTATGTTCAAGAATGGCCTTTTTCCCTTTATTCAGATTACAACCTCTCACTTTCAGTTATTTGAAAAGGAAATCATCTCCCATATATTGCTATTTTTAAAACAAGCCATAGAAAGTTGGTTGCAATTTAAATTTAATCCACCAGAAAAGACAGAACAAATGATACAACAAATAATACTCAAATATAGTAATTGATTAAAAAGAATCGTTGTAAATCTTCGTAAATTATTTCATAAATAGGACTGGGGAAGTTATGTCACACATGCAGCTAACAAAAACACATGGAAATGTCTGCTCTACCCAAAATTACAACCAACTAATTGCAGACGTACTGCAAAAATGGAAGAGGAGAGTGCAAGGGGAAAAAAGTAAGGAACTTGTCTGTCGGCTCTGCATAAAGGACATAATTGGTTAAAGAAAATTGTGATAAATAAAAAAGTATACTAGTTTCATTTAAGGACCAAAAAATTGACAGCCGTGCCATATAGATTGTAAAATAGTTGGGAAGAGATTTTTGACGTACAGATACCATGCCACATAGTTTATGAATCAAATCAAATGTAAAATCAAATGTATTTGTCACATACACATGGTTAGCAGATGTTAATGCAAGTGTAACGAAATGCTTCTGCTTCTAGTTACAACCATGCAGTAATATCTAACAAGTAATATAACCTAACAATTTCACAACAACTACCTTATACACACACAAGTGTAAAGGAATGAATAGGAATATGTACATAAAAATATATAAATGAGTGATGGCCGAACGGCATAGGCAAGATGCAGTAGATGGTATAGAGTACAGTATATACATATGAGATGAGTAATGTAGGGTATGAAAACATATAAAGCGGCATTGTTTAAAGTGGCTAGTGATACATTACATCAAGATGGCAAGATGTGGTAGATGGTATAGCGTACAGTATACACATATGAGATGAGTAATGTAGGGTATGAGAACATTATATAAAGTGGCATTGTTTAAAGTGGCTAGTGATACATTTAATTACATCAAGATGGCAAGATGCAGTAGATGGTATAGCGTACAGTATATACATATGAGATGAGTAATGTAGGGTATGTAAACATTATATAAAGTGGCTAGTGATAAATTGATTACATCAATTTTTCCATTATTAAAGTGGCTGGAGTTGAGTCAGTATGTTGGCAGCAGTCACTCAATGTTAGTGATGGCTGTTTAACAGTCTGATGGCCTTGAGATAGAAGCTGTTTTTCAGTCTTTCGCTCCCCGCTCGGTCCCCGCCTTGATGAATTGATATGCAAAACGACGCCAGATTAAAAACTTTGAATTTTTCCATTTAAATTATTTTACAAAATTCTTGCAACCAATAGAATGTTATTTATATGGGGGATACAACCTTCCCAGCTCTGCAGATTTTGCGGCAAAGAGACAGAATCATTAGATACTTTTGTTTTGCTACTGTCCATATGTAGCTTGTTTTTGGTCACAGGTCCTGGAATGCCTGAAGAATTGCAATATTTAGCTGCACTTGAAGTTTCTTCAAGTGCAGTCGCAAAAACCATCCATCGCTATGATGAAACTGGCTCTCATGAGTACGCCACAGGAAAGGAAGCCCCAGAGTTACCTTTGCTGCAGAGGATAAGTTCATTTACCAGCCTCAGAAATTGCAGCCCAAATAAATGCTTCACAGAGATCAAGTAACAGACACATCTCAACATCAACTGTTCAGAGGAGACTGTGTGAATCAGGCCTTCATGGTCTAATTGCTGCAAAGAAACCACAACTAAAGGACACCAATAAGAAGAAGAGACTTGCTTGGGCAAAGAAACAGGAGCAATGGACATTAGACCAGTGAAAATCTGTCATTTGGTCTGATGATTCCAAATTTGAGATTTTTGGTTCCAACGCCATGTCTTTGTGAGACGCAGAGTAGGTGAATGGATGATCTCCGTGTGTGTGGTTCCCACAGTGAAGCATGGAGGAGGAGTTGTTATTGTGTGGGGGTGCTTTGCTGGTGACACTGTCTGTGATTCATTTAGAATTCAAGGCACACTTAACCAGCATGGCTACCACAGCATTCTGCAGCGATACGCCATCCCATTTGGTTTGCGTTTAATGGGACTATCATTTGTTTTTCAACAGGACAATGACCCTACCCACCTCCAGGCTGTGTAAGGGCTATTTGACCAAGAAGGAGTGATTGAGTGCTGCATCAGATGACATGGCCTCCACAATCACCCGACCTCAACCCAATTTAGATTATTTGGGATGAGTTGGTGAAGGAAAATCATGAAAAAGGAAAATCAGCCAACAAGAGCTCAGCAGTGCTCAGCAGGTGAAGCTGGTTGAGAGAATGCCAAGCGTGTGCAAAGCTGTCATCAAGGCAAAGGGTGGCTACTTTGAAGAATCTCAAATATAAAATACATTTTGATTTGTTTAACACTTTTTTGGTTACTACATGATTCCATATGTGTTATTTCATAGTTTTGATGTCTTCACTATTATTTTACAATGTAGAAAATAGTAAAAAGAAATAAAAAACGAACTTGTGTCCAAACTTTTGACTGGTACTGTATATATATTTGCCAAAAATATATATGGGGGATTGGAAGTGATGCAGACAATTGGAAGCTACAATCTATCTGCAATATTAAAGCTGATCTACCCCCTAAAAAAAGCGGACAACATTTCAATGTTAGTTTGTCCCAGGTCAGGACCTTTTACTTGAAGCACTGTGTCACTTTTCTTTGTACATTAACTCGCAGCTGACTTCTGAGTACTTTATTGCAGTGCTCCTCAATATAGATTTGTTTTCACATAGGGCTCTCAAGTGGTGCAGCGGTCTAAGGCACTGCATCTCACTACAGACTCTGGTTCGATTCCAGGCTGTATCACAAACAGCCATGATTGGGAGCCCCATAGGACGGCGCACAATTGGCCCAGTGTCGTCCGTGTTAGGGTTTGGCCGGGGTAGGCCGTCATTGTAAATACGATTTTGTTCTTAACTGACTTGCCTAATTAAATAAAGGTTAAAAATTAAATAAATGAAGACTTCTCATCCAGTTTGCGCTGTGTAATAGGTGAACATAAAATATCAGTAATTGGTAAAGTCAATCAAAAATCTATCTGGTTTATTACAATTTGCAACAGGGAGACCCGCACAGAAGCAGAGAAAATGTCTAGCTAGCCTTCTCTGGTCAGGCCCTTATCCTAAACATTCAGCTTCAACTCTAGTGACCATCAGCCCACACCTTGAGTGTCCCAAAAACAACACTGGAAATGATGTTTTTTACAGAAACGCCAGGTACTGTATGCTAAACATTGTGTTGATCATTCTAACTAAATATCAACGTTGCTCATTTTAAATTTCCCCATTGCACCCTGTTATCTAATTATATGGTTAATGTCAGAGGATTAAGTATCTCTCCTGTATGCATCTTATTACAGTATGTCCCCTCCCTTTCTTTGCTCTCACTGTGCCCACCCCGTCTCTCTTTCCCCCTCTCTGCTCTCTTCCTTTTCTCTCTGTACTCCCTGTACAGGAAGAGGCTGGAGAGTGGCATCCAGAGGTTCCAGGCCCTGTGTCATGTGACCTACTCTCACCTCATCCCTCGTCATGTGACCTCACGGATCACCGGCGTGAAACCCCCGGAGACAGACTGCAGCAACAACAACATGTGGTAATGCATCTGCAATACCCATCACGTGGATTGGAATGTTGGAATGTATGTTTGTTTCCTCATCTGTGTATGTGATCCCTCTGTCCACCCATCTGTGTTTTCAAAACTTCACAAAACTTCTGACCCCGACGTGATTTGAACACGCAACCTTCTGATCTGGAGTCAGACGCGCTACCGTTGCGCCACGAAGTCCTGTGACTAGCTAGGGTGTCTGATGCCATTTCATAGAATGCACTTCCCTATCTTTCCCCTAGGAAGTCAAATAGAGGCCAGGGACATCACTATAGCTTTTGTTAGCCACAAATCTTTTTTGCACTGCTACGATAGTGTATTTTTGGCATATTTCTGTATTATTATTTTTTTATAATAATGTATTATTTTGGGGGTTTTGCTCAATCTGATTGGGTGGGCCTGGTAGACCACATAATCTGAAAATATTTGGCCAAAGAAAAATTTCTGGTTGGTCTCAAGGAATGTAAAAAAGTTAGGAAGCGAGACTTTTAAAATGGGATTGAGTGAAGTAGCAGCAAATATGTTGAATTAGCAACTAATGAGCATGGGGTCTCACAAGTTTGACAAAATTACCTTATATCTTTCAGTCTAATACGGCTATTCTTCTTTACCAGAAGCTGTTTCTTTAACTGTGCATTCTTCAGGGTTTACCCAATACATTACTGGGAGCTTATATACAGTGTGTGACTCTCTTTATTTTTAGAGTCGATACTGTGCACTCATACATTTGTAAACGTTACTGTGCACTCATACATTTGTAAACGTTACTGTGCACTCATACATGGGTAAATGTGTGTGTGTGTGTGTGTGCGTACACGTTTTTGCATGTTGATGTACAATTTGAATGTTTGCACAACAGTTTGTAACTTTGTGTGAAATCAATTGAATTCCTCTACAATGTGTCCTATGTCCCATCCAGGCTTATTTATAGATTATTTATACTGTATGTATTTTTCATCCTATCCATCCAGGCTGTCCTCTCTACTGAGCAATCTCCCTCCAGAGGTGTCTCAGGACAGAGGGGTGAGCCGAGTTCTGGAGAAACTCAGCCGCTTCGCAGATGAACGGACCCCCAAGGTGCGACCCCATGTCTTCCTGAAGATGTTGGGGGGTCTACAGCCCTGGGAGCTTTGCCTACCTGACCTCTGTGTTGCCATTGAGGTACGGACACATCAAATAATAATGGATTTATAGTGAATTCATTATTATGCTTTATTTGTTTAAGGAAGTTTTTAATGAAGTGCATTGTTTCTTGGTTGGTCACTTGGTTTAAACATGGTGCTAGTTGTGGGTTTGATTCCTGCTTGGGCCACATACAATATATAACATTTTAAAAAGGGGAAATAATTGTGTTTGTACAAAAGATTATTTGAAGACATGTTTCCTGACTGCAATGCCTCTGCCTCAGATAGGGAATATCTCAATTGCATACTCCTCTCATCCGCTCTCCTCATCTCCATTGGAGGAAGAGGTCCGATGGGAGGAACCTCTGGCTTTCTCATCAAATGGGTTTTTAAAATGAGACGAGGAGAGAGGACGCAATGAGTTTCAGTGGTGGAAAAAGTACACAATTGTCATACTTGAGTAAGTATAGACACCTTAATAGAAAGTTACTCAAGTAAAAGTGAAGCATTTATCATGTAACGAGTACTTTTGGGTGTCAGGGAAAATGTAAGGAGTAAAAAGTACATTATTTTTGTTAGGAATGTAGTGAAGTAAATAAAAGTTAAATTAAAAATGTTAAAAAAAATAAAAAGTAAAGGTTGTCAAATAGAAATAGTAAAGTAAAGATACCCCTAAAAAACTACGTAAGTAGTACTTTACACCACTGAGGAGTATGCAATTTACGTCTTCCCATAAGAGAGCTATCGGTGGCCTCCAAAACTGTGTTAATTCAACAGCCAATTAATCTCCAGTGCTTGTCAGAGCAGGCCCAGTTCACTCAAGCTCAAAAGCACCCACCCCCATGTGAACACACAACCATCTGATCTGGAGTCAGATGCGGTGCTGTTGTGCTACCCAGTCATTAGTAACTACTGTAGACAGTGGGAAGCTGTTTTCATTTAATAGAATGCACCCCCTTGTCTTTCTCTTTGGAAAGAAATGGAAGGGAGGCCTATGTCATGAGAAACTGACCACCTTGTTACAGTGGGAGGCAGATCTTGGATAGCTTGAACAGTACCCGACTTGGACTAGGACAATAGCATCTTACCTCACATATACATACTCATGAACTGTTTATAGTACATGTATATAGTACAACCATGAATTTAATTACATTCATAATTTTGGCCAAGAAACAATTCATAGAGCATTGAACTGTACCATTCTTCAAGCCCTAGACGACCAGACCTTGTGGTGCAATGGTAATGTGTCTGACTTCAGATCAGATGGTTGTGTGTTCAAATCACATTGGGATCAGCAGTTTGGAAGTTGAAGGAAAACTGGACCTACATTGACCTGAGGACAGAGAGATGTCTAAACCAACATGGGTTTGGGGGTGAACACAAAACAAATTGTAGTCAGGTAACATTATCAGAAGAGGCTGTCCAGGGCATGGTTACAATTTTATTTATCAAATGGTCCATGGTTCAAGTCCCTTTTCAGGCCACAAAAGTTTAAGTACAAGTCGCTTTGAATAAAAGTGTCTGTTGATTTACCATATTACATTTTGATTGTCTATACAGAGCTTTTTAAAGTGTTGAAAGTGTTTAACATTGTACGGCAAGAATTCACCTCATCCACAACAATTATTCAGCACCCACCTGGGTGATGCGCAGCAGCCAGACAGACACATTGTAGGAATCTAGACACTAGACCAGGGTTCCCCACCTGGAGGCCCCGCATGTGGTTTTATTTGGCCCCCCAAATTTTTGTAATATTTCTTTTCCTTGTTGGACATTATTTTTATTTTTATTTTTAAACAGAAAATCAGCTCCGAGTGATTTTAATTTGGGAAATCTGTTCCCAAGTATTTCATATACAAATCTAAGCAAGGTTTGAAATTAATATGTTTTAGTCAAATATTATATCTGTTTGGGCTTCTTGCGGTCAATTTGCAGTCTACAAATTATTTGTAATTATGTTCCAGTCCCCCAACCATCTGCTCAAGAAAAAATTGGCCTGCAGCTGAATCTAGTTGATGATCCCTCCACTAGACAGAACATCCCTCTCCCCCCCACCATCCAAACCAACATATTGAGACTAATGATTAGGTACAGACTGCTACCCCTCCACACACGCACGCACTCACGCATGCACACACTCGCACACACTCGCACACACACACACACACACACACACACACACACACACACACACACACACACACACACACACACACACACACACACACACACACACACACACACACACACACACACACACACACACACACACACACACACACACACACACACTGGCCATGGATGATGATGACGGCCTTCATGGCCCCTAGCCCCAGACAAAGCAGTTTGGAATAAGTTAATAACAGGAATTCAGAGTGATAAATTAGATGCTTACCTCAGGGTTGTGTGTGTGGGGGGGGGGGGGGGGGGGGGGTCCTACATATCGCAATTTGTGCCACCCATAAGTGAGAAACCTACATGGCAAGTATAGACCATATATTGTGTTCCATACATGTAATAGAAAAGAGCAGAAACGCTGATTTATCCATTCAGACCCCAGTCCTACTGTACCTACCTGGACAATTCGCTATTTTAGTATTCCTCCAGTAGTTTTCATGAAGGAGAAATCCTCCTCTTCTATGTCAAAGATAGTAAAACAAAAACACTATAGTAAATGCGACAGTATTGACCCCGAGAACACTACAGTAAATACTACAGTAATGACCCCAAAAACACTACAGTAAATACTACAGTATACTACAAGCCGTAAAAAAAACTACAATAATTACTATAGTATATACTACAGTTTTATTTTACTGCATTATTTATACTATAGTTAACTGTAAATACTACAGTATTCACTGTAGTGTTTTTGCAGACTTAAGTCCGCAAAAACACTCCAGTGAAGGCTGCGAAAACACTACAGTGAATACTATAGTATTTACAGTATATCATAGTATAAAATAGTATTTTTTCATGTGGGCATAGGAGAACCCTTTTTGATTCCAGGTATAACCCTTTTTGGTTCCATGTAGAACCCTCTGTGGAAAGGCTTCTACATGTAACCCAAAAGGTTCTACCTAGAACCAAAAGAGTTCTATCTGGAACCAAAAAGGGTTCTTCAAAGGGGACAGACAAATAACCCTTTTAGATTCTAGATAGCACCTTTTAAGAGTGTACTATGCTTTGGAACTGTGCGTGGTAACTCTCTCTTCCCCTCTCTCTCCCTCCCTCCCTCCCTCTCTTCAGATAGCCAGGGAGCATGTTGTCCAGATGTCCAGAGAGGACTATGACTCGTGGCTCCTCTCCAGGGTCACTCTTCCACAGCAGCAGGACCACTAACCCGAACACCAATGAGGTGTACACATTTTTACTAATACCAGGAAAATGTGACAACCACAGGGGAATGACCCCCCCGCCCCAAAAAATACACGTGCACGCAAATACGCTCACACATTTAAATACACACCCACCCGTTCTGCCATTCACCTTCTGTTAAAGTCCCCACACACATCCCTGGGTCGCTCCTCTTTTCAGTTCGCTGCAGCTAGCGACTGGAACGAGCTGCAAAAATCACTCAAACTGGACTGTTTTATCTCTTCATTCAAAGACTCAATCATGGACACTTACTGACAGTTGTGGCTGCCTTGCGTGATGTCTTGTTGTCTCTACCTTCTTGCCCTTTGTGCTGTTGTCTGTGCCCAATAATGTTTGTACCATGTTTTGTGCTGCTACCATGTTGTGTTGCTGCCATGCTGTTGTTGTTGTTTTAGGTCCCTCTTCATGTAGTGTTATGGTGTCGCTCTTGTTGTGATGTGTGTTTTGTCCTATATTTTTATTTTATTTTTAATCCCAGCCCCAGTCCCCGCAGGAGGCCTTTTGCCTTCTGGTAGGCCGTCATTGAAAATAAGAATTTGTTCTATAACTGACTTGCTAGTTAAATAAAGGTTAAATACAATTTAAATAACACACACACACTGGCCATGGATGATGATGACACACACACATACACATACACAAATATAGTTGCCCATAGTCTCTGAACTGACCTAAGGTTAGGTTTTGGGGGAGATTAAGCTGATCCTAGATCTGTGATCCCACATGCAACTCCAATCCAGAGTCTTCCTCCTTTATATCCACTGTGGGAAGCAGGGCTCTTATTTCACTTCCACTTGTTCTCCGTTTCCCTTTTGTTTACGTTTCAAACATACTTAAATCATGTCTCCCACGGGAGGATAAGCTTCACTGAGCCATCAAATACCTCCCTGTCCTTGTACCGTCCCCTTATCCCTTTCTCCCTCCCTCCGCCAGTCCACTCCTCCTCCCTTCTCTTCCCTTCCCACACCACTCTTTACCTCCCCGTCCTCCTACCATCCTCTTACCCCTCCCCCCCTATCCCTCTCCAGTTCCCATCACATCCACCGCCTTTCCCTCCCAAACAAACATCCCAAACAACAATAATAGATAGCGTGTTGTCTGTTATTGAAATCAGCCCAGTGCCACGCCCATACAGGCTCCGCTCCAGCCTAACTCTAACCCTTACCCCAGCCCCGGCCTTGTCTGATGGATAGCCCTTTTATTGGAGAATAAAAGAGCCTGACCCAATGGCTCTTTGCCTCCTGTTAGATAAAGATAATGAACTCTGCCTGGAAACAATTGTTTGTGAAGACTTTGAGGAGACTAGTTAAGAGTTACTGTGAATGCAGTGTTTCAACAGCTGTCTGTAAAGGATTTCACAAAATCCTGAATGTGATCATTAAAACAATAATGATTAAAAGGTTACAATTATGTGATTCTGTCTGTGGCGCTATATGTCATTTATCTGTAGAAATATGACTAAATGCTGCGATGGCAATAAAATAACTTATCATCATGTGTCTTTGTTTCAATGTTTGTTGTCAGCAGATAACTGTCTAGCTTTCTTATATTCTGTGATAAGCTGTTGTGTTTTTTCTCTTTTGGATGGTTGGATTGAGGGAGGGAGCTGGAGCGTACACCCCCCCCCCCCCCACCCCCCCCCCCCCGGGTTTGTGTAGTGGTGTCAAAGGCTTTGTAGACTCCCAGAGGGGAGAGAGGGAGAAGGGCGAGAGAAGGGGAGAACAGGAGACAGGGATGGGGGAGAGAGGGCGAAGGGGGGAAAACGGGTGTCGATCACACATTTCAGGAATGCCACACAGTCTGTTTGAACCCCAGAGCTTAACCTCAAAGTTTGGGGAGGGGAAGTGAGCTATAATATTGCACGTTCCTCTATGCCCCATCGTAAAAGGTGTAGAAATGCAGGAAATTAGCTTTAAAACAGCAACATTTTCTCTCAGCCTCAAGTTAAACTGTGTAGAATACCATCAGCCTCATGTCAAAATGCGTAGAATAGATTAGCTACAGAACTACACATTTTTCTCTTTGCCCCATGGCAAAATTGCAGGAAGATGGCTGCCAACACCCACATTTCGTCAGGCCCACCCACCAATGGATTTCTGACTACACCACTGCTCTATTCACACTTATAGTTGTGTAAATACAGAGAGAAAGGCATGTTTGAACAAAGTGGAGAGGTTACAAAATCAAAAGACGCCACCGGTGATGTGAAATGTAGTGTTGTGTCAAATGTATTTTTTTTGCATAAACCACTGATGTTTGGTGAAAAACAAACATAACTCTGAATAAATAAAAGCATTTCTGTAAGAAATTTGTTGGTTGCAGTAAATGCCATTTTATTAATGTGTAATCCTACTGAAATGAATGTGAATGGATGTGAAGCCATAGAAACAACAATATTGATGACAAACTGTATAGTAGATGACTTAATGGCTCATGCCTGTGTCACAGTTCATATGGTATCATGAGTAGTATTATCCAGTACCAGTCAAATGTTTGGAAAAACCTACTCATTCAAGGGTTTTTCTTTATTTTTACTATTTTCTACATTGTAGAATAATAGTGAAGACATCACACACCTATGAAATAACACATATGGAATCATATAGCAACCAAAAAAGTGTTAAACAAATGAAAATATATACACCCTTTGCCTTGATGACAGCTTTGCACACTCTTGGCATTCTTTCAACCAGCTTCATGAAGTAGTCAGCTGGAATGCATTTCAATTAAGAGGTGTGCCTTGTTAAAGGTAATTTGTGGAAGTTCTTTCCTTCTTAATGCATTTTAGCCAATCAGTTGTGTTGTGACAAGGTAGGGGTGGTATACAGAAGACAGTCCTATTTGGTAAAATACCAAGTCCATATTATGGCAAGAACAGCTCAAATAAGCATAGAGAAATGACAGGCCATCATTACTTTAAGACATGAAGGTCAGTCAACATTTCAAGAACTTTGAAAGTTTCTTCAAGTGCAGTCGCAAAAACCCTCAAGCGCATTGATGAAACTGGCTCTCATGAGGACCGCCACAGAAAAGGAAGACCCAGAGTTACCTTTGCTGCAGAGGATACGTTCATTAGAGTTAACTGCACCTCAGATTGCAGTCCAAATAAATGCTTCACAGAGTTCAAGTAACAGACACATCTCAACATCAACTGTTCAGAGGAGATTGCGTGAATCAGGCCTTCATGGTCTAATTGCTGCAAAGAAACCACTACGAAAGGACAGAAATAAGAAGAAGAGGCTTGCTTGGGCCAAGAAAGTCAAAATTTGAGTATTTTCGTTACAACAGCCATGTCTTTGTGAGACAGAGTAGGGGAACAGAGGATCTCCGTATGTGTGGTTCCCACCGTGAAGCATGGAGGAGGAGGTATGATGGTGTAGGGGTGCTTTGCTGGTGACACTGTCAGTGATCTATTTAGAATTCAAGGCACACTTAACCAGCATGGCTACCACAGCATTCTGCAGCGATACGCCATCCCATCTGGTTTGCGCTTAGTGGGACTATCATTTGTTTTTCAACAGGATAATGACCCAAAACACACCTCCAGGCTGTGTAAGGGCTATTTGACCAACAAGGAGAGTGATGGTGCTGCATCAGATGACCTGGTCTCCACAATCAGCTGACCTCAACCCAGTTGAGATGGTTTGGGATGAGTTCGACCGCAGAGTGAAGTAAAAGCAGCCAATAAGTGCTCAGCATATGTAGGAACTCCTTCAAGACTGTTGGAAAAGCATTCCTCATGAAGTTGGTTGAGAGAATGCCAAAAGTGTGCAAAGCTGTCATCAAGGTAAAGCGTGGCTACTTTGAATAATCTAAAATATAACATATATTTTGATTTGTTTAACCCTATTTTGGCTACTACATGATTCCATATGTGTTATTTAGAAAATAGTACAAATAAAGAAAAAGCCTTGAATGAGTACTGTAGGTGTGTCCAAACTTTTGACTGGTACTTTATGTTCCATGTGTGTAGTTCCATTTTCATGGAAGGCCTTTTGGCCCAATTGATGAAAGGTTCCACTCCATGGGCCCTTTGCACAGGTAGACTTTATCTTATCACTACTAACAGAGTTGAGGGCACTGTGGACTGTTAGTATTAGTATTTACTCACTGGCAATGCCTGCATTAACTTCCAACCAATCTAAGCTTTTCATGAGGTTTTCCATGGACATTTAGTAACAGAACACTGTTCTGGAAGTATTGGGGAGTAGAATGATTTTGACAAGTTCAACCAAGTCCAACCTAATGTCACAAATGTCACTTTTATCCAAGTTCAAAGTGACATGACGGTCACTCACTAACTAGCTAGCCAGGTGCCATTGACCTGAACGCTATCTTCACAGCCATGAGACTGAAATAGCCTAGTTAAAGTAAAGTACACATGCCACATTCACAGCAGAGATAGGCAGACAGAAACCACTGTTGTACAACGGCTAGTATGACGATATACTCTGACACTAACTTATGATTAAAACAAATTAACCATATTGTTTTTGTTCTTAGGTGGTGCAATGCATGTTGTTTATTAAAAGCAGAATGTTTGGATTTGATCTTGGCTTAGTTTTTAATCTGTAGAATCTGATACCTTTGAAATCCTTCCAGTAAGAGTTGTTTATGTTTAGTGCCCTTCCAAGTCATAGATAAAACAGATCATAAGTCCAAAGAGAAGACCTATTTATCTTTGACCTCATCTTAGAATTGTTTGATATTGCAACAGTTCATTGACTTACAAACTGGGGCACTGACACAAGCTAGTCTCTACAGGATGTGTCCTGTGATGTTAGTGGGTGGTCTAGATGAAAATGAAACCAAGATGGAAGAAATATGAGGCAAGCAAATATCATTGAAGAGCCTATCTTTATTGAATAAATGATTGTGTGTGTGTGCGCACATATGTGTGTGTGTGTGTGTGTGTGTGTGTGTGCATGTATCCTGTGATTATGTTGACTGAACATAACTGTCTCTGTGTGTTCTTCCCCACAGGCAGAGACAGGCACTTAAAAACAAGCCACGGGGGTTTTTCTGTTTATAGAAACAGTGAACGAGAGAGAAAAGTGAAAAAAGAAACAGTCACAGGCTGTTCCTCCCCCTCTTTCCTCCCTCTTCCTCTGTCATTTGCTCAGTTACTTTACTGCACTGTTGGTCAAACAGTCAAGCATCTTAGCCTAGAGGAAATTAGATTTTTCTAGATGAAAATGACATTTTCCTAGATAGAAAGATAACCCAGAATGTGAATCTTGTCCTGGTGTGTGATCTGATATGGTGCTAGTACTTCTAGGTATGACAGTTGGAGTTGCTGTAGTACGGACTGGGGGTTATAGTAACTGAAAGTTAAAATACTGTTTATATCAAAACACATTTAGCTGGTGTTTAGATATGTGGTTCCTATACCCAATGATAGAAGATCTTGTAGTAGATGTAGTTCTGTGTTTTTGTTAGGTGGTTTTAGCTTTCATGTTGTGGGTTTCATCAGGACAATTATAGCTATACTGTTACTTTACCAGAGAAACTCCACTGTGAGGTGGGTTTTAAAGGGATATGTTGTTATACTGTGGGGGAAGTTTTGGTTTAAGGAGAGATGCTGTAGCTTTCCAACAGACAGACAGCTTCTCGTTCTAGCAGAGTAAACTGCCACATGTACAAAAAGTGAAATCATGGCGATGCAGGAGTGTGTATTAGAGTGGTGAGGAAGCCGTGTCCGGAAGCGACTTCACAATTCATTTTCTGGATTCAGGTTCAACCAAACATAGTTTAAAGCTTTGTTTTATTATTGGCAGTTACAGCTGATTTTGGGATTGAATATCGATTTGCTCTCCTAAATATTTGTCATCTGATGTATTAATTTCAGTCTTTGAATTGTTTAATCAAACTTTTCACCACCAATGTTGTCCTGCCCCTGAACAAGGCACTGTTCCTAGGCTGTCATTGAAATTAAGAAGTTGCTCTTAACTGACTTGCCTAGTTAAATAAAGGTAAAATATCAGGGCTTAAAAACAAAGATTATGTATGTGAGCTTTATGGATCACGCCACGGCGGAGGGATACATCCGAGGTGATTTACAGCTGGGGTCCACCCATATATACAGTGGGGCAAAAAAGTATTTAGTCAGCCACCAATTGTGCAAGTTCTCCCACTTAAAAAGATGAGAGAGGCCTGTAATTTTCATCATAGGTACACTTCAACTATGACAGACATAATGAGAAAAAAAAATCCAGAAAATCACATTGTAGGATTTTTAATGAATTTATTTGCAAATTATGGTGGAAAATAAGTATTTGGTCACCTACAAACAAGCAAGATTTCTGGCTCTCACAGACCTGTAACTTCTTCTTTAAGAGGCTCCTCTGTCCTCCATTCGTTACCGGTATTAATGGTACCTGTTTGAACTTGTTATCAGTATAAAAGACACCTGTCCACAACCTCAAACAGTCACACTCCAAACTCCGCTATGGCCAAAACCAAAGAGCTGTCAAAGGACACCAGAAACATAATTGTAGACCTGCACCAGGCTGGGAAGACTGAATCTGCAATAGGTAAGCAGTTTGGTTTGAAGAAATCAACTGTGGGAGCAATTATTAGGAAATGGAAGACATACAAGACCACTGATAATCTCCCTCGATCTGGGGCTCCACGCAAGATCTCACCCCGTGGGGTCAAAATGATCACAAGAACGGAGAGCAAAAATCCCAAGTTTGCTAGAGAGCATTTGGATGATCCAGAAGAAGATTGGGAGAATGTCAGATGAAACCAAAATAGAACTTTTCGTAAAAACTCAACTCGTCGTGTTTGGAGGACAAAGAATGCTGAGTTGCATCCAAAGAACACCATACCTACTGTGAAGCATGGGAGTGGAAACATCATGCTTTGGGGCTGTTTTTCTGCAAAGGGACCAGGACAACTGATCCGTGTAAAGGAAAGAATGAATGGGGCCATGTATCGTGAGATTCTGAGTGAAAACCTCCTTCCATCAGCAAGGGCATTGAAGATGAAACGTGGCTGGGTCTTTCAGCATGACAAAGATCCCAAACACACCGCCCGGGCAATGAAGGAGTGGCTTCGTAAGAAGCATTTCAAGGTCCTGGAGTGACCTAGCCAGTCTCCAGATCTCAACCCCATAGAAAATCTTTGGAGGGAGTTGAAAGTCCGTGTTGCCCAGCAACAGCCCCAAACCATCACTGCTTTAGAGGAGATCTGCATGGAGGAATGGGCCAAAATACCAGCAACAGTGTGTGAAAACCTTGTGAAAACTTACAGAAAACGTTTGACCTCTGTCATTGCCAACAAAGGGTATATAACAAAGTATTGAGATAAACTTTTGTTATTGACCAAATACTTATTTTCCACCATAATTTGCAAATAAATTCATTAAAAATCCTACAATGTGATTTTCTGGATTTTTTTTCTTCTCATTTTGTCTGTCATAGTTGTAGTGTACCTATGATGAAAATTACAGGCCTCTCTCATCTTTTTAAGTGTTAGAACTTGCACAATTGGTGGCTGACTAAATACTTTTTTGACCCACTGTATAGATCCCATGGCCGTGACACACGTTCTCTACATACATTTTTGAGGTGCCTCTAGCAGCGTAGAGGATTGGATTGATCCATATAGCTCACATAACCGTGGTTACATACGTAACCGTTGTTATGTTTCACTATATTGGATCACTCCAATATATTGGTATACCTGTACCAGATTAGTCGGTGCTAGAGGGACCCGGCCAGGCAGAACCAACCGCACAGGGAGGTGCCACATTTACCCGATAGTACTTAGCAAAAGGTGCAAGAGGAAGCCCAGCTGGCCGCAGCACAGATATCAGCAAGGGGCACTCTTCTCAGTAGAGCCCAGGACGCAGCCACACCCCATGTTGAATGTGCAACCACAGATCCGAGCACTGGCATGCCAGCCAGGTGGTATGCTGTCGTAATCGTGTCCACGATCCAGTGAGAGAGCCTCTGCTTTGATAGCCCAGCCCCCAGGACTCTCTCACCATGGCATACAAAGAACTGGTCTGTTGTTCTCACTGACCGTGTCCGCTCCACATAGGCAGCCAGTGCCCTCACAGGGCACAGCAAGCCTGAGGGAGGCCCAGACTCTCCCGCCACTGCCGGAGGGTTGTAAGCAGACAGGATTAAAGGGATGTTCACATGCCTGTCTGACAGAACCTTCGGGAGGAATGAAGGGTTGGGGCGGAGAGATATAATACCGGTTCATCCGGTAGCACTCAGAACTTACCGAAAGAGCATGGCGCTCATCCACCCTCTTCGTGGAAGTAATTGCTACCAAGAAGGCAATCTTCATAGAGAGGTGTTTCAGGGAGGCAGACTCCAACGGTTCGAAAGGCGGCTTTGTCAAAGCTGCCAAGACCACATCCAGATCACAGCTCGCCATTGAGCGGGTCCTAGCTGGACGCAGACGACGAACCCCCTTCATAAACCTGGAGACCAAGAGATGACGCCCATTGGCCTGTCCATCCAACCCACATGGCAGGCAGAAATTGCAGCCAAATGCTTTCTCAGTTTAGAGGCTGCCAAGCCCTCATCCAAGCGAGACTGCATGTATTGGAGGACATACTGCACCACGCATGACTCAGGCACAACCTCAATACCAGTACACCAAGAGCAGAACTGTCGCCCTTGCGCTCTGCATGGTGTTCATTACACCCTCCTGTAGCCCTAACATGGACCATTGGTGCCGTTCAGTGACCAAGCCCACAGACTGAGGCGGTGCGGCCTCGGATGCCACAGAGTTCCCCCGGCCTGAGACAGCAAGTCCAGTTTCAGGGGAAGTTGCCAAGGTGTCCCGGACAACAGGGACAGGAGAAGGCTAAACCAGGGTCGTCTGGGCGAGTATAGGGCCACCAGGAGCAGACGATGCTCTGCCATCCTGGTCCTGTCCAGCACAGCCTGGATCAGTGAAGAAGAGGGGAATGCGTAAAGCTCCAGGCCTGGCCAATCACGAGCCAGTGCATCCAAGCCCAGAGGCCCTGGTGGCTCAGACATGGAGTACCACAGGGGGCAGTGTGCATTGTCCAGGGAGGCAAACAGGTTCACCTGAGCCCTCCCGAACTTGTCCCACAGGTGCTGCACCACCTGGGGATGTAGGCTCCAGTCCCAAGGTGGCGGGCCCTCCCTCAAGAGCATATCCGCTGCCACACTCAGGATGTCAGGTTTGTGCGCTGCACGTAGAGATGCTAGACGTCCCTGAGCCCAGATAAGGAGCTCCCATGATATAAAATAGTTTCAGTGGGACCTCAGTCCACCCTGATGGTTGATCTAAGCCAGCACTGTGGTGTTGTCCATTTTCACTAGGACATTTCTTCCTTTCAGATGTGGAAGGAAAGACCGCAGGGCCAGTAATACAGCTCGGAGCTCTAGTATATTGATGTACCTGCCGCTCTAAGGGGGTAGCCAACAGCCACTGGCCGACCTGCCCTTGGTCTATGCTGACCAGCTCCCTGCGGCACATCCTCAGCATCTCCGCCCCACCTGAGAGAAAGGAGTCGCCCGCAGCTGGTGGTGACGGTGGCGCTTCGGATGCAGCTGATGGGTGTTGAATCACCGTTGAAGAGGCTGGAGATGGAGCAGGCCCAGGGGAATCAGCAACGAGGCCGCCGTCAGCAAGCCCAACAGGCGTTGGCAGGTTAGGGCGTATACCACCCGCCACTGCCAAAAATGGTTGAGGCAAGATAAGATCACCTGAACCCTTCTGGTGGGCAGGTGTGCTCTCATGAGGACTGAGTCCGGTTCCATGCCAATAAAGGCCACCCTCCGATGTGGATCAGGAGCATGTCTCTGTCTGACAGGACATGGGTCCTGGTTGAGGCACAAATAGCCAATTGTCCAATTGAGGATCGACAATCCTCTGCACGTGAGAGGTGCCGGGACAGTGTCCACGCACTTTGTGAAAATGCGGGGTGCCAAGGAGAGGCCGAAGGGAAGAACCATGAACTCGTAAGCTGTCCCTTCGAAAGCAAATCAGAGGTACTGCCAATGAGCTGGGTGAACAGGAACATGGAAGCACGCATCCCTCAGGTCCAGCGTCACAAACCACTGGTCCCTGGACACAGTTGCGGGTGTCCAGAATCGGTCAAAACCCTCCATCTCTTTTTGAGATCACAAAATAAGTGGAGTAGAACCCACCTAGCCGTTCTGATGTCTCGATCCTGCGTATGGCACCCTTGTCCAGGAGTGAGGAGATCTCCAGCCGCAGGGTTTTCTTCAGGGGGTTGGCCACCGGTGCCAGAGCATTGTAGACAACACCCAGGGAGACTCCGCACCCTCCTCCCATGTTGCCCTTTGAGGCCGGGAGAAGCAGCCGAGGCCGGGGAAGGGTGTGACTGGGGTCCTGCCGGGGCCCGCCTCTCCTCTGGTGCCCCGAGCGCCGGTGTCCCCCAGGCACGTCCCTATGGTGGTGACAGATGACACCGTCACACCTGTCACAAAGGGAAGCCATAAGCTCAGCCAAGCCAACAAGGCCACGGAGCAGGGGTCCGACACCCTGGGAGAGCTTATGTCGTGACCTGCTTGGAGGAATAGGAACCCGGTGAGGGATAAATTACCCAGTACCTCTGCAAACAAAGGGGAAGACCCCTATGGGAAAAACAGGTAGACAAAAAAACAGCAATCAGGTAATGGATTTGATTTATTAGATTTTAGTTTTACACCAACTTCAATAATACCTACCGGTTTAATATCCAAGCAGTAAAAACTGAGTAACGGCCATTAAGGAACTCCAAAGATAATGTCTCAAGGTAGTGGAAAGCCCACCACGATACTCACACTGCGGGGGAAATAAAAAGACAAAACCCTGCAGGATAATTTACAGAGAAGCGATGAGCAGCATGTTAAAGCAATTCACAACACACACACATAGAACAAGCCAGTCGGCAAGTTGTGTAAGGTAAATACAGTTTGTGGCAGCAAGAGCCACCAATATATGCACACGGAGTCGTAGTGTAACACTAACGAAACACAAGTACGACAAACCACGGGTGGAAGATACAGATAACAGATAAACCGCACGTAGCGAGTGGAGCACTCAAGAGGAGGGGCTGGCCATGGGGCCAGCTGTTCCAGGCTGCAAACTCCAGTGAGTATACTTCCACGCAAGATATTACACTTACCAGTGACTTACCAAGCGAAGTTCAGAAAGTTTGTACCTCAAACCAAACGGACGTCCGCCGAGAAAATGAAAGAGAACGTGTGTCGCGGCCATGGGGTCTATATATGGGGCGGACCTCAGCCGTGACATAGGTGTAAACAGGAGTAAATGTGTAAATCCTCACTTCGGATGTATCCCTCCGCTGCGGAGTTATATCAATATATTTGAGTGATCCAATATAGTGAAACATAACTACAATAACTGTACTGAGTTAGCCTAGTGCTCATATGCTCCCGGCTATATCCTATCATTCATTTCCTAGTTAAACAATCATGTAACTATGACATTCGCTGTAAAGAAACTTTCAAATTATTTATTGTTTTGTTGAATAGCCATGACTGATTCGAGCTATGTCGTGTCGTGAGACGTTCAGTTTTGATATCCACCGGCGTTATTGACTTAGGGTTAGCTGGACATTTCTAACTTGTCTTGGAACTGTGACAATGGGTAGCCTCTCCCCGCTTGGCTCGATGGGCTATGTAGTGATTTTGCCAACACAGCCAGATATGTACACAGTCTTGTACCTTCAACATTTTTAACATTTTTAACCTGACTCTCGTATTTTTTGATTAAATCGGACTTTCTTAGTATAATGAGTAATATAAAAATGTCTCGAGTTAATTAACACGAGAAAATAGCAACTCTACAGAGCGCCAATGGCTGCAATGAATGGCCTAATTACTTCCGGACACAAAGGGTTCACGAAGCTCCTCCTCCTCCTCTCCACTCTATTGGTGACATCAATGTGCTCGCTCATGCATAGCTCGCCAGTCACAGCTTTTATTTATTAACTGTTACATTAAGAGGCTGGAGGAGGTTGTTATGACCCAATAAAAGTATGTATTCTAATGAATCATTCTCTCTCATTCCATCTTTCTCTCTACCTCCCCCCTCTCTCTCTCTTCTTCTCCTTCTTTATCTCTCTCATTCTCCCCCTATATTTTTCCTACTTTTCTGTCCTCAGGTATTTACTGTTTCTCATTGGTGAAAATACTACTTCAATCGTTTTTGGGGGTATCTGTACTTTACTATTTTGATTTTTGCCAACTTTTACTTCACTACATTCCTAAAGAAAATAATGTACTTTTTACTCCATACATTTTCCCTTAAACCCAAAAGTACTCGTTAGATTTTGACAGGAAAATGTTCTAATTCACACACTTATCAAGAGAACATCCCTGGTCATCCCTACTGCCTCTGATCTGGCGGACTCAATTAACACAAATGTTTCGTTTGTAAATTATGTCTGAGTGTTAAAATATTCCTCTGGCTATCCATCAATAAAAAAAACAAGAAAATTGTGCCAGCTAGTTTGCTTAATATAAGGAATTTGACACTTAAGTACATTTGAGCAATTCCATTTACTTTTGATACTTAACTATATTTAAAACCAAATACTTTTAGATTTTTACTCAAGTAATATTTTACTGGGCGACTCACTTTTACTTGAATCATAATGCATTAGCTCTCTCATGTGAAACAGCGCTAATACTTAGAGAAGCAGGTTCATTTGTCAAGCACCTACAGCACATACAGCACATACAGTACTTTCATGTCATGACATTTGATTTGTCAGCTCAAAATACATAACACATTTCCTATATTCAAATGTGTGGTGCCTCTGAGTGACTGTTTTTACCCTCACCATACCACACCCACCGAGTGATAATATTGTTTCCTTGTTGTTTCCTTGTTGTTGATGATAATATACCATGAGGGTTTTGTTCAACCATTATGGACGCTATACAAAACAATATGACAAACGTCTCAGTATGTGATCATGTTTCAACTATGAATTGATTTCCTTCCCTGTGTGGTGGTTTGCCTTGCCTAATGACACTGATTAGAAATAGCAGTCAAGACAGTGAGAGGTCTCATTGTTGCCAGGGGTAACAGTGCATAAGGGGCTCTTATTGTTGCTGTTTTTGGTGAAGGGGCTGGGGAGTCTGCCAACTCGTCAACACACACGCGCACGTGCACGCGCGCACACACACGTGCACGCGCGCACACACACACACCACCACTCACATGGGGGCCTTAGTGTCACGTGATTTTTCTCCCTCCCCAGGCTTTCTGGCCCAGTTTTAAATAATTAGCCTCTCTGTTTGATCTCCCCCTCTGACTTGGTGAAAACCTGTTCTTCCTCTCTGATTCGGAGAAAACCCTATTCTTCCTCTTCCGTCTCATTTTTGGGAAACCCTTGCTACGAGTAAGGCAAAACAACTTCACTTCCTCAATCCTCTCTGAAGCTTTTCTGCAGCTGCGGTGAAGGGGATAAAAGCTCTACCGCTCTCACTGCTGTTCTTAGACAAATGTTTTCTATTAGACCACACTCTGAAAAGCTGTTTGAAATTGTTGCCTAAAGAAGGTATTGGATCTTGAACGCTCACCATGGAGAATGAAGAAGGTCGTTTACCCTAGCCAGGCAGCTGCCCATGGTGTGTAGACCTAGCGCGTACGCACGCACGCACGTGCGCACGCGCGCACGCACGCGCGCACGCACGCACACACACACACACACACACACACACACACACACACACACACACACACACACAATGAGCCCTACTGTAGGATTTATCCAAACCCAAGCAAAGGTGACAACAGTGTCATATTAACAAGTCAAATTGGTAGGCCTCTAATTTAAGCGTGACCTTTAACATCCAGCGCTGTGTGACATCATACTGTACACTGAAAGACACAGAGGTCCTGAGGTCCACCTGGTCTTTAAAGTCTCCACAAAAGGCTAACCATTAAAAACTAACCCTGTTGTAAGCTGGTAGCAGTATCTTCCATGTGTGTTGTGTTGAATTCAATTTTACAGAACATGGGGACATCAGAGCACATAAGGAAGAATACAAAACAACCCTAGTTCTGCTTAAACCAACTTGTCGTTGTCTTGCTAAACATGGCCGTGACATATTGTTGTTATTTACAGTAACAGTCAAACATTCAGGCTGTCAACAACTGATTTCACCACAGTAACATTTTAATGAAAGCGAGAATTGTTAGTTTTTTTTTATTTTTACCTTTGGTTTCAGTAGAACAGCTGTGAGCTAGTTTTATTCTCTGTTGTGGTTGAGAGTAGGAGAGGGGAAATGTGCTCTGCCTCTGCTGCTAACCACACTCTTCAGAAGAAGTTCACAGTCACTACGTGGCAAAAGCACCACTAGTGGTTCCACACACTGCAGCCTAGTAAGGAAAAGGAAAAGTACAAAATGGACAACGTTCTGAAAAATAAATTACCCTTGCTATAAATGACATTTTCTAAACGTCTGCCTCTTTATAGTACCAGTGTTGTTGTTAACCCACAAGGTGAATATGCCCCTACAGGTGCAGATCTAGGATGAATTTGCCCACAAATCCTAACCTTGGGGGAAATGCTTATGCAAATCAGATGCAGAACTGACCCAAGACAAGCGGGTGCTACACTGTTGTTGTTTAACCAGTCCCCTCCCTGATCTATACTCGATCACAAGCAGCAGGAGACAAAGCAAACAGACAGTGAGAGACAGACACTAAAGAGTTAAGATCAATTACATCATTAGTGTATTTGAGTAGCTGATCTAATCAGCTAGTACAGTGATAGGGCTCTATTCTGAACAAGTAACAGGCGGACCCTCGATACATAATAATAGGGCATACTTTTCACGTCCCCAGGACTTTCGACAACCTGGTCTAAGCGCCTTTTGTACAAATGTGTACGTAAATCTGTGACACTCCATTTACTATGATATGTTCCGTTTCTTATGGTATGTATTAGTTTGTGGATGTCCATGACCCATTTCGTATGATATGTTACGAATTACAGTTCGTATTATATTACGAATTTGCAAAACGTACAATATGTTACGATTTTGTAAAAACGTGTGCTATGTTTGCTAGGCTAGGGTTATGGGTTAGGAGTTAGGTTAAAGCGTTAAGGGAAAGGTCAACTAAAAGGTTTAAGGTTAGCTAACATGCTAATTAATTGCAAAGTTGCTAATTAGCTAAAATGCTAGTTGTCCAACATTTGTGTTTTTTAGACATTTGCATTATATGCCCACTCATCCACCCGACTTTAATTTTTACCATATACCAAGTTGATTGTCCCGGATTTGTTTACTATGTTACGTCTAGTCTATGAGACCAGGCTGCTTTCAAAGGGTGTTGTCTCCTCTCCCATCTAAGCATAGCAGCACAAATACTGACACACCAAAAGACAGCACACAGAGGACTGAAAGACCTTGTGAGATGTCACCCTAACAGCTTATTATTCTAGGAATCAGAAGAAAAAAACAAGGCCAGACTGACCCTGTTAGGATAAATCCCAGTGAAAATCCGTGTCTCAGGTACCTCCATGTTCTTAGTTATGTAATAGGTGTCTTTGTGTGTGTGTGTACATGTGCAAGAATGCAAACATTTGTTTCACATGGCTTCCCTTAAGCCTTATCTGACCTTAGTCTGAGATCAGTGACATGTAACCATTCAGCTCTAAACTCTACTTCTGCCATCTTATCTGCTCTAGAAGAAAACACTGGGTCCAGGTGGCAATTGGATATTTACCTTGAAGACATGAAAATGCCTTGCTAGTTATTTTAAAACAAGCTGACAGATGGTCTGAAGAAAAGCAAAACCACTGGGCACAGATGTCAATTCAATGTTGGTTCATTGAAATGGAAACATTGAGTCAGTGTGCCCAGAGGGAAGGCCTCAAGGCCTGCATTTTACATTTGAGTTTAGAAACTTCTTGCTCAAGTCACACTTTGAGAGGACCTCTAGTGAGGCCACATTTCTTGCTTTGCATTTCCTATACGGCCTTTGAGGCTTGAAGCAAAATGTTGGCTCCTTGGAGAAAGCAATTGGAACTAAACGCTTGAACTTTTGGCCAATTGTATATTGTAGGCATACCATGTAGAATGTAATTGACACACCACATTAAAAATATATTCAAGAGACCCAGGCTTGCACTGTCTGAGGGTGTATTCCCCACCTACCCTCTGATCAAACACCTGATCTGTAAAACTAAGAGCCAGTGAAACCAAGAAGATGCAATGCAAAGTTTTTTAATGCAGTAATTTCAATCTACAAGGAGAGTGTTTAACAAAATTATACAGGAGGTAAAGGCCTTTATACATACAGAAACAGATTACATACAGAAGACTCCGGAGCAGAATACACAAATAAATACATTTGTCTTTTAAAACAGTCAGTCCCAGAGCAAAATATAACTTTAAGAAATACTGGATATGTCATCCATTGAATTTCTCCTGAACTCCAACAATGAGTGGAAAGATTTAAAGCAACCTTACAAACCACTAGCTGTCAATTAGTGACGTCAAATTAAGGTGTCATTAACTCCATCTCCCACAAGCCAATGCAGGATCGCGAAATCCTACAGACCTGCTATAAAAAGGAGATTAACTTTGGTTTGAACCCCCAAGATGAGGTACACGCTAGCTAGCCTTGTCACTGATCAGTTTATGATGTATTGCCATTGGTAATCGGCACTGCTGGGACAGCCTATCAATATAAAGCATAATGTACTCTATTCACTTAACACTACACTAAATAGCAGTGAGTTCATAATAGGTTGGATCATTGATTAATTGGGCCAATGAGATGGTCAGAATCAGATCAGACACTGATCAACTGGGGGAACAGTTCGTTGGCGAACACGTCATCCCAGGACCCCTCTGAGCAGAGGGTGGATGACATGTCGCTGATGGGGGAAGGGGACCGCTCGTATCCGGAGTCGCTGTAGGCGTCCATCAGGTAGGCGCCAGTCTTCTCTAGGCTGCCCGTGGCCAGGTCAGAGGTCAGCGAGGCCACAGACAGGAAGTCATCCAGCACCCCATGACTTTTAGGGATGATGACCACTTCGTCCAGCTCATCTTTGACACACACGGCAACATCATCGGCCACAGAGAAGACCTCAACCGCCTCCACCTTCATCCCTGTCACACTCTCCTCATGATTCACTTCCTGCTGCCCGAGGACACACACCACCTCCACAGGCTTGGTGTAGATGTGGTCAAAGTGGATCAGTTCATTAAGGGCCTCCAGCTTAACTGGTGTGGCCCCCAGAGCTGCAGGTGAGGGGGCAGGTACTCCACCCCCCCCTCCGACCAGCAGCACCGCCTGCTCCTGGATCTCCTGCTCACCACACTCCCTGAGGAACAGCTCTGGGTGAAGGATGTCAAGAATGTCCAGCAAGATATCAGACTGGAGGGGAGAGGGAGCGAGCAGGTTACAACTCTGAACAGGGAAGGGCAAAACTGGAACTTACCAATAGGCAAGATGAGCATTATAAAAGCACTTTGAGCTACTGGAAAATGGACTAGACTAAATGAAGCCAAACAATGACTATAAAGTGTCAAATGTTCATCTCCATTTGATAAAGCCCTTATCCATAGCTCTCATTAAAGTGGCCATGCATTAGCTGTAGCAGACCATAGTGGTCTACACCATTTTTGACATGTCTCACCTCAGAGTCTGAAGAGTCAGGACTATCTGTATCCATTGGGAAATCTTCAGATTTGAGAATTGCTGGGCCTGCACCTGCTGCAGAGGCACACATAGCCTGAGTACTGCAGACTCAGAAGACCCGATCCCCAAACCTGCATCAATCCCATTGGACTCCAACACCTGAGCCTGGGGGGGGGGGGGGGGTATGGGATGGGAAAGGAGTGAAGAATTAGCCATTATAAACTAATTGGCTCTGACAACCAGATGGCGCAACTGTCACACCCACCCCCACACACACAATCTTCTGCATTACCAGTAATTCAAATCTGCTTACATTCTCTTTGGCCTCAAGGGTGTCCAACCCCAGCCTCTGTCTCAGTTCCTTGTTCTCGTTCACCATACCGCACATATTTTGCCGTAACAGCCTGTTTTCAACGTGAAGTTTCTGGTTCTAGAGACGAGAGAGAAACTTAGAATTTGCATTTTAACACCTTAGTCAGTTCAGGAATAACAGCAATAAATAGCAGTCATTAACACCATGACAATTTATGGACAGAATTTATTTACCTCCAGTTCCAACACCAGAACTTGCTCTTCAAGCTCACCCATTTTGGCTTTTTTTCTGTCTCTGGCCGTTTGGGCTGCAACTCTGTTCTTGAGTTTCCTGAAGATTAAATATTATTCTTTGAAATTGCTGACAAAGCAAGATGACTGACAGGAATGTGATAGCGTTCTTGGTTATTGCACAATCAGCCGCCATGTTCCTGTCATGCAGGCAGAACAGGATCCAAATATACAAAACTGGGTGGGACCAATAGGCTGCTACTCAAATCTGTTGATATGCGAAGCCGGGTAACATGACAGTCCGATTCGCCGAATTAAAAAAGGTACATCTACCATAGTCTAATTTTGAATGTGCAGGATTTATTCTTAGCACAGTTATTGGAAAGACATCGATGCCATTCATGGAAATCTGTCCATTTGTGTGGCGTAAGGAGTAGCCATTCATTTATATAGCCATGAGAATAACGTTACAACTAAATACACCAAATTGTCCATTCATGAAACTAACCTGCGAAGTTGCTTTTCTTCTGGACTCAAATGAGTGAGTCTCTGTCTTTTTCTCAGGGGTGGCCCAGTTGTCGAATTTGAGTCGGAATCTGACGAATTCGCTTGGTTTTGTGACGGCAAAACGACAGAAAATGACCGGCTGTAGCCCTGTGTTGAGCTAGAAGAGCCATTCTGTTGCCCAGATATCAAGAGGACTTTATGTCCCGCTGTCCCCACGACCATATTATGTATCCTTATAGACTTCAGAAATATTGGGGTATCTTCAAAGAAACCTTAGGTTTCTTTAGGTCTTTCTATCCCTGTCAATGCTCAAATATAAAAAAGGAGTTCCGCTTCCAATCTATTTCTACAGGCGTGGTGAAATCTGATAGGCTGAAAGAGACTGTAATGCTTTCACAGTATGCTCTATGATTGGCTACAGGGCTCATGCAATTTACATTCAACTTTCACCCTGCGTTCGCAGTAAAATGCCTGCCTCTTGTTCATGGAGGTGTAATTTCCCGTCTAACCTACGCTTGGCACAAATAACAAACCCGACCCATTTAAACTTCGCAGCAAAAATACTTAGAGCCAAAAGTATTGAGGTTATTCACCCTGGGTTATTACTTAAATTAACTTTAGTTCTCAAAATACCCATACAGTAGACGTACTTGTATTCAGTGGTGGAAAAAGTACTCAAATGTCATACTTGAGTAAAAGTAAAGATACCTTAATAGAAAATAGTAAAAGTGAAAGTCGCCCAGTAAACTACTACTTGAGTAAAAGTCTAAAAGTATTTGGTTTTAAATATACTTAAGTATCAAAAGTAAATGGAATTACTAAAATGTACTTAAGTATCAAAAGTAAAAGTATAAACAATTTCAATTTTTTCAGTCAAATGTAAAGAGTACTTTTGGTTGTCAGGGAAAATGTAAGGAGTAAAAAGTACATTATTTGCTTTCGGGATGTAGTGAAGTGAAAGTTGTCAAAAATATAATTAGTAAAGTACAGATACCCCCAAAAATTACTTAAGTAGTACTTTAAAATATTTTTACTTAAGTACTTTACACCATTGCTTGTATTCTAACATGTAGGACAATAATCTGTTGACCTCCAAAGATGTACACTAGCTTACAATTACAGTTGTAAAAGAAGACTATATTACGATGGACTATTGTACAGGTTCTTTATAGAATAGTCATTGCAGGAGATTCAGTTGTTTTCACCTTGCCACTACAATCCCCCCATTAATTTTGTCCTCACCGCTCAATAGTCAATACCGTTTGCAAATCCATATTGAATTTTGGTTATGTCCCTGCCATTGCACATCTGGCATCCGTCTCACTCATAGTGGATAACTTTCAGGTCTAATGGAAAATAACTGTTTTGTAGCTTGTGATTTATGGGATTTTCATCATGTATCCTACTGGGAGAATTCATATGGATTATTATTAGTTGTTTATGTTTTATTATTCCCCATACCTTATTCACATTTCTTCAATGGTGTGGCTTGGAATCCAGTTTTATATACAGTACCAGTGAACAGTTTGGACATACACTACCGTTCAAAAGTTTGGGGTCACTTAGAAATGTCCTTGTTTTTGAAAGAAAAGCACATTTTTTGTCCATTAAAATAACATCAAATTGATCAGAAATACAGTATAGACATTGTTAATGTTGTAAATGACTATTGTAGCTGGAAACGGCTGATTTTTAATGGAATATCTACATACGCGTACAGAGGCCCATAATCAGCAACAACCATCACTCCTGTGTTCCAATGGCACGTTGTGCTAATCCAAGTTTATCATTTTAAAAGGCTAATTGATCATTAGAAAACCCTTTTGCGATTATGTTAGCACAGTTGTAAACTGTTAAATAACCAATAAAACGGGCCTTCTTTAGACTAGTTGAATATCTGGAGCATCAGCATTTGTGGGTTCGAGTACAGGCTCAAAATGTCGAGAAACAAATAAACTCGTCAGTCTATTCTTGTTCTGAGAAATTAAGGCTATTCCATGCAAGAAATTGCCAAAAAACTGAAGATCTCGTACAACGCTGTGTACTACTCCCTTCACAGAACAGCGCAAACTGGCCCTAACCAGAATAGAAAGAGGAGTGGGAGGCCCCGGTGCACAACTGAGCAAGAGGACAAGTGCATTAGAGTGTCTAGTTTGAGAAACAGATGCCTCACAAGTCCTCAAGTGAAGAGGTGACTCCGGGATGCTGCCCCCCCCGACAACAAAATAACAAAGCCCCATTCTGCACTAACTGTAATTTTTATTCAGACATTTGGAACTACACAAATACATAATCAGAACATTTAAAACTATATAAATATAAAAATATATACAAAAATAAAACTCATTGTTGCGTTACGCACTGAAGGTAGGTGAGGAGTCAAACGCAGGAGAGCGGAGATGTCAGTGTAGCGTATATTTTAATAAGGGCAAGTCAAAAACACGGTACAGTACAATACCCCAAAACAACGCCCAAGACAATGGGAACTAACAGTACTCCCGTAAGGCGCAAAAACACAACGCACCTTACTATAATAACCACACGCGAAATACACTGAGGAAAGCCTCCACAAGCAACAAGAAAAATAATCCCACACAAACCTAAGTGGGGAAACAGGGGTAAATATACACACAGAAATTAAAGCAAATGAAAACCAGGTGTGAATGAACCAAAGACAAAACAAACGTAAAAGGAAACATGGATCGGTGATGGCTAGTAGACCGGCGACGCCAAACGCCGAGCACCGCCGAACAGGGAGAGGAACTACTTTTGGTGGAAGTCGTGACACATACATATCAAAAAGAAGTACCAAAGACAAATAGAAACACATTTTTGTTGATTTGGCACTCGAGCATCAATACATTACCCATCCTCCAACACTATCAACCAAGAGTCAAGACTAAACCAATTCACCTTGGTGGTGTGCAGACTGGTTTTATATTATTCTTAACAATTTCGCACAAACCATATTTTTTAAAATATATTCACAGTATTATGGATGAATTGTGGTTTATGTGGTAGCATTTCGTAGTGTGACTGATTTACACATTTTACAAATTTTACACCCCGTGACATGATATCATTGACATGACGTACAAATGAGCGATAGAAAACCGATCGCGCAAATGTCACCATTCCAACATTTTTGGTGTGGGCTCCCCGTGCCGCCCCCGGCAAGATGCCGCCCTGGGTGGCTGCCCATGTCACCTAAACCTAAATCCGCCACTGTACCAACTCATTCCAGGGTTTTTCTTTATTTTTATTATTTTTATACATTGTAGAATAATAGTGAATATATTAAAACGATGAAATAACACATATGGAATCCTGCAGTAACCAAAAAAGTGTAAAACAAATGAACATATATTTTATATTTGAGATTGTTTAAAGTAACCACCATTTGCCTTGATGACGGCTTTGCACAGTCTTGGCATTCTCTCAACCAGCTTCATGAGGTAGTCACCTGGAATGCATTTCAATTAACAGGTGTACCTTGTGTCGTGGAAATTCACATATACTGAGAGAGACTTGAACCGCCATTCAAACGATCAATCTTTATTTAACATTGATTAATTATTGCAATAATGAGACTGGTCGACCCCACATTGTTGAGTGTTGGACCGAGAGCCTACCCTTTTCAGAAATGCTGGTTCTTATCTAGCTGACACTAAAAATGCTTAGTCTTGCTGGTTCTACCCCTCCCATGCAGATCGGGGGCATCATAAACCACTTTGTGTTCATATTGTGGTTATCTGCACCTGGTGTTGTTTTAACCACCACCCAGCTTAGTCTCCCAGAAGCAAGAATGGTTTTGAGACAATGAGAGATTGTTCTACTCCTAAACTATCCCTAGTAAAACATATTCTTGACCATATGCCCAGATTAGCTGCAGGGAGCTAGAGTGGAGACCATAAAAACACAGGGTTAGTAGAACAGAAATGTCTTACTATTTGTTAAGTATTAATTGTTAAATATTAATATCAAACAAATCAGGTAAATACGTAATTTTTCTCTTACACTTGTTAAAAATTTATTTGTGGAATATCTTTCCTTCTTAGTGTGTTTGAGCCAATCAGGTGTGTTGTGACAAGGTAGGGGTGGTATACAGAAGATAGCCCTATTTGGTAAAAGACCAAGTCCATATTATGGCAAGAACAGCTCAAATAAGCAAAGAGAAATGACAGTCAATCATTACTTTAAGACATGAAGGTCAGTCGATCCGAAAAGTTCAATAATTTTGAAAGTTTCTTCAAGTGCAGTCACAAAAACCGTCAAGCGCTATGATGAAGCTGGCTCTCATGAGGACTGCCACAGGAAAGGAAGACCCAGTGTTACCTCTGCTGCAGAGGATTAGTATATTAGTTACCAGCTTCAGAAATTACAGCCCAAATAAATGCTTCACAGAGCTCAAGTAACACACACATCTCAACATCAACTGTTCAGAGGAGACCGCATGAATCAGACCTTCATGGTCGAATTGCTGCAAAGAAACCACTACTAAAGGACACCAATAAGACAAAGAGACTTGGGTTAAGAAACAAGAGCAATGGACATTAGACCGGGTGGAAATCTGTCTTTTGGTCTGATGAGTCCAAATTTGAGATTTTTGGTTCCAACCGCCATGTCTTTATGAGACGCAGAGTAGGTGGTTCCCACCGTGAAGCATGGAGGAGGATGTGTGATGGTGTGGAGGTGCATTGCTGGTTACACTGTCAGTGATTTATTTAGAATTCAAGGCACACTTAACCAGCATGGCTACCACAGCATTATGAAGTGATACGCCATCCCATCTGGTTTCCGCTTAGTGGGACTATCATTTGTTTTTCAACATGTCAATGACCGAACACAACTCCAGCCTGTGTAAGGGCTATTTGGAGAGGGATAGAGTACTGCATTAAATGACCTGGCCTCCACAATCACCCGACCTCATCCCAATCGAGATGGTTTGGGATGAGTTGTACCGCAGAGCGAAAGAAAAGCGGGAAAAGTGGGAACTCCTTCAAGACTGTTGGATAAGCATTCCAGGTGAAGCTAGTCGAGAGAATGCCAAGAGTGTGCAAAGCTGTCATCAAGGCAAAGGGTGGTTACTTTGACAAATCTAAAATCTAAAATATATTTAGATTTGTTTAACACTTTTTTTGGTTTCTACATGATTCCATGTGTTATTTCATAGTTTTGATGTCTTCACTATTATTCTACAATGTAGAAAATAGTAATAAAAAACCCTTGAATGAGTAGGTGTGTCCAAACTTTTGACTGGTAGTGTATATTAAATTGGTTGGACCTGATTTGGAAAGGGTAACACCTGTCTATATAAGGTCCCACAGACCAAAAACCAAGCCATGAGGTCGAAGGAATTGTTCGTAGAGCTCAGAGACAGGATTGTGTCGAGGCAAAGATTTGGGGAACAGTACCAAAATATTTCTGCAGCATTGATGGTCCCCCAAAAAACAGTGGCCTCCATCATTCTTAAATGGAATAAGTTTGGAACCATCAAGACTCTTCCAATAGCTGGCCGCCCGGCCAAACTGAGCAATCGAGGGAGAAGGGCCTTGGTCAGGAAGAGCTCTAGAGTTCCTCTGTGGAGATGGGAGAGCCTTCCAAAAGAACAACCATCTCTGCAGCACTCGACCAATAATGTCTTTATGGTGGAGTGGCCAGACGGAAGCCACTTCTCAGTGAAAGGCACATGACAGCCCGCTTGGAGTTTCCCAAAAGGCACCTAAAGACTCTCAGACCATGAGAAACAAGATTCTCTGGTCTGATGAAACCAAGATGGAACTCTTTGGCCTGAATGCCAAGTGTCTCGTCTGGAGGAATCCTGGCACCATCCCTACGGTGAAACATGGTGGTGGCAGAATCATACTGTGGGGATTATTTTTACAGCAGCAGGGATTGGGAGACTAGTCAGGATTGAGGCAAAGATGAAAGGAGCAAAGTACAGAGAGATCCTTATTGAAAGCTGCTCCAGAGCGCTCCGGACCTCAGACTGGGGCCTCAGACCGCTACCAAAACCTGCGGGCTCTCCTTCACTGTAGCCAACGTTAGTAAAACATTTTAATGTGTTAACCCTCACAAGGCTGCAGGCCCAGATGGCATCCCTTGCCGTGTCCTCAGAGCATGTGCAGACCAGCTGGCTGGTGTGTTTACAGACATATTCAATCAACCCTTATCTCAGTCTGCTGTTCCCACATGCTTCAAGAGGGCCACCATTGTTCCTGTTCCCAAGAAAGCTAAGGTAACTGAGCTAAAGGACTACCGCCCTGTAGCACTCACTTCCGTCATCATGGAGTGCTTTGAGAGACTAGTCAAGGACCATATCACCTCCACCCTACCTGACACCCTAGACCCACTCCAATTTGCTTACCGCCCCAATAGGTCCACAGACGACGCAATCGCCATCACACTGCACACTGCCCTAACCCATCTGGACAAGAGGAATACCGATGTAAGAATGCTGTTCATCGATTACAGCTCAGCATTTAACGCCATAGTACCCTCCAAACTCGTCATTAAACTCGAGACCCTGGGTCTCGACCCCGCCCTGTGCAACTGGGTCCTGGACTTCCTGACGGGCCGCCCCCAGGTGGTGAAGGTAGGTAACAACATCTCCACCCCGCTGATCCTCAACACTGGGTCCCCACAAGGGTGCGTTCTCAGTCCTCTCCTGTACTCCCTGTTCACCCACGACTGCGTGGCCATGCACGCCTCCAACTCAATCATCAAGTTTGCAGACGACACTACAGTGGTAGGCTTGATTACCAACAACGACGAGACGGCCTACAGGGAGGAGGTGAGGGCCCTTGGAGTGTGGTGTCAGGAAAATAACCTCACGCTCAATGTCAACAAAACAAAGGAGATGATCGTGGACTTCAGGAAACAGCAGAGGGAGCATTCCCCTATCTACAGTGATGGGACAGTAGTGGAGAGGGTGGAACGTTTTAACTTCTTTGGGGTAGGGGGCAGTATTTTCACGTCCGGATGAAAAGCGTGCCCAGAGTAAACTGCCTGCTACTCAGGCCCAGATCCTAGGATATGCATATTATTCATATATTTGGATAGAAAACACTCTGAACTTTCTAAAACTGTTTGAATGATGTCTCTGTGTATAACATAACTCATATGGCAGGCAAAAACCTGAGAAAACATCCAACCAGGAAGTGGGAAATCTGGTTTGTAGGTTTTAATTTGGTATCTTTCATGTGTGATTTAATGAAAGTTTGATTTTTATAGTCATTTATTTGAATTTGGCGCTCTGCATTTTCTCTGGCTTTTGGCCAAGTGAGACAGTAGCGTCCTGCCTAAACTCAGATTTTTCGATATAAATATGAACTTTACCGAACAAAACATACATGTATTGTGTAACATGAAGTCCTATGAGTGTCATCTGATGAAGATCATCAAAGGTTAGTGATTCATTTTATCTATATTTCTGCTTTTTGTGACTCCTCTCTTTGGCTGGAAAAATGGCTGTATTTTTCTGTGAATAGGCACTCACCTAACATAATAGTTTGTTTTGCTTTCGTTGTAAAGCCTATTTGAAATCGGACACTGTGGCTGGATTTACAACAAGTGTATCTTTAAAATGATGTAAAATACAGGTATGTTTGAGGAATATTAATTATGGGATTTCTGTTGTTTTGAATTTGGTGCCCTGCAGTTTCACTGGCTGTTGACGAGGTGAGACGCTACCGTCCCACATACCCTAGAGAGGTTAAGTTCCTCGGCGTACACATCACGGACAAACTGAAATGGTCCACCTACACAGACAGCGTGGTGAAGAAGGCGCAGCAGCGCCTCTTTAACCTCAGGAGGCTGAAGAAATTCGGCTTGTCACCAAAAACACTCACAAACTTTTACAGATGCACAATCGAGAGCATCCTGTTGGGCTGTATCACCGCCTGGAGCAGCTGCTCCACCCATAACCGTAAGGCTCTCCAGAGGGTAGTGAGGTCTGCACAACGCATCACCGGGTGCAAACTACCTGCCGTCCAGGACACCTACACCACCCGATGTCACAGGAAGGCCAAAAAGATCATCAAGGACAACAACCACTCGAGCCACTGCCTGTTCACCCCGCTATCATCCAGAAGGCGAGATCAGTACAGGTGCATCAAAGCGGGGACCGAGAGACTGAAAAACAGCTTCTATCTCAAGGCTATCAGACTGTTAAACAGCCATCACTAACATTGAGTGGCTGCTGCCAACATACTGACTCAACTCTAGCCACTTTAATAATGGAAAAATTGATGTAATCAATTTATCACTAGCCACTTTATATAATGCTTTCATACCCTACATTGCTCATCTCATATGTATATACTGTACGCTATACCATCTACTGCATCTTGCCATCTTGATGTAATTAAATGTATCACTAGCCACTTTAAACAATGCCACTTTATATAATGTTTTCATACCCTACATTACTCTTCTCATATGTATATACTGTACTCTATACCATCTACTGCATCTTGCCTATGCCGTTCGGGCATCACTCATTCATATATTTTTATGTACATATTCATATTCATTCCTTTACACTTGTGTGTATAAGGTAGTTGTTGTGAAATTGTTAGGTTATATTACTTGTTAGATATTACTGCATGGTCGGAACTAGAAGCACAAGCATTTCGCTACACTTGCATTAACATCTGCTAAACATGTGTATATGACTAATACATTTGATTTGATTTGATTTGAAGTTTCACCTTCCAAAAGGACAACGACCCTAAGCACACAGCCAAGACAACACAGAAGTGGCTTCGGGACAAGTCCCTGAATGTCCTTGAGTGGCCAAGCCAGAGAGACCTGAAAATAGCTGTGCAGCAACGCAGCTGGGAGAATGGGAGAAACTCCCCAAATAAAGGTGTGCCAAGCTTGTAGCGTCATACCCAAGAAGACTCGATACTGTATTCACTGCCAAAGCTACTTCAACAAAGTACTGAGTAAATGGTCTGAATACTTATGTAAATGTAATTTTTCCGTTTTTTTATTTTTTAAACTAGTAAACATTTCTAATAACCTGTTTTTGCTTTGCCATTATGAGCTATTGTGTGTAGATTGATGAGGGAATACAAAACAATATATTTTATAATAAGGCTGTAACATAACAAAATGTGGAAAAAGTAAAGGGGTCTGAATACTTTCCGAAGGCACTGTATATATTGTTGATTAGATGAGTTTATTAGTCACAAGTACAGGGTCGCAGATGTGATTGCAGGGTACAGTGAAATGCTTAAGCTCCAAGCTCCAACATTGCAGGTCAAAAAGAGAAGTGAATGGGATAGAGTTTTGGCCTGCATGTTGACATCACCAGGTGGTAAATTAGTTCCTAGACCAATAAAAAATAGAGTTCTAAATCTCTCTGCTAATAACAGCTAGTTTTCTGTTTTCCCCTCCCCGCTCAGACCACTCCCTAGCTAAATTCTTGCTTAAGAAATTGCTCTTCGCTAAGAAGCTTTTTTTGTTTCTTTTTTACCATTTTAATTGAAGGTACTTTTACCCAGATATTACTTGATATTGAGATAAAAACTGATGTATTATGACCTTAAATTAATTTTGAGATGTTTTTATATTTCTTTTTCACAAATGTGGTGTAGATTGTGTAGATCTGTAGGAAAAAAATCCCATTTAATATCTTTTTAGATTTTCAAGGTAGCAAAATGTGAAGACTGTGCAAGGGGTGTGTAGACTTTCATTAGGCACTGTAAGTATACAAGAGAGGGCTCTTCTGTGGAAGGACAGAATGAGAACATTGTAGCTAAGTAAGGAAGCCTTGTCTGAGCCAGAACGGCCCATAGGGCCCATAGGGTCTCCCTTTTCTGTAGCATGAGGCAGCTTGATGCAGAAGTATACACCCTGGACAGAACGCTAGTCTGAGAACATTTTGCACAGAGCTATGCCAAAGTTAAACCGGCACAGGCACTGGTGCATCTCATTAATATACAGGGTAACACAAATACTGAGCTATATTGTATGCTTCAAAATATATATATATATATATAGTATTTTATATGAATACAATTGCTCAGAGAAATATATTTTAACAAGTAACATTTTTTTTTTTTTTTTTTTAGATCTATAAAAATAATTGGCACCCCGTTTTCAATACTTTGTGCACCCTCCCCTTGTGAGGATAACGGCCCTTAGCCTTTTTCTATAATGTTTTATGAGATTGAAGAACACAATGCCGTTTAGCAAACTCCAGGCATTAACATTTGTTGTTTGCTCTCAATAAAGGCATTTTCATCGCAACACTTCCAAATAGCCTATTGGCATGGAGGTGGCGTCTAATTATACATTTGCGACTTGGTGACTGCAGGATGCGAGCAAGTTCTGTAATTCTCCAACTGTAGCCCTTGATCTTTTCTTTGCCTCCTGGACCATCTTCCTCACTGTGTGTGGGGACAAGATACACTTGAGTCCTCTTCCAGGAAAGGTTAACACTGTTCCAGGTATTTTAAACTTCTTAATTGTTGCCCTAATAGTGGTAAGCAGTATGTTTGGTTTTTCCGGGTTTTTGTTAAACAAATTAACTAATTTATGAAAGTCAGCAATCATTTGTCTCTTTTCATTTGTGAGTCTTTTGCATTTCCCTATGGTGATAGATGACAAATGGATTTTTACATGAGTGTTACCTCATTTTTATACCCCAGTAAAACAGGAAGTCATGAAAGGCCACAATACAGTTCTTTAAAATGAGATTAGATTTATTTCTAAGAATCATTAGGGGTGGCGGTAATTTTGACACCCATCTTTTTGTGAAAAAAAGTGTTACTTGTTAAACAAAATATTTTTCTCTGCACAACTTTCTAATTTGGCAAGAGTGACAATCATTTACACAGTCTTTTTTCTTTCAAGAGTGACAATCATTTACACAGTCTTTTTTTTCAAGGGTGCCAATCATTTTGGTTGTGACTGTACATCCTGTATAGGTGGGTATATACCAGGCCCATCTTTCTAACGGTTTTGTAAAGTCAATAAAGATTAAGCAAATGTCCGGGTGGGGCAAAACATAAGGGCGAAGAGTTCCAGGGAAGAGTATGTGATATACAGATATTTAGTATGATATATTTTTTAATTACTCATTGCTTCACAGTTAGGGACCAAACTTGATATGCGTGTGTTTCATTAACGTTGACAGCCCTAGTTTTAACTCGTATTTTCATGTGAAAAATGCATTGGTATCCATGAGAGATTGTAATAATTGCAGTCAAGTTAGGATTCAGAGCATGCTGATCATGGTGTGGTCAGGAGATTTACAGAGTTTACAGAAGTTAGCACAATTAAGCCACTGTTTTGTGTGAAGGGATACAGTACTATGTATGTAGCTAAAGGAGCAATTAAAAGAGCACTGTCTTACACAGAAGGCATTGAATGTGTTTAGCCTAAAGATCCAGGGCCAGGTTAATCTCCCATAGAGAGAGAGGCACTGAGAAGTACTGTGTCAACAGTAAACCTAGTGACCCGCCCTATAGCACCCAGACCAGACCAGACCCAGCCTATAATCACTACGTACAAGCACCAGGAGGGAGGGAGGGAGAGACCCCAAACCTCCCCAGGCCGGAACACACCAGAGGCAAACTCTATGATTAGGGGATTAGGGGGTCTGAATTACAGACCACTATTCATATAGGCTTAGTTATCCCCCATAATAACCCTCACAGAGAGAGAGAGAGAGAGAGTGTGTGCACAAGGCATTTATGTTCATTTATAACCCAGAGAGAGCACAAGCCATACATCATTATTGTTCTGTTCCATTCCAGAACACTTATGTGTTCCAGATGCCCGTATTTTCCAGAAGAGCAGCCTAATGTTTGAGTTAAATGACATGGTAAAAATCAACAAGGTTATGTGTGTTAAATGTTTTTTTAAATAACTATTAAAAATGGCTAGATAAAATCAGACCACAACAATCAATCAAATTAATTTATTTATAAAGCCTTTTTTTACAGAAAGATCACCATTCCTTTCTAGATTTGTTGTAGCCTATATTTTTGCTTTGTCTGAACTAGATTTATATGTTTTGTGTTTTTTTTGTGGATCCAGAAAGTAAAGCTGCTTCTTCAGCAAAAGCAAATGGGAATCTGAATAAACCAATGCCCAATGATCCACCAATGTACTGTATTCCAGTTCACCCTGGTTACTACAGTATAGGCATTGGATGCAGGATCTCTAGTTTGGCTGGTAAACATTGACGCCCATGTGTACCTAGCAGGGCGGGTTCTGTCCTGGCCCTCCCCAGCACCACTGATAATGGTGTGGATAGACAATAGGGGGTGATCAGGGTCACACCCTGGCCTAACCCTGGGATAGTGGCCAGCTGTGATGGGGCCATGATGTTTACCCACCTCCTGATCACACTGCACTACAGCACACACCCTACTAGGGTGTTGTCACTGGCTCTAGCCTTCCCAGCCACCCCGATCTCTCTGAATCTCGCTTTCTTCTGTTTACGTCTTCATCTCTTTTGCCCTCTCCATCTTTGTCTTTGTATTTCTGACTGTTTCTCTGTCTTTCTCCCTCCCTGTCTTTGTCTCTCTTTGTATTTCTCTTGGCCGTTGGCTGTCTTTTTCTCTGTCTCTCTCTCCCTGTCCCTGTCTCTGTATTCCTCAACATTTCTCTGTATTTCTCTTGCTACACTTTCGGTGTTGTGAAATTCACCAACTGACACACCCGCGGACGCATTGTGGCTTATAATTTCAAGTGAATGCTTAGTATGGGTGTGTGCATAACCTAATATGCATGTGCACATACTGGTATAACCTGGTTTCTGATTAACAACCTCCCCTGTAAATACCTGGTGTCAATCAAACAGCTTTTTAGTTTTATGATAAATTAAGTCTAGAGGATCCATGGCTGAACATTACCTTAAGTTGCCCTTATACCCATGTAGCTACAAAGCAATAGCTGTGGAAACAATCTTGCAGTTACATAGGACATATACCCCTGAACTCTATTACCATGTCATGACATCACAGTTCCTATGGAAGTACACTGTTGTTGCTAAAAAATGATTACTGTTTAGTTACCTATCCATGTTACAAGTATAATAAGCGTTGTGCCGTGTGTGTTATGCTTTTCTTCTCCTTACACCTTCTGATAAGATATCCCCATTTTGCATGTGGATCCCCAGTAGAAAGAAGTTAGTGAACCAAGAGACTCAGTAGCTCGGCATAGTGCTTATAACCACTTACTGCAAGTTTACGAGCACTTAAGCGCTTATTAAGGGTCTTTCCAGACTTGAAAATAATGATTTAGGGCTAGTTTGCATCATCCACACTTGTCATTTCTGGACCAGGCCATATTTGTGTATGTCAACCTAATTAAATAACCAACAAAGCCCTTCGTGTTCATCTGTCAAATAGTTTCCGGTCAAAGATGACATTTCTTGCAGTTAATTGAGCATCGAATGCTGGGAAAAGGTGACGCTTTTGATTGAAGACAATTTGCTGTATAAATGTATCTAAATCCACTAGTGGAATAGTGTTCATTGTCAATCCCCCATAACTGCCAGGGCTTTCTTAGCCGGATAAGCTGTGCTTTGTTCGCCGCAGAGTTGACGTAGCGCTCTTTTTGTTGCTGTGGGTCATCACATTTTACCCTGCTCTCTGTAGCTGTATACGGTCTCACTCAAAGACAACAACCCTGACAACACCAAATGATTAGACACTGTAGGGTGAGACCCTGAAGTCACTTAGTCTCCATGACATGGTCATTTATGTGAAGATAGAGGGTCACTAGGCCATATACAGCAACGGGAGACTTAATATAATGGAATTACTGTACACAGTATGTGTTTGTACATGGGGCACCAGGTGTTGAGGATCTGCCACTGAAAACCTATAGGAGGAAACGGTAAACCAACATGGAAAACTGTGGGGTTTCACATGTGCACTCATACAATACCTGCAGGATGTATTGGAGTATATTTGCGTAGATAGAGCATATTACTCAAAGCAAGGTTGGTAATAGCCTACTGCATATCATGCTACACCATATGCTAGTGATAATGTGGTATCTGTGTGCAGTATGGCACAACGCATGCCATTTTGGTTTAGCCCCAGCAACACAAAAAGACTGCATTGAAGAATGTCTTTGGATTGAATAGTCCATCTGATCAGATATTGATGCTGTACTAATCCATTCTAATGCAACATCATTGTCTGATGCAACACCGTGGCAAAAAAAGGAGGAAATTCAGCTTTCTGACTTACTTATGTACCAATAATTGTTAATAGAATCTTATGTCATAAGTTTCAAATCCAGTTCCTCAAATTACTATCAGGCAAAATAAAAAGCGGTCAAGAGAGGCTAGTTTTAAGGTGACAGTGGGCCCTGGTCAAAAGTAGTACACTATATAGGGAATAGGGTGCCAATTGGGGCAAATTCAGTGTGGATTCATCTCCTGCTGCTTGCCACCCAGTTGGAATGTCCCTTTGAAATTTGTGGCTTACAATACAGAATGCTTAGAGTGACCCCTGGTGGTGCTAACAGTGAGATTGGGGTGAATCTCAATTGTATTTCCTTCATTACTGCACCCTCTCTCTTCACGCCTGTCTCAAAAATTATGTTTTCCTCCAATGAGTTTAGAGAAGAAGAATCAAGGATAAACAATCGTAATACACCATGACTACTTTATGACTACTTTAATACTATATTTTTATTGAATACTTTTTTTTTGTATAGATGTTGCGCTTTTGAAAGGAGAGCTTGCGAGAAAGCATTTAATTGTGATGTGTGGTAGACTATGCTGTATTCTGTGCATATGAATAAAGTTAATTGATTGATCTCTTTGGGATGCTGATCCCCTCCGACTAGATGGAGATGGAGCAGAAGCAGTCTCATTTTCCAAAATGCGTTCCATGCCAACAGCGACACTGTCGGAGTGTTCTCACATCCAAAACACAAGTCATATCCTGTCTCTCTCATTTTGTCACACCCTGATCTGTTTCATCTGTCCTTGTGATTGTCTCCACCCCCCGTCAGGTGCCGCCCGTCTTCCTCATTATCCCCTGTTTATTTATACCTGTGTTCTCTGTTTGTCCGTTGCCAGTTTGTCTTGTTTGTCAAGTCAACCAGCGTTTTTCTCAGCTCCTGCTTTTCCCCACTCTCTCTTTTTCCTCACCCTCCTGAATTGACCCTTGCCTGTCCTGTCTCTGAGCCTGCCTGCCTGACCACTCTGCCTTCCCCTGACCCTGCCTGCCGTCCTCTACCTTTGCCCCACCTCTGGATTACCGACCTCTGCCTGACCTGACCCTGAGCCTGCCTGCCTTCCTGAGCCTGCCTGCTGTTGGCTGAACGCCATGACCGGGCGTTGGACAGTTTACTGGAGCAATTCCACAGGTTGTCTGGGAGGCCGCCTACCACGGTGGTAACCCCACAGCCCCTCAGTGACTCAGCTGCTAGCAGCGCCGTCTCATCGGTCACTCCACCTTCTCGGGAGCCCCGCTTACCTCCCCGGGAATGCTTCAATGGAGAGCCGAGCACCTGTCGGGCGTTCCTAGCTCAGTGTGCCCTCGTATTCGAGCTTCAGCTCTCAACCTTCCCCTCGGATCGCTCCAAGATAGCCTGCCTCATGGGAGGGCTCTCAACTGGGCTATTGCCATGTGGGAACAACAGCCGGCCATATGCACTAGTCTGGAGGGGTTCGTGGGAGAGGTGAGGAAGGTTTTTGATGCCCCGTTCTCCAGAAGAGGTGCAGCCCGGAAGCTAATCCAGCTTCGGCAGGACTCCCGCAGTGTAGCAGATTATGCGGTGGATTTCCGCACGTTGGCAGCAGAGTACTTGGAACCAGGAGGCACTGTTTGATATGTTCCTGCACAGCGCCTCGGGGGAGGTCAAGGACGAGCTTGCAGCCCGGGAGTTACCTACGGATCTCGAGTCCCTCATCGCTTTGACCATCTGTATCGATGGGTGATTACGGGAACGACGGAGGGAGAGGAAATTGGATTTTGCTCGCACACCCAGGGATCCCACCTTGCCTCCGAGTCATTCCGGAAGCTCCCAATGGTCTCGTTGCCGAGAGAACCCGAGGCTTCCCGACCTGCCCCGAGGGTTGCCGAAGATGGCCGAGTCACTGCTTCCTGAGCCTTTGCAACTAGGCAGAGCTGGTCTGCTGCCAGCGGAAAAGCAATACAGGATTGACACGAAAAGCTGTCTGTATTGCGGGACTCTTGGTCAATTCGTGTCCTCTTGTCCTTTAAAAGATCAGGCTCACCGGTACAAGCGAATACTCTGGTGGGCCATATGGAGAACGTTCCTGCTTCGCCTGCTCGCACCCTTTTTCATGCCATTCTGCTGTGGGGAGACCAGTCCTAATCTCTCCGGGTTCTCATTGACTCTGGGGCCGACGAGAGCTTTTTAGACGCTACCCTGACGTCCGAGCTGAACATCCCCACTCAGCCCCTCTCCATTTCCATGGACGTTAGCGTGCTGGACGGGCGCTCTATAGGCCGAGTTTCCCACAATACCACTCCCATCAACCTACGTGTGTCAGGGAACCACAGCGAGGCTATCCAGTTCCTGCTCACCAAGTCCCCTCAGATTACCGTGGTATTGGGATTCTCCTGGCTCCTGCGACACAATCCCCTCATTAACTGGTCTACTGGTGCCATCATGGGCTGGAGCCCGTTCTGCCACGCCCATTGCCTGAAGTCAGTACAACCTGCCCTGGGACGTCTTCCCGGGGGCTCAGAAGGTTTCCCGGACCTCTCCGCCATTGCCACGGAGTACCAGGACCTCCGGAATGTGTTCAGCATGGCCTGGGCCACTGCACCGACCTTATGACTGTGGGATTGACCTTCTCCCTAGCATGACTCCTCCCCGGGGATGACTTTACTCTCTGTTGGGACCAGAGACAAAGGCGATGGAGACCTACATCGGGGACTCCCTTGCTGCAGGATTCATCCGTCCTTCTTCTTCTCCCGCCGGGCGCAGGGTTCGTGCATCGACTACCAGGGTCGACTACCGGGATCTCAACACTAGCCGCTACCACTCATCTCCTCGGCCTTTGAACCGCTCAAGGGGGCCACCGTGTTTTCCAAGCTGGATCTGCGGAACGCCTACCACCTGGTGCAGATACGGGAAGGGGACGTGTCGAAAACCGCCTTCAACACGGCCAGTGGTCTCTACGAGAATCTGGGAATGCTATATCGTCTCGCTTGTGAAGTCAACCAGCATTTTTCTCAGCTCCTGCTTTTCTCCAGTCTTGCTTTTTCTCGCCCTCCTGGTTTTGACCCTTTGCCTGTCCTGTCTGAGCCCACCTGCCTGACAGGGGCAGGCAAACACAGGTCAAGGCAGGCATGGGTCAACAATCCAGAGTAAAAGGGCAAAGGTACAGGACTGCAGGCAGGGGCAGACAGACTCCACCTCTCTGTCTGCCCCTGCCTGCAGTCCTGTACCTTTGCCCTTTTACTCTGGATTGTCGACCCATGCCTGCCTTGACCTGTGTTTGCCTGCCCCTGTTGCTATAATAAACAGTGTTACTTTGACAGTCTACCAGGTTCTAACCTTTATTCCTGAAACACACATATTAGAGTTAAATGCATGTCAGACCTGGGTTCAAATGCGATCTGTATTTAGGGTATTCCAATTACTTAAAGACATTTGGAAGTAAGAATTTAGATATGTTTTATTTAAAAAGTGGTTGAATATTGGAATGTATTAGAAAATACTAAAATACACTGACTCAAATACACTCCCATGTATTTGAAATAAGCATTTGAAAATAATTTAAAATACTTCCAAACGAAGTAGTTGATTCAGGCCACATTTTAAAAAAAAATACTCATACACAGACAGTAAGTATTTAAATAACAAATACACATGTATTTGAACCTAGGTGTATGTACAGGCACAGAACAGCCAAAGTTCTAACTTTGGCTGTCAAGCCCAAAAACTGCAGTGTGTACTCAGTTAACTCCAGGTCAGACAAAGACTACGATTAAGTTGCATGGTTTGAAATATTCCACAGATGCTTTCCTCCAAAAATGGTCTTCCCAAAAGAGATGTATCCCAGACTTAAGACATCACTTCTAATTGAACTGTTGTGAATTAAGATGACAAGGTTAGGAAGAAAGATGCCACAACATGATTTACTTGAATAAAACTGTATATTTTACAGATCTTTGTACACTTTAATTACAAAACTGTATGATACTACATTTTTTAAATCAGTTTTTGGTCAGAGAATATTTAAAATCGTCTTATGTGCAATTACCATGTATTTACAAAGTCTCATGTTAGTGATTTATCAAAGAAAGCAACCAAATAACAACTCCAAAATGTTCATACACTCAACATAAGACATGGCTTAAAGATAAATATATTAGTAAATAAATATTCAGAGAACATATTTCCATTTATGAAATGTGCTGCTATACAGATACAGAAATATACAGATTGATTTCTAACCTTTTTAAACATCTGCAAAATGGTAATGATGGAGAAAATAATTATATTCTTAAATTGTTTTTTAAAAAGCATTTTTTTTGTACACATTTTCTTTTTATATAATCTTAAGTGCTACAAACAATTAAAACAAATTAAATAGTGACTTGCGTACCCCCACATTTTCATTTGCAGTACATCTCTATGCAAAGGCAAGATTAGATTCTCAATATCTTTAATTTATTAGGGCTCTGAGTTAACATATAAATATTGTTATTTCAAAACGAATGCCTCTGTGAAGAGAATGGGTACATTTCATAGAAACAGTAGAATACAGTCTGTAAAACAAACAGAAAGAAGGTATGAATGAATGAACAAACAATGTTGATATTGTTTGTGAGCATGATGTGTATTGTGTGATTTAATCATTTAACAAAAAAAAATCAGGTGTGCTGCTTTTTTTGTAACTGTGTTGTAAAAAATACATCAACAAAAACACACAGCCACAGTATAAAAGAGATCCCTTGTGAATGATACTTTTTTCCTTTGGCCTATTTTTTTTAAGCAACACAAGAGCCTCATACGACCATCTACATTAGAGCTTAAGTGTTGAGGAGGCTAGATGAGTAACTGCCCGAAAAAAACCACGAGCTTCTAAACTAGAAATAGTAACTAAAACGGATATGAAACCAATCCTTTGAAGATTTCCAAATCTCTTTCGAGGAACTCAGAGAAACCTTGTCACTATGTGGACCTCTATTCAACCAAAAAGTGACACAGTCCCGCCCCAGATAATAAGTATGGCTCGCTGGCCTAAGGCTTGGTGTTGGTCTGAGTATACCACCAACAGACAGAACTGTAGAGTAGTTTGTATAGCTTAGCTTCATCTTCTCAATGAGAGAAGTGGGTGACTGACACTGGCTGTCCTCCAACTACCAAAGATCCCAATCCCCACCCAACCCCCTAAAAAAGAAAAAGGAAATGTTTTGGTATTCTTCCATAACCTTTCATCTGAGTTGGTGGTTTGTTGAAGCTTGTTATCCAAGCTGTATAGGTAACTGTATGTCATACAAGCAGTACAGTACACACATAGTCAGGTCTAAAGGTGAGCAAAAAAAGACTTATTTTATGCTAATACAATTGCTCAGAGGAAGATACTTTATTTAACAAGTAATACAAAAAAATCTAAAAAAAGATAGGGGTCAAAAATATTGCCACCCCTCTTTTCAATACTCAAGCACCCTCCCCTTGTGAGGATAACAACACTGTCTTTTCTTTTATGAGATTGGAGAACACATTGGGAGGGATCTTAGACCATTCCACCATACAGAATCGTTCCAGATCCTTGATATCCTTCGTCAGCGCTTATGAACTGCCCTCTTCAAATCAAAACACAGGTTTTCAATCGGGTTCAAGTCCCGAAAATATAATACAGCTCAGTATTTGTATCATTTATTGCATACAGTCTTTTTTGCTCATCTTTAACAAGGGTGCCAATCATTTTTGACCTGACTGTACATATAGTGCATACATACTGTATGTACATCCAGGCATTTGTGTAATAAGAACTAAGAAGGGAAAAAAAGGAAAGAAATCCTCAAAAGTTTTGCACAAAATGGAGTTTCGATATCATGTGAAGAAAAACAACTCGCCAAATCAGAAAATACAATCTCACAAACTGGGCCCAGCTAACACAATTAGTTTATCTTCTAATGGGTCTCATGACTGACACTGGCTGGCACTGATGGTATGTGGTAGTAGCCTACATGTCGTGTTGTGCCCCTGCCAAGCCAACCACTGAACTTCCACCCATATGTTGGAGCCTGATTCTCTATCGCAGCCTGTAGAAGCTGCTGGTGGGGCCACGAGGTGGGCTGAGCCACAGGAATGAACTGGATAGGCCTGGTTACACCAGGCAGGCCATCATATAATTTTCAGTAGAAATCCACACCATCACCATATAGGATTATAACATTCAGAGCTCAGCGAGCGAGCAAGGCTTAGAACAAGGCAACTGAGGGTTTGTTGATTGACTAACTGAACGACTGACTGGTTCGGTACCAAAGAGGCTGTTTCTGGGCTCCACACCCCCTCATATACCCCCAAGCCCCTCATCTGTAGCTTTACTGTTTCCCGACGCATCGTGGTTAGTGGCGTTCCGGGGATGGAACAGGGCCCTGGTCTCTTCCTCCTGGGTGGGGTACGTTTGACCTCTGAACGGTCCTGAAGTGAAGTAACCCCCTTCACCTGGCTCCACCCGCCAACGAGTCCCAGTCCGCCCCTCGCCCCCTTGCCCCTCCCCCGTAATGATGCTGCCTAGCAGTAGGCTGCTCTGGGTCTCCGCCCCCAAGCCCGGCTCACAGTCTGTGTCCTCATGGATTATGGGTATTCTCTGGCTGAGCTCGCCACAGCAGCCCTGTCCGGAGCAGGCGTCTGAGTCTGCAGCGTGGTGTGCGTACTGCACGTTCACGGCATAATCCTCGTTGTAGCGCCCCCCTGTGGCCCGGTGGACCTTCATCTCCTTGTAGAAGAAGCAGGGCAGGCCCTCATAACTCAACTGCTCCGACGGAGCCAACAGGTGCTCCCCCTGGCCGTAAAAGTTCTGCTGATGCTGAGAGGCGGAGCTCTGCTGATGGAACTCTGTGACCCTGTGACAGCCACGCCCCGAGGAGGCCAGAGACCCAGCCGTGTCCGAGTCCTGCCCCTGCTGACCTATGCACTCCATGTTGGGTGGGAGTACCTCGAAACAGCAGCTACACGCCCCTGCTCCTACTCCCCCCAGGCCATGATTCCCCCCTATCTCCTCCCCTGTCTGCCCCCCCTTCCCCCTGTCAGCGGCTCCCTCTAGAGGGCCGGCCGAGGTAGTGCTAGTGGTGCTGGTGTCCCTGGGTTGCTCCAGTGACGAGCGGCTGCTGTAGTTGGGCTCCAGACTGCAGCTGGAGAGCTGGTCCCCCGAGCCGAACCCACAGGCTCCTGGAGGAGGCTGTGGCTGCAGGTTGCAGCCATCTTGTCCCCCCGAGGGAGCTGGGGTTAGGGAGTCCTCGGCTGTGGAGGGACAGGCGGTGGAGGCCCCTGCGGCTGTGGCCCCTGGCTCCCCTTGCGAACCTCTGCAGGGGCTCTTACTGCGGTAGACGTAGGGGTCGTAGTCAGAGCTCAGGGAGCTGCGGAAGGTAGAACAGGAGCCGTACACCCCCTGGTTGCTAACCTCGGTGCAGTCCAGCATAGAATCACTGGATGAACAGTGGCACTGGCCTGAACTGCTGCTGCTGCTGTCGCTGCCCGGACAGTCGGCCAGGTAACCGCTGCACACAGAGTGGTGGCCATGGTAACAGCCCAGGCCTGAGGCACCACTCCCTGCCTCCCCTATCCTGGAGCTGGTAGCGGGGGCCATGTGGACCACCGTGGGGTAGAGCAGACCCCCTTGGAAGGCCCTGCTGTGGTGGCCCTTGTGGGGCCCGGCGCCCCCAGCCACCCCCACTACGCCTGCAGCCCCCTCACCCTGCTGGGGGAAGGTCAGGCCCTGGAAGTAGTAGTGTTGGTACATGGTCTCATACTGCGAGTAGCAGGCAGCACGCGAGAAGCTGCGCCCATGGAATTTGGGCCTCTTGAAGGCTCCATGGTGGGGCCCGGACTGCTGGTGCTGGGGGTAGGTGGGGGGGTTGAGGCCCAGGCCGCGGTGTTGGTGCTCCAGGCCACAGTGGTGGGGGTTGAGGGAGTGGTCCAGGTGCACGGTAGTGTGGGGGTGGTAGCCCCGGAGGAAGGCCCCGGCGTGGGCAGACTGGGGAGGGTACAGGCCCTGGGGGTCTGGGTGGTGGTCCACAGTCAGCATTGTGATGGGGTTACCATGGGGGTCCATGGAGGTGCGGGTGGGGTAGGTAGTCACCTGCCCAGCACGGTGCACCCTGCCTGGGTAGTGGACGGGCAGGACTACCCTCTGCTGCCGGCTGTGGACGGGATTTCCATCCATGCAGACAGGGCCGGGGTTCCCCTTCTTTTGCTCTGAGAAGAGGGGTGTGAAAGAGGGAGAGTGTTTGATTAAGGTTAACCTAGAGAGTCAAAGACGAGTCTTTCAAAGGTTAGCTTTGTTACAGTTACAGTTTCATGTGTTGTAATATTTACTTTATTTCATGAAAAGGGTATTTCACATCAACTGCATTTTGCTTTTACTGTTTTAGTGGGTTGTGTAGTCTAACAAAAGTGCTGACTGGAAACTCTTATTAAAGAGTCACAGGTGCTCCCCCACTGGGACCCTGTTCCCCATATAGTACACTACTTTTGACCAGGGCCCATAGGGAATAGTGTGCCATTTGGGATGCAGCCAGTGTGTACCAACTCACCGATAATGTTGTGTCTACAGTGAGGGCAGGTGTGGTGCTGGAGGAGCCAAGGGTCCACACACTTCTTATGGAACCTGTGGGCACAGGGGATGACCCGCAGCTCCTGTTGAGGGGAAGGAGAGCAGGAGACGAGGAGGGGGAGGAAACAGGGGGAGAAGAGGAGAGGGAGGGGAAGAACAGAGGAAGAGGAGGCGAGGGGGAACAAGAAGAGTTAAGGTTAGTTAAGGCTTATGATATCGAAGGACATTATTGGCGTTTTGTTGGTGAATGGCCAACAGGTGGCAGCAAAGCAGCAAGAAGGTTTCTCTTCTTCCCCGGTGTCACATTATACATCAGTATACAGCTACACCGAACAAATCCAACCTCACAATCAAACCCAAGACTACACTACTCATCATGACAGCACAGAGCCCTCAAACTACACCAGTCACCCTTCTTCTCAAACCTGACACCATGCTGTTGGCTGAGCCAGAGAGCCTTACACAGAACACAGCAAGACTGACACAAAGAAGGATCATTATTATTCCTTTCTTGGACAGAAGATAGCTCAAGTTTTTCCCTCCGTCTCTCTCGCCGTTTCCCTCTCTCCCTTCCTCTCTCACTGCCCCTTAGCATGACTCATCTCCTCTTTGGGCTCTCTCCCTCCCATCTTTTGTCTTACTTCACTGCTCAAACCCCTTTGATGCCATTCAGCCTTTTATATCCCTACTATGCTTTGTTGTGTGTTTTCTTCCCCCTGGTTTCCCAAGACGACACATAACACACTCACTGACTGACTGGGTCCCCTGGGGGCCCGGGGCTCTGGGTTGGTCCCCTGACGTCCCCAGGCTGGGCCATGATTAGCAATGCTGTTACTGTAAACCTTCAAAGGTCCCAGAATAGGGTCTAGGAAACATCTTTCTACGGTGACTTCAGAAATTCAAGTCAGTTTGACCATGTGCCTTAAACCCACCACTTTCAAATACCACTCCAATTAAAATGCCACTCGGACATAACAAAGTCTCTCAACTTTTTGTTATGAACATTATTCAGTGTGTGCGTGTGTTCTCTCTCACACCTCTCCGTCGATGTACTTCTCCAGGCAGATAGCGCAGTCGGAGGTGGAGCTACTGCTCAGTGAATCCGATGCCCCGCAGCTGCTCTCACGCTGCCCTTTGACCTTGGCCTTGAACTTCCTGGTCTCCATCTTCTCCAGGGCCTGGATGGCCATCCTGTTCATAGAACTCTGGAGATGGGGAGAGGGAGAAGAGAGAGGAGGGATAGAAATGGTCAGGCTGGGAATAATGGTACACAACAGGTACATAAAGAGAGGTGCAGTATTGGTAGATAGTGTTGGTAGACAGGTACAATGTTGGTAGACAGGTACATAAGGACAGATACAGTGATGGTCATGTAGCCTACATAGAGTCAGCAATATGTTGAGGACAGAGTGTCCTTAGCATGCCCCAGTGTGAACTCAACTGGAAAGAGGTTTCGTAACGTGTGACAATCTGCTGCTGGTGTCAACTGCTATTTTAATTAACACTTCAAGGAAGTCGACATTGCTCATCAGGAACACACACACACGCAAACGGAAACACGTGTGCACACACACTGGCAGGTTTCTCTATATTAATCCCAAACGCAGTCCCCTGGAGTGTGTTCCTCTGTCTAACACACACACACACACACACACACACACACACACACACACACACACACACACACACACACACACACACACACACACACACACACACACACACACACACACACACACACACACACACACACACACACAGGTGTGCTGGCAGGATTTCACCTGCTACTGTGCTGCTCTCCATCAAGGTTAATTAGATGTTAAAACCTGTTTTGGAGATACTTGGTAGCATTGGATAGAAACCCTCTGAAGTTTCTAAAACTGTTAAAATAATGTCTGTGAGTATAACAGAACTGATATGGCAGGAAAATCATCTGGAATAAATTATTTTGAGGTAGGTCACAGGCCATTTCAGTGCTAGCCTATGGGAAATACAAATAGATAGGACCCAGAGTGCAGTTCCTATGGCTTCCACTAGATGTCAGTCTTTAGAAAGGGTTTCAGGCTTGTTTTTTGAAAAATGAGCAAGTAGTTGGAAGAACTACAAGGTGTCTCTCATTAGAAAAGTAGCCTTGTTGGCGCGTGAATGAGGTGCGCGCTCTTCATTATTTATCTTCCCTATTGAACATACTATTCTCTGTCTTAAATATTATCGTTTATTTAGATATTAGAGTACCTGAGGATTAATTAGAAACATCATTTGACTTGTTTGGACGAACTTTACTGGTAACTTTTTGAATTCGTTTGTATGCATGTTGAAAGAGTGGATTACTGAGATCACTGGCGCCAACTAAACAGACTTTTTTGGACATAAAGAAGAACTTTATCGAACAAAACGACCATTCATTGTGTAGCTGGGACCCTTGGAATTGCAAACAGAGGAAGATCTTCAAAGATAAGTGATTTATTTAATCGCTATTTGTGATTTTGTGACGCCTGTGCTGGTTGAAAAAGTATTTTGGTGTGGGGCGCTGTCCTCAGATAGTCGCATGATATGCTTTCGCCGTAAAGCCTTTTTGAAATCTGACAACGCGTTTGGATTAACAAGAAGTTAAGCTTTTAAATGATGTATGACACTTGTATTTTCATGAATGTTTAATATTACGATTTTTGTAATTTGAATTTCGCTCTCTGCAATTTCACCGGATGTTGTCGTAGGTTTTCCGCTAGCGGTTCATGCGCCCAAAGAGGTTATTAATCCGGACTCATGGACCACTCCAGGCCTACACTACAGTAACATCCTGTTCAGAGCACATCCATCAGCATAGCATCTAATGTCTCCAACCCTAGGTGAACTAGCATTATGGGGACATGGTGGAGCACTCTGTGTGTGTGGACGTGTTTAACTAGATGTGGGGACCAGAAGTCCACACAAAGTCAAATGGTATTTCTATGGTTTAAGGTTAAGGTTAGAATTAGGTTTAGTTTTAGGGTTAGGAGCTAGGGTTAGGGTTAGGTTTTTGGATTAAGGTTAAGGTTAGGGTACAGGTTAGGGAAAATAGGATTTTGAATGGGACTGAACTGTATGTCACCACAAGGTTAGCTGCGCAAGACTGTGTGTGTGTGTGTGTGTGTGTGTGTGTGTGTGTGTGTGCTCACCTGGCTTCTCCTCTGTTTTAGTTTGATCTTGATGAGCAGTATGAGGCAGACCAAAGATACCACTACGAAGAAGGCCAGGAAGATCCCCATGTCAAAGTACTCCGTAGGCTGCTGTAGGGAGGGAGACAGGGGGAGAAGGGTTTGTTAAATTATGTCTATACAGCCAAAGGCAGGCATCTCACACACATGCTTGCATACACACGTGCAAGCACACAGGCATTGAAGCACAGAACTGGGCATAGATGCACCCCTGGCACCATCCATTGATAAAATGACTGTGTGAAAATTGTTGTGATATAACGAAGAATAGAGAGCGAGAGAGAGAGAGAGAATAAAGGAGAGGCTCAGATTTCTCTAGAAGAATGACTTCCCGTGTCTGTAACTGTTAGCTGTGGGACTAGACTCAGTATAGTGCTTTGTGAAGTGTGTAGGGTTTAAATAAGAGTTATGATCAAAATATGGTTTGGCTAGTCCATTCACTTGCAAATGTGTGCGTACACACACACACACACATCTAGCATCTTCCCAGTGGTTCTGGTTTGGCTTGTCTGGCTCTTACCCTTGGTGGTCTGTGCTGGATTCTGGCACGGGCCACTTTCTGCTTGTTGACTATGTTCATCAGCTTCACAGCATCGGCCCCCTTCACATAAACCACTGGCCTCTTCAGAGGGTCCTCCGCTACCTGGTTCAGCTGCAGGAAAGGAGAACACACACACAACAGGTCAGCTATACAGGAGAACACACACACAACAGGTCAGCTATACAGGAGAACACACACACAACAGGTCAGCTATGTAGGAGAACACCGACACGGCCAGCTTCCACATTTGGCCCGGCCCACACCACATCGACTTTCAGTATTGTAAATTAAGAATAAGAACTGTGTCCTATCATCAACATACTAATTTTATTATTTTAGAAAATAACCTGTAGGAAGGAGAGAGAGAGAGAGAGAGAGAGAGAGAGAGAGAGAGAGAGAGAGAGAGAGAGAGAGAGAGAGAGAGTAAGAGAGAGAGAGAGTAAGAGAGAGAGAGAGTAAGAGAGAGAGAGAGTAAGAGAGAGAGAGAGTAAGAGAGAGAGTGAGAGTGAGAGTGAGAGTGAGAGAGAGATGTGGAAACTGTGGACTGCCTCCTCCACTGAGCTCCTCTTTCTCCAGTTTGCTGTCGGCCTCCCTCCCTTCCTGCCCTCTAGTCTCTCTAGTCCATGTGTCAAACTCATTCCACAGAGGGCCGAGTGTCTGTGGGTTTTAATGAATTAAGGTCCCCATTTTAGCAAAGAACAACCCACACCTGGTTGTCTAGGCCTTAATTGAAAGCATAAACCCAAAACTGTCGGCCTCTCTCCGTCCCTTCCTGCCCTCTCTAGTCTGTTGTCCACCCTCCCCCTGCTCTCTAGTCTCTCCAATCAGTCAGCCTCCCTCCCTTCCTACCCTATCTGGTCTCTCCAGTCTCTCAGCCTCCCTCCCTGCCCTCTCGAGTCTCTCCATTCTGTCGGCTCCCCTCCCTCCCGGTCCTCTCTAGTCTGTAATTTAGAAAGGCCAGGGGAAATACCAGGGGTATTCACTTTTCAATTTCTTCCCGTCGTCATGTTACCAAGTGAAATATGCTCTCTCTGGTTACAGTATAGCAAATGGCAATTTCACATCTCTGCCTCTGCGTGTGTTCTTTCCCCCCTGCAATCTACAAAGTTAATCTACACTAGACTCTCAAAAGTGCCAACACTGCTAGCAAAGTTACGCTTTAGTTGTGCTTGAATTGAAGGACAAAGTGAATTTGAAAGATGAGATACTCAACCCCTCGAAGTCAAATGGAACTTCAACAAAGTGCTTCTCTATTATCAGAAACCATCAGGTTTAACTCTACATTAAATTAAAGCCTTCGTAAAAGTAGATAGATCATGTAAGTGGCAAGAACAATTTAAAAAAGAGAGGTTAAAAACATTAACTTTCTAACCCTCTCTCTCCCTCCTAATTTCACCCGTAGTACGTTAACTGTAAAACTGTAACTCTCTGTAACTCCTCCTCCCTGGCCTTGTGGGTCGTGTCTGTACCGATTGGGCAGCTGCGACTGGAAACCCTCTTAGGGGAATTTAACCCCGCGGGCCACACTGCCTTTCATGTGGTCCCTTCTCAAGCCTTTCATCTCTGTGGGTCGCTGCTACACTGCTGCTGTAGCCTACAGCCTGGAGGCCTGTTCACAGAGAAACCTGCATGTCCGGGCCTGGTGCTCTGGGCCTGGTGCTCTGGGCCTGGCTGAATACCACAGGAGAATTCTTCTCTCTGACAAAGCTGCTATGTACGCTGCACCGGTGGAGGCTAGAGGGTGGAGGAGAGACTTCTGTATTACAGGCAGGGAGCTCACCAGCCAACAACATAGAAACAGGAACTAGCTCAGGTAGAATGGAAGGAGAGAGACAAAGAGGGAGAGGGAGAGGGAGAGAAGGAGAAAGAAGTAGAGAGTAGAGAGCTCTAAACTACCTCTGCAATTATGAGCTCCACGGAGCACGGTCATGGTTGAGTAAAACCCTAACCTGAATATCAATTTAACGTCTCTCTCACACAGTACACTGTTCTTAAGGCAGGCAGGCTAGGACTCAGTCTGCATCCTAAATGGCCCCATATTCCCTATATAGTGCACTACTTCTGACCAGAGCTCTATGCACCATATAAGGAATAGAGTGCCACTTGGGACGGGTCCTTAGGCTAGACTCAAAGCCCCTAATAGTTGAATGAGCCTGCTTCATCCACATGGGTTTGACCAGAAAGAGTATATTGTTGGGCAAACACACAACCTGCTTGTCATAGCAGGGCATGTCTCAGTCAGTTGACAGTGGTCTTGTTAGGACAGAAGGTCTTTGAAAAGAGAAGAAGAATGTGGGTGTTTGAATGGAGAGGAATCTGTTTTTAACCTTAGCACGTTGGCTTACAGCTACGCTGTTTCCTTCATTGAATAAGTGGAGACTTAGGATGTGAGTGCCGTGGGTGTGTGTGTGTGTGTGTGTGTGTGTGTGTGTATACTGACCTGATCGATGGCATCGGGGTTTTCGGACACGTCAAAGATGACAGCCGTCGCTCCCCTCTGAACCGCTCGCTTCGCCTGCAATAAACAGAGAAAAACACAATCCATTAGATATGCATAAATCGTTCAAATGAAGGCACTACTTTCACTACTCTCTACTTTTGTTTACAAATATCACCTTGAACTCAAATAAGTACATCCGAAACGGAAATTGAAACCGGGAGCCAGACAGACAAGCGAGCAACAATGACAAGAAGCTGCCTTGTGGGGAATCCTAGGTGGCTCGTTATAGCTAGCTAACCAACAACTGTAACAATGTCATTGAAAGACAACAAGTGTGTGCAAATGTGTTTGTGTTTTCAATAAACATTTGGAGACGAAATAGAGTTTACCTGTTGTCAATAGTCTAAGACAACCCAGTCTGTTTTGCCCCATAAATGCACACTCGTCAGTTTTGTTGCTTAACAACCAAAGTGGGTCTACACTGAGTGTACAAAACATTAAGAACACCTTCCTGATATTGCGTTGCACCCCTCATTTCTTCAGAACAGCCTCAATTCGTCGGGGCATGGACTCGACAAGGTGTTGAAAGCGTTCCACAGGAATGCTGGCCCATGTTGATGCCAATACTTCCCACAATTGTGTCAAGTTGGCTGGATGTCCTTTGGGTGGTTGACCATTCTTGATATACATGGGAAACTGTTGAGCGTAAAAAACCCAGCAGCGTTGCAGTTCTTGACACAAACCGGCGCGCCTGTCACCTAATACCCCGTTCAAAGGCACTAAAATCTTTTGTCTTGCCCATTCACCCTCAATGATACATACACACATTCCGTGTCTCAATTGTCTCAAGGCTTCAAAATCCTTCTTTAACCCGTCTCCTCCCTTTTGTCAACACTGATTGAAGTGGATTTAACAAGTGACATCAATAAGGAATCATAGCTTTCACCTGGATTCACCTGGTCAGTCTATATCATAGAAAGAGCAGGTGTCCTTAATGTTTTTATACTCAGTTGTTTCAATGTATTTTCCCTCCAAACACATTGCACTCTCACTCCCAGCCACTGGAGGGGGTTGTGTGACTTTGAATGGTCTGACTCCAGCAGCAGCTAGGCCCAGCAGCTAGAGAGAGAGACCTCGAGAGAGAGAGAAAGCGCGAGAGAGAGATGCGAGAGAGAGATGACCGAGGGAGTCGACCCCAGTCCATGGAGAGGTAAACAACACGATGATAACTTTGGAAGGATGAGCACATGTGGTCTGTCTCTCAACTTTCTTTCTTACTACATGGTGTCACGAGAGACAGACCAGTATACCAAATGACAGCCTATTGCCTATGTAGTGCACTTCTTTTGTCCAGGGCCCAGGTCTCTGGTTAAAAGAAGTGCACTATAAAAGGGAATAGGGTGCCATTTAGGACACACAAAAGAGCTGCCTGTTTTGGTGGGATGGTGTTTTGGCCTGCCTGGTGACATCACCATGTGGTGAATTAGTTAACAGACCAATAAGAAAAAGAGTTCCAAAACTCTCTGCCAGTAACAGGTCGTTTTCAGTTCTCTTTGAATTATTCATTTTGATATCTCACATTTGGGGTTCACTAAGGACCGCCTACTCTCGAAAGTATCAATCTAAAACACTCTGTTGGAGACAGACAGGCAAAGCGGCGAATGAGGTGACCCTCAATTCCATCAAAAGAGACGCTCTCCCGCCCTCTGGTTATTTTCACTTATTTTCCTCAACAGAAGTGTCACTACTCTAGTTCTCCTCATATCGACTGGATACCGTTTGCCAGCTCACAAGTGAACCGTGAAGGGTATCGCTGCCAAGCATAGGTCTTCAGACCCTGTTGAGAGGTTGACTTCTAACCAGGTTTTTGATTTAAGTCGAAATTTCGACTTCTCAGGCTCCGTTAGTAGCTAGTGTCACTGCTAGCTATTGATACCCAGTTAGCCCATGCTGCAAGGCTTCGGCTAACTTGCTGAGAGGAAAGCAAACCTCACTAGCATACCCTACCTGCAACACGGTAGCTTTGCTAGCTCCCTTCTATAGTCTAGTTAAGCTACGCTCACCCGGTGTGTTAGCTAGACCGACCCTCTCTGCCTTCAAGGCACTGTCAGTCACGGGAGCTTTTTTCTCTGAATGCTAACTCGGTCACTCGGTTTCCTTCAGCCAGCACTGAACTAGCCACAGCACACCTTCACCATGAGGTGGCTGCTAGCTAGCTTACGCCCCACTAGCCTCGCAGCTATAGCGTTACAGAGTGCCCAATATTGCTTGTGCTATGCCGCAAGGCTCCTAACTAGCTAGCTTGGTGTCGCTGTTTACACAAGCTACTCCTTTGTTAGCCACCAGGCGCAGGGCTTCTAACTAGCTAGCCTATGCCGTCTGCAAGTTATTTTTACAACAGGCATTGTTTTATCCGTTGAAATGGCCACTGCTATCCAATCCCAGGACGAGCCTAGCCCAGCACTCGAACCCCCACGTTCTTGTGCTTGCGGCTTCATGATAGCGGGGAAAGATTCTCACCCTCTATGCATGAATTGCTTGGGTAGGGAACATGCCTCGGAGGCGCTCGAGGACCCCGAGTCCTGTAAGCACTGCAGATTGCTTACTACAGCAGGTCTGAAGAGGAGGCTGAAATGTGCTTTTATCTCGTTAGCCCCTCATGCCTCCGAGCCAAAAGCGACAGCTGAGGCTCAGCTCCCCGCAACCGAGCCCAGTTGGGGCAAGGTCATGGATAGCCTCGACTCCCTCCCCTGACTGTCTGACGAAGTAGTGTCAGGGGAAAGAGAGTTAGGGGACAACGAGATCAACTCACGGAAATCCTTGAGATAGCACAGGAGTTGGGGACTGATGACCCCGTTCTCCCATCCTCCAGTGGAGTTTGGGCTCCTTAATGTCTACAAGCGGACCGTGTCCAGATTCGAAATTGAGTGGCTGTCTTCTATAGACGCTCAAGGCCTGTCAAGGTCACGGGGACCATTATATTGATTTATAATGGCAAGGGTGATAGCCTTCAGAGGGGCTTGGAAGGGCCCTCTCCTATAGAGGAGTTGACCTCTTGCGCACTGTTTTTGGGACATGTCTCATTATACTGAGATTGGTCCATGTATTGGGCTTTCCCTCACTTTTTGAGGTTTTTCCTGACGGGTTGTCCCTGCATCTTCTTGGTCCGTACTCCCTTAGTTTTGGGACCTCTGAGGGTTGCTATGTAGGGACTTCCCTGGCTTCAGCGATACGCAACTTGACCATATCCCACATGTGAGATATATTTGAAAGAGAACTTAAGTTCACCTGTGTAACCTCGGTTCTCTGATATTATTTCCCTGCGCGCAAGAGCGTCAGGAAGAGAAGCATGCAAAGATCCCAATGCCCCAGGGCAGTGATTGGGGACACTGCTCTGTGTAGGGTGCCGTCTTTCGGATGGGACGTTAAACGGGTGTCCTGACTCTCTGAGGTCATTAAAGATCCCATGGCACTTGTCGTAAGAGTAGGGGTGTTAACCCCGGTGTCCTGGCTAAATTCCCAATCTGGCCCTCAACCATCACGGTCACCTAATAATCCCCAGTTTACAATTGGCTCATTCATCCCCGCTCCTCTCCCCTGTAACTATTCCCCAGGTCGTTGCTGCAAATGAGAACGTGTTCTCAGTCAACTTACCTGGTAAAATAACGGATAAATAAAATAAAAATAAAATAAATGCTTGATAATAAAAAGAGGGCGGTCCTTAGCGAACCCCACTCATAATACCACACTCATAATATCATAATACCACACTCATAATACCCTCCCCACTCAGACCTCTCCCAGACAATCCTAGAGCAAATTGATCTTTGTTAAGAACCTATTTTTGGTTCTTTGACCATTTTAATTAAAACAAATCACAGTAGGAATTTTGCTAAGACCGTCTGAGAATGATCTGAGTGGGGACGGGAAAACTGAAAACGAGCTATTATTGAGGTTTGTAACTCTCTTGCTTGTTGGCCTATTAACCAATTTATCGCATGGTGACATCAACAGGCAAGCCAAAACTTCATCCCTCTGTACCCACTGTTTCTTGAATAATTTAACTTATATATGCCTCATGAGCTTAGTTTAACCGTCGTACCTCATCAAAAATATTAGCTTGTTTCTCACCAATGCGGGCGGCAGGTAGCCTAGTGAGCGTTGGGCCAGTAACCGAAAGGTTGCTGGATCGAATCCCCGAGCTGACAAGGTCAAATCTGTCATTCTGCCCCTGAGCAAGGCAGTTAACCCACTGTTCCCCGGGCGCCGAAGATATGGATGTTGATTAAGGCAACCCCCGCACCTCTCTGATTCAGAAGGGTTGGGTTAAATGCGGAAGACACATTTCAGTGGAAAGTAAATGTAAACAAACACTGCATAGCCTCAAAATATGGTTAAAACTATCATTTTTATATCAGAGATGGTAAGTCCTTGCTCTGTCTATGGATTTGAGAGTGATTACATTTCTCCAGCCCGATCCCTCAGCTTTTTAGCGAAACAGTGGCGGGTAGAACGCTTTTCTTTTATTGTTTCAACTGCTGATTGGCCCTTTAACTCCTACTTTCCCTGACCAACCAACATCCATTCTATCTGAGCCCAGGGGTGTATTCTTTACGCTGATTCTGTTGCAAAAAGTTTCGCAACAGAAACCGTTCACGCCAAGCGCTTATTGAGTTGAACTGTTTTGTTCTTCAATCAAAGTTGTAGTTAAGCAGCTGGAAGAAGTTGGAACGAACCCCGCGGACTTCATTCCACTTTAGAGCACGGAAGAATCTACAACTTATAGGGAAGGGAAAGGCGATACCCAGTCAGTGGTACAACTGAATCCGTTCAACTGAAATGTGTCTTCTGCATTTAACCCAACCCCTCTGAATCAGAGAAATGCGGGGGGTTGCTTTAATCGATATCCACGTCATCGGCACCCGGAGAGCAGTTGTTGTTGGGGGTTAAGTGCCTTGCTCAATGGGCAGATTTCTCCAACTTGCCGGTGCGGGGATTCGAACCAGCGACCCTGTGTATGTGTGTGTGTGAGAGAGAGAGAGAGAGAGAGAGAGAGACTGTGCCATGCAGTTTGATTACAATTCTGTCCTGTATTTAAGCTGAATATAGACATTAATGAGCATACAGTCCAGGGCATAAGAGGGCAGCCCAAGGCGGGAGAAAAGACCAGCTGCCTACACTTATATTGTACGCCTGATACCGCTCCCGTCTTTCCATACGATAGATGTTCTATCCCAAAGAAGAGAACTTGCAGAAGCCACCGTGTAGGAGAGAACGGGGAACCCTTGGGACTCGTGTTCCCTACAACCAGGACTGATTCCTCTCCAATACTGTACAACCGGAGATAGACCGGTAGAAAGACTAGCGAGGGAGAGCAGAGAGCAGTCATAGACTCTTGTCAAAAGTAGTACACTATAAAGGGAATAGGCTGCCATTTGGAACATACTGTGCTTGATCCCTCCCGCTCTCTCTATTCCCATCATCTATATACAGTACCAGTCAAGGGTTTGGTCTACCTGTGCAAAGGGCCCATGGAGTGGAACCTTTCATCAATTGGGCCAAAAGGCCTTCCAGGAAAATGGAACTACACACATGGAACATAAAGTACCAGTCAAAAGTTTGGACACACCTACAGTACTCATTCAAGGGTTTTTCTTTATTTGTACTATTTTCTACATTGTAGAATAATAGTGAAGACATAAACTATGGAATAACACATATGGAATCATGTAGTAACCAACAAATGGTTAGAAAAATCAAAATATATTTTTTATTTGAGATTCTTCAAAGTATCCACCCTTTGCCTTGATGACAGCTTTACACACGCTTGGCATTCTCTCAACCAGCTTCACCTGGAATGCTTTTCCAACAGTCTTGAAGGAGTTCCAACATATGCTGAACACATCCCAAACCATCTCAATTGGGTTGAGGTCAGGTGATTGTGGAGGCCAGGTCATCTGATGCAGCACTCCATCACTCTCCTTCTTGGTCAAATAGCCCTTATACAGCCTGGGGGTGTGTTGCGTCATTGTCCTGTTGAAAAAACAATTATAGTCCCACTAAGCGCAAACCAGATGGGATGTCCTATCGCTGCAGAATGCTGTGGTAGCCATGCTGGTTAAGTGTGCCTTGAATTCTAAATAAATCATAGACAGTGTCACCAGCAAAGCATCCCCACACCATCACACCTCCTCCTCCATGCTTCACAGTAGGAAACACACATGCGGAGATCATCCGTTCAGCTACTCTGCTTCTCACAAAGACAAAGCGTTTGGAACCAAAAATCTCAAATTTGGACTCATCAGACCAAACGACATATATCCACCGGTCTAATGTCCATTGCTCGTGTTTCTTGGCCCAAGCAAGTCTCTTCTTCATATTGGTGTCCTTTAGTAGTGGTTTCTTTGCAGCAATTAGACCATGAAGGCCTGATTCACGCAGTCTCCTCTGAACAGTTGCTATGTGTCTGTTACTTGATCACATGGCTGGGCTGTAATTTCTGAGGCTGATAACTCTAATGAACTTATCCTCTGCAGCAGAGGTAACTCTGGGTCTTCCTTTCCTGTGGCGATCCTCATGAGAGCCAGTTTCGTAGGTAGGTGCGTCCAAACTTGACTGGTTCTGTACATCTGTGTACTACAGGCCAGGCTAGGCCAGCCTGACTGGCGCCCCTCCACCTCAATCCACATTCACCTTCATTTTGACTAGAGGAAGTGTGCAGTGAGCTCGCACTGTGTGTGTGTGTATTCTTTAATACAGGTTCTCACAGGGTAGAAGGGGATGAATGATTCACTAATGCTTCACCATCGATCAACAACAAACTGACAACAAAGTAGTACTCCACATACGGAATGCAGTATCCACACACAGAGACCAACGAGTTGATTCTAATGGGGTTAAATAGAACTCATTGGCTAGTCCTTTCTTTAGGTCTACAGTCGTGTCCACTTTATAGGAGCTAACACGTTTCTTTTTACCCCAACTGCATAAATGCGTTTAAACTTCTGAGGCGAAGAGTGAATTCTCTTACTCTGTTCTCTGTGTGTTTCCCTCTCACCCAGTTTCAGCTCTCCATTGCCAGGCTCTGGCTGTAGTCCATTTAATTCAGACGCTTTGATGTTAGCCATCTACGTTAATAATTAATAGCTCTTGGTAAGACGCTTCAAGAAGAAAGAGATCCCTGCTAAAGAATCTCCATTTGGGCATGCGCTGCAGTGTAGGGACTCGCCTGCCTGATGACAGCAAAAATGTACCTACAGGCAAACGCAGCTCCCTCTTTCAACGTAAAGCGCACACACATGAGCACACACACACATGAGCACACACACACACACACATGAGCACACACACACATGAGCACACACACACACACACATGAGCACACACACACGAGCACACACAAGCACACGAGCACACACACACACACACACACACACACACACACACACACACACACACACACACACACACACACGTTGAGAGGAAGGATGAGGATTGGGTTGTTTACATCAACAACAAAAAAAACGATTTCCCCTGAGCAGAGCAGAGTGGAGCAGAGCAGAGTGGAGCGGAGCAGAGTGGAGCAGAGCAGAGTGGAGTAGAGCCGAGTGGAGTAGAGCAGAGTGGAGTAAAGCAGAGTGGAGTACAACAGAGCAGAGTGGAGTAGAGCAGAGTGGAGTAGAGCAGAGTGGAGTAGAGTAGAGCAGAGTGGAGTAGAGCAGAGTGGAGTAGAGCAGAGTGGAGTAGAGCAGAGTACAACAGAGCAGAGTTGAGTAGAATGGAATAGAGCACAGAAAAACAGAGCAGAGTAGCGGTGTGCTCCTAGTCCCTATGAAGAGAGAAAAGGCCGACACACTACTCCACAACGTCATATGTCTTGTCACACTAAAACCTTCTACTCCTACACTTTCACACACTGTTCGAGGGTTTCTATGGAGTAAAGAAATAATATGGTGGTGTTGTACAAGTATAGCATCAGGCAAAACAAATTATGTTCTGATCAGTAATTCTGTTTGCTTCATCGGTTCAAAACCGCTCAGGAATTTCAAGTAATGTTACTTCTACAGCTACCAGATAACAATGTGAATCTCCATAATATATTTGTAGGAGAACTATGGAAAGATATGGCCTTGTCTTTGCGTAAGTAAAAGGTGGCAATGGTGACTGAAATAACAATGTAAAGTTGCCTCTAAAGCGACTTACAGTATGTTTTAAAGTAAACAAAACATGAAACTCACAGGTCAGAAACTCTAAACTCTAGCTGTCTGCCATGCCATGCATATGGCCTGTCTGTCATAAACACTTACACTTACCCAGAGCTAGTCGGAGTCTCAAATAGCACCCTACTCTCTACATAGTGCACTACTTATGATCAGAACCCTATGGTGCCAATTGGGACACACCACTGACTTAAAGCCAGAGCCACAGTGTGCGGCCCAGCCGCTGGCTCAACGGGCTACATGTTGGCCCTGAGCATGAGAAAGAGGGTACAATCCAACCCAAGTGGACAGAAACCACAGCCTACAACGAGGAGAGGAGGAGAGCCTGGCGTCTAGACACAGAGGACAGAGAGGAAGAAGCAGCCTATGTTTAGAACGGCTAAATACATCTGCCAGCTTGTGTTTTTTAAAGGAAAGAAGGTTTCACCATGCAGTCTGGGTAGTGACTTTTCTCAGGATAGATCAGCATGAACACTAGGTCCAACTGTTTAGACAGTGTATGTGCACCAGAGGAGGCTGCTGAGGGGAGGGCGGCTCAGAAAAATGGCTGGAATGGAGACAATGGAATGGTATGAGCCACATGAAACCATGTATTTGATACAATTCCATTGACTCCATTCTAGGCATTATGAGCTGTGCTCCCCTCAGCAGCCTCCTGGTGTACACATAATATGTGTAATCTGTACAGTCTCACTCTTTCTCTCACACACACACACACACACACAAGTACATGCACCCAAGTGCACACACATAGGCTGCGTTTACACAGGCAGCCAAATTCTGATCTTTTTTCCCCAGTAATTGGTCTTTTGACCAATTAGATCAGCTCTGAAAAAGATCTGATGTGATTGGTCAAAAGACCAATTAGTGGAAAAAAGATCAGAATTGGGCTGCCTGTGTAAACACGGCCTTAGAAGCACACACACACACACACACACACACACACACACACACACACACACACACACACACACCAGGCTGTGTATACACCTGTAACCTGTATACTTAGCTAAGCTCTCATCAGAGTCTAACTCTCCATTTCTCACTCTCTCATGCTTGCTCGCCCTCTTTTTTTCTTTCCTCTCTTTTCTTCCCTCCCCCGCTCTGCTCTCCCGCTCTGCTCACTGCTATAATTAAGTGAATTAAGTCTTCAGAAGGTTCTCCTCTCCTCTGCTATTACACAGTCATTTCATGTAGCCTCCTGGCTTCTCCTCCCTTTATTAAAAGATAAAGGCATACTTTTCTCCCATGGATTTTCTTACATGTGGTCAGCTTCTTTTCTCGCTCCTTTCTGTTTTAGAGACCGTGTGCCAGGGCATTATTTACATTCTGCTCAAATAAAATGAAAGCTCTGTTCTCAGAATGACTCTTCATCCGACACATGCATATACGTAGACATGTTTGCCAATGGCATTCAAACCAACTGAACTTCGTTTCCCATATGTGACTAATTAACTATTATCCAGCAACTATAGTAGATGACATCACTACTGAGCAAAATATCTATGCAGTATACATCCAGCAGGAGACAGAAAATCCCTTAAACGCACGCAAAAAAATGGTGTGAGCACAATAGTTTACCTCAATAACACCGTGTGAGTTAGTTTAGACTACACATTTAGCACATACAGTTGAAGTCTGAAGTTTACATACACCTTAGCCAAATACATTTAAACTCAGTTTTTCAAAATTCCTGACATTTAATCCGAGTAACAATTCCATGTCTTAGGTCAGTTAGGATCACCACTTTATTTTAAAAATGTGAAATGTCTGAATAATAGTAGAGAAAATGATTTATTTCATAATGCCATCTATTTTGTTTAGTGCACCAGTCCCTCCTGCAGCAAAGCACTCACACAACATGATGCTGCCACCCCCAGTTGGGATGGTGTTCTTTGGCTTTCAAGCCTCCCCCTTTTTCCTACAAACATAACAATGAGTTCTAAACAAACAGTTCTATTTTTGTCTCATCAGACCAGAGGACATTTCTCCAAAAAGTATGATCTTTGTTCCATTGTGCAGTTGCGAACCGTAGTCTGCCTTTTTTATGGCGGTTTGGAGCAGTGGCTTCTTCCTTGCTGAGCGGCCTTTCAGGTTATGTCGATATAGGACTCGTTTTACTGTGGATATAGATACTTTTGTCCTTTGCTGTAGTTCTGTGACGGATTTGCACTTTTCGCACCAAAGTACGTTCATCTCTAGGAGATATAACACGTCTCCTTCCTGAGCGGTATGATGGCTGCGTGGTCCCATGGTGTTTATACTTGCGTACTATTGTTTGTACAGATGAACGTGGTACCTTCAGGCGTTTGGAAATTGCTCCCAAGGATGAACCAGACTTGTGGAGGACTACCATTTTTGGTTGATTTCTTTTGATTTCCCCATGATGTCAAGCAAAGAGCCACTGAGTTTGAAGGTAGGCCTTGAAATACATCCACAGGTACACCTCCAATTGACTCAAATGGTGTCAATTAGCCTATCAGAAGCTTCTAAAGCCATGACATCGTTTTCTGGAATTTGTTTAAAGGCACAGTCAACTTGGTGTATGTAAACTTCTGACCTACTGGAATTGTGATACAGTGAATTAAAGTGAAATAATCTGTAAACAATTGTTGGAAAAATGACTTGTGTCGTGCACAAAGTAGATGTCCTAACCTGCCAAAACTATAGTTTGTTAACAAGAAATTTGTGGAGGTTGAAAAACGAGTTTTAAGGACTCCAACCTAAGTGTATGTAAACTTCCGACATTAACTGTAGCTTCAACAGCACACTTCGGTTTACTCTCATAACCAGTGAATGAGGCAGAATAAAAAATGAAATAACCTGCAGTGCTAAATCACGACCTGCTACTTCTGAGCTATACACATTGTCCAACCAATCGCACGGGGACATGCCATACAGTCGCACACGCACATTAACCCCTTTCTCCTCATCCTCAGTGTCGTTCCTCATGGCCATGAAATCCCACCCTGAAACCTCCACCTAGACTCTGTACGGCTCTCCAGTTCTACGGGTCGTAAAAACACCACGTCCAGATTCCTGACTGCATGTGGACTTTGAGTGCCCTTGACTTTTGGGGCGACATTCTTTTGAAAAAAAGTCAACTCGACTCTCCCTCTGTCCGTAATTCTCCTTTTTAATATCACCGGGGCAGCCCGTTAAAGTTGAGTGTTTTACATGAGTTGAGGGGGAACGTCAACGATACAATTTCAAAGTATTTTTTGGGGGGGGGGGGTGTAAAAAATGTTTATGAAGCACATAAAAAGCCACTTCTGTTCCACTCCTGGTGTTGGACCCAAATATCACCCTAATCCCTTTATAGTGCACTACTTTAGACCAAGGCCCATAGGGGCCTGGTAAAAAGGTAGTGCACTAGTGTGCTATTTGGGACACGTCCCTTGTGTAAACTAGCAGTTTACTGAATGTAAATATGGACACGGGATCACTTGAACCACTCTGGGAGCCACGGCGACAGCCATTCATAACCCTATTCCAGACGTGAGGTACACCGAGGGTCTGAGCAGAACAGAATCGCAGGTCTTGTTTGAGTATTTTTTTTAACACGTATCCGTCCTTCGTCTCTTCCTTGAAGTAATCACTAATCTAAGACAAATGAATGGGAGTTAGTACAGGTTGAAGTACATTGTTTGTATCTATCCATTATAGTCAGATCAGTATTTACGTCAAGGCAGGGTGGGGGATGTTTTATTGTGGATGGGGGCTCTGCCTCTTTAAAGGGCTCCAAAAAGCAAAAGCTAGCAGCTAGACACAGGCAGGCAGCTACAGTATGACGAGGGAAGATTCCCCTGATCAGTGTCATCTGCTTAGTCCAACTTGTAGTCAGTCAATGTGATGGGTCTCACCAATATGAAAATGGCAACGTCACAGAATAGTTTTCCAAAATTCTTCTAGCTTCACCACCTGATCGTAGCCCAGAGACAGAAATGACCCAGCGTTAATTCTGGGGCCACCCCACCACCACACATGTGTGTGAGGGTATGTATGGAACCTTACTCGGAACACAGTGGGTACGGAAGGGTATGGAACCTCGATCGGATAGAGATATATAGAGAAAGAGAGAGACAGATGATGACCTCACTAGTAGAAAGGCAAAGAGAGAGGGGGCCCGTCTCAGGTACAGTACTTTGGGGCTCTGGGCCTCTGGTCTCATACCGAACACAACATAGCCAGCTACGGGAGTGTGTGTGGCTGATGTCATTCGTAAACGTGCATTCTGTGGACAACACCATGTTAGATGCTTATGCAAGTTGCTACACTAGATGCTAGCGCAAGGTGCTACGCTAGGTACCACTAGACGCTAATGCTAGAACGTTAGAGACTATGCTAAATGCTAACGCTAGATACTAATACCAGGTGCTCCTCTCTTCCCCTCTCCCATTTCTTTCCCATTCAGTCTCCCCTATCTCTTTCCCTTTCTCGCCCACTCCCTCTCCCCTACCTCTTAAGAACTCTTGGAAGACTAGCCACTGGTAGGCTAAATGAGATCCTAATAGATCTTCTCAATCTCTCTCCCAAAACTCTTTCCCGCTGTCTCTCCCTTTCCCCCTCTTTCCTTACCTCCCTCTACCTCTCTAGGTCCCCCCTCTCTTTTCCTCTGTCTCTGCCTCAGCGCACAATGCGGGGTGGCCATTCAGCCAGCGTTACATAACCAAAATTATACAATTGAGTTGCACTGTGAGTGTGTGTGCGTGCATGAGTGTGTGTCTGCATACTTGTGCCCGCGAGTGCTTGAATGACTGCGTGTGTGTGCATGAGCACCGAGTAGGTGTGTGTTCATGTGTGTGAGGTGGGGCACCTCAGAGGGCCAGCCAGAGCAGTGTGACTTGGCAAACAGCAACAGACCCATTAACGCCTACAGTTCTGCAGGAGAGAACTCTCTCATCAGACCGTCTTTCGCTCTACACCTCTCTTTACCTCTCTCCCTGCCCGTTGTCCTCCATAACACCAGTCCCTCTTCCCTACCTCACCACTGAGTGTACAAAACATTAGAAACACCTGCTTTCCATGACAGACTGACCAGGTGAATCCAGGTGAAAGCTATGATCCCTTATTGATGTCACGTGTTAAATCCACTTCAAATCAGTGGAGATGAAAGAGAAGAGACAGGTTAAATAAGTACGTTTAAACCTTGAGACAATTGAGACATGGATTGTGTATGTCTGCCATTCAGAGGGTGAATGGGCTAGACAAAAATACTGAAGTGCCTTTGAACAGGGTATGGTAGTAGGTGCCAGGCTGGGTTTCCTGTGTGTATCAAGATTGGTCCACCACCCAAAGGACATCCAGCCAACTTGACACAATTGTGGGAAGCATTGGAGTCAACATGAGCCAGCATCCCTGTGGAACGCTTTTGACACCTTGTAGAGTCCATGCCCTGACGAACTGAGGCTGTTCTGAGGGAAAAGGGAAAGGGGTGCCATTCAATATTAGGAAGATGTTCCTAATGATTTGTACACTCTGTGTGTATACCCATCATCCCTATGCGCTCTCTCTCTCTGTGTGTGTGTATTTGTGTTATCCACTGCCCAGTCCTTAGTTTTACTTAAAACACAGGACCTAATCAAGCACCCATCAGCCACTGCTCTTCCCTGTGCGTGGGTTCTGCCCTGTGGAGACCAAACGGACAGAGAATGGACAACCGCTAATTAAATATCCTACATTTTTTCTCGTCTCTATCCCCCTGTTTTTGTTTTCTTACCGGTTTGCTTTTCCAGCCTTTGTGATCCGCAGGAAAATAAACAACCCTTCTGTGTCACGCCCTGACCTTAGAGATCCTTTTTATGTCTCTATTTTGGTTTGGTCAGGGCGTGAGTTGGGGTGGGCATTCTATGCTTTGTGTTCTATGTTTTCTATTTCTGTGTGTTTGGCCGGGTGTGGTTCTCAATCAGAGGCAGCTGTCGATCGTTGTCTCTGATTGAGAACCATACTTAGGTAGCCTTTTTCCACCTGTGTTTGTGGGTAGTTGTTTTCTGTTTTGTGCTGCTGCACCTGACAGGACTGTTTAGTTTTCGTTCATGCTCTTTGTCATTTTGTTTAGTGTTCTGTTTAAATAAAAATAACATGAACACTTACCACGCTGCGCTTTGGTCCACACCTAATTCAACAGACGATCGTGACAGAACTACCCACCACCAAAGGACCAAGCAGCGTGGCCAGAAGAGGCAGCCCCAATAAGAAAAAAAATTGGTCCTCGAGTTGATGTCACCTGAGTCAGCTCTCCATACTCGTCCTGAGGTGCGTGCTAGCCGTCTGGTGAAGACTGTGCCAGCCAGCCCCACGCACCAGGCCTCCTGTGCGCCTCCCCAGCCCTGCACGTCTTATGCCAGCTTGCAGTTATATTTGCTTTCTTTATTATTTGGTTAGGTCAGGGTGTGACAAGGGGTGGTTTGTTTAGTTTTTGTACTGTCTTGGGTTTTTTGTCTTATCTAGGGTTTTTTGGTTATCTATGGGGATTTTATATTGTCTAGGGGTATGTAGGTTTATGGTGGCCTGAATGGGTTCCCAATCAGAGACAGCTGTTTATCGTTGTCTCTGATTGGGGAGCCTATTTAGGTTGCCATTTTCCATGTTGGTTTTGTGGGTAGTTGTCCATGTTTAGTTGCCTGTGAGCACTACGTTGGCGTCACGTGTCGGTTGGTTGTTTATTGTTTTGTTGGCGACATCGTTAAATAAACAAGTATGTACGCTCAAAACGCTGCGCCTTGGTCCACTCCTTTAAACGGCCGTGACATTCTGGTAGATGGTGGGTCAGACTCGGGAACCCTGCTGCCTTTTATAAAGTATTCCCACCAACCAACCAACCGACCTCCTCTACTTCAGAACTGGAAAAGTACTGTAGGATCACCAACGAAAAACCTGTATGCATACATCTCCCAAGCCGTTATGACCGTATCATTGATTTATGGAAGTAATAATCATTTGTATTCCACAGGTCTCTGTAGATTCCTCTGCAGTGAATTTATTACTGATGTGCATTGACTATCATGTGTGGCTGAGACAACGCTAAACAAAGAATCACATGGTTAACTGCTGAAATAATACCAACTGGGCTTCTTTGCTCACAAATCTACCAAGTCAACTTTTTTTTTTTTTAGAAACTCATAACCCCCCTAGCTGTCAGTACAAAACTGCAGTGCTGCATTCAAGTTGTAGAAAGAAGCACTACTAGGAACTAGGCTATTTACTAGGAACATCCTAATGCAAGGACACTCTACTACAGTCAGTCAATATTTCTCATCAATTTGGAACAAAATCTTGAATCAAGGACATCCTTGCGGGAACGTCCTCTTGGAAACATGTAAACCCGTTTTATAGTCGAGAATTGAAAACTTGTCCTTTGGCTCATCAGTAAATAGAAGAGTGGAGAGACAGAATTGGAGGAAATTAGAAAGTGAAACACTAAACAGGAACGTAGTAAGTCAGCCACTTATCAAAAGGTACACATCAAAATGACGGTGTTGTACTCCAGTGAAAAAGCTAAGACTACTAGGAACTGGAGTTGGGTTCCTTTTCTTATTAAAACAGGACGTGTTTTAACATAACCTTATCATCTAAATAAAAATAAAATAAAAACATGACTGCATGACAGCAGAGTGACGCAATGTTTCTGGGCATTACATCGTCAACGTGGGCCACAGTGTCACTAACTAGCTACCACAGTCACACAACACGCTATATGTTGACCAACCGTTACAATACCTCACTGTTAGGTATCATAATAATGGAGCATTTAGTCATTGTCAGAGAAGCATCCACTTTGGTACCTTTAGGGGAGGGAAAGGGGATACCTAGTCAGTTGCACAACTGAACGCATTCAACAGAAATGTGTCTTCCGCATTTAACCCAACCCCTCTGAATCAGAGAATTGCGGAGGGCTGCCTTAAATCAAAATCCACGTTAATGAATAAATAAAGAAAAAATATTTATACAATTTATATAATCCTAGGATCTCAACTACCTCATCAGAACTGACCAATGGGAGCAATCGTTGTCCACCTGCAGCATTTTGCCTGTTAAGCTGGGGCGGCAGTTAGCCTAGTGGTTAGAGCGTTGGGCCAATAACCGAAAGGTTGCTGGATCGAATCCCCGAGCTGACAAGGTAGAAATCTGTCGTTCTGCCCCTGAGCAAGGCAGTGTTCCCCGGTAGGCCGTCGTTGTAAATAAGAATTTGTTCTTAACTGACTTGGAGGATAAATGTTAAAAAAGCTCTTCATCTGCCTCCGTCCTTTTCTCGCCCCCTCACTCCCTCCCTCTCAGGAGACAAACCAAACCCAGCAGCCGTAAAAACCCAAATAATGCACAGAGAGCAGAATTAGTACGATACCTGCTAATTATCAAAATCCAGAAAAGAGCCGTTAAATTCTACGACCACCTAAAAGGAAGCGATTCCCAAACCTTCCATAAGAGATGAACCTAGAGAAAAGTCCCCTCAGCCAGTTGGTTCTATGGGCTCTGTTCACAAACGCAAATAGACCCCACAGAGTACCAGGATTAGACCCAACCAAATAATGAGAAAACAAAAAGATAATTGTTTGTCACATTGGAAAGAACTAACCAAAAACACTGAGCAAACTGGAATGATATCTGGCACTAAACAGAGGATACACAGTGGCAGAATACCTGACCACCGTGACTGCATAGCATTGCTATTGAGAAAGTCCGCCGTAGGCAGACCTGGCATTCAAGAGAAGACAGGCTATGTGCCCACTGCCCACAACATTTGGTGGAAACTGAGCTGCACTTCCTAAACCTCCTGCCAAATGTATGACCATATTAAAGACACATATTTCCCTCAGATTACACAGACCCACAAAGAATTCGAAAGCAAATTCATTTTTTAGAAACTCCCATATCTATTAGGTGAAATACCACAGTGTCCCATTACAGCAGCAAAATTTGTGACCGGTTGCCATACAAAAAGGGCAACCAGTGGAACACAAACACTATTCTAAATACAACCATTATCTATCTGTTTATTTATCTCCCCTTTCGTACTTTAACCATTTGCACATTTTTATAACACTGTATAGCCATAATAAAACATCATATAATAATTATTCCAAAACTCTTGTGAGTGTTATGTTTACTGTTCATTTCTGATCGTTTATTACATTTTTGTTTATATCACTTGCTTTGGCATTGTAAACATATGTTTCCCATGCCAATAAAGCCCCTTTGAATTGATTTGATTCCCCCCTCTCCCCCCTCCACTGGCAGCCCCTTCAGAGGAGTAACAATAACTGGATGTAACTTAGCTCTCACTACTGCCCTCCCTCCCCCCACAGACCCTCTCCCCTTCTATCCCTAGCTACGGGCTCACATAAAGAGCTCCCAGTCAGTCTGTCTCGCTCAGCCTCTCTCCCCACGGCTGCCAGGTGTGTTACTCACCCCCCCCCCCCCCCCCTCGAACTGTGATTCTCTTTTTTCAAGGGCTCTTCTTCCATTAGCTCAACCTCTCTAGGCATGGCTAGCTCCAATGGCACTTCTCACTCCCTCACACACAAACTCTCAGGAGGGTGAACCAAACCCCACCTCTCTGAGGAGCATAAACGTCTTAAACCTCTGGATGTTCTCTCACATGGACAGAGGAACCCCCCACCACACCATGGAGAGGGCAGACAGCCGATCAGATCGAGTGTGTAGCAGAGAGAGGCCCCTGGCTGCATGGGGCCCAGATCAGGCTCAGGCGTGGTGGGCCTCGTCCCCGAGCAGCTCCGGCTCAAAGAGAACAGGGCCATCACACACAGAGAAGCCCAGTATGGAGGAACTCTCACAGAGAGCAACAAACACACACGGGCTTAGCTATGTGGAGACCCAGGGAGAGAGAAGAGAAAAGGGACGCTTTGGTGTGGGAGCCATGTCTGATCGTATCACTATGATACGTTTTTAAAAAAAAATCCGTGTTACCTCTTTTGATAGCTAGCCGTTGTGTTTTCTGGCTAATAGCAAAAACGGTCAAAACTCACAAAATGATATATATTTTTTTAAATCACAAAAAATGTAAACAAAAAAAAGTCGACTTTTTAACCGTTTACAATTACATACAAATTCAAGCATGTCGAAGAATTTATCATCTCAAATTAATCCATTTAAAAGACCCCCCCTTCCTCTGTGGTGCTCCACTCTTTCTTTTCCTCCCTTTCATTTCCACTCCCCTCTCTCTCTTCTCCCTCCCCCCTCTTCTACTCTCCCTCTTCTTCTTTCTCTTTTCTCCCGCTCCCTCTCTTTCGTCTTAAGTCCCCGGGGCTCCTTTATTCTCTCTTTAAATAGGGGCCCGACCAGGGCTGTGAAGTGTAATAATGGTCATTTTTCCTCTCCATTCAGCGGCGGGTAATTCCACCCAGGGACGGCTCACTTTGAGCCACATCACACAAGGAGCTTCCCAGTGACCATGGCAACGTGCTCAGTGGGATCCCGGGGCCGTGAAGCAGTGATTTGGGGGATTTGGTGGGGTGTAGGGCAGCCAGGGTGGCTGGGGTGGTGAGGGCCCGCAGAGGAGGAACAAAAAAGAAAACGCTGTCCAAAATGGAGAGAGGAGAAGAGAGGCCCAGTCTAGGTGTAGAGAAAGCCTCCGACCGAGCGAGCGACACCCCACCAGGAAGAGAAGCCAAGATACTATCAGCAAGTTGAGTCGTACAAAACATGAAAGGAGCACCCAAGAGGCAGGCCTCCCTCATGGTGCAGGCAGCTCAACGCTTCACAGGGTTTCACTCTCTCCCGCTCTCCTCCCCCTCCCTCCTATTCCCCCCCCCCTCTCTTTTCTCCCCTCTCCCTCCTTCCGCCATGGTATGGCAGTGTTTCTGTGATGTGGTGGTGTGGGGAAGGAGGGAGGGAGGGAGAGAGGGAACAGAAGGTAGCATGTGCGTTTTATTGCTGGTGCCAAAGTCTATCGATGAACTGATGCTTTCATTGATCATAAGGGAGGATACCTTGGCCTTCTGTTCACCTCTCAAAATCAACCCCAGGACCAGAACATTCACATGGCCCTCCCTCCCTAACCCTAGAATGTGTGTAATCCACTGGTTAGTTATAGGGGAAACGCTGGATTACTGCTTCATAATAAATCGTCCTACTGCTACGACACCACCACCATTTCAGTCTTCGTCACTTTAACTACCACAGCATCTGACAGTAACATGCACTTCTGTGGACAAGCCCTCCTCATATGGCATGAAAAGAAGTAGGCCCGTAACTCCATTTGTGCGCCCACCTCTGAAAGGAGAGAAAATAGTCCCGTCGACTCATCACTACTCCATCTATTCCCTTCCACCAGCAGAAAGCATTCTTCCATAAACGCTAGGTAATTACGCTGGAATAAAAAGCTGCAGCTGCATCTTAACAATGCACTGAAAACTATTATAGGTAATCAATTCCTATTATATTGAAGTTCTACAGCAATCTACCTTCCAAAGCACTGTGCAAAACCACCTGGCCATCAAAACACAACACTTCTCTCTCCCTCTCTGCTCTGCTATGGAGTCCACCAAGACAGCGAGAGACAGAGAGAGAGAGACAGAGAGAGAGGGAGCTTTATCAAAGCACACCTAATCTCTCAGCCCCCAGATAAACAGTGGATGAGCTCACATAAACCACGCACGCACGCACGCACGCACGCACACACACACTTATTTTTTTACATTTTCATCAGCCAATATTAATCGGCCACATTTTTTTTTAAATAAAATAAAATGGTGTACAATACAACATAAAGGGTGCAACAGATCAGCACCCCAGCCAGAACCTACCCTATAAAACACCACAGTACGAGTTTAACAACACTCTGTGTGGCACAGCACCGCATTGGCATACCATACCATGTGGTCTGGCATTGGCATGGTCTCTAACAAACAGACCGACAGACACCTTTCCCAGGTCAGCTACAGGGCAGGGCATCCAAGGTTTACACAGCCAGAGGTGGGAACAGTTAACCTAACACAGGCCCCAGGCCAGACTGTGTGTGTGTGTGTGGCTAGCTGCCTCACTCTCATCTCTCTCTCTCTCTCTCTGGCTGAGATGCCAGACAGGGTAAGCATCCAAAAGCCACTTAGCAGTAAGAAGGTGCAGCTGTTTGCTGAGCTCCACAGCAGGCTGTGCCAAGAGAGAGAGAGAGGCAGAAACAGAAAGAGGAGAGGAGTGCCAGGCTAGGCTGCTAGCTAGTCACTGCAGGGGATCTATATCATAGAATTACAGTGCATTGGGGAAAGTATTCAGACCCCTCGACTTTTTCCAATTTATTTAAAGTTACAGCCTTATTCTAAAATGGATTTAAAAAAAAAATCCTCAGCAATCTACACACAATACCCCATAACTACAAAGCGAAAACAGGTTGTCAGAAATGTTTGCAAATGTATTACAAATAAAAAACATAAATACCTTATTTACATTGGTATTCAGACCCTCTACTATGAGGTGTACCCTGTATCGAGTGATTATCCTTGAGATGTTTCTACAACTTGATTGGAGTCCACCTGTGGTAAATTCAATTGATTGGACATGATTTGGAAAGGCACACACCTGTCTATATAAGGTCCCACAGTTGACAGTGCAGGTCAGAGCAAAAACCAAGCCATGAGGTCGATGGAATTGTCCATAGACCTCCGAGACTGGATTGTGTCGGGGCACAGATCTGGGGAAGTGTACCAAAACATTTCTGCAGCATTGAAGGTCCTCAAGAACACAGTGGCCTCCATCATTCTTAAACGGAAGAAGTTTGGAACCACCAAGACTCTTCCTAGAGCTGGCCAGCAATCAGTCTGATGAAACAAAAATAGAACTGTTTGGCCATAATGACCATTGTTATGTTTGGAGGAAAAAGGGGGAGTCTTGCAAGCCGAAGAACACCATCCCAACCGTGAACCACGGGGCTGGCAGCATCATGTTGTGGGGGTGCTTTGCTGCAGGAGGGACTGGTGCACTTCACCAAATAGATGGCATCATGAGGAAGCAAAATTATGTGGATATATTGAAGCAACATCCCAAGACATCAGTCAGGAAGTTAAAGCTTGGTTGCAAATGGGTCTTCCAAATGGACAATGACCCCAAGCATACTTCCAAAGTTGTGGCAAAATGCATAAGGACAACAAAGTCAAGGTATTGGAGTGGCCATCACAAAGCCTGACCTCAATCCTATAGAACATTTATGGGCAGAACTGAAAAAGTGTGTGCGAGCAAGGAGGCCTACAAACCTGACTCAGTTATACCAGCCCTGTCAGGAAGAATGCGCATTTGTGGCCTGCTGGAGGTCATTTTGCAGGGCTCTGGCAGTGCACCTCCTTGCACAAAGGCGGAGGTAGCGGTCCTGTTGCTGGGTTGTTGCCCTCCTACGGCCTCCTCCACGTCTCCTGATGTACTGGCCTGTCTCCTGGTAGCGCCTCCATGCTCTGGACACTACGCTGACAGACACAGCAAACCTTTTTGCCACAGCTCGCATTGATGTGCCATCCTGGATGAACTGCACTACCTGAGCCACTTGTGTGGGTTGTAGACTCCGTCTCATGCTACCACTAGAGTGAAAGCACCGCCAGCATTCAAAAGTGACCAAAACATCAGCCAGGAAGCATAGGAACTGAGAAGTGGTGTGTGGTCACCACCTGCAGAACCATTCCTTTTTTGGGGGTGTCTTACTAATTGCCTATAATTTCCACCTTTTGTCTATTCCATTTGCACAACAGCATGTGAAATTTATTGTCAATCAGTGTTGCTTCCTAAGTGGACAGTTTGATTTCACAGAAGTGTGATTAACTTGGAGTTACATTGTGTTGTTTAACCTGTTGGGGATGGGGGCGCTGTTTAGACTATTTATGCTAATGTGGCTAATTTTTTAAACGGCTTCCCACAAAATCCTTGATCGTACAATATGCATATTATTATTATTATTGGATAGAAAACAGTCTATAGTTTCTATAGGAGTTGAAATTTTGTCTCTAAGTGGAACAGAGCCCATTCTACAGCAATTTCCCTGACATGGAGTCAGATTTGAGAAACGTTGGCCACTTTTCTGAAGTCATTTAAACGGGCACTGTCGTTGCTATGACTATACGGACACTTCTTACGTCTTCCCCTGGATGCCTTTACGTGATGACGATTCCAACGGGCTCGATTGCTCGTTCACAGGCCCTACAAATGAAAAAAACCTTTAGCTAGCAAGTCTTTTCTTGCTGCGTAACGCGCGTGGAAGACACCGACCCTCTCCTGTTCCAAGCATTAGTTTAGCCTGTTATATTTCTCCGGTCATCTTTTCACTCGTTATAGGAGTTACAAACATCACAAAGTAGTTAATTTAAAGCGTTTTATAGCAATTTATATCCGTTTAGTGCGATTTTGGGACATTTATTTTTGCAACGATGTGAAAAGTTGGTCACGCTTTTCAGTTCATCCCGAACGTAGTTGACATTTCCACATGGCAAGAGGACAGCTTTCCACCAAAAGACGATTTCTCCCAAGAAAGGATCCTTTGCCCAAGATACTGATGGAAGAACAGCTCAAGGTAGGACATTTTTATTATGATAAATCGTGTTTCTGTCGAAACATTTTAGTGGCTTAGGACGCCATGTTTTTTGACGTAGCTTCGCTTGGCGCAAACTGTATTGAAAAGTAAGGATAAATTAAAAAATGTAATAACGCAATTGTATTAAGAATTAAATTGTCTATCAATCCCTGTCCACCCTATATTTTTTAGTCACGTTTATGAGTATTTATGTATAAGAGTAGATCACTGTCTAAGTGGCGCAAGGACGTTTTCTTTACCAGCTTGTCTACATTTCACATTGTCTAACCATGATTTTGGTGGCTAAATATAAACATTTTCGATCAAACTGTATATGCATGTTGTAATGTGATGTTACAGGAGTGTCATCGGAAGAATTCTGAGAAGGTTAGTGAAAAAATTAATATCTTTTGGCGATGTTGACTTTTATCGCTCACTTTGGCTAGAATCAATGCTGGGCTGCTAATTGCTATGTGCTAAGCTAATATAACGATTTATTGTGTTTTCGCTGTAAGACACTTAGAAAATCTGAAATATTGTCTGTATTCACAGGATCTGTGTCTTTCGATTCGTGTATGCTGTGTATTTTTACGAAATGTTTGATGATTAGTAGTTAGGTAAACACGTTGCTCATTGTAATTATTCTAGTCCATTTGTGATGGTGGGTGCAATTGTAAACTATGCCATCTACCTGAAATATGCACTTTTTTCTAACAAAACCTATCCCATACCATAAATATGTTATCAGACTGTCATCTAATGAGTTTTTTTGTTGGTTAGGGGCTATAAATATCTTAGTTTAGCCGAATTGGTGATGGCTACTGGTGTTGGTGGACAAATAAAAGATGGTGGAATATGCTAATGTGTTTTTAGGTAATAGATGTACATCTTTACATATTGTGTCTTCCCTGTAAAACATTTTAAAAATCGGAAATGTTGACTGGATTCATAAGATCTGTGTCTTTCATTAGCTGTATTGGACTTTAATGTGTGAAAGTTAAATATTTTAAAAAAATATTTTTTTTGAATTTCGCGGCACTGGTTTTTCAGTGGGGGGGGGGGGGGAGTGCCGCTAGCGGCACGCTGATCCTAGACAGGTTAAGTGTTCCCTTTATTTTTTTGAGCAGTGTACAATTTTTTTTTCTTTATATATATTTTTCTGCTGAAAACTTGAGGGACCAACATCAACAAATATGACCCGCGGGCCATTCGGCCCGCCAATTTGGAAACTCTACAGCCTTGTGTATTTGCTGTATGCCCTTACAGCCAGCAACAGGTCCAGAACCAGTCGAGGTTAGGTCTGTGTTTTTAGGGCTGTAATGATACCAGATTCGTAATATAGAATTTTTTCCATGGGAAAAATGAAAACATCATAGCAGACTGAACTCTTTGGTCCTTCAAAAACTCGCTGTGTGTAAAATAGGGTGTGCTATATCTTGGAAAATAGATCAAATGTGACTCTGGATGACAACGTAATGTTTCCAACATTAGGGCTGATTTCGTAAATATGTGAAATCCGCTTTGTGTTTTGTTTCCTTGCCACAATACTAACGACTATCACAATACTGGTAGCGTCCCGGCCCTCATGTTTTTGTAAGGGCAGAGTAGAGTACATGGCCCCTATGTTTTTTCGTGTGGTGGGGTCCAAGAACATGAAACGCCTGTGAGGGAGAAAAAACCCCCAATAATAATTAGACAGCCTCATATCCTGACACAAACTCCCCCTTCCCCTCTCACCCCCTCCATCACACCCTCAACCCTGAAACAGCACCCCTCACACCCCTCCCTGTGTAGGGGGTGATGTCATGCCACAGGATGGAGGGATGAGGACAGGGATGAAAGGAAGAGAGGGAAAACCCTCATGCCGGTCAGGGCCCATGCGGCCGTTGGCGCGGCAACATGAAAAGTGGAAATATCACGCTGGCATGGCGACAAAAGAGAGCAGAGCCACCAAAGCCATGGCATGATTACATGTTCCACAAGAGACGCCAATATCACACAGAGAGAGGGAGAGAGACTAAAGAGAAGGAAAGAGAGACTAGAGAGAAGGAAAGAGAGAGGGAGAAGGAAAAAGAGACTAGAGAGAAGGAAAGAGAGAGAGAGAGAGAAAGAAAGTGAGAGACTAGAGAAGGAATGTGAGAGACTAGAAAGAAGGAAAGAGAGAGACTAGAGAGAAGGAAAGCGAGAGACTAGAGAGAAGGAAAGCGAGAGACTAGAGAGAAGGAAAGCGATTGAAGGAGAGAGAGCGAGACTAGAGAGAACGAAAGAGAGAGAGAGAGAGAGAGAAAGAGACTAGAAAGAAGGAAAGAGTGAGAGACTAGAAAGAAGGAAAGCGAGAGACTAGAGAGAAGGAATGCGAGAGAAGGAAAGAGAGAGAGAGACTAGAGAGAAGGAAAGAGAGAGAGAGACTAGAGAGAGAGAGGGGGAAAGAGAGAGAGGGAGCGTGAGAGACTAGAGAGAAGGAAAGAGAGAGAGAAGAGGGATAGAGTAGAGGGCTAGAGAGAGAGGGAGAGGGTAGAGGAGGGGATTACCAGGAAGCTAGGAACATGTCACCCCAGCCAGGCTAGTTAGGACAGAAATACACCACTTAAAGACAGGCAGCACAATTCTGAGCACAAAGTTTGTTTTTTCACTAAATTGGTCATTTGCCCAATCAGATCAGCTCTGACAAAGATCTGATGTGATTGATCAAAAGACCAATTAGGGAGAAAAAAAAGGATTCGAATTGGGCTGCCCGCGTAGACCCAGCAATACTGTTCAACACTACACTTAAAAGAAACCATCATGTGAGGATCTATTCAACACTTTACACAAACCACAAGTCAACTTACTGTGCTATAACTCTTTAGTCTGCACAAATAAAACGGATAGGCATAGCTACAGCTCCCTGAACAAAGCTAAACCCGGCACGGAAATACAACGTGTAGATGTTAGATGAACAGTTCAGTGGCTATCTACAATGCTACAAAAACAACTCTTCCACAAACACAGGCAAAGACAACACAAGCTAGGACCCAATCTTCCAGCGCCTCCCCGCTTCCCTGCTGTAGAGGGAGCCGCTGTGTGTGCAGCACGCAGGGAGGGGGGCAGCGGTGGGGGTCACAGGTCAGCAGCCCAGCGCCTCTCATAAGAACCAGACAGGAAGAGCTGGGGAAAAAACTGTGTACATATATACACCACCAAATGAAGTGTTGGGTTTGGCATCGAAAAACAAAAGCATATGCAGAAAAGGACCTCATACCTACAGTAAAATATAGTGGTGGGGCTATTATGGGGCTATTTTGCTTCCACTGTTCCTCTGGGTCCTTTTATGGTCAACGGCAACATGAACTTTACCAAGTATCAGGACATTTTAGGAAAAAACCTGGTTGCCTCTTGGCCGCGAGTTGATCTTCCAGCAAGACAATAACCCCAAGCACTAATCAAATCCCAGAAGAAAATGGTTAATCAACCACGAAATCAAAATAAATGTCCGTCTCCGGACTTGAACCCCATTGGTTTATTTTGAATAGGGCCGACGAAGGATATCAAGGATCTGGAAAGATTCTGTAAGGAGGACCGGCCTAAGATCCCTCCCAATGTGTTCTCCAATCTCATAAAATGGTTCAATGTCATTATCCTCGCAAGGGGAGGGTGCTAAGAGCATTGAAAACAGCCAATAATGTTGACCTGTATCTTTTCGAGATTTTTTTTTATTACTTGTTAAACAAAATCTCTTTCCCTGAGCAATTGTATTAGTATAAAATAATATAATTATATTTGTAAAGTCTTTTTTGCTCTTTATCTCTATCAGGGGTGTCAATAATTATGGACCTGACTATATGTGACACGACACCGGTTTGGTGTGGAAGCCTGCTCTCGCTCTACTGCACTAGAACTTCATAGGCTAGCATGCCCCCCCCCCCCCCCCTCCATTTTCTTTCACCCTTCCTCCTCAACCCTGCCTTTCACCCTTTCCCGTAGTCATGCCTTCTGTTCATCAAACCTGCCTCTAATGGTGGACCAGCTACAATAGAAGTAGTTAGTAGTCCTGGCTGATATGTTTTCCATTTCAGTAGAGAATCTATGAAGTTACAATTAGTGTTAAAAACATCATGATACATAAAAAAACATGAGCTGGCGCACACCCAGAAAAAATTTTTTTTTTATGTAGAGGTGCTGACTAACGGCGAATAAACTATAAGCTGTAAAAATAAAGAGTCGCACACTGTATACATAAACTCCCAGTAATTTATCGGGTAAATCACCAACGTTTCGGCATCAATGTGCCTTCTTCAGGGTGAATATCATGATGCAAATAGCATATTTCGGGGCCATGTAGCATATTCTAGAATTGGAATTTAGATCCAAAACTGGGCGGCAAAGTGTGGAGGAAACAGAGAGGAGGGTTGAGTATGGGGTTATGCAGGTTAAGGCTAGACCGGGCAAGGCAGGGTGGGGTGAGGGGGGGATGCCTGAGCCTAGTAGGGACCGCAGTCTGCGGGCACTAGGGGCATGGGGGCTGGCAGGGGCACTCCGGGCTGTGTGTCTGTCTGGCAGTACAGTAGAGTAGTGGCCGTGTCTGGCTCTGGGAACACCACAGGCCCCCAGCTGTGCTCGGGCCCAGGCAGCCAGGGTCTGGTCTGTCAAGATGGGCCAAACAACAATGAAGAGGCCTTTCCCCCTCTCCTTTCTTTCTCTCTCTTTACACACTAATTATAGACCAGCAATGTCCCACTGTCCCCTCAAAACAAACCAGGAAAGAGAATGGAAGAACAAGGCGCCTCCTCTTCTCCCTCCTCCTTTTCATCTCCACTCTAATGAGGGGATAGATACTGTCATCTAGATCACTTTCACAACCCCCCCCCCCCCCCCCCCCCCATCCACAGGTCTGCTGGATGGGCTCTGCTCCTGCACCAAACCAAACCCCCCCCCCCCAATTCCAACATGGCCGCCTGCCTACAAAGACAAGAGATCATCCCTATGGTGGCCCCAAATATCAGCTCAGCAGAAGTTGAGTCAAGGCCTCACTGCCGTCCAATCAGAACACTACTGTACTCCAAAAACCCTCGACTGACACGCTGACTAAAACAAATGATACAGTCGGTACTTTCAAGAGAGGAGGAACCTATCGTCCACACTTGTTCCTATTCCCAGGTATAGTACAAGATTCTTCAAGTGTTTGAGTGCCTTCGTTCTAGCATTACCATTAGCTCAGCTTTCAGATCCTGGCGTGTTGCGTGTTCTGTTCTTCTCTGTCCTACGCGGTAGCTAGCATCCAAACGCCAACCGACCGCTAACCGTCGCCTCCAGAGAAAGTGCCTCATCCATTAGCATGTCTATACAGCTACAAGGAGCGCTCCTTCAATTATGAATGGCTGCCCTCTTTCTGTCACTGGGAAGGCGAGGCCAGGCGTGTACAGGATAAATGAGACGACAGCCTCCCCCCATCCCTCAGGGACAAGTGGTATGTTCCATTAGGAAGGACACTTAATTAAAGCCATGATAAAATACCGCTCTGGACACCAGAGGCAGGTCTGGTGGAGGGGTGGAGGGGAGAGGGGGAGAGACGAGGCTTCAGTTCCTCTCTTCTGATTCTTGAAGCGAAAAGAGGAGGTGAAAAACAAAAACAAAACCTGTAAACGAACGGTTCCCTTGACAACCAGGGATCAGAGATAAATAATACTGACAAACGTTTTAATTAAGTTGCTGAACACAAGTTGTCTTCACTTCAGAGCCAGGCCGAATCTGCCCATCCTGATAGGATGAAGGAGTGAGGTTTTCTGGCATGTACAGGAGCTGATCCCACATCAGCACTCCTACCCCGAGACACGGTCTTGTTTAACATCCAGCACCTACCCAACGACATTGCATCATCTTTTGTCTGTGTGTATATGTATAACCTAGCCGTGTTGCTCACCTTTCCCAGGACAGTGAGACAGCTGGGGTCCAGCTCAGGCTGCTCCAGCTTCACCACTCCCACCCAGCCATACTCGTATAGGTCCTCCTCATCATTGTTGTTACACAGCCCCAGCGGATGCATCTGGAGGACAGGAGGAAAACCATTGGGTCAATATCACAACATATAAAACAGGATTAACGTCTTTCACGACACAGCATAGGGTTAAAATCAGTCTAGGGATCCTGGGAAAACATGCTCCTGCAAGAACCTAAATGTCCCTTATTATATTACATACAAGCTGGTGCAGGTGTGTGTGTGTTTGCGGTCGGGCTCAAAGAGATTGCCGTTGAAGTGCGCTTTATACACTGTACCTTTGAGCTAAGCAGCAGCGCTACGGTTTAACAGCCAGCCAGGCACATTAATATTACTATAAAAGGATGTAAGGCTTTAAATGGGGGGAAAAAGCCAATGGTAAAGTAGCTAAGTTCCACACCACTGCACATTACCCAGTATCTAGAGTATCTTAAGTGGTCCCCCTATTATCCCTAAGGCTACTAAATGATCTTGGGGTTTGCAGTGCCATTCCTCAGAGCACAGAAAGAGAATGACTAGAATGGAAAAGAATCCCCCTTCAGACCACAGCAATACTTCAGGTCGAACGCACTGATTATAGGCCTAAGTTGCGCCGGATAAGTGTCCGCTAAATGACTACAATGTAGAATGTCTGTAATTGAAATGCCCAGTCTATTCTATGTCATTGTGTTCGTATGTCCTGAAGCAGAGGGAGGATGTCTGCAGAGTAGATTAGACCTGAGGACTGAGGATAGGAGGGCAGACATGAGAGGCTGGCTGACTCACTCTGTGTGTGTGTGCGCGTGTGTGTGTGTGTGTGTGTGTGTGTGTGTGTGTGGGCACGAGGCAGCCCCCTGTAATTACAGACTAATGCATCATGATTCATCTCAGAAAGCTCTTCAGCTACTTTACTTCAGACTTTCTCTTCTTTGATTACGTAGTGGGATTTAGAAATAGACCTATATGTCTGTGTCCCGAATGGCACCATATTCCCGTCTATAGTACACTAGTGTTGATCGTCTGGTTTGGTGACCTACAGTATGTCGTCATCGAACACATCCCCCAATGGGAACAAAAACACAGAAACCACGCAAAAATAAATACACTTTTTTTTTTTTTACTGCATAAAAGGAACACTTGACTTCTAGGCTTCTAACTTCAAGTATTGCACCAATATTTCCTGTGGTGATGACAGGGACTGCTGTGGACTGTTATACTTTATATCTAAAAGCAGCCTTTCTTCCTTCCTGCTCTGTGGGGCCTCAGCCTGGCCTTGTAAACTCAACAGGTAAAGACGTGAAGAATTCATCGTATTCCTGTTAGGCCTAAGCCAGTCAGGGATATACTGACCTTACTGTAAAAAGGGCTCTCCACAGTGATTTCACCGTCTACGCAGAAATGTCAGCTGCACAAAAGTAAACGGAACGAGGTAGAGAGCCGTCGGCGCTGTTGAGTAGACTGTGTAGAGCCTTTAAGACTCCACATGGTCGGCCATCAAACTGAACCAAATCAAGACAAAAGTTACATTGAAATATAAAAACAAGACAACTACAGCAAGAGAGAAACCTACAGTGTAAACTGCACATATCTGTTCGAGCATAAAAAGAAAGAGGGTAATTTCACTCCTTCGCCGATACCCAAAATTAGAATAAACGTCTTTAAAAATAAAAGGTTGTAAGCTGGTGTCCTTAGGTCACAAAGACCCGTCCCCTCCCCTCTCCACCCTGACCAGTAGCAGCAGCTTAGTGGACCCTCTGGGTCCGAGGATGACCCCAGATACCCTCTCTCTCCCTGCCCTGACCTCTGAACCCTACTTCATCACTTTGGGAGAGAGCTGCTCTGCTGGTTGGAGTTAGGGCGAGGCATGCAGCAGGACCATTGAAAAGGTAGACTATGTGGCCAAAAGTATGTGGACACCTGCTTGTCAAACATCGCATTCCAAAATCATGGGCATTAATATGGAGTTGGTCCCCCCCTTTTGCTGCTATAACAGCCTCCACATGATGTCAACTGACTAGCTGGAAAGGTGACATCCTATGACGGTGCCACGTTGAAAGTCACTGAGCGCTCCAGTATGGGCCATTCTACTGCCAATGTTTGTCTATGGAGATGCAATGGCTGTGCGCTCGATTTTATACACCTGTCAGCAACGAGTGTGGCTGAAATAGTAAAATCCACTAATTTGAAGGGGTGTCCATATACATTTGGCCATGAAGTGTATTTGGAGAGGAGGATTGACAGTCCATCGCCATATGGCAAAGAGGGGGGGCGGCCCACTGACCTGAGGGTTTTGGAGGAGTGTGTGTGTGCGTGTGTTGGGTGGGGGGTTAGAGTTCGGGGGTTAAATGCAAATAGCCCAAGATGGCCATTGTGTGTCATAGGAAAGGAATGCTGACAAAGTGTGTAATGTCGTTTGAGAGTTCTCTCTTCTCTATGAAGCCCCCCCCCCTGAAGGATGTAATGTGATAGAGGCATTGGATTCTCAACACGAACACCTCTCCATCATTACTAGTCTAGAGGCATACTGGAACCACAGATGCTAAATTTGAGAAATCAAGAGCCTCGGGACAGCCATGGGGAAGGAATATTAAAGACACACACACAAACACGTAGAGCAGACACACACACTTAAGTGTACACAGACCAGGGTTTCTGTTAGCCGGTAATAGCCAGTACCAGTCAAAAGTTTGGACACATCTACTCATTCAAGGGTTTTTCTTTATTTTTACTATTTTCTACATTGTAGAATAGTAGTGAAGACATCAAAACTATGAAATAACACATATGGAATCATGTAGTAACCAAAAAAGGGTTAAACGAAACAAAATATATTTTAAATTCTTCAAAGTTGCCTTGACAGCTTTGCACACTCTTGGCATTCTCTCAATCAGTTTCATGAGGAATAACTTTCCAACAGTCTTGAAGGAGTCCCACATATGCTGAGCACTTGTTGGCTGCTTTATCTTCACTATGAGGTCCAACTCATCTCAAACCATCTCAATTAGGTTGAGGTCAGGTGATTGTGGAGGCCAGGTCATCTGATGCAGCACTCCATCACTCTCCTTCTTGGTCAAATAGCCCTTACACAGCCTGGAGGTGGGTAGGGTCATTGTCCTGTTGAATAACAAGTGATAGTCCCACTAAGCCCAAACCGGATGGGATGTCATATCACTGCAGAATGCTGTGGTAGCCATGCTGGTTAAGTGTGCCTTGAATTCGAAAAAAAATCACAGACAGTGTCACCAGCAAAGCACCCCCACACCTTCGCACTTCCTCCTCCATGCTTCATGGTGGGAACCACACATGCGGAGATCATCCATTCACCTACTCTGAGTCTCACAAAGACACAGCGGTTGGAACCAAAAAACTGATTTACACTGGTCTAATGTCCATTGCTCCTGTTTCTTGGCCCAAGCAAGACTCTTCTTCTTATTGCTGTCCTTTGGTAGTGGTTTCCTTGCAGCAATTTGACCATAACGCAGTCTCCTCTGAACAGTTGATGTTGAGATGTGTCTGTTACTTGAACTCTGTGAAGCATTTATTTGGGCTCTAATCTGAGGTACAGTTAACTCTAATGAACTTATCCTCTGCAGCTGAGGTAACTCTGGGTCTTCCTTTCCTTTTTATTCTACAATGTAGAAAATAGTGAAAATAAAGAAAAATCCTGGAATGAGTAGTTGTCAATTTTTTACTGGTACTGTATATATATATATTTTTAAAGCACATAAATAGAATTGGCACAGGGCCAATTGTCTGGGAGAAGAATAAAACATCCCACTGCGAAATAAACATTTTAGCCAATTCATTGATGGCAAAAACAGGCGATGTAAAAAAAACATTTGACTGGTCATGCTTATCGGTCTATAGGTACATTTGCATAATTTAGTGGAATTAAATTGCCGCGTCTGTACGGCATATTCGTTACGTATTTTATTTATCACACGCGTACAGCATACAGATCTTTTTGAGTGGAAAATCTGTCAGACCGAGCGAGAGCTGCTCCTATAGCATCTCAAACAGGAAATGCATAGGCAACGAACGGAAGGCAGGTTTCATCAGCGCGTCACACAACACTTTGCATTTGGAAAACATATTTCATTGTTTGAAACCTCAACGTTTTATTACATGAGGCATGTCTTACCTTGCATCAAAGTAGCCTAGCCAAAATCAGACCATATCCACGGAGGCAATTATTTTACATCAACTTTCTTTCATTGTCCAGTAGCCAAAGGCACAATCCTAGTCATATTAACAACCCATGCTAGTCGTTGTATATTAGATCACCCCTCTTTCTAAATGTCTAACGGATTTGGTCATCTCTGTCACATGAAACCGCTCGCATGTGCAGTGCCCTTTTGACACAGGTGTTTGCCCGCTAATTGCATTGTGGAACGAACAACCTACTGCCTTGTACGCATTGCTGCGCTTACGTGAAGAAATGCGTTTATTTTAAGCTAAACCTTCTGATCTTTAGCATCTGTTCCCTTAAAAAAAAGGGTATCCTACTGGTTGTACGAATTTGGGCTCTATCATCCCACAACTGTCCCAGAATCTGTTAGGATTAGGCCATTTCTTTCTCAACAAACTGACCAATAGGTAAACTTTTCTACAATGGCGGACAGTAAATTGACAAAGGCTAGTGATTTTGCTGTTCGTTACCTGAGGAAAAGTAAATGTGGACAGTTATTCTAACATCTTCAAAGTGCACATCAGAATTCGGTAAGAAGGACCGTACATCGGTGCATGTTCTGTTAATATGTATTACCATAATCTAAATGGGATTTCTGTCATGCTGAGCACCGTGGGTGGACGCCCTAATCAGGGCAGGGAACCAATGCATATGGGTCCTGCACACGTCTCAAATGTCCGGCAAATTAAAATGCTGGTGGTCAAATGTCCGGCGCCACATTTTCGCCACAACGGAAACCCTGACAAAGACACATACTCTTGTAGCGGGGTACGCGCACACACATTCTTGTTCGCATTTATTTCAGTGTTGCATTTCGGGTAACGTAAAATTCGAGGCAAAGGAAGCATGTCCTTCAGGCTGTGTCTTCTGAGAAGCCAAACTACTGACGAAACAACAATACCTAGCAACATTGTCAACAAAAACATTGAATTACTAGGAAACTGTGCGCGAAAAATAGATATTTTAATCAACACAGCACCAAGAAGGAAGCATTGAAAGCAGCAGACCTTCATATTCAGAGAGAGAAAGAGGGCAATCAGTGAAGAACAAACACCATTGTAAATGCAACCCATATTGAGGCTTATTTATTTTCCCTTTTGTACTTTAACTATTTGCACATCGTTACAAGTATCGGTACAGTATATAGCCATAATATAACATTTGACATGTCTCTATTCATTTGGAACTTTTGAGAGTGTAATGTTTTACTGTTTATTTGTGTTTATTTAACTTTTGTTTATTATCATCTATTTCACTTACTTTTGACATGTAAACATGCCAATGAAGCCCTTTGAATGAAATTGAATTGAGAGAGAGATCTTCACTATTCACTAAGCATTCTCTACACTGTCTCTCCTGTAAACTTAGAGAAGGGGCAGAGCAGTATAGAAGAATCAGGCTGCCTGGCACAGGTGACTGTAGACAGGTAGGTATTAGGTAGGTAGATCGATATTATTGTCGGTAGGAGAAGGGAGAACAGAGGTCTATGCTACACATTTGGTATAATAATTCCATCTTTGAAAGCGGGGGGGGGGGGGATAAGGAGAGATAAGCAGCTCTTTCCCCTATGCCTACATAGTGCATACCTTAATCATCATGCTGAACTATCCCACTTCACAAACTGAAATCAACTGAATAAGGATTCATTCACTGCCCCGGTGTTGCTGTGGCAGACATATTGGGAAATGTATCTAAAACGAACAGAGGGAGGGAGGGAGAAATGGTGGGAGAAGGGAGAGAATGAGCCCTGCCTGCCCTGCTCTACCCTGCCTGTCTCCCTGACTGCCTCTGAGTCTAGAACACTGTTCTATTGTGTTGGTCCTTTCCCTGCACCTCCAAAGGGCCTTCTGTTGTTGTTATGGCCAGCGTTGTTATTTTAGAGGCTGGCCACCGTTATCTCCATCTGTACTGCTGGTACACAGCTAGAGAGAGGCTGGTTGGTCATCGAGGGATGTAAAAACATGCCTTGATTGAGGGAACATCATTGCTATGCAGACGACACACAATTAATCTTCTCCTTTCCCCCTTCTGATGACCAGGTGGCGAATCGCATCTCTGCATGTCTGGCAGACATATCAGTGTGGATGACGGATCACCACCTCAAGCTGAACCTCGGCAAGACGGAGCTGCTCTTCCTCCCGGGGAAGGACTGTCCGTTCCATGATCTCGCCATCACGGTTGACAACTCCATTGTGTCCTCCTCCCAGAGCGCTAAGAACCTTGGCGTGATCCTGGACAACACCCTGTCGTTCTCCACCAACATCAAGGCGGTGGCCCGTTCCTGTAGGTTCATGCTCTACAACATCCGCAGAGTACGACCCTGCCTCACACAGGAAGCGGCGCAGGTCCTAATCCAGGCACTTGTCATCTCCCGTCTGGATTACTGCAACTCGCTGTTGGCTGGGCTCCCTGCCTGTGCCATTAAACCCCTACAACTCATCCAGAACGCCGCAGCCCGTCTGGTGTTCAACCTTCCCAAGTTCTCTCACGCCACCCCGCTCCTCCGCTCTCTCCACTGGCTTCCAGTTGAAGCTCGCATCCGCTACAAGACCATGGTGCTTGCCTACGGAGCTGTGAGGGGAACGGCACCTCAGTACCTTCAGGCTCTGATCAGGCCCTACACCCAAACAAGGGCACTGCGTTCATCCACCTCTGGCCTGCTCGCCTCCCTACCACTGAGGAAGTACAGTTCCCGCTCAGCCCAGTCAAAACTGTTCGCTGCTCTGGCACCCCAATGGTGGAACAAACTCCCTCACGACGCCAGGACAGCGGAGTCAATCACCACCTTCCGGAGACACCTGAAACCCCACCTCTTCAAGGAATACCTAGGATAGGATAAAGCAATCCTTCTGCCCCCCCCCCCCCCCCCCCTTAAAAGATCTAGATGCACTATTGTAAAGTGGCTGTTCCACTGGATGTCATAAGGTGAATGCACCAATTTGTAAGTCGCTCTGGATAAGAGCGTCTGCTAAATGACTTAAATGTAATGTAAATGGAAGGTTGTTAATACGGAGTTGGGATCGAATGAAGGGGCAAATGTTTTGGTGTCTTTGGCACACACACACACACACACAGTGCAGAAACAGCAGAGCTTGTCATGTGCTCACTGCTCCAGAAGCTATCCTCTCTAGGTAGAGCTCTGCTACCCGACCTGAGCCCGACGGCCCCTGACATTATACATCAGGTTAGAGCAGGGTAGTGCCTGTTTTTTCAGGAATAACTATGGTACGGGCATAGCTCGGGTATCACCAAATTGTTAACTAACATTTTGAAGTGGAGCCATTTGCTCGTGCTCTGCTGCGCAGTACATCTAACGGAGATCATAACATGGTGTCAGAAGTGCTTCAACCTCGTCAAATATAAGACGGGAGAGATTATTTCAGAGAAAACAATCATATTCCTTGTGCTGTCGGAGTTTAGAGTGACGATAAGTAGCTACGAGCTAACTGCTCTCATGTGTCTTCATTGAGCAGGGCAACCCAAGCGGAGCCGTTCCTATGGATACTCAGACTCAGAGCCGCCATGAGCAAAGCGCATGGAGAGCGAGCTGCGGATGGGACTGAGTGACAGACAGAGGAGCAGCTAATGGATTTACTAACGGAGGAAGTTATTTCTGATTTCAGGTTTCGGGCAGGGCCTTAAATTTGGCAGAAGCAATCGGGCCTGGGTAGGGTAGGGCTGAACGTTGCGGGCATGGGTAGGGCTCAGGTTTAAAATGTATGCCCGTGCAGGGCTCTACCTCTTGGCCCCACAGCCGGGCAAGAGCACTGCCTACCATGACACTTCACTTTGCTTTGCGCCTCTCCTTCCTTCCTTCCCCCCCCCCACTCATCTCCTATCCCCTCTCCTCTATTCTCCCTTTCCCCCTCTCCTAGATGGTGTCTCCAGTTCTGCCCTGCTCGCCCCGAGGGGAGGCAGTCTTTCACATGGGTATCCCCTTACACACAGCCAACACTCTCAATGAAATCATGGCAGTGATCTGAACCCAGCTTGTCACTCAACTGGTCCCTCCCCCCATGCTCCATCTACAGAAAACACTGTAAAGACTTGGGTTGTATGCACTCGGGCTAGGCACGAAACGGAAGAAAAGGGACTGAAACAGGGAGCGACTACCTGAACTTCTCCAATGAGAAAGGCTTGTTTTCGTATTTTGTCGCTAATCATTTGGCTGCGGCATGCACTAATGAATACAACCCAGAAGTTTGGTTTGGAACAGGAGTGGGTTGCGGCTTTGCCAACTAATACTGTTTATTTAAATCATCTCAATCAATAAATACAATACAGAGTTAAAAAAAATATATGGGTTACGGATGTTGCTTGTTGATTTGTCTTAAGTGCTTTAAAAAAAAATGTCATAGCATTATGGGGGATGATATACTATGTGAAGATGTGAAATGCAATCAAATGAAAGGTGGACCCCCACCATCCCCGAAATCCCACCCCCAGCTCTTTATCCCGCTCGCTCTCCCCTATAGGAGTGGACTGAGCTGATTTGGGTTTGTAATGGGATCAAAACAAGCCCTACTTCTAGGACTATTTCTAGTCCTCCCCTCTCAAAGGACATCTACATGCAAGCCACACCATTCTCCTCTGTCAGTGACACAATACACTCTTCCTTTGATCATTCAACAACAACTAATTCAGACCCCCCCCCCCCCTCACTTTTCACCATCGCTTTGCACCCCTAGTTACATCCCCACATAGCACCACCCCTGCCCCCCCCCCCCTCCCACATCCTCCTTTTTCCCGCAACCCCCAAGATTTTAAATCGCTCCCCACGTTTTGTTGTCCGAGTCGCAGCATGCTATACCGCCCCTGCCTGAAAGAACTTGATAGGGTTCAGAGGAGGAGGAGGAGGAAACTCAAAGCAGAACAAGGCTAGCTAGCTTCCCCTACTGCTCTCCAACTAAACTCTCCACCTTCCTTAAGTCGTCTCCGCCCCCCCCCCCCATCTCTTTTATTAACTTAGGGCCCTCTAAAATCTAACTAAACGGAATAAGGCAACAACAAAAAAAATCTCGAGTTGTTTTTCCAGGTTTCAGATCGCTCTCAAAACCACCCTTTTATTAAATAGAAAAACATCAACATGGAATGTTCTAAGTCCACAACAATGCTTAAACCACATCAGGAGACCAACTTTTGAAGTCTGGGAAATGTTTTAAGACATTTTAAGTGTGCACCAGCAAGAGACTTGTTTGGTTAACAGTGTTTCTGTAGCACACGTGCAGAGCAATTTGTTTAGCATTGCAGAGTATGCTAAACAAATTGCTACTGGATTGATACAAATATTCATGGTATCATTCTGCCCGGGGAAGGCATAGGCTACTTTGTAGTTAACATTTAATTGAGAAGGTTTTTAGGGAAAGCCTTTCCATCTACCAGAAGACGTTTATCATTAGCATCATCCCTAACGGCTACACAAAGTGGCAGTTGTCCGCATCGCGGATTTTATAGGGCCCTACTAACTTAAAGAAATGCTGTGTGGGTCAAAGATTTCACAAACATCCGCCCGGCCCTGGTTTTAAAAAAACGAGGTGTTTGAACCATTACAGCTTCAAAGGGTGTGTGTGACTGTGGAAAGATGGCTGTGTTAGCCGCAACACTACATTCAGAGCACAGTGCTCCTGTACATGATCATCTTAGACAGTGCTTCTGCCGATACACCAGGTAGTCAACTTCAAAAGAGCAGGCAGATTGGAGGACGTAGCAGACAATTTGATTCCTCAGCTAAAATCATCACGCGCACAGACTGAAAGACAGACGGAGAGAGAGAGAGATTACACACGCATAATACCAACTTGACGTTTATCCTGGATATGGAGCTGTGCTCAGCTAAACCAAAGGAACAACTGAAAAAGAACCCTCTGTTTTATTCTGAAATCCCAGTTATGAAAGGAAATGAAACAGACTCCTAAAAAAAAACATCTTGGGCATTGGCAAAAAAAAAGCCACGAGCAAGCCCACTACCATGTCACAGAGCAGCTCAGCACAGGGACTTACAGTATCCCAACTACTGTGCTTCTAATATAGTCTAACATTGTGCATGAAATCGCACCCTATTCCCTTTATAGTGCACTACTTTCGACCAGGGCCCCTAGGGCTCAGTAGGGAATAGGGTCAATTTGAGACACAGTTTAGGGCACTATGGTACATCAGGGCACTGTCTGGTGATGACAGAATGTAGGTCGTGATGCAGATCGGTTTCACTGACAATCAGAAGGGAGAGAGCAAGCCCACAGGCACAACGTGCCATCCCAAACATTGTGCCATCACAAACTAGGGCCGGGTACAATACCAGTATCGCAATATTTTGGCAGTGGCAAAAGTGAAAACACGAAGCAGAAGTCACTAATTTGGTCCTTCAAAAACTGCAGTATGGAAAATATTGTGTGCTATATCTTGGAAAACAAATACATGTGACTGGATGACAACATAATTGTGTTTGTTTCCAACATTAGGGTGGTTTTCCTAAATAAGTTAAATACCCTTCGTGTTTTGTTTCCTTGCCACGATACTAACGTGGTATTGTTCCGGCCCTACCACAAACACCATGCCACCACAAACACTATGCCATCCCACGCACCATGCCACCACAAACACTATGCCATCGCAAACACCATGCCACCACAAACACTATGCCATCCCAAACACCATGCCACCACAAACACTATGCCATCGCAAACACCATGCCACCACAAACACTATGCCATCCCACGTACAATGCCACCCAAACACTATGCCATCCCACGCACCATGCCACCACAAACACTATGCCATCCCACGTACAATGCCACCCAAACACTATGCCATCCCACGCACCATGCCACCACAAACACTATGCCACCACAAACACTATGCCATCCCACGCACCATGCCACCACAAACACTATGCCATCCCACGCACCATGCCACCACAAACACTATGCCATCCCACGCACCATGCCACCACAAACACTATGCCATCCCACGCACCATGCCACCACAAACACTATGTCATCACAAACACTATGCCATCCCACGCACCATGCCACCACAAACACTATGCCATCACAAACACTATGCCACCACAAACACTATGCCATCCCACGTACCATGCCACACAAACACTATGCCACCCCAAACACCATGCCACCACAAACACTATGCCATCCCACGCACCATGCCACCACAAACACTATGCCATCCCACGCACCATGCCACCACAAACACTATGCCATCCCACGCACCATGCCACCACAAACACTATGCCATCCCACGCACCATGCCACCACAAACACTATGCCATCACAAACACTATGCCACCACAAACACTATGTCATCACAAACACTATGCCATCCCACGCACCATGCCACCACAAACACTATGCCATCACAAACACTATGCCACCACAAACACTATGCCATCCCACGTACCATGCCACACAAACACTATGCCATCCCAAACACCATGTCACCACAAACACTATGCCATCACAAACACTATGCCACCACAAACACTATGCCATCCCAAACACCATGCCACCACAAACACTATGCCATCCCACGCACCATGCCACCACAAACACTATGCCATCACAAACACTATGCCATCACAAACACCATGCCACCACAAACACTATGCCATCCCACGCACCATGCCACCACAAACACTATGCCATCCCAAACACCATGCCACCACAAACACTATGCCATCACAAACACTATGCCATCACAAACACCATGCCACCACAAACACTATGCCATCCCACGCACCATGCCACCACAAACACTATGCCATCCCACGCACCATGCCACCACAAACACTATGCCATCCCAAACACCATGCCACCACAAACACTATGCCATCCCACGCACCATGCCACCACAAACACTATGCCATCCCAAACACCATGCCACCATAAACACTATGCCATCACAAACACCATGCCACCACAAACTCTATGCCATCCCACGCACCATGCCACCACAAACACTATGCCATCCCAAACACCATGCCACCACAAACACTATGCCACCCCAAACACCATGCCACCACAAACACTATGCCATCCCACGCACCATGCCACCACAAACACTATGCCATCCCAAACACCATGCCACCACAAACACTATGCCATCCCACGCACCATGCCACCACAAACACTATGCCACCACAAACACTATGCCATCCCACGCACCATGCCACCACAAACACTATGCCATCCCACGCATCATGCCACCACAAACACTATGCCACCCCAAACATCATGCCACCACAAACACTATGCCATCCCAAACACCATGCCACCACAAACACTATGCCATCCCAAACACCATGCCACCACAAACACTATGCCATCCCACGCACCATGCCACCAAAAACCCTATGCCATCACAAACACTGCCATGAAAATACAGTGATCAAAAAGAGTTCCATCAAAACAATGCCATCGCAAAGTGACACCGCAAAATAGTGCCATCAGCTACAGTGCCATCAACAATGATATGGTCGTGGTGCCACCAGGGTCTGGCAGAGTGACAGGTTTCACTAGATGTTCTCTAGGTCAGTCTGGTCCAATGATTAACCACTAGAGCGGTTGGTTAAGGTTTCTAGGTTTCTCTCTTTATTTTGGGGAGGGGAAGAGCTAGCACCTTTTCACGTGTACACAGAAATATACCGGAGAAGAAGAACTTGGGAACCATGCCAGTCTACTGTACTTAGTCAATGCCACTTCGACATTGCTCGTCCTAATATTTATATATTAATTCCATTCTTTTACTTTCAGATTTGTGTATTGTTATTAATTGTTAGATACTACTGCACTGTCGGAGCTAGGAACACAAGCATTTCGCTACACCCGCATTAACAACTGCTAAATATATGTATGTGACCAATAAAATGTGATATTTGATTTGAGTCCTCTTCTCTTGTCTCACCCACCTGTGTTCCCTAGGCTAGGCTATAGACGTGTGTGTTTGAGGGAGGGAGGGAGAGCGTGTGTGTGTGCTTGCGAGAGAAAGAGAGAGATCAGGGCACTACAGCTCTCAATGAATGATACTGGTACTGGTGAAGGCAAGTATGTGTCAATTCTCCCCAAAAGTCTTCCACCGTGAACTCAATGACCCCACTCCACACCCCCCACACACGTTCACACACGCATGCAAAAGCACACACAGCAGCTGCACTGACCCGGGGCATTGACGGGCTAGGGCCTCCCACTGCATCCCCCAACCCCATTCATCTTCAGAGAGGTGTGAGGTAGCCCTTACAACTGTCCCAGCGTATCTGTGATACTATCGTAGTTCAACATTGTTGCAGGTTTGCAATGGGAGAGCTTACTTGTAGTAGCATAGCATCACGTCATAAAGTTATTGACACTCCCCTTACATTGTGTGGTTGGCGGATTTAATCAATGACCTGCGCAAACGTGTGCGAGTCTGCTCTGAACACACACATCAAATACCCTCAACCTCAAATGGCCCCCCAGCTGCCAAATACTTCCAGTGATACCTCATCCTCAGAACTGGATGCTCGCTCGCAATAACATGCCCACACATAGCGGGGAGAACTTTACCGAGAACACACACACACACACACACACACACACACGTGGCCGTGCCAGTTTCCTGTCGATGCATGTCATTTAAACTCTGTCCCAGCAGCCAAACAGTGATTTTCACAGAGAGTTATTGCCACACAGTTCCTCTCCATCTGTTTATCCATGAGGAGGACCGATCCATAGGAATAGTCTCTCTCAGGGCCTCCCGAGTGGCGCTGCGGTCTAATGCACTGCATCACAGTGCTAGAGGCGTTACTACAGACCCGGGTTCATTCTCGGACTGTGTCACGACCGGTCGTGGCCGGGAGTCCCTTAGGACGACGCACAATTGGCCCGGTGTCGTCTGGGTTCGGGGAGGGTTTGGCCGGGGGGGGGGGGGTTTACTCTCACCCTAGCAACTCCAAGTGGCGGGCCGGGTGCCTGCAGGCTGACCCCGGTCGCCAGTTGAACGGTGTTTCCGCCGACACATTGGTGCGGATGGCTTCCGGGTTAAGCTGGAGGGTGTTAAGTAGTACTGTTTGGCGGGTCAAGTTTCGGAGGACGCGTGACTCCACCTTCGCGTCTCTGAGCCCGTTGGGGAGAAATAAGGAGGACAAAAAAATTATAATAACAAAAATGAATTCAAAAGTCTCTCTCTCTGATATTGCATGCTCTGTCTCTTTCTCAATCAATCATATTGTGTCGAAAGCTTTTTCTCTCCAGTCTGAACAGTGACTAAGGACAGATGCGCACACAGACAGAGAGAGAGAGAGAGTGGGAGAGAAAGGAAGAGAGAAGATGAAAGTGAAAGAGAATGAATGAAAATGATAGACCAAACCAAAACATTCTGACTGACCGGGCCTATGAAGTACTGTAGCAATTGAGTAGCTGTCTCCTCTTTCTACTTCATTTCCCAGCACTGTAAATAACTTCAAAGGGGGCTGGTAGCCTTGAGGAGCGGAGAGGGAGAGAGAGCGAGAAAGTGAGAGAGACAGAGAGGGGGGGATCCCGTTACAGGAGTAGCAGCTGGGAGGACCTACAGGTGGGGCCATCCCTCCCCTCTCCTCCTCTCCCCTCCCTCTCTCTTGAGGTAACCTGATCTCAGTAAAGGATCCCAGTGCTCCTCCGCTTTGTCTTCTCCTATCCACAGACGAGATGGAACAACATGCATAGCCTGATTAACTTTAATGCCGTCACTCTGAATGTCTGTGCCATGTAACATTCAATCACAGTTGATGATTAAAGAGACGTTTGAAGAAGTTTGTGTGAGTCAGAGGGAGTATGCTAGTATGCTAACATTGGTGACAGTAGTACCAGTGTGTAATACAACTAGGGATGAAGCGGTTACCGGTTTCACAATAAACCTTGGTAAAATTCCCAGACGGTTAGTATTCCCGTTTCAAATTTGAATGATCATAAAACCGTGTTTGATTCCCGAGGTTTGAAAAACTCACGGTAAATACTGTCCAACATCAACCAAAGTTAGCAACAGTCTGACGCAGGTGCAGCATGTAACGTGGGTTTGGTTTTGTGCGAAAACATGGCGGAAGGCAGCGACAGCGCTCTGGAGATTTTTCAGCCTTCTAAGAGAACCTCATCTGAAGTCTGGTCATATTTTGGGTTTTACAAGAGTGCTGAGGGAAACTTAAATCGAAGATGGTCACCCTGTCTGCAGAACATGCAAAACAAAAACACTTTGCAAAAGGGGGCAACACTTCAAATCTCTTGAGTCATCTTCGCGACAGTACTTTATAGCGAGTGCAAGGTAAGGTAACGTTTAGCTCAATGCACGACGTGGGGGACTTTGGAATGGGGGTAAATGTCATGGTTTGTCTGTCTAACTTGCTAATAGCTTGTCAATAATGTAAACTGAAGCTTTCAGTGTTACCTGCTCTTGTAAAAACGCTACAGGTCGTTCTGCTGCTGTATGCGTCGTGTGTCTGCAGACTCTATTCTCCCATTGCACACGATAACACGTTATGTAGTTTTAGTCACCCAACCAACATCTTTTGTTCATTTAAAATCCGGCAGTCGTCGACTTGGTTGTAAAAAGTGTTCAAACAAGAGAAACACGATAGACTCCCATAAAAGACTCCTGTATTTATGTCAATTGCTGGGCTCATTGCAATTTGTCTTGTTCTTTTAATGTCACACCTGCACATTGGATTTGTTTACCTATGGTTGTAGTGTTCTTACGTGCACATTGCTTTACCTGATGGCCACATGGCGCCATCTTTAATGTTAATGCTATTATTTGAATGTTTATGCGCACAAAAAGTGCATAGTGCTGCTCATTTTATTTGCTGTTTGTTGGTTTTCAATATAAAACTTGGTGAAATGATTTCAGTGTGCGTATCAGTACTTTTTGAACATTTCCAGCACATTTAACAATACCACGAAAATACTGATAACCGTGATCATTTTGGTCACTATAATCGTGATATGACATTTTCATACCGTTTCATCTCTAAATACAACTAGGGTTTTCTCTTAGAGGCCCAAGGGCAGCAGGCAGAACCAGTCTCGGCTTCACAAACTCCCCTCGCAGTATGCCTGTCTGTTTAAATGGCATTACCCTCCAGCTGGCGAGCCCACAAAATAAGCCGACCCACTATGTTACATGCTGAGAGCTTTGCCATCCCAACACTCACACCCCCTGCCCTTGTCCTCTCCTTAACCCCCCTAAACATCACCTCCGCCCTCACAACCATCTTCATAGCAACGGGGAAAGCAAACAAGTGTGGTGGTTTCAGTGTGTATGGGGGACACTGGGAGAAACCTAATACCATGTCAATATTCTGATATGTAGCGCAGGACTCTGGAGCTGACAGCTTTAACACAGAGAGACAGGCCGCATTTGTGACTCTATTAGCTTAGAGCAGAGCCTGAGATGGGGTGTGTGTGTGTGTGTGTGTGTGTGTGTGTGTGTGTGGACTCAACTCCCTCGGTGGTGTCACTTTCAGTCTTCAAAGGCGGAACAAAGGCCGACAAAGTTCATAGGTCAAAGTTGGTGGGATGCCATCATTTTGGGGAGTTGCAACATGCACACACACTCCCCCCCGTAAAGAGCAGCAGAGAATATCTACATGCATAGTGAGAGTAATAAGCATATTGTGCTAACTGCATTGGCAGTAAAAGTGGGTGAGTTGAGCACGATTCTCGATACGCATCAATTATTCACTGACTTCAAGGTGTCACAGAGACTTCATTAACATAGCTTACATACCATATCACTGACAGAGACAACCGTGGAGGATGTTAATAAATGATACAGTGCACACACACACACACACACACACACATAACCTAATAACTTATTTCTAGTTATTGTCTCGAAGCGAAGGACCCCTGACACAAACTGGAACTTTGAAAGAGACCGACCTCTCAGCAGAGTTAGCTGTGTTAAAAGAACACATTAACGTTGTTACATGAATGATCTAACAAGAAGAACATTTCCAGAATAAAGCCAATACATTGAGGGTACCCCTCCCCCCCCCCTTCTGAAGCCTAACATTACTTTTCGGAATCGTCTTACAGTACACTTATTTCGCCCATACAACTAATGCTGCAGCTCTGATAACAGTTGGATCTCCCTCCATAGTAAAACATCACCTAGCTCTCACCAGTCCATCAAATCATGATTCCTGGGCCTAAAACCAGAGTGAATGTCACAAGTTAATGAGTCCTGATTAATGCCACAGCCTGGCTATGGAACCCACCCGGACCCTGGGCTGATCTAAATATCTATCTGGAGGACTGTGGCTCGAAGTCCGGAGGGGGGCTAAAAGTGGACCAGTGGCGGATTGCAGTGATCAACACCTAGCCTCAGCGTGGCCTTTGAAGTGGCTAGGGCCCTTTGATGGCGCCGCCGGGCGGAGGAGGGAAGGAGGGGGAGGGAGGAATCTGTGGCGTTCTGCTCGCCCTCCTCTTGGAAAGCCCCCAAAGTTGTGGAATGCAGAGCAAGCTGAGCACGGAGAGCTATTGCTGCTGGTTGACCGACAGACAGTCCAGGCCAGAGCCTGCTGGAATGTGATTAGAGCAGAAAGCACAGAGCAGGCCCACAACCAGGCAGGCCTCCCTCCTCCCTCACTGACTCTCTCTCTCTCCCTTGGTCATTCACTCTCTCCCCCCTTCTCTCCCTCTTTACACGCACTGGAGTTGACAACATGGCTACCACAATATTGGAGTTGGGCGAGAGATAGAGAGAGAGAAAGGAGACAGAGCTAAACTGGTTTGAGGCAGTGGGTAGAACGGAGGATTGGTACATGAGCTGGTCTTTATAGGAGCAGAGATTAAGTGAATGGCATCCATCACTTTTACTTCAAACCTATCCCTTCTAGAGTTCTCAATTTCAGCCCGAACCCGACGGGACCCGACAGGTTCAGGACGGAACTTAGTTTTCAAGAATTGACTCAGGCCGCCATGTAAAAAATTATAATAATTACAGCGTGTGCCAACCTCCCTCTCCTCCTCCCTGTCAGCTGCAGGAGCAGGGACAGTCTGCAGTGTTTATTGCGCTGTCCGGGTTGCTAAAGCTGCTATCTTATTACACTTAACTCGTTTTTTACTTGCTATTTTTCTGACTGAAAAGTTGAAAGAAATCCCTAATTTCTTGAGAGATCAAAAACATTCCCTATTTGCTAAATGTGCCTTCCCTGCCATGCTCTTTTCATGTGACACATGCATGCACATGTGACTGGCCAATAGTGTAGGGTCTGAACGTAGGATAGCCAATCACACACTGAGAGTGCAAAACAATAGGAACATCTGGTCTTTTTATGACAGACTGACCAGGTGAATCCAGGTGAAAGCTATGATCCCTTATTGATGGCACTTGTTAAATCCACTTCAATCAGTGTAGATGAAGGGAAGGAGACTGGTTAAAGAAGTATTTTTATGCCTTGAGACAATTGAGACATGGATTGTGTGTGTGTGCCATTCAGAGGGTGAATGGGCAAGACAAAATATTTAAGTGCCTTTGAACAGGGTATGGTAGTAGGTGTCATGCGCACTGGTTTGTGTCAAGAACTGCAACGCTGCTGGGTTTTTCCACATTCAACAATTTATTGTGTGTATCAAGAATGGTCCACCACCCAAAGGATTTCTAGCCAACTTGACAACTGTGGGAAGCATTGGAGTCAACATGGGCCAGCATCCCTGTGGAAAGCTTTTGTAGAGTCCATGCCCCAACGAATTTAGGCTGTTCTGTGGGCAAAAGGGATGCAACGCAATATTAGAAAGGTGTTCCTAATGTTTTGTACATAGTGTATATCCCATCAATACATTGATTACAACATCTGTTATACCATTATAACACATTACAGCAAAATGGATGCCGAGGTTATTAAAAAGAAACTTTCCGCGGGGGAATATATACTGGCGGCTCAGGAGGGAAAGGGAAAGTCAGATGTGTGGAAGTCAGTTGACTTGGTTGTTGAAGCAACGGGAGAATCAACTGGCCATGTCAAGTGCAGAGATTGCGAGGCCTTTCTACGTTGTGACAGCAAGATGACCGGTACTTCTTCCCCGCAGTGCCATTTTGCACAACGCCGTGGCGCGACAGCCTCCTCCTCAGGCCAAGCGTCTATGACAGCTTTCATCAACAAAACGGTAACCATCTCAAAGAAAACAAAACAGGCAGTGACTGACAAATGTGTCCGTTTTTTGTTGCAAAAACGTCAGGCCATTCAATATCGTCGAAGGCCCAGCCTTTAAGGAGCTTGTCCAGGAGCTAATATACGTGGGAACCACTTATGGGAGGGTGTCTGCCAGCTCTGTTCTACCCAGCAACAACACCGTCTCTGCCAGGTGCAAGGGTATGGCAGAAGACAAAAGAAGGATTTACAGATAAGGTAAATGATATCCTGAAAGAGGGCACAGTGGGGATGACGACAGACATGTCTGACAATAACATGTCATTTCCTAACTAAAAGGAGTTCCAGTTCATTGGAAGCAACATGACCACGGCTGTGTTTCCAGCTAAAGACTCAAAACTGGGGAGAATAGAGGGAGTTGGTGAAGCTGCTCGTGACAAAGTTTGACCTCGACGCTACGTCACTGAGCAGCATTGTTCGGGTGACTGACCAGGGCTCCAACATCCTTCTCGCCCTTCGGCCATACCAGAGGCTGGACTCTCAGGACCACGTTCTAAACATGGTGCTATGTCATGACCTCGACAGAGCAGTACTGGCCATTGATGTGCTTGACATCGCTGAAACCCTCACCGCAGCAAAGTCACTGGTCAGGTAGGCTATACGATCATTCATTTGTGCTTTATATATGCCCAACCATGTCATACCAACAATACATGATAGGAATATAATTAATATAATGTTATGTAGCCTTCCATGTGGGCATTTCCATGTGGGTAAGCTTATTTGTCCATGCACCGGTTTGGAAGTTTAGGATGCGTTTATCATGCCCTCTATCAAGTATGTCTAGCAGTCTGGACTGGCTGCCCAAACCTATGACTCTGCTTCGGATGGGAGACACAAGATTTAGCACAGTGTACCTGACCCTGAAGTCTGTCCAGAACGTGTACAACTAAGTGCACGAAAAGTTGGAGGCCCGTGGAGAAAGTGTGAGAGTAAAGAAGATCAAATCGCCCGATTACTTGCAGTTCCTCCTGGAGTTCCTCCTGGAGTTCCTCCTGGAGTTCCTCAAGCCGTTTCTCAAGCCGTTTTATGACTCACAGGAGGAACTGGCGGGGGACAAATACCCCACTCTGAATCTTGTCTGTCTATGGTCAGAGAGACTAAAGCACTCTCCCAAAATATGTGTTCTTCTGTCTTAATATTTAAGCCATATGTTAGCCTACAGCTAATAATATCCAGAACATGATTTATTATTTAATTATTCAAGGTGCCATTTGTTATTTTATTGACATGTTGTTCTGCTCTGTTGTCTTAATACTTAGGCCATAGCCTAAATAGCCAGAACATTTCATTTGTTATTTTATTTTCAAAATAAAAAACTTGATTGTATTTAAATGCATGACAGACTGACTTGTACTTATATAGGCTACTATAGTACTTCATAATAATCCTAAGGAGAAGGTGGGTCATTTTGACATTTTCATTCTAGTAATTTAACAGATGCTCTTATCCAGAGCGATTTACAGTAAGTAGTGAGTGCATACATTTTTCCTACTTTTTCCCCTACTAGTCCCCCGTGGAAATCGAACCCACAACCCTAGCGTTGCAAGCACCATGCTATACCAACTGAGCTACACAGGGGGACGTGGTGTGTGCGTGTGCCACTGCCAAATAGGTATTAGATTCCAAAGTTTGTTTTCTGAACGGTGTAAACAACACCCAACAAATAACAAATCACAATGAGAACTCTAATCCCTTCATCTCCCTCCTCTTCTCCTCGCTGTGGATCATTCTGAAGGCGAACATGACAGCCTTCGAAAATACATTATCAGGAATAATTCATGCTAGTAATTGTCGCTATCAGAATAAATCCACCAGCTTCAACAGGTAACTTTTATGCCATTCAAGTGCAGTCAATCTTCTTTGATATTTCAATATTCGAATGGCGATGTGTGTGAGAGAGAGAGGAGAGAAAGCATTGCACCATGCAGAGATCAAACGTTAGCCAAGCGCTTTGTCTGTCCTTCATCAAATGCCACAGATCCCCTACCCTACAAGAAGACTGAGATCACACACACACACACACACACACACACACACACACACACACACACACACACACACACACACACACACACACACACACACACACACACACACACACACAGAGCTTTAGGTCTGCGTCCAAAATGGCAACCCATTCTCTTTATAGTGCACTACTTTTGACCAGGGCCCATAGCGTTCTAGATGACCAAAGCCACCTGCTGATTATGCAAACTCCTCTCTGACATCAAAGTGTCCTCTGCTAAATAAATAAATCACAAAGTGGCTTCTTTTGAATCCTCAATCAAACCAGACTTGATGGCCTTCCCTTTGTGTGTGTGTGTACTACTCTGTGTGCGTGTCATGGTCTCCACAGGCTGTTAAGAGTACTGTATAGCAGCTGGAGGTAGAGGACTACTCTAATCTAGACACTCCTCAGAGGAGGCAGGCAGCCAGCCAGGGCTATGTTAAAGGTCACACCATCAGCTCCATACCCTCCCTTCCCCTCATCCCCCCTTTTCTTACATCGCTTCTCTGCACCACCCCAGACAGCACAGACCACGACCTTCTCAACAACTGCACAAACACAGCCATATGTACCAATTAGGGATGCACAATATATCGGTGGATATTAGCTAAAAATGCTAGTTTAACGCCGATGTGCAAAACCGATGTCAAAGCTGACGTGCATATACGTGCATATAACGTAGGTACATGACGTAATGATACCGCGTAAAATGTTGCGCTACACGTGCAACACAGCATTCCTAACTTAGCCCACACTGTCTGCTGTGTGGATCGAGCAGTCAACAAGTCGAGCAGTCATTTGAAAGAGTAAAAACATTTCAGTGAGACAACGCAAAGGCGAAATCCATTAAAGCCAAGATATTGAAATTCATTGCCCTTGACAATCAACCGTTCTCTGTCGTGGGTGATGTTGGCTTTCGTCGACTGGTCGAGCACCGGTACACACTACCAAGTGCGCTATTTTTCAGATGTTGCCCTACCGGAGTTACACAGTAATAGCGTCACTGCTATTAGCTTCATGACATACATACTATGGACAGCCGTTTGGGTCTTTGCATGTCAAAAAATATACAGTAGCACTGTCAAAGCTGTACAAATAAGTCTACAAACAAGCAAACAATGTGTTTTCAATACTGCGTTGGTAATAAAGCCTCATTTGTTCGCCCGCAACTTCTGGGGTAGCTAGCTTTAGCTTGGTACCTAGCTAGCACCAATACAACCAGCCTGAAAACAATGACCAGTAGAAACTGCAGTCATTTTCATTATTCTTAGCAATGATTTAAGAATCCTTGTGAGTAAGTATTAGCTTGGTTGCCACTTGGTGTTCGCCTATTGAAATTGAACTTCAGTTGATGAAAATAAATAGCTAGTCAGCTACTTAACCCTGCTGCCCAAAGCTAACGTTATAAGCAGCCAGCTAGCTTCATCTGGCTAGTGAGGCTCAACAGGACCGGGTTATGTGTTGTGAAGCTATCCACAATAAGGATTAGGCACAATAGTGAAATTTGCGGTTTGCTTTCAAAATAAAAGTATGTCATTGACGGTGATGCAAATTAATACAAATAGTATAATTATGCCATAATTTTATTTAGAAGGCTAACCGCAAAGTCCACTGTTGTGGCTATTCCTTAATGTGGCTAGCTTCACATAGATGGGTCCGACCAGCATTAATCAAAAGAACTGTCTTATAAATTAGGGTTATTTTAGATGATGTCACCTAGCTATATAATTAGCTAGCTAACTATAGCTAAAGAAACAGATTATGTAGTTTTGATATGTTTTTGGGGAAGAACATAGTGTAACGACCCTGGGTTTATAAGCGCGGAAATCGACTCTGCCGCATGAGCATGCTTTTGCGGCACAGTCGATAGCGCGCTGGACTTCGGGCTAGAAGGTCGAGGGTTCGAGACCTGCCCCCTGCTGTTTCATTACAATAGTTTGCATCCATGAGCTAGCTAGCTTTTTTTAGGACCAGCACTGTAGGTGCGCGAGACAACATTACTAGCATCATAGCATACGTATCGATGAATCGTTGTGACATGAAATACGAGTGATAGCGTAATCAATGTGTAATAACTACGTAAAAAATGTATGAACGCGTTAAATTATTATGTGACTTGCAGTCATATTCAGGTTCTGATTGGTCAACAAGCTTAATTGACACGTCAAATTGTGTTATTTGACAAGTCAAATAGTTATATACACTGCTCAAAAAAATAAAGGGAACACTTAAACAACACAATGTAACTCCAAGTCAATCACACTTCTGTGAAATCAAACTGTCCACTTAGGAAGCAACACTGATTGACAATAAATTTCACATGCTGTTGTGCAAATGGAATAGACAGAAGGTGGAAATTATAGGCAATTAGCAAGACACCCCCCAAAACAGGAGTGATTCTGCAGGTGGTGACCACAGACCACTTCTCAGTTCCTATGCTTCCTGGCTGATGTTTTGGTCACTTTTGAATGCTGGCGGTGCTCTCACTCTAGTGGTAGCATGAGACGGAGTCTACAATCCACACAAGTGGCACAGGTAGTGCAGTTCATCCAGGATGCCACATCAATGCGAACTGTGGCAAAAAGGTTTGCTGTGTCTGTCAGTGTAGTGTCCAGAGCATGCAGGCGCTACCAGGAGACAGGCCAGTACATCAGGAGACGTGGAGGAGGCCGTAGGAGGGCAACAACCCAGCAGCAGGACCGCTACCTCCGCCTTTGTGCAAGGAGGTGCACTGCCAGAGCCCTGCAAAATGACCTCCAGCAGGCCACAAATGTGCATGTGTCAGCATATGGTCTCACAAGGGGTCTGAGGATCTCATCTCGGTACCTAATGGCAGTCAGGCTACCTCTGGCGAGCACATGGAGGGCTGTGCGGCCCCACAAAGAAATGCCACCCCACACCATGACTGACCCATCGCCAAACCGGTCATGCTGGAGGATGTTGCAGGCAGCAGAACGTTCTCCACGGCGTCTCCAGACTCTGTCACGTCTGTCACATGTGCTCATGTGCTCAGTGTGAACCTGCTTTCATCTGTGAAGAACACATGGCGCCAGTGGCGAATTTGCCAATCTTGGTGTTCTCTGGCAAATGCGAAACGTCCTGCACGGTGTTGGGCTGTAAGCACAACCCCCAACTGTGGACGTCGGGCCCTCATACCACCCTCATGGAGTCTGTTTCTGACCGTTTGAGCAGACACATGCACATTTGTGGCCTGCTGGAGGTCACTTTGCAGGGCTCTGGCAGTACTCCTCCTTGCACAAAGGCGGAGGTATGCTCTGGACACTACGTTGACAGACACAGCAAACCTTTTTGCCACAGTTCGCATTGATGTGGCATCCTGGATGAACTGCACTACCTGAGCCACTTGTGTGGGTTGTAGACTCCGTCTCATGCTACCACTAAAGTGAGAGCACCGCCAGCATTCAAAAGTGACCAAAACATCAGCCAGGAAGCATAGAAACTGAGAAGTGGTCTGTGGTCACCACCTGCAGAATCACTCCTGTTTTGGGGGGTGTCTTGCTAATTGCCTATAATTTCCACCTTCTGTCTATTCCATTTGCACAACAGCATGTGAAATTTATTGTCAATCAGTGTTGCTTCCTAAGTGGACAGTTTGATTTCACAGAAGTGTGATGACTTGGAGTTACATTGTGTTGTTTAAGTGTTCCCTTTATTTTTTTGAGCAGTGTATTATATAATTTTTGACACGCAAAGATTCAAACGTTCGATAGAAATCCTGGTTGAGAATGAAACAACTGAACAAATGAGCAATGAAACAGCACAGCAAGTAAGTGAAAGAAATATGTTTTGATTATGTTTTACTGGTAATGGGCACATACGTAAATGCCAACAAAATAACTTTTCGGTCAGTGTGCTGTGTGTGTGTAACCTTTATTTAACTAGGCAAGTCAGTTAAGAACAAATTCTTATTTACAATGACGGCCTACCCCGGCCAAACCCGGACGACGCTGGGCAAATTGTGCACCGCCCTGTGGGACTCCCAATCCTGGCCGGATGTGATACAGCCTGGATTCGAACCAGGGACTGTAGTGACGGCCTTAACACACACACAGTGGTCTAACTATTTAAATGTACTAGAATGTTTAAAAGGCAGCTAAAATTGTAAATATCGGTTATCGGTATAGGGTTTTTTGGCAAGGAAAATATTGGATATCGGTATCGGACAAAAATGTCATATCAGTACATCACTAGTACCGACTACTGAGTGTTTGACAGAGGCTATGTGCTGAACTCTGATTTGTGCTTGAAGTCAACTGGAATAGGCAGAAGTACTCATTCTAGGTACCTACCTGTACTCTTTATATTTACAGTGCCTTCAGAAAGTATTTTTATTTTATTTCACCTTTATTTAACCAGGTAGGCAAATTGAGAACACGTTCTCATTTATAATTGCGACCTGGCCAAGATAAAGCAAAGCAGTTCGACACATACAACAACACATAGTTACACATGGAGTAAAACAAACATACAGTCAATAATACAGTGAAAATAAGTCTATATACAATATGAGCAAGTGAGGTGAGATAAGGGAGGTGAAGGCAAACAAAATATATATATAAATAAATAAATAAAAATATAAAAAGGCCATGGTGGCGAAGTAAATACAATATAGCAAGTAAAAAAAATAACACTGGAATGGTTGGTTTGCAGTGGAAGAAGGTGCAAAGTAGAGATAGAAATAATGGGGTGCAAAGGAGCAAAATAAATAAATACAGTAGGTAAAGAGGTAGTTGTTTGGGCTAAATTATAGATGGGCTATGTACAGGTGCAGTAATCTATGAGCTGCTCTGACAGCTGGTGCTTAAAGCTAGTGAGGGAGATAAGTGTTTCCAGTTTCAGAGATTTTTGTAGTTCGTTCCAGTCATTGGCAGCAGAGAACTGGAAGGAGAGGCGGCCAAAGGAAGAATTGGTTTTGGGGGTGACCAGAGAGATATACCTGCTGGAGCGCGTGCTACGGGTGGGCGTTGCTATGGTGACCAGCGAGCTGAGATAAGGGGGGACTTTACCTAGCAGGGTCTTGTAGATGACCTGGAGCCAGTGGGTTTGGCGACGAGTGTGAAGCGAGGGCCAGCCAACGAGAGCGTATTCATACCCCTACAGCTTGAATTCAAAATTGATAAAAATGTATTTTCTTAAAAATCACACAATACCCCATAATGACAAAGTGAAAACATAAATGGAGCCAAATACAGGCAAATCCTTGATGAGAACCTGCCTCAGAGTGCAAACGACAGACTGGGGCGAAGATTTACGTTTCAACAGGACAATGACCCCAAGCATACAGGCAAAGCAAGACTGGAATGGCTTCAGAACAAGAATGTGAAAGTCCTTGAGTGGCCCAGCCAAAGCCCAGACTTGAATCCCTTTGTTGAAAATCTGTGGAAAGACTTTCAGATTGCTGTTCACCGCCTCTCCCCATCTAACTTAACAGAGCTTGAGAAAATCTGAAAAGAAGAATGGGTGAAAATCCCCAAATTCAGATGTGCAAAGTCGATACAGACATACCTAAGACAACTCAAAGCTGTAATAGACGCCAAAGGTGCTTCTACAATGTATTGACTTAGGGGTGTGAATACTTATGTAAATGAGATTTATGCATTTCATTTTTAATACATTTGCAAAAATGTCTAACATGTTTTCACTTTGTCATTAAGGTAGTATTGTGTTTCGATGGAGAAAAAATATTTTTAACCCATTTGTAAATCAGGCTATAACACAACTAAATGTAGAATAAGTCAAAGGGCATGAATACTTTCTGAAGGCACTGTAGGTGCCAGTACTCATCACATTTTAGACTGTGTTACTCAAGCCATAAAACAAGGTAGTGGTGAGCACCTGGTGGTGAGCACACACATTCATATGCAGGCCATGCACCAGTCAAGCATAAATGTTTCACTAAATTTTGTGCACTTCCTTTTGGCCTGTGTTTGAGCAGGGCCGAGAGCTACCCCTGAGAGTGGAGCAGGCGGGAGACAGGGGCGAGGGCTACCCCTGTCCTGTCCCCTTGGCAGTGGGGCGCGGGAGCAGGCGAAAGGCAGGTGGTGAAGGCAGGAGAGAGAGGCAGAGGTGGGATGGATGGAGGCGAGAGAGAGAGGTGATGCAGGGGTAGAGGGGAAAGGAAGGGGAGAGAGGGGAGGCAAGCGGTATTAGCGCTGGGTTCAGGTTTCGTCTGCCTTGGTCTTGTTTTCTTTAGGAAGCACTAACTGGTGCTCATGGTACACCGCAAGGAAGTTCTTGCCTACGCCACTTCCGGGTCATACGGTCGAGGTCACGCTGACCCTCGTGGCAGAGAAGTGGGGTCTGGAGGGAGGGAGGGAGGGAGGGAGAGAGAGAGAGGTAGGGGGGTACGGACCGACAGACCACATTTGAAACTCATAACGTTACCAGCAATTAACCCCTATGATACTTTCAGATATACAGACAAAAGAAAAACACAAAGGAAAGAACAGTACGACACTTCTCTCTCTCCCCCTCGCTCTCCCTCTTTCTCAATTCAATTTCAATTAAATATATGTTTACATTGCCAAAGCAAGTGAAATAGATCATATCTCTCTTCCCGTTGAAACTACAGACACCTTCCTGGCTCAGTTTCCACCCTCTTTCTATTTTTTTTGTCTCCTTCCTTCCACGCTCTCTCTCTCTCTCGATTTCGTGAATGGCGGCGGGCCATGGCGCGGTGGCGGCAGTGCTATCACCTTTCAAGACGACCTGGAAAGGAAGCGGTTGGGAGGTGGTCGGATCGGGAGGAAAGCCCTGCTCCACCATCCAAGAAGGAACATTAGGACGGGAGGCCCTCCGACTCCATCTAATGATATTCCAGAGGAAATGAGAATGTGAATAAACAAAACCCAGGCTATTTCCTGGGAATAACGGAGAGACGGAAAGAGAGAGACAGGGGGGGGAATGGGAAGCAGGTCTGTCCGGAGCCAGAGAGCCAGTGCCAGGAGAGGAGTAGTACAGGCCCTTTCAGGTCTCTAGTTATATTCCTTGAGGGAAAGACCTTGGACGACACGCACAGGGGCACCGGAAGCTATTTGGAAACACTTCAAACCAGAGACTTCTGTCTCTCTGCCATGGCTGGAGGGGGTGAGAGAGGGCCAATTTGTGTGTGTGCGCGTGTTGGGAGACTGCATTATAAAAACTCTCAGCCATGGCTCGGCATGTCTCCTCTTCCAGATTGCAACCAGAAGACAACTTATTCTGAATTAATAACAACATATCACTGCCTTGGATACTCCTTGCCCCCACCTATGGGTGTGGGTACTATGTCGCAGAGGTTGTTCTCTGGGTGAGGCAGAGGCAGGACTTGCAATAAAGCTGCACCATTTTCAGCATTGGAATATCGACAAGCCTTTCAACCAATTTTGTGTTTCCCAAAATACTACCAAACGTCAGAGACATAGAACCGAGTCCTTTTGTATTGCCAATCCTACTATTCAAGCGTTAAAGGATCTTTGAAACAAACCATGGAACCATTACCTAAGCCACAGAAATTGTTGTTTATTTTCACAAGATCTGAGGAGTTATAGAGAGGACAAATCTCAGATATGAACGGTGAAACTAAACAAGGAATCATCTGATCTGCCAATGGGGTAGGGGTTTACCGCTGAGACCTAGACCATAGATCTATCTGCTTTCAAATGGCACCCTATTCTCTATATGGCCCCTGATCAAAAGTAGTGCACCAAATAGGTAATTGGGACACAGCCAGTGAGCCTCTCCCTCCATCGCTCTCTTATTCTCCCCAATGATCAGGTTAGGCAAGTCGCTCCATTCACCACTACACAGTAATACCGATATCCCCCCAAAAAGAAAAAGAAAGATGGAGGGAGGGAGGGAGGGAAAAGAAAGAGAAAAATCCTATCAGAGATTAACTGGCAGCACCCAGACGAGGCTGTGCTGGGTTCAGTGTGTGTGTGAGTTTGGGGCGAGGGAGGGAGCCAGGGAGGGAGCCAGTGAACCTATCTTACCCACTCGCCTCTTGTTCTGAAGCAAAGCAAGGCACAGTCTCAAACAGCACCCTATTCCCTATATAGTGCACTACTTTTGACCAGCCCCCATATGGACTATATTAGGGTATAGGGTGCCATTTGGGATGGGACTCATGTCTTTGATACTTGACTAGGAGGAATCTGGAGGCGTTGCAGGTTTCTTTTGTACTTAGCGCTTGCCGTGCCACACAGAGAACCCATGTGTGTGTGCCAAGGCTGGGATTTCTTTCTTCTCTTTACCCCTCCCTCTCCTCTTCCCTCCTTCCCCCTTCCCCCCATCTCCGTCCTTGGCCTATCCCCCCCAACCAAAGCTCAAACCACAACTATTTTTTTCCTTATTTTTTTTGTCAAACTTTTTCATCTAAGGTTATAACTAACTTTTTCTTCAGTGAATGTCCAGCTATAGCGCTCTATGACCCTGCTGGTCATGGTGCTGGGTGTTCAGAGCGGCCATATTTGGGTGATGACGAGCTTCTCAGGGGTTTTCTGAAGGAAAAGAGGGTGGGGGGCGATTTTGGACGGCAGGCGGGGGGTAGGTTTGACTCCCCTTCGAGATTTTCTTAAACCTATTACATCAGATTTTCTCTGCTTGATGGACTCAGAGGCCTAGGCCTTTGTGAGGGAGAGAATGACCTAAACTGACATTCAGAAGGGTTGTGGATGGTTGGTTGTGGTCAGGCATTTACAAATAAAAGGGAGATTCCTGAGGCCTCCTGACCCTTCTGAAAATCCTTGATCACTTAGTAAGAGCAGCTTCCCTTTGGACAGCAAAATAAACAGCTGACTACGTGAATGTGAGGATTTACTAAAACTGAAAATATGCTCTGAGGATTATTAGCCTAAATCACAGAAAGACACCATTTCTAAATAAGGGGTGATAATATAGTCTGTTCCTGCTCTCTTGCCAACTCCTTATGGAAGTATCATGCTAAACATGGCATGACAATGACGATTGACTAGGCAAAAGCACAAACAGATCTAGGACCAGGCTAGTGACAACTAGCAACACCAGGTAAATAAAAACAACTTTTCCCATCTCAGCTACTTTCACCATAGAGGATGGATGCTTCATACAGATATGTTTTTTTGTTGCTAATGTTGACATTTGCAGCAAAGCTCAACACAAACCATTTTTTAAATAGAAGAGAATCAAAAGGGCGTGAAACAAGAAATGGACCAACAGGGCAGTTAATCTGTCGCCCAACGTGATAAACAGACCCACAATCGACAACAGGCTAAACCCACTGAGAGAAAAATAACTCTGGTGGGTGCCGGACAAACTAATGGTCACCAAACAGGCACTATCAAAAGACCCTAGGAGACTCAAAGCTACCACTCTGTCTCCCCTACTGTGATCAAACAGCTACACTCGACAGAGAGGAGAGAGATGAAGAGAGAGGGAGAGCTTTTTGCACCAACACAAGCCGGCCACCAGCACAAAACACCCAGCAGCAGAGCAGGGATAGAGAGAGAGAGGAATGAAGCAAGAAGAGAGGGGGAAGAAGAAGGGGTAGAGAGGTAGAGGGAAAGAGAGAGAGCATGTGGGTAAACGGTGAGGTGTAAGGGTTTAGAGGGAATGCGGATACTACTCACAATGAGGCAGGTGTCACTGAGCAGTAGAGTCACCTCAGTCAAGAAGGAGAGAGAAAGAAAGAAAAATACTCTGTACCCTACTACATACACAACCACTACACTAAAAAATAAAAAGGAGAGAAAGACCCCCTCCTGAAGACTAGATGCAGGAAAACACATCTGTAGTCAGGAAGAAAGAGACGGATATGTTATAATCTCCTCCCTGTTAGCTTTCAATACAGACAGACAGGCATTATTTCAGCCCCCCCTCCATGAAGTGTGTGTTCTGTGAAAGACTATTCCTGCTGGAGGGAGGATCCACACTGCGGCCTGTTTATCTCCCTCTCTCGGGGTAGTATCTGTTACACCGTCGTCGTCGTCGTCCCCTCCCGGGCTCTCACTGGGTGTGGATCTGTATGGCGGCGCTACCCTATCCCCCTCATCTCAGCAATGTCACCTCATACCCACCATGCCTGAGGACATAACTCATACATTCTGACATTCCACTGCGTGAACATTAGAGAGGGATATGGTTATAGTATGGAGACTAGAGAGATATACGGTTTACGGTTGTAGATTCTCCTCTTCTTAAGTGGTTTTGATTTTCAGGATTTCACAAGATTTTAGAAACCAACTGACTTGAGGAGACTGAGATTTTAAAAAGACTTCGGGGGGGGGGGGGGGGGGGGGGGGAATTAAAAATACCAAATCCTTGTAAACAGATCTTGTGTTGTTCAGGCTAGGAGAAATGAATCTTGAGGTAGGGTTTAAAAACATTATCATCTTCTCTGTTCAAAATATCCCCAAACATCAGGGACAAACATGCAGATATAGTAGGACCAGCTGGACTGCCAAGTCTGTGCACACACACCTCCCAGCAGAAAGTAAAACATACATACGTTTGCAACTGACTAACAGAATGTTTCCCTACTTACTGCCATACAGGAAGACAGTAAATAGTCTACATGAGGGCAGCAAGGAAAGAGAAAAGTAAACTTGAATTAGGGTGGAAATTCCATGACCATATAGTCCCCCTATAAAAAGGTGATGTGTTCTTTTGACGGGCTAGGCCAGGGGCAATTTGTTTCTGAAGTAGCTGTGGGATGGGCCGGCCCCAGCCCGGGCCGAGGGGCAAGGCCACTCACCAACCAGAATTCCTCCCAATATTTGTTTAGCAGCAGGTCGAGCGGAGAGCAGTGCACAAACGCAGTATTGTTCCTTCCCCCCTTCTCGCTCTCTATCTGGCCTCACTGTACAGCCAGAGTTAGGAGCTGCCCGACAGAGTCATGGAGAAACTCCTTGGTTGTCCCAAACGTCACCATATTCCCTATGTAGTGCACTACCTTTGACCAGGGCCCTATGGGAGAATAGGGTGCGATTTGGGACGTAACCCTTCTCCATGCCTTTTTGTAGAAGGGGGATATTTAGAGAGTTTGAGGCGAGTTGGTTTATCTGCTCTGAGAGTTCATGACTCCAGTGTTGTAAACCTCCAGAGATCCACGTTATTTGATTTGTTTTATTTATTAGAAACAAGAAATCACTTAGCTGACTGACCTTTGGGGCATTTGGCCCAGCTTCAGACAGAAAGAAAGGACTGTGACTCACTGCTGCTGCTTCACGTCGGTCACATTTTTCCCCCAAAGCGTTTTTTAAAATAGCTATGGCTGTCCTGCCCCTAACAGACACAGCCTGCATCAGGAGATAAAAAAAAAAAAAACAGAGGACGGAGCAGAGGGCAGTAATATGCTTAGTGAATTTATGCAGGATGAGATCCTAATGCATCCAGAGCGAGGACTATGCAGCAATGTGTAGATTTGGCAACCCATATGTCAATAAATATACGGTTGAGGATTTCTCCTATATTCAAGCCATTCTATCCCTCGAGTGTCTAACGTTATCATCATCCACCAACTCAGTCTCTCTCAGAGCAACTCTACTCCACTTCTCTGTGATTGAACTGAACTGTTCAATGTCGATACGAAAGTCAATACAAAAAGACAGCCATTTGTCAAATGGAGGAATAGATTTTGCAGCTCAGTGGTGAGTACAGTGAGAAGCTATTATTGGCACTTATCTGAACCATTGTCATTTCACAACACCCAGACCGATGAACGGTTAAAAACAGAGAGTGGAAGCGGTGTGTTGGTGAACACCTGCTGGGAGTCGATTCAACATAATCGTCGGTAAATTAAGAAAATGAATGGCAGATGTTCTGGTCAGAGGCGATTAGACGGCCACGCCACCAGCTTCTTTTAGCAGGTCGTCTTTGCGGTGTGTCTCTTCTCTTACGTGCAGCGAGGCAGCAGAACATTGTTGGGGTCAGAGGTTAGAGGTCAGGTGGATGCCAGAGAGAAACCACTAGATCCCAATGATGTCAGACTTCCATTCGACCCTCTGAGGACACCTTGAAGATTAATACTAAACTCTGAACATCATGAATGCCAATGAAGGACCACAGCTAGGGTTGCAAAGGATTGGAAACATTGCAGGAAATTTCCAGAATTTTTCCATGTGAAGTTAAGCCCAGGAATTTTGGGAATTTTGCTTTAATCCATCAACAAAGTTAGCTTATAACAGTAAACCTTTTTTGTGGGATACACATAAGGCAATTCTAGGTCTTGTGGCATATTTTGGTTAAACTATCCCCAATTCAATGGAATTGCAACCCTCTACATGCACAGTGAGTTCTTCCATTACACGTGCAGTGCACTCTTCCATCACATGTACAGCTGATTCTCAAGATCTTGCACACTAATGAGATGCTATTGAGCCCACACTACCACAGTGTCTGAGCCAAGGACTACATGCTTTCTGGTAAGTTTTGATTACAATACTGGGTGGGGTGAATATAGTTTATATAATATACATGATTAACTAGTAAATAGTAACCTAAAGCAAAGTGTGTTTAAATAATTTCTAACTTGTTAACAATTTATGCTAGTTAGTTTTTGCTACCATGTGGGCTTTAGCTTGCTTGAGCCTGCTAACTGAGGAGTGTTAATTCACCTCTTTCCATACATGTTTCATTTTCAAACATTTATTTTACAAATGAGTTGTTTAATCTAACTGCTTAACTATTTACCTGTAGATGGAATTATATTTGGACTTTTTTTACTTGTTTATTTCTAATCTTTACATGAAAATGCTGTGTGGAGACACTTCACCGCAGCTAATGTAGAAGGAAAAGCTGTGTACATTTGCAAATATTGTGCCAAATCATATGTGAAGAATGCAACAAAGATGCAGAATCATCTGGCCAAGTGCATAACGTTCCCACAGCACTCACAACAAGCAACCTCTGACAAAAGTCCCTCTATATCTATTTGAGGTGAACATTATGAATCAGACACCTTATCAATAGCAACAGCTCATGTTTTTTTGACTCAATGGAGGAATGTAGTCAGAGAAATGCTGATGAATGCCTTGCTCGAGCTGTGTATGCAACTGTTTCACCTCTGATGCTCACAGGCAACGTGTATTGGAAGAGATTTCTGAATGTTCTTCGCCCAGCATACACCCCTCCAACCAGACATGCTTTATCTACTCATTTGCTAGTTGCAGAGTTCAACAGAGTTCAAGTGAAGGTCAAGCAAATCATAGAGAAAGCAGAGTGTATTGTAATCATCTCTAATGGGTGGTCGAAAGTTCGTGGGCAAGGAATAATTAACTACATCATCTCCACCCCTCAACCTGTATTCTACAAGAGCACAGACACAAGGGACAACAGACACACCAGTCTCTACATTGCAGATGAGCTGATGGCAGTCATCAATGACCTTGGACCAGAGAAGGTATTTGCACTGGTGACAGACAATGCTGCGAACATGAAGGTTGCTTGGTCTAAAGTGGAGGAGTCCTACCCTCACATCACACCCATTGGCTGTGCTGCTCATGCATTGAATCTGCTCCTCAAGGGCATCATGACACTAAAAACAATGGACACACTACTAGAGAGCCAAGGAAATGGTTAGGTATGTGAAGGGTCATATAGCAGCAATCTACCTCATCAAGCAAAGTGAGAAGAATAAGAGTACCACATTGAAGCTGCCCAGCAACACCCGTGCAGGTGGTGTTGTCATCATGTTTGACAGTCTCCTGGAGGGGAAGGAGTCTCTCCAAGAAATGACCATATCAACTGCCATTTACAACTGCCAGGTCACAGTTGTAAATGAGAACTTGTTCTCAACTAGCTTACCTGGTTAAATAAAGGTGAAATAAAAAATAATTTAAAAAATCAGTCTGCCGATATGGACAGCCCCGTCAAGAGGATCCTCCTGGATTATGTATTTTGGGAGAGAGTGGTAAGCAGCCTGAAACTCCTGAAACCTATAGCAGTAGCCATTGCACAGATTGAGGGAGACAATGCCATCCTGTCTGACTCTGCTTACAGATGTAAGAGAAGAAATCCTTACTGCCCTGCCCACTCCTCTGCTTGGAGCAACAGGGAAAACTGCAGTTCTGAAATACATCCAAAAGCATGAAGACTTCTGCCCGAAAGCCCATATACGCCGCAGCGTACATGTTGGACCCCAAGTATGCTGGCAAGAGCATCTTGTCTGGTGCAGAGATCAACAAGGCCTACGGTGTCATCACTACCGTGTCTCGCCACCTTGGCCTGGATGAGGGCAAGGTTCTTGGCAGTCTGGCGAAGTATACTTCCAAGCAAGGGCTTTGGGATGGAGATGCAATATGTCAGTCGTGCCAACATATCTCATCAGCCACCTGGAGGAAGGGACTTAGTGGATCTGAGGCTCTTTCCCCGTTGCCTCCATCATCCTCCAAATCCCACCAACATCAGCCGCCTCAGAGCGCAACTGGTCCTTGTTTGGGAACACACACAACAAAGCGCGCAACAGGCTGACCAATACAAGGGTTGAAAAATCAACAAGGTTGGAAAGTGACAGTGAAGATGAGGCCTCAGAGTCTGATGTTCAAGAGGTGGACATTGAGGAGGTCCAGGGAGAAGACATGGAAGCCTGAGAGGAAGACAACCAAAGCTTTAGTTTTTATACTATTTTTTTACAGATGCATGTTGAAAACGTTTTTGGGAGATGCGATGGATCATTGGGGATCATTCAATATTCCCTTTCGTTTGTTGTTCAGTGAAATCATCCCATATGAAGAGTCATCTCATTTAATTAAAGTTCAATTCGTAACTACATTTTTTTTTATTTCTATTGGAATATTGGAAGGATTTAATAAATTTGCAATTATGTCTACTTATCATAAGGTAAAAGGTTAATGTTTCTGTCTCCATATGGTATGGTAAATATATCCAATGCAAAAAACATCTACATTTAAATGGTATTAATATTAATTTGCATATATTCCCGTTAATTCCCACAGAAAGTTTCACCTCTGAATATTCCACAAAAAGTGCAACCCTAATCACAGCTATGTCCATTTTAACTAGAAACGAGGAAACCTTGGTTATATTCATTAGGGCACACCCTAGCAAAGCATTTAGCAATGGGAAATAAAAACTTATTGAACAAGTTTAGTCCCTCCCCGTTTGTCAGTTTTCTTCCATTTGGTGCCCTGTGTCATGACGTTGGCCTGGGGGCAGGTTTATGACAGTCATAAATACCTCTTTCCCCCTTTTTCCCTCTCCCTACCATACTGATGTGACATAAGAAAACCCCTTGGTTAACATAGAGATTCTGGGAACATCAGAAGTTGGGGGGAAATTAACTATATTTCTGGTAATCCGACCAACTGAACATATGCGGTGGTACTTAAGGTATATGTCAGTTCGGTTGTCCTCTGACACATTCTCATCAATAATAGAATGACATAAACTCTACTGTGGAAAGTCTAAACATCAGAGGTATCGGATTCACATGGAATTGTTGTTTAATTCAAATGTTTGGATATGAAATTATTTGTGAAGAGATTAAATGTAATTTTAGCTTCCAAATGAGAGATTTGGGTTTTCATAAGTTTGGGCCTCTGCTCAACCAGTGGCCCGCCCCTGGGAAGAGACATGGGTTACAAACTTTTCAGACACACCCCTCTCCCTCCACTATATAAAGCCATTGACAAAAATATAACCTTCTGTTCCGAGGAGATGAGGGTGACGATCCCATGTCAGAATGTTTCAGATAATAACTACAGAACTAAGCCAACATCAGCATGAACTTTGGTTGTGAATGGTATGAACTTTGAACTCGTATTCACTACAGAAGTGATACCTCCTAGCCGTTGAGTTAGCAACAGCTGCTACAAACGCAGGTTAGGAAGGACAGTCAGAGTATCCCGTCTACTACACAACGACGTTACTACAACTATCCAGTGACCACCAGAGACATTCTTCAAAGGACAGAGGACTCGGGTTGGCAACACGGTCTTCCATCTACCACAAACCTACTGAAGCGCAGCTCAGAGTAAATATTTATTGCCTTTTCCTTTTCCAAATGGGCGGTAATTTAGAATGCATAAGATACTGTATTTACGATAGCACAGCTTCGCCTCTGTTCCAGTCTCCTGCTCTTTCACTAAAACCCGGCCCCTTTCCTTTGTTTAACAAGCTGTCATATCTATTCCGCCCTCTGGGGACGTTTTCCTTTATGACGTCAATTTGTAATCAAGTTATGATTTAATTGTGTATGTGTGATTCTGTGTGATTAGTTAGGTATTTAGTAAATAAATAATTAAACCCAATTTTGTATCGCTGATTCAACTTGTTAGCCAGGATTCTTGCAGATAACCAAGGATTTACAACTTTCAGATGAGACTGAATAAGATGACGATTAATGTTGACTGCTATGGATGTAAAATATTACTAAATCTTTAAGAGTTTATTCGGAAGATAACAGCTCTATAAATATTATTTTGTGGTGTCCCTCTCTAGTTAATTACATTTACATGATTAGTTCAATCAGGTAATATTAATTACGGAGAAATTATTTTATAGAATAGTATGTCATAGCAATTAATCTGGCATAGCCAAAGACACGACACCTGGATGGCAGCGAACAAACGACGGCTGTCTGCATAGATCACTGAAGAGACGCAAAGCTCTTTCTCAATGTATCTTTTCTTGATTTCTTGGAACTTTAAACTTATTCTTCAAAATTGGTCGAAAAGGAGGCGAGGAGATAGCATGCCAGTTATTGCGGAAATATGAATTAAGAAAGAGCCCAGGAGTGATTTAAAAAATGGAGACGATTAGGCCAAGGGCATTGACCGTCTGGGAAAGTGCTGCTGGATCAAAGAGCCTCTTAGTGCAGATTTTTTTCATGCTCTTTACTTGTCAGTGTTCCAAAAGGGACATTAGTTGTCTTTAAACATGTAAAACATCATCAGATAGAATTGATAGCAAACAGTGCACTGGAATGACAGATCATAATCAAGTGCCTTTATCACAGTCGACACCTATATTTTAGCTTTAAAAATGCAATTAAAAAAAGGCAATTTTCTCCGTACTGCCACAGATGAGCCAGTCACACTTCATATGGGCTGGTAGCTAGCTAAGTGCAGACGCAATGCACACAACACTAAATACTTCCTCCAATCTAGCTAACCACTGTAGCTAGAATTGACATTTTAATTAAATCACAATGATTGGCTAGTTTCCATGAAACAGCTGCTGAGTTAGTGTAGTGTCCTTAGCTAGCTCGCTATGTTGTGCTAAATGTTGGCTAGAAATACAGAACAATATGAAAATTAAATACAACAATATAACATTTACATAAATATTCACACCTCTTAGTCAATACATGTTAGAATAACCTTTAACAGTGATTACAGCTGTGGGTCTTTCTGGGTAAGTTGAAGAACTTTTCACACCTGGATTGTACAATATATTTTTTTTTTTAATTCTTCAAGCTTTGTCAAGTTGGTTGTTGATCACTGCTAGACAGCCATTTTAAAGTCTTGCCATAGACTTTCAAGCCAATAGAAGTCAGAAATGTAACTACGCCACTCATATTTAATGTTGTCTTGGTAAGCAACTCCAGTGTATAATTGGACTTGTGTTTTAGGTTATTATCCTGCTGAAAGGTGAATGTCTCCCAGTGTCTGTTTACAACCAGACTGATTTTGCCTGTGCTTAGCTTTATTTTGTTTATTTTACCCCCCCCCCCCCTCCCCCGGAAAAAAAGTCCCTAGTCCTTGCCGATGATAAGCATACTCATAACATGATGCAGCCACCCCATGCTTGAAAATATGAAGAGTAGTACTCCGGGATTTTCCCCAAACATAACACTTTGTATTCATGACATAAAGTTCATTTTTTGCCATTTTACTTTAGTACCTTGTTACAAACAGAATGCATGTTGGGGAATATTTGTATGCTGTACAGGCTTCCTTCATTTCACTCTGTTTATTAGGTTAGTATTGTGGAGTAACTGCAATGTTGTTGATCCATCCTCAGTTCTCTCCAATCGCAGCCATTTAAAGTCACCATTGGCCTCATGGCGAAATCCCTGAGTTAGGAAGGGAACCAGTACCTTTATAGTGACTAGGTGTATTGATACACAATCCAAAATGTAATTAATAACTTTACAACGCTCAAACGGATATGCTTTAAAAAAATATATGTACCCGTCTACCAATAGGTGCCCTTCTTTGCGAGGCATTGGAAATGTGTTTTAAATTCACTGCTAAAGTAAAGGGGTGTGAATACTTTGAGGCACTGTAGGTTGAACCATAGACCCAAAGCTAGGTTGAACCAGACATCTAATTAACAACTTTATTTGAAAATGTAAATCGTAATAAAATAAATAAAGGTACTTCTACAAGCCTATTTCACACCATTGCGTGCTGAATTGCAAGATAATTAAATAAGTTCATTTGTGCAAATTAAAATGTGTCACTGACTCGCCTCTGGATTGGATGTTTCAGCTTTGTCTCAATGAAGAGTTCGGCGTTCGATTAGCCATGTACAACATGCCCCCGCAGTTACAAGCCTGCTAAATTTAGCGGGCAAGCGTACAAGCAATATCCACTGTCGTAGTAAGGATGAAGCCTGAGCTGGAATGTGACGCTAACTGAAGCTGGCTAGCTTTAGAAAACCCTGAGTAGACCTAGCTTCCTTCGTAGTATATCCCTCCGGTCTTGGCTGATGTGTGTACCTGGCATGTCACAATAACAGAACAGAGAACAGAGTGTCTTTTGTAGACAGGCAGCGGGTCCATTATGCAGCCACCATCCACCATCCCCTAGCTGTAAGTAAGCCTCCCTGCCCCTATGAGCGCTGCTACCTCGTCTCGACCATAGAAATAAAATCCCTAGGTATCCCTATTGAAGTCAATTGGTGGGTGAAAGGTAGACGGGCAGCCATATTGAATGAATCCATAAACATAATTATATTTCTATGGTTCTCCTGGCCCATCCCAGCCCGGACCAGGCTGCCTGCCTGGCTGTCATCACTGCCACAGAGGCCTCTATTCATTCTATTCATCCCGGAAAAGACAAAGCCCAAAGTGTACAGCAGCCATCCCAGGCATCCCAAGCATCCTGATATCCACCAGCGATATCATTTTAGGCTTTTGTGTTCCCCGTGCTTTGGTACGTTGCCTCCCTTCGTCCCTCCCTTCTTTGTGTTCCACCATCACTCGTTCTCTCTCTCTCTCTCTCTCTCTCTCTCTCTCTCTCTCTCTCTCGCGCGCGTGCTTTCTCTCTCTGGCATATTCCAAGGTGTTGGCGCAATACCATTCTGCCACTATGTTGTTGTTTTTTTGTCTCGTATCGATACACACATTATAAGCATCGTAACACGGCAACACAGATAAGGAACTGAGAATGTGTCTGTGGAGGACAAATGAGAAAGACACTCTGGTGACCTCTTCTTAAGTACCACATCCTTCCTGTGCGCCTCGTTTTACCTTACCCCCACATTCTGGCCCTATACAGGCCCCTCAATTTAGCCCCCCCCCCCTGGCCATGTCAGTCTCCGTTGGATCCTGGAGCCCAGTGGTGGACTTAATTCTCCAGCTGCAGATAGCATTACCCCCCCCCCCCCCCACAAACCTTCCCCCCTTTCCTTCGCTATGGTGGGCATGTGTGCCGGCCACTGATAAAGGGAAGTGGAGATAAGAGGAAACACAAGCTGTGATGAGGAACACATTGCTGCCAGAACAGAACAGAACTGCAGACGCGGGGAGGGAAGAGAATGAGAGAGAAAATGAAGGGTGGGAGAATGAGAGAGAGAGAAAGAAAGCATATGAGAGAGGGAGAGTGCATAACAGCAGCAAGATTTGTGACCTGTTGCCACAAGAAAAGGGCAACCAGTGAAGAACAAACACCAATACAAACCATATTTATGTTTATTTATTTTCCCTTTTGTACCTTAACTATTTGCACATCGTTACAACACTGTATAAAGAGATAATATAACATTTGAAATGTCTTTATTCTTTTGGAACTTCTGTGAGTGTAATGTTTACTGTTCATTTTTATTGTTTATTTCACTTTTGTTTATTATCTACTTCACTTGCTTTGGCAATGTTTCCAAAAGGTAAAAGGAGAGAGAGAAGATCAGCCTGTGTCATAAACAAAACAGAACAATAATAAATGTAAAGGGTTGAGAGTTAAATGACAAAATATTCCTGGAGGGCCATGCCTCTAAACTCCACACTGAAACCATATTTTTGTATCTAGACCAGTTTGCGCTTGAGATGTAGGGACTCATGTGTGAATAAAAAGTCTGTATATATCTGAATGATGCCTAAGCGAATGCCGATAACATAGAAATTTGAATAAGTAAACGTAGCTATATTGTATATATGCTGCACCACACATAAACCACAAAGCATTTTTCTCTGAGATTCACCCTATTCATTGTTCTCATTGTTCAAATTCCGAATTCCAAAATGCGAGAGGTGATTATGATTCTACTGAACTTCCCTACTTTCCCAAGAGGACAGAATATAGATACATCTGTGCCAGCGTTGGGACTGAGTGGAAGGGACAGGTGCCACCCTGGCAGTGGTGACCTCCACAACCTCCTGGGGACATACAGTATGTATATATGCTTCCCATAAAGCATCCAATAGTGCTGTGGTGTCCCCTTGCAAGATGGATGCCACGCTAGGGGACAAACCAGACCAGGCCTGCTGCCGTGTCGTGGTGTAGTCAATGAACGTATGGTAGAGTCGCCCTTTCAAAACACTACAGGCTTAGGCTACTTAGAGATGTATGAATGTAGACTACAGCAGATATGGTATTGTCATACAGAATACACTAGGCGAAAAGGGTCCATATCAGGGGATATCTTTACATGACACGTTTTTTGATATTCTAGAGAATACAGACCATTTCCCATGCATATTTTGAGTTTTGTAGATATGCACCATAACCTGACAAATTCTGAATCCAGATGTGTCTTTTAGACATATATGATCTTGGGATTACTCCGAATATTGCATTTCCTATGGCCGGATATGGACTCCTTCAATATCCTGAGATATGTGACATCCTATTTTCTCTCTTCATGTCAACAAATACGGACTGAATGCATCGCATATCTTTGTTTCAAGATATGAAGCTACTATGTTGATTCCAAATATGCTTCTCTTGGCTGAGGTCCATATCCGGATCTTGATCTACTTTTCAACATGCTGATAATGACGACGATTTCTGATTCCTTTCTGTGTTTTCAGCACATGCGCAGTAATTTGACCAATATGAAACCCATATTTTTCATCTTTCATGCACAAATCATTTTTGGATTTCATCCAGATATCATACATTGTATGGCCAGATATTGACTAATTTGATATCCTGAGATAGGCCTATGTGGATATCTTACTCAATAATTTGGCAAAAATAAAATCAATATCATTCTTTCAGACACTATAATTTTTGTATTCCCTCTGGATAAAGTCACGTGCAAACCGGGAGATAAAAGCACTGAAACTGGTAGCTTAGCAACAACAATCCTGTATTTTCTACTGTAGAGTTCCAACTTTGGGTACCACAATTGAGTGTGTAAACAATGTGTGGAGAAACAAAGAAGTGAGAAGCTGTTCAGAAAATATCTCAAAAGAATTAAACGCTAAAGTAAGTAGCTAATTTGAGATGTTTTATTTATTTATCTTAGTAACTAGAATCAAGAACGTTAGCTAATTTGGCCAGCAACCAGTAAAGCAGTGGTCACCAACCTTTTCTGAGTCAAGATCACTTTCGCAGTTAAAAAGCAAGCTGAGATCTACTGCTCAGATTTTTTTTTTTTTAACATTAACCTCACACCAAGTTTTGTAGGATTGAGGTTTGGGCAGTAGGACTAATACATCATCACGTCATATTGGCTATATGATTGGCGTGCCAATATTGTTAATCAGACCATACGATATTTCAAAACTCAAGCTTTGATAACAAAATAGATCAGTTGGTTTAGCACTTGCGAGGCACTGTGGAGCATGAATTGAAATAATTTCCTTTTTTATTTTACTGGACTGATGGTACCTGCATCTGATGGTCAACGAGGTCAAATCGCGACATCAGGTCAAAAAGTCTTCTTTTTGACATCAGGTCAAATCACATATTCAGGTCAAAAAGTCGGAGTTCTAGAAAGATGCCCGAGTTTCTGAATTGGAATTCCGAGTTGGATGACCGTTAAACGATTTTCCCCAACCACCTCTCACCGTCCCTGCTCTCTCCTTCCTTTCCTCCGGTGAGACTGACCAGAGAGAAGGGACACCGTCTTCCACCTGATGGCGAAACTCAAGTTGCACCGCATCTGCCTCATGCACAAATTCATGTTGTTCCTACGACCAGAGAAAGTTAAATATTCCTTAATATTAAAATCTACACGACGAGCTGCTAATAATCATAAAACACAGGGCTATCAATACTTGGCTACTCATTCATTGCAGCTGCAGCCCGAGCGGAAGTACGGTGAAGCGCGTTTTGTAATAGTGTTGATGAAAAACAGTAACAGTGCTGAATATAAACTTAAACTCACTCCTAAAAACAGCAACTCTTTGCTGTATTCATTGACAGTCTCTCTGTGGTCATGGTTTTAAAAGTTATTAAATCTTACGTAGCCTAGTAAACTTGGCTGTGGCCAGGGAAGCTCTGTAGCTACGGTGTCTTGCTAGGTGCACTCGATTTAGTCAAAGATTTGCCGGGTAGGCGGAGTTTGTCTCATGGGAACACTTTGCTTACCCTGTGTGCATGACTTTTGAATCAAGTGCAACAGCTCAACACGATTTTAAAAAGGAGCGCAAGCCTTTACCTTTAACGTTCGTTGGCTTTTCTACAGAAATATTTGGTGATCGACTAGGAATGCCTTGAAGATAGACCAGTCGACCGCTTGGCGACCACTGCAGTATGGCTAGCTACTTATCTAGCTAGGCTGGATGAGGGGGGTGTAACGTTAAAAGCTAACTGGTAGCCTGGCTAGCTAACAAATAACGAAATTGCCTTTTTCACCCCCTATCAAGCCTCAATGTGACAGCAAATGCTTAAAAATGTTAAGGCGTATTTTGTATCATTGTTTAACATAAGCTCGCTAGCTAACTGACTTAGCTAACTAGCAAGCTTGTTCAAGTTAGTTTTCTTGTCATGAATGAAGGTAGAGTATCTACCTTGTGGTATGTATGGTTATGTGAAATGACAATATTTTCTTGCAATATCAACAGTTTGGAGTGGATCACAGACCAACACTATCACCACATTGGGTCTGGACTGCGAGGGACCACCGCTGATGACCCAATCTGCATCCATCGTCCATAACAAACAGGGCAGGCAGGGGTATTAAGGGTGTACAAATGTTATTTTCTGTTAAATGAATAAAATAAAATTTTCTTTGCATCTTTACAGAAAACGTGTTGCGATTGGACCACTGGATTTGCTTTGGAAGTAGCAACTTGGTTTAAATATGACGATGTTTGCCTTTCTGTGCATTGTATAGCCTACTAATAAATGCTCAGATATGTCACCTTCATGTGAAGAAGCACAATGATTTTCGGTGCTTGAACAGGTAAAATAATTTGGCCGCTGGACATTTCATATGAGTATGATTAACCCCATTATCAATCAGACACATGAGGATATTACATATCACGTAACAATATCTATTGGTATTATGATTTTTATTTATAATGGTACATGAATGATCAGGTAATGACTACAGATATGATACATTTGTAAAATATGTGGATTCGTTCATGTCTAAGTATAAAGGCTTAGATACATGTTGACACATACCCTTTCAGGAGATTAAATATTCTACAAATATGTACAGTGCCTTCAGAAAATATTCAGACCCCTTGACTTTTCCACATTTTGTTACGTTACAGCCTTATTCTAAAATGTATTTAAAAAAAATAATAATAATCAATCTGCACACAACACCCCGTAATGACAAAGCAAAAACAGGTTTTTAGAAATTTGGCAAATATATTAAATATAAAAAAACAGAAATATCACATTTACATAAGTATTCAGACCCTTTGCTATGAGACTCAAAATTGAGCTCAGGTGCATCTTGTTTCCATTGATCCTCCTTGAGATGTTTCTACAACTTGGTTGGAGTCCACCTGTGGTAGACTGGACATGATTTGGAAAGGCATATAGTTGTGCATGTCAGGGCAAAAAACCAAGACAGGTCGAAGGAATTGTCAGTAGACCTCCTAGACAGGATTGTGTCGAGACACAGATCTGGAGAAGGGTACCAAAAATTCTGCGGCATTAAAGGTCCCCAAGAACACAGTGGCCTCAATCATTCTTAAATGGAATAAGTTTTGAACCACCAACACTCTTCCTAGAGCTGGCCGTCCGGCCAAACTGAGCAATCGGGGGAGAAGGGCCTTGGTCAGGGAGGTGACCAAGAACCCGATGGTCACTCTGACAGTGCTCTAGAGTTCCTCTGTAGAGATGGGAGAAGCCAATCAAATTTTATTTGTCACATTCGCCAAATACGACAGGGGTAGTAGACCTTACAGTGAAATGCTTACTAACAAGCCATAAGCCCTTAACCAACTAGCTTTTTTAAAATTAAGAATAAACAAAATTGTAAAAAATAGATAATAAGGACAACCATCTCTACTGCACTCCACCAATCAGGCCTTTATGGTAGAGTGGCCAGACAGAAGCCACTCCTCAGTAAAAGGCGCACGAGGCACCGAAATACTCTCAGACCATGAGAAACAAGATTCTCTGGTCTGATGAAAGCAATGCTCAACTCTTTAACCTGAATGCCAAGCGTCACGTCTGGAGGAAACCTGGCACCATCCCTACGGGGAAGCATGGTGGTGGCAGCATCATGATGTGGGGATGTTTTTCAGTGGCATGGACTGGGAGACTAGTCAGGATCGAGGCAAAGATGAACGGCGCAAAGTACAGAGACATCCTTGATGAAAACCTGCTCCAGAGCACTCAGGACCTCAGACTGCGGCGAAGGTTCACCATCCAACAGGACAACAACCCTAAGCACACAGCCAAGACTAAGCAGGAGTGGCTTCAGGACAGGTCTCTGAATGTCCTTGAGTGGCCCAGCCAGAGCCCGGACTTGAACCCGATCAAACATCTCTGGAGAGACCTAAAAATAGCTGCGCAGAAAAGCCCCCATCCAACCTGACAGAGCTCGAGAGGATCTGCAGAGAGGATCTGCAGAGAGGAATGGGAGGAACTCCCCAAATACAAGTGTGCTAAGCTTGTAGCGTCATACCCAAGAAGACTCAAGGCTGTAATTGCTGCCAAAGGTGCTTCAACAAAGTGCTGAGTAAAGGATCTGAATACTTACGTAAATGTGATATTTCAGTGAATTATTTTTTAATACATTAGCGAAAATGTAATTATGGGGTATTGTGTGTAGATGGATAAGGATAATTTTTTTTTAATCCAATTTAGAATAAGGCTGTAACCTAACAAAATGTGGGAAATGTCCAGGGGTCTGTATACTTTCCAAAGGCACTGTAAGCGAGGCACTGCCACCCGCATCAGTGGTTCGAGCGTGAAGGTTGCTGGATCGAATCCCCAAGCTGACAAGGTAAAAATCTGTCATTCTGCCCCTGAGCAAGGCAGTTAACCCACTATTCCCTGGGCGCTGAAGACAAGTATTTGATTAAGGCAGTCCCCCGCACCTCTCTGATTCAGAGAGATTGGGTTAAATGCGGAAGAAACATTTCAGTTGAAGGCATTCAGTTTATTAACTGACTAGGCATCCCCCTTTCCCTCTTGAACGTATCTCACCCCAGATAGCTCCCTGGACTCATTCGGTAGCTGGGAGATTTCTCAGGTCCGGATTGGATGCATGTAGAAACTTTCCCGTTATGGAAAATATACTAGGTCGGTATATGAAATGAAGGACATTAATATCTGAATCATGTCTACGCCTTATATCGAATAAAATGTTAGATATCCGGAAATACATAGATAAAGATATCCCCTGATATTGACCCTTTTCGCCCAGTGATAGGGAATGGTGTCAGATCTATATCTTATTTCTATCTAACTGGCCTACTCAACGCACCACAGGGTTTGGCTACTCAGGACAGTGCAGCTTTGCAGATAGAAAATTGATTCTATAGAGCTAGAAAAGCTTCTACCCCCAAGCCATAAGACTCCTGAACAGCTAATCAAATGGCAACCGGGCTATGTTACAGCAGAAACTGACTCAACCACACGAATGCCCGGCCATCCCATCTTCAGTCAGCTGTTCTTACCACACAAAAAAACGATGGCGCCGGTCCATAACCGTCGGTTACACTGTTATACCGTAATTGTGCCAACCCTAGTGTCAGGTCAATATGTTATATTTCTAGCAGATTCTACCTTCAACTTTCTGAGCCATAGACCCATAGCCTAAGGAAGTAGGGGTGCAGCAGCCCCCCCCCCCCCCATCCCCCCTTCCCCCCCACCCCTCCCCCCCGTGGTGAAATAGCAAAACGGCAGCACCCCCTGCAGAAGAGGTGTGAGAATGTGTGTTAATATTGCGGTAACCTTTTCACACGTATCAACAAACGGGTGTGATCATTCTACAGTGATCCCTGCAGCGTACGCTCAAACTGGTGTGATGAGAATGATTATTTAGAACGTCCAGTTTTGACTGACGAAACAGTCAGCATTTGAGCTAGCCACACTGTTTTTTAACAGAAACATTTTGCACAAAACATAGTCCTTACAAAAGTATGTCCTGAATGTGACCAGTTTATTTTTGGATGCAATGTTCAGGCATTCACACAAGTAGCGACAGCATACACAATTATGCAAACTGGAAAAAATGTAGGCTACACTAGTCCTGGCGCTAACTGAGGAAATATTGACGTAACACAAGTGATCATATTTAGCTAATGATCGGCTGACAGAAACCACAATATGAATTAGCTAATAGCAATTCATATTTATAATTCATCACATCACGGGTGAGCTCACCATTGATCGGAATAATTGAGTAAAACACTTTATAGAAATCGAAACTAATCCAACGATAGGTAGTTTGTGAGCGCCGCCATGTTTGTTTTTTCGCATCAACCAAAGATAATAAGAGGAGACAAGATAGGTTTGGTCTGTTTGCAGTATGCATGTTGAAGGGGATGTGTCGTCTACGATAATTCACTTCCAGAAGTTTACTTGAAAGATGTGAACCATTCCTTCACCTCATAACATCTTTGGTCTGACAGAAGTTTACGTGACAGCCAGAATGCATTGTATAATGTCAATAAACATGGCGCCACACATAGCTGGCAAATAGCTTAGCATTAGCTCATTGTTATCAGTACAACCTTCAAAAAAGTATTTTACACACATCATAGGTGTCCATTACAATAACCAGAATGCATATTCTGTCACCAGTACTTGAAAACATGTGAAGAAAACTGTAAATATATTATGTTCCATACATACATGTATGCTACAGTAGCAAGGACAACACAATGTACAGAAAATAAGGCACTTACTTTGATAGGAACACACACGTCCAAAGCAATTATTCGAAAGGAAAACAACAATGAAGGCAATGCGAGCGCATGTCAGAAAATGTGCCAGTTTGTGCAAGACTGCGCAAATATCTGCATATTTGATCTGCAGAAACACTGGGGAAGTGCTTGGGCTCTCCTCAAAGAGAGAAGTTTGTCCAGCTCAGTAAAGCCTCAAACATAAATTGTCCGCAACATTGAAATGGGCTACTTCTGTGTGAATTAATGAGGAGGCGGAACACACCTCAATTCAAACTGTTTGAAATTGTCAAGTTGAAACATAGCCTATAGATAATTAGCAGGAAGCGCGTGTTAACTGTCCTGTTGCGTAACAGTCACATTCTGGAACAGTGAGTGCATTTTGACATCACATGCATAAAACAACTCACGCTGGGGTGACCGTTAGAGATATTTGGAACTGACGTGTGAAAAGATGAATATGGATATAAATAACAATGGAATTGGGGTAGGGGAGAAAAAAAAAACATGGGATGTAACAAATAAGCATCGTCAAACTGTAGGCTAGAACCAATCATTGACAATACACTACCGCAAGGCTGAACGTTTCCGGCTCATTCCTTCCTGTAGGCTTGCATTTAGCATTTACAAGATCAAGGTTAATTTAAAAATATAAATATAAAAAAATACAATCATTTCGGATTTCTTCAATCCTGGTACTAGCCAGCCAAAACGCCTGCCATCCCAGCAGCCCCAACAGACGCCCACTATCGCCACACAATGGAGAACGAAGTGGTGGAGATACGAGTTCTTTGAAGCGGTGGATCTGGTGCAATCAGAACTGGAAAGAAGATTCTACCAGAAGGGGTAGGGATATCAGCAAGACAAGAAAGAACCATACTTTACGCAGAAAAAGAAAGCATAACTCAACTGGATGCACAGTCCCTTGACTCCCACCATCTCCCCATGCAGCTCGACACAGGTCGCCTGCTGCTTCAACACCACATGTCGGGAGACGTCACAAAAAATACCCCATGCAGCACTATCTCAGAGGTGGCTTAAACTCTGGCCCAATTTCACCCACAAATAAGGTCTCTTCAGAGAAGTAGAAACCCTAATCCAACTGTGCCTTTGTCTTCCGATCTCTGTCACGTCCTCGAGAGCACGGTCTCCACCCTTCGCCGCCCGAAGACTTGCCTGCGCAGCACAATGAGCCAGAAAAGGCTGACAAACCTTACCCTTATGTACATTCACTGTGAAACTTTTCATATGGTATCGTCTCGGTATCGAGTGTCGTGATACTAAACCTGGTATCGAAGTCAAAAATCTGGAATCGTAACAACACGTGGCTGCAGTGATACGGTTACCGAATCGTGTCCTATTCTTAGGCTACTCACCACTTTAGGAATTGTATTTAATTGTTAGTCTGCATAGATGGATGTAATGCTTTATTATAAAGGTGATTTTCCCCCTCAATTTTCTCTTTCTTTTCAGTCAGTACCCCCAACTTAAAACTTAATCCCGTAGCTATGCATAGACCCCCACTGAGTGGCCAGGTTGGCCATGCCTCTTATCTCTTCAAACAGCTTCCCATTGGCTCACAGTCAAAGACAATGTCCTGTTAATCCAATCCAACAGTTGTCTGGTCTGGTCCCTCTGAAAGTGACCTCTGACTGAACAAAAAGGCTGCCTCCCAAATGACACCCCATTCCCTAGTGCACTCCTTTTGACCAGGGCCCATAGGGAATAGGGTCCTTTTTGGTAAATACCCACTAAGTGGCTGAGCACTAGGCTAGCCTAGTGGCTGAGGAATCTCCAGGCTCCACATACCGGCTCCCGGATATCCTTTAGTTAAGGAGGCCCCTAAGCTAGCACCATGCATTCGCTTAGCTAGGGCAAGGGCCAGAGTGAAGTATCCTAGACACCGGTGATGCTTAAAAGGCTTTCGAGGTGACATCAGTGTCCCTGTGAGTCATGTAAGTTACCACTAGCATGACAGACTAGGCTATTGAAGCAAGACTATAGAAACCAATCCATTTCACTGCTCCAAGATGAAACTCTGTGTGTGTGTGTGTGTGTGTGTGTGTGTGTGTGTGTGTGTGTGTGTGTGTGTGTGTGTGTGTGTGTGTGTGTGTGTGTGTGTGTGTATGTGTATGTGTGTGTGTGTGTGTGTGTGTGTGTGTGTGTGTGTGTGTGTGTATGTGTGTGTGTGTGTGTGTGTGTGTGTGTGTGTGTTCCCCTGGGCTAAGTGTGCAGTTGCTCCTGCTGTAAGCCCCTGGATCTCTGAGTCAACTCTGTGAATGGCTTTTGTTGTGCACGCACACACACACGCACGCACACACACACGCACAGAGGATGAGGGAGCTCAGGTTGCTCGAGCTCTCCTCTCCTCTCCTTCTGTTATTGGCCTCACCATTGTGTCTAATTATTCCAGTAAACATTGACACAGCATGTGTGGTCTCCCATCTCTCTGAATCCACCCGCTCCAGCCCAGAGACAACAGACAATGTGTGTGTGTTCTGACATCATCTTCATCTCGTTGTTTCAATCAGCAAAAGAGAGAGAGAAAAAACAAGAGAACGTCTTTACCAATGTAAGCTGTTAAATACAGACACAGTCAGAGAAAAAAGCGGTAAGAAAAAAAAACATTTGAGATTTTTTTCGAGCTGTTGCCATGGGCAATTATCATAACTCCACACATAACTCCAGAAAATAGTCATTATGACCAACGTACGTTCGCACCAGTCCAGTAACTCACCACTCACGAAATCCTCTGGAGTCCGACCTAAATACACTACATGTGGTTTAATACCCTGGCTATAGGGGCAAGACAGAGGTAGAATTAGGCCTACTTTAGCCTGCTTAAAGCCCCTGAATTTATTTTAAAGTAACTGACGTAACTGTGGAATTCAATCAAAACCAGTCAAACACTACCATAAAACATACTCTCACTGACCCCACTGTTAAAACCCTCATTGACCCCATTGTCTTATCACACCTGGACTACTGCAACGCCATTCCCTTCGAACTCCCCACCAAAACACTTGACGGACTTCAACACATTCAAAATGCAGCTGCACGTGACCCCACACACACACACGACTTTGGGACCACATCACCTTCACGCCCCCCCCTCATCAAACTCCACTGGCTCCCAGTTCAATACAGGTTCATCTTCAAACTGCTCTTGCTCACCTACAAAGCACTCAATGGATTGGCGTCCGCATACCTTACTGACCTCCTGCACCCGTATACTCTGACCTGTTCACTGCACTCCTCTGACACTGTGCTCCTCACCATCCCTCACACCAGGCCCCACTCCATGGGAGACCGAGCTTTTTAACAGTGGAGCCCCCGTTCGTCTGTCCTAATGTTTAGTGTACTATTCTATATACTTCCTTATTTTTAAATGTATGATTTTCTAGCTTTTTATACTGCTGTTTATCTTGTGTATGCAAAGTGACTTTGGGTGTCTTGAATAGTGCTTAAAAGAAAGATTTATTTATTTATATATATATAGATATATACACATACATACACACACACGTATATTATTATTATTATTATACATGAACACAGCTACATTGTTAGGCATGACCATGCAGATTGAGGACAAATCTCTAAAGGTTTTGATGCAGAATCTGTTGGTATGGTGTTTGGCCATCACCTACCTACCCATGGGCCTTACGCTAGACGTCAGCGCTGCCCTGAAGTTACCCTACCCAGCGCCTAGAGTCAGACCCCACCTAGCAACCAGCTTCAGGTGGTAACAAGAAGGGAAGGAGGTAACAAGAAGGGTACTTGCATTGATGTTACTCACTGTCAATGCCGCTGTGTAGCGCTGCATTGGTGTCACTGTGGATGTTGTAGTGCTGTATTAAATTTCACTGTGGATGCTGCTGTGTAGTTTCGTCCTGTCAATTTGTTTATCTAACCGCAGCATGCCGTGCACTGAGCCATTTTAGGGTGGATGTGATGTGACAGAACTTGGGTTGACAAGGCCAGCGTTAGAGAGCCATCTGGCACACCGATGGTTGACGCGCTGGTTGACTGTTCCAGGTATAAGACCTGATGTTGACGACGTCTCTGACTAAACAATCTCAAGTTGAGTCCAAAACGGCACCCTATTCCCAATGGGCCCTGGTAAGAAGTGGTGCACAATATAGGGAATAGTGTGCCATTTTGGACGAAGCCACAGTCTCTCTCCGGCTGTCGAAATTATGAAAACTGTCTGTCTCTCAGTCAAGACAACAACATCCGGTTCATGGACTCTGTATTAGGTGCATCTGGGGTTGAAAAAGACATGAAGCCGAGGCGTGCAGCACAAGGCATCTTTAGGACCTCTTCACGTAAAGATCCTGTCAATAAAAAAGTCAAATCCGAACATGACACATCATTGGAGAAAGACCGAAATGGCAGAGAGAGAGAGCGAGAGAGAGCGAGATCCTTAAAAGTCTCGGTGAGGCCAGTGTCCAAATCTCAGGACCGCTTTCTGGCAACGTTTATTCGGGAATGCTCTGTTGCAGAATGTGTGTAGCCTCAGGAGCAACTATTTGACTTGTGTCACATGCCTGTGGGACGGGTATGACCGATGTGTTCTCTCTCCTCTCTTTTGTCCTCCCTTTCCTTTGTCATCGCTCTCTCTCTCTCTCTCTCTCTCTCTCTCCCATCCTCCCAAATTACACCGGTCACAAGGATTCCAGACGTGGACTTCTCTGATAGAAACAAAAACTAGTGATGCGATTATAGAGAGAGGGATTGATGGATTGATGGAGGTAGACAGAGACACGATTGAACTGCTGTAATTGCCATGACCTTTCCTTCCGTACATACGCTGTGCTCCAGGCGTGGACGTAGAGACCGACAGGGGTGAGTGGACACAACCAACTTTCCCAACTTACTGGGGTATGTAACATGGATTGACGTTGTTTTGCTGTCCCAGTCTTCTTCTGTCTCTTGGTCTTCCACTCATCGCTCTCTCACTCGCTCGCTCAATCCCCCTCTCTGATCTGAAACAACCGCTTCACTCACTATGACAAATCCAACCTCCAACAGTGAACCACATCCAAATGAAAAAAAATAAGATTAAATGTTGTTACGCAGGTCAAAGTCATACTTAGTTATTTGGAGATTCGAGAACTAGATTGGTCATTTTATAACCAAGTGCCACGCTCTACAAACTGTGACAAAGGCAGTAGGCATATTCTTCAATAGCAACAACCCGTATTGGCGCGTATCGAGAAAGCCTCTCAATCGGAGTAGGAGTGCTGATCTAGGATCAGTTTAGACTTTTACTTCATAATGAATAAGGCTATATGGACAGTGAGGACCTGATCCTAGATCAGCTCTCCTCCTGAGACACTATGTGAATACAGGCCCGGGACACAAAGGTTAAAAATAAATCTTGAACTCTAAATAAATACAAGCAGAGAAGCGTCACTGCTCATTAACAACAAAGAGACAGAGAGACACTATCTGGAAACCAAAAGAAAAGCTTCAGACTTCAATCAGAAGCATGCAAATAACCCCAGTGAACCACACACACACACACACACACACACACACACACACACACACACACACACACACACACACACACACACACACACACACACACACACACACACACACAGTGTTATTCCAGTGCATTAATTAATTGAAGCCACCTGGTGTCCCAGATCTAAAACCAGTCCCTGATTAGAGTGGAACAATTAAAAAAGCTGTGGAACTGGCTTCAAGGCCCAGAGTTGAGTTTGAGGGCTACAAAAGTGACTATGGGGCCTGGTCAAAAGCAGTGCACTATATAGGGAATAGAATGCCATTTGGGAGGCGTCCTTTCCTTCAGCGTCTGCTTCCAGCTGTCATGGGAGCTGTCAATGAGTTATCTGTCTGATGATCTTGGCGGCATTTTGAAAGCGTCTGCAGTCGCACATGCGCATGCCTGTTCTGTCATACACACACACACACACACACACACACACACACACACACACACACACACACACACACACACACACACACACACACACACACACACACACACTAGGGCTGCAGACAGCGACCATTTAGTCACATTTTGCGACCATTTGACTTGTCTGTGCAAGTAAAAAATATATATATATTGGTCACGTCAGTGCGAGCGGCACATTCTACATGGTCACCTCAACAAAAAAAAGGCCTATTTTTTTGAAGGCTAAAACCCTTATGATTTGGTCAAACCGTAAAGTACAATTTTGTAATGAAAGTATCTGCCTGCCCCTGTACCTGTTTGGCTGGGGCCTGCTGCTGTTAGAGCGAGCCAATCTCTCGCTCCTTTCCTGGGGGAAAGAAATGCTTGAGGAGAAAAAAAAAACGGTTGTGATTGTATAACATTTTAAAGTCCAATTGCCGGGAGAACACAGCTATTCCTGTTGTCACAGTATCCTGTTGGAAAGAGGAGGTTATCAGCTTTCTGTAGGTATACTTTTTATTTCTCAACTCTAAATTTTGAGCTCAATAGCAACTATTTTACAAACAAGATATTTGATATGGCTTTGAGATAAGGAGCGAGCGAAATGCGCATTGGCCATTGCGAGTGCATAGACCTTATTGGGCGGTAGGCTACAACTGCACAAAAAAATGGGACATTAAATTGACTGTTAAATGAACACATGGCTCCTTCTCCGTGGCCGACAGAGCCGCGTCCTCGGGGCATGCGCAGACCAGCTGGCTGATGTGTTTACGGACATATTCAATCGCTCCCTATCCCAGTCTGCTGTCCCCACATGCTTCAAGATGGCCACCATTATTCCTGTACCCAAGAAGGCAAAGATAACTGAACTAAATGACTACCGCCCAATAGCACTCACTTCTGTCATCGTGAAGTGCTTTGAGAGACTAGTCAAGGATCATATCACCTCCACCTTACCTGCCACCCTAGACCCACTTCAGTTTGCATACCACGCCAACAGGTCCACAGACCATGCAATCACCATCACACTGCACACTGCCCTATCCAATCTGGACAAGAGGAATACCTATGTAAGAATGCTGTTCATTGACTATAGCTCAGCATTCAACACCATTTTACCCTCCAAGCTCATCATTAAGTTTGAGGCCCTGGGTCTCAACCCCGTCCTGTGCAATTGGGTCCTGGACTTTGACGGGCCGCCCCCAGGTGGTGAAGGTAGGAAACAACATCTCCACTTCGCTGATCCTCAACAATGGGGCCCCACAAGAGTGCCTGCTCAGCCCCGTCCTGTACTCCCTGTTCACCTATGACTGCATGGCCATGCACGCCTCCAACTCAATCTTCAAGTTTGCAGATGTCACAACAGTAGTGTGCTTGATTAGCAACAACGCCGAGGCAGCCTACAGGGAAGAGGTGAGGGCACCTCAGAGTGTGGTGTCAGGAAAACAACTTCTCACTCAACGTCAACAAAACAAAGGAGATGATCATGGACTTCAGGAAACAGCAGATGGAGCACCCCCCTATCCACATCGACTGGACACCAGTTGAAAAGTTTGAAAGTTTACATTTTCTCGGCCTACACATCACCGACAAATTGAAATGGTCCACCCACACAGACAGTGTGTTGAAGATGGCGCAACAACAACTTTTACAGATGTACAATTGAGAGCATCCGGTCGGCTGTATCACCGCCCTCAACCGCAAGGCTCTCCAGAGGGTGGTGCGGACTGCACAACGCATCACCGGGGGCAAACTACCTGCCCTCCAGGACACCTATAGCACCAGATGTCCCTGGAAGGCATAAAATGATCATCAAGGACAACAACCACCCGAGCCACTGCCTGTTCACCTCGCTACCATCCAGAAGGTGAGGTCAGTACAGGTGCATCAAAGCTGGGACAGAGAGACTGAAAAACAGCTTCTATCTCAAGGCCATCAGACTATTAAACAGCCATCACCAACACAGAGAGGCTGCTGCCTACATACAGACTCAAATCATTGGCCACTTTAATAAATGAATCACTAGTCACTTTAAATAATGCCACTTTAATAATGTTTACATATCTTACATTACTCATCGCATATGTATATACTGTATCTTATACCATCTATTGCATCTTGCCTATGCCGCTCGGTCATCGCTCATCCATATATTTATATGTACATATTCTTATTCCATCCCTTTAGATTTGTGTGTATCAGGTAGTTGTTGTGGAATTGTTAGATTACTTGTTAGATGTTGCTGCACTGTCGGAACTAGAAGCACAAGCATTTCACTACACTCGCATTAACTTCTGCTAACCATGTGTATTTGACATAAAATTTGATTTGATTTGATAGCAGTGGGTATTATGTTTAGAGTTAGTGATCTAGCTAATAATGTGTTTTGAGTTTCCACTTACTCAGGTGGTGCATTAGCCCCAAATAAATTAGCCTATGATATTAGTTTACATGAAGATGCAGGCAAATTCATCTCTTTTCAACAAAATATATATATTCTGGAGCCTTATTTTAACAGTAAAATATAACAGCCAAATTGTGTCTGGTTTAGACTGTAAACTCTCCTTCCAGACTCACATTAAGCATCTCCAATCCAAAATTAACTAGAATCGGCTTCCTATTTCGCAACAAATCCTCCTTCACTCATGCTGCCAAACATACCCTCGTAAACATCCCCATATTGTTATTTTTATTTCTTTTTTGTTCTTTTGCACCCCAATATCTCTACTTGCACATCATCATCTGCACATCTATCACTCCAGTGTTCATGCTAAATTGTAATTATTTCGCCTCTATGGCCTATTTATTGCCTCACCTCCCTAATCTTACTACATTTGCACACACTGTACATATATTCTTCTATTGTGTTATTGACTGTACGTTTGTTTATCCCATGTGTAACTCTACGTTGTTGTTGTCGCAATGCTTTGCTTTATCTTGGCCAGGTCGCAATTGTAAATGAGAACTTTTTTCTCAGCTGGCCTACTTGGTTAAATTAAGATGAAATATATATATTTTTTAACTACAGTCCCTGGTTTGAATCCAGGCTGTATGACATCCGGTCCTTGATTGGGCGTAGCACAATTGGCCCAGCGTCGTCCGGGTTTGGCCGGGGTAGGCCGTCATTGTAAAGAAGAATTTGTTCTTAACTGACTTGCCTAGTTAAATAAAGGTTAAATAAAAAATACAATAACAAATTGGCCAATTCCCACAAGTGTAAAGGGTTAATAAAGCACTGTGAACGACTTAATAAAGATGAGTCATTCTTTCTATTGCTTGACACCACAAAAAGAAAATTGGTAAGAACAAATCATGGGCTGGTGCCACCAACTCAACAACGAAAATGTTAGTCTGGAGCCCTGCACATGCAAACACAAACACAGGCAGGCAGGCAGGCAAACACACACACGCACACACACCAGGCAGGCCCTGTATAAACTTTACAAAGAACAGAGTCAACTGTGTTCCACCTGTTGTGTACTTTAGGAACGCCCAGTGGATTAGCCTGTTGAATAAGATAAAAACTCTCATCCAAGATCATCAGTCCATCTCACCAGAGATTCTCCGGTCCACAGCCCAGCGAGCCAATGTTCTAAAACACTAACTCAACTTTACACATTTGAATCAAGTTCCTTACAGAGAACGTCTAGGATTAAATCTACCACTCCCTCCTCCACCTACAGGGTGTCTGTAACTATTTCGGGCCTCAAACGAAATCTCACTGCTCACCAAAAGTATTTTTCCTTCCACTCGAGCAGGCAGAGAGGGAACACCTCCACCTTTATTTGTAGGGGAGTGGAACAGAGCAAAGCGTAAGGATTTAGCCCCAGGGCTGACATTACATCATCGTGGGGTTTCTCAGCAGAGCGGTGTATCAGGGACCGGAATTATTCACTGAACCCTTTGAAGAACTCAGCCTGGCCCTGCCTCTCCCTGCCTCTCCCTCCCGCTCTCTTGCTCTATCACCATGTGTCTCTCTCTGCCTCTTTCTCTCTCTGTCGCTGTCCCTCTCTCTGCCTCTCTGTGTCGCTCTCTTTCCCTCCGCCTCTGCCTCGGCAGGTCCTTTGATGCTAGTACTGTGAGCTGCGTTGCGTGAGCACGTCGCGGCCTCCCAGCCCTGCCCTCCCCTCACCGCCCGATACTATCTGCTCAGACGGCACATTCATGTGGTTTATCTATGCAGCACAGCCAGACTGCAGTAGCCTTTCACCCTCCCATCCTTCCCTGCCTACCACAGGCCCTTCCCTGTTCAGGGTCCAAAACTGGAAAGGTAGGTAGCCAGGCAGGGCAGGGCAGAAAAGCAGGCATGCAGGCAGGGCAGGGCACGGAGGCAGGTCAGGCAGCAGCATGGCTTTGATATGGTGTAGTATAATCCTGTGTATTTGTGTGTGTGGGGGGGATAGGAATAACACACAAAATCAAGGGAGCTATTTTTCCAGATGAGTAGACCCATTTCTCACTCCCAGGATCTGGGACACGTCACTGACATGAGCTCTGGGAAGGGGAGGAAGGAGATGGGGGACCAGAGACGATACATCTTCCTCCTGTACTCGGGGGAGACGCCTGACTACGACGGCACTTCACCAGGGAAAACAAATGAAGCTCCCAGCCGACCCAGTCTGGTCCAACCAGCCAGTCCCAATTCATCATACCTCGGGCCCCATTGTCGAAGAGCCTCCTTGGTTGGCTGGGTCCTCCTCATTACTGGAACCGCCGCCACCACCAGCCCAGGAAATATCCTCCTGTCTGGGGGGCACCAAGAGGGGGATCGGGCTGGAGGGGGGTGGCTGGTGGAGGCCGGGGCTTCCACCTCCACCAAATAATCCCAGCCAAGCTATTTGTCCCCATAGGGCAGCCTTATAAATGACCCTTATACCACAGTTGTGTAAGAGTCCAAAAGAGAAAACAATGGAGGAGAGAGAGAAATGGCCAGGCTGTGACAGAGGATGTGTCAGCTTTATGGTTTGTGCAGACCCTAATAACACTGATATGATACATTAGTCTCGGGACAGATGGAGGCACAAAACCAATAATGCCTTCCACTGAGTAATAACAATATAATGCTAATAAGCCTGGAACACAGAAATGGCATCAAGGGACTTCCATTAGCCAAACTGGTTTACTATAATAAACCGGTATGAAAGAGCAGGGAACAATAGATATGGGATTTGATGATTATGAAACTAATAATTAATTCTCCTTACAATGAAGCACAGTGAGTCAAGGTTTTTATAGATCAAAGGAAAGCAGTGGTAAAAAACCTCTGAAAGACCTAAGAGGCTGATGTAATTTATGTAACGATGTACACAAAGAGAGACCTTTGAACACCGTGGGAGTGAGACAGATTTGTGATAAGGCTTCTCCTCTCATGACAGCGTGAGCAAACCAGGCTAACGGGCGCTAAGTGTGCGCGTGCATTTGACGTGCGAAAGTGTGTGTGTGTGCGCACAATCCGAGCCTGTACGTACAGTACGTGCTCGTGTGGAGCCAGCCAGACAGAGTGCAGAGGACTGAAAGGGACTCCAGGCCATGCAGCTAGCTAGCTACCCAACTACCTTCCCCAGTCAGTTCACAGTCCCAGAGTCTATCAGTCTATCTATCGGTGTATAGAAGCACAACAAAGGGGGGGGGGGGCTGGACTGGTGTTATAGACCTCCCTCCAGTAGTCAGCACATTCCTGACCAACAACAAAGCCTACCTCTGCTCTGCCTGGACCCGCCATGGAGAGAGAGCATTGTCATCTCCCTCCTAACCCCAACTCTAGCCCCCTCGTAGCCCCACAGCCTTTGTTTTCCAGCTAGACCCTCTGTGTCAGGGGATAGAAATGTAGGCTGACTGAGGCCGGATGCAGCCAAGTGATGGCCCGGCCCTTTCAGCGCGACAGTCATCAAAGAGGGGAATGATGGGGCTTTTCAGAAGTTAATGCAACCCAGTCTCAGTCCCCTCACCGTGGTTCTGACTCAAAGACCGAGAGAGAGAGAAGCTGCCTGCTAATCTCGCAGAGAGGAGCATCAAAGCCTCTCTCCCGCTCTCCATCTCTCACTCAGCCCAGTGGAAAGTAACTTAGCTGTTGGGGCCACCAGAACTAACACGCACTTGATCCAGCTGGAGTGTGCACGGATACAAACACAGAACGGAGGGGGGGGAGCAAGAGGCAGAACAGGTCCGTGAAAACAGGAGACAGAAATGTCCCCCGGGTTGTTGGTTAGCGAGATAAAGTCAGTGTGTCGGCAGGGGAAAGACAGGGGGAGAGGTATGAGGGGGTTAAGCTGTTGGTCTGAGTTAGAATGTCATACAACACCTCCGACATCCATCACAAGCCCACGGTGCTTTGTGACAGGCGGTGATGCAACAACGTACAAATTAGTGATAGGGGGTTGCGATCCGTGACATACCGGTACACGTTTGTTGTGAAGGGGAAAAGGCAAGCGTTAGGGCCTGGTTCCTCGTCTGTGTGTCAAAGGAGGAGTAGACAGCAGGGGAAGAAGAAAGCAAAAGAGTGAGAGTGAGTGAGGGAGAGAGAGAGAGAAACTATTCTGTTCTGTTCCCGAAAAATACAAACGCAGCCTCAAATGACTTTGGCTGGGACTTAAAAGCGGAGCCGGGTGGCGGTTAAAGAGACGATAGCACTTAAAATACAGCTGCCACCGCGAAACCAATAAATGGAGAAAGTAGGCGAGCAGGGCACTTTTAACCTTTTAAACCCTATAGCTATATAGTGCTAGCTGCTTGTGTACTGCTTCTGTTGCTTGGCGGCAGGCGAGGCGGGCGGCGCTGGGAGGGGTCCTGTTCCGGGTACCTCCCGTCCTTTCTGGGCTTTGCCCATTATGGCCTCCTCTCTTGGGGTTTCCAGCCTGTGGTCGAGAGAGAGCGAGCGAGAGAAAGCAGCGCTGCCTGGATCCCTCAACCACACCAAGCTCTCATTATAGTCTACATGCGGCGGGACATAACTCCTGCCTGGGCCCGCTCACTTTCTCTGAGCTGAGAGGAGGCATAGTATATGGGCTTGGGATCCTCGTTTTCTAACTTTGTTGGTATGTGCAATGCACAGGCTTTTATGAAAGTTACCAGTCAGATAAAGCTACTGTATAGGCTATCCACCTCCAAGGAAATGACTCAATGTCAAAATATCAACATTTGATGGAGGTTATGGGTGGACTTCAAAAAGGTGACAGGTTGAGACTGCGAGTGTGACAAAGAGCCTTTAGAGTCTCTGCTGGCTTTCTTCTGTCACTTTATTTCACAGGAAGTTTGAGTCATTCATGGAAGTGGAAGATGGAAGTGAGACCAAAGCCACATTCTGGTTCTGGTTTGAGTTCCATCTGGGACTGACAGATGCTGCCACAACTCTGTCCCCGCCTTGGTCCCTGCCTGCTCCTCTGTCCCTGCCTGCTCCTCTGTCCCTGCCTGCTCCTCTGTCCCTGCCTGCTCCTCTGTCCCTGCCTGCTCCTCTGTCCCTGCCTGCTCCTCTAGCATGCTGTGGACAGCATAGCCCTGCTGCAGGGAAATCAGACGCAGATGTGTGCTCTGCTCTGCTCAGGCCATGAGATGAGATGCAGGCAGCTTCCTTTGCCGAGCTAAAGGAACAGACAGCTTGGCCCGGGGAGAGACAATGTGGAGACAATAGGAGATATGATGAACAGATGGGGAAACCAAAAACAATGGCAAAACACTGGTAACTGCAAGTATAATGCATTATGATGCAGTTATAATGCATTGTAAGATGTGTTATAAGCATATTTGAACAATTATAATACTTTATCATTTCATAATAAAAAAAAGTGTCATGCCACTGCATTTACTGATTGATATACAACCGATGTAAAAAAGAGCAACATAAGCATTGCTATGGAGACTGATTGTCGTAACTCTATGTGCATCCCATTATAAACGTCATCCCAAACCAGGAAGTAGTATCAGTAGGTCCTACCCCCATGCAGATCCGGTTTAAGTCCCAAATGGCACCCTATTCCCTATATAGTGCACTAATTTTGACCAGAGCCCTATGGGACCAGGTCCAAATTAGTGCAGTAAATAGGGAATAGGGTGCCATTTGGAACGTAGCTCAGATGGTGATGACTGATGGGGATACCCTCCAACTGTGTAAATATCAGTTGGCATCGTGTTGGTGAATCTGAGCTCACTGTCGCCCGGATCGTCCACCTGAGTGAATCAGGCGGGGGTGGCGGTGTGGTCCCGCCATCACGGACCCGTGTCATGGTCTTTACCAATGTCAACACCACCGTGCTGTTGTGCCGATGAGATGTTCATGTTGTTTACAGCAAGGTTTGGAGTTAAACACCATCTTATTCACATTCACACACTGCCTCCTGTAGTAGGGTTCAAAGTTAGTGGATTCCCGAAATGATTGACACCCTTGATACAGACGAGGAGAAATTACTATATAAAATAAATAATTCAAATACTGAGCTATATGTATATTGTATGCTAAAATACAAATTGGGACTTTATACTACTACAATTGCGAAGAGAAAGAGATGTTGTTTACCAAGTAGGATAGCGTACTGTACCTATTAAGCCCACTTCGATCTTTTGATTTAATGTTTCAACCAATTAATCTGTCTGTTATTATTCTAAGCCAAAAGCCAAGTAGATGTTTTACTATCAAGTTATGTGCAAGTTCCCACTAGTGGACAATTTGAAAGCTGAAAAAAAAACTTGTGTTGAGGCGACCTAAGACAAAACATGTTTTCCAGATATTTTGTGTACCTTTTCAGATAAGTGATCATACTTTATGTACAATTAAGAGAGGAATGTACTGATATGCACATGATAGCATATTTTATGGGCATTAATGACTATTTCTTGCCAATTGAAAATATGGGGGTTTTCATGCTAGTCAAAGTCACACAGTAGCAACATAACTTGTTGAACCACAACATGACAATAGATTTCAGGCATTAACAGCTAACATTTTGAAATACCTTTTGTCTGATTTTACTCTTAAATGAACCTTGCATTATTATACATAGATTACATTTTTGTAAATTTTACATTTCTCAGGTGGGCTTAAAGGGTACAACAGTAACACAAAAAAGCACTCCCTCTATACAGAATGTAAACAGCAATAAAGAAATATTGTTCAATATGATCAATACTAAATTTGCATAATATTGTAGACCATAGTGTATATTTATACCCCAAACCATTGGTTTTCAAATATGTTATGAGTAAACGTTGCTATTCTGTCTTTTTAACAATAAATCCCTGTTGTTCCAAAAGCCCAGTATGCTCCTATTAAGACGAGTTTGCAGTGACACACACGGGGATAGTGTGTTGATAGCCCTAATATCCAATGATCATGAGCATAATAGTTTTTTGTTCAGATTTAAGTTGATTAAAACACAAAAACTACAGTTAGGCATATTATGGATTTAGCCATGGTGTCAATTAGAATCCTCTGTACTGTCTCCAAGACGTTTGGAGTGGAGAGTTGGAAAATTACAATATAATGTAGCTCAGTACTGGTATTCATTCTATACAGATTTTTTGTTCATCTTAATCAAGAGGGTCAACAATTTCACTGTAATAATTTCACTGTAAATGGTGCCACACTCAAACCCACACAACGTATTCATTGACAATGAAGACAACCGTCACAAATTACTAAAAACTGCAAAGACAAAACATGAAGTGACAATAATGTATGCATGTTGTATTATATCTAAGGCTGTGGCTACAGTAGACCCATTCTTTATTTTCTTCCACAACACATCACACCAGTTGAACTTGAGGCGGGTAATTTGTATTTATCAGTGGAGGCTGCTGCGGGGAGGACGGCTCATAATAAAAGCTGGAATGGTATGGTTTCCATGTGGTTGATACCATTCCATTGACTCCATTCCAGGCATTACTATGAGCTGACCTCCCCGCAGCAGCATCCACTGGTATTATTATATTCAGTGTTCTAAAATCCACATGCTATGTTCTAATTCTACGTTCCACATTCTAATGGCAGGTAGTCAGTCACAGGGTAGATGGGGAGGGGACCGCTCCACCTGCAGAGAGAATACCCCATATAGTTTCACTCCCTGACTGAGGGTGATTTAAAGAGACATTGATACCTCCCTATTATGTAGTCAAATTGTAGGCAATCAGGGACCTGGGAACTGGCCTGGCTGGCTGGGAGGGAGAAAGAGAGAGAGAGGGAGGGATAAGCTGATCGTTCTGGACTCTGGCGTCTCATCCACATCAAGTCATCTCACTTTCCCCGTAACGGCGCAGAGCAAGTAGAAAATTGACTTAATTTATTCTTTTTTTGCACTCATGGGGCAGAGCTCAGGGGGTGTTCGCTTTGGGGAGCAGGAGAGTACGGGGGAGAGCGTAGTGGTTACTGAACCACTTTGCTCAGGAACCATGCCAAGCCCCCCCCCCCCAGTCCTTCTAACACCAACCACTACCTACTGAGGTCTGGAGACCACTGTACATACCCCCAGGGGCCAAACAGCTGGGACTGACTGAGGCCAGCCTTCCTAACCTGGCCGACTCGGCCCTGTAAACCACCTCTCAGACTCACACGGTGCCAAGTAAAGGCCTCCATTCACACTGACTGGGAGAATGCTGAAACAAAGACAGCCAACAGCGGCAAAGTGGAGTGGCTAAAGAGAGAGGGCAGTGTGGGAAATACATGGAGATCTGGGGGTGAAAGCTATGATCCCTTATTGATGCCACTTGTTAAATCCACAAACAAATCAGTGTAGATGAAGGGGAGGAGACAGGTTAAAGAAGGATTTTTTAATTGAGACATGAATTGTGTATGTGTGACATTCATTCGGGGTATGGTAGTAGGTGCCAGGCGCACCGGTTTGTGTCAAGTACTGCAACGCTGCTGGGTTTTTCATGCTCAACAGTTTCCCGTGTGTATAAAGAATGGTCCAGCCCCCCAAAGAACATCCAGCCAATGTGACACAACTGTGGGAAGCATTGGAGTCAACATGGGCCAGCATCCCTGTGGAACGCTTTCTATACATTGTAGAGCCCATGCCAAGGAATTGAGGCTGTTCTGAGGGCAAAGAAAAGTGTGGGGGGTGGGGGGGGGGGGGGGGGGGGGGAATTCAATATTAGGAATGCATTCCCAATGTTTGGTTTACTCAGTGTATTGAATCATGAGAATTACAATACATATCGTATCGGCACCTAAGAGTCATGATAACATCGTATCGTGAGGTCCATGGCTATTCCCAGCCTAGAGGGGACAATAGTGAACGTATTTTGGTATGGTTATAACAAGTCTTACAATTCATTATAACTAGGGCCGGGATGAAAGTATCGTGATACTCATTAGTATCAAGGAAACAGAACACAGAATGGGTTTAACTTCAATAGGAAAACATCCCTAATGTTGGAAACAAACATCATTGTGTTGCCCTTCAAAGTCACATTTTGATAGATTTTACAAGCTGTAGCAAACAATATTTTACATACAGCGGGTTTAAAAAAGACCAATACTGGTATCTTCACGGCCCTAATTATAACTGCATCATAATGCATTATACCTGTGGGTACAAAGTAATCATTACAGAAACATAATACGGTCTGGTGCATACACAAGGTAACATGCATGAGGACCTACCCAGTTTCATTACACAAGGCTTACTAACGCATAATAGCAAGGCCTCTACGGGTTTGAAATGCCATTACTTTAACAATTCAAAAATACAGGCTTAATGTTGCCATCTCTCTAAGTCAATCCTTCACAAAACACATAAACAACCAACAGCCACTACTGAAACAGAACCAGTTTGGACATGGTGATTCTGTCCTTCTGTACTGGACAAAATGTCCCTCCTCTTTACAAAGAAGGACAAAGAATACAAGCTGCCACACAGTGGTCACTATGTTAGCAAAAAAATGAAAACCTAAATAGATGGTTTCAATGTAAAGTTGAGGTCCCACATGTCTGTGTGGTTAGCAAGCCAAGCCAAAATGGCCAACAAATGCTACATGTGTAGAAGCCGGATCCATTTCAGTGATAAATATTCTCTCTCCTTTGATCCTGATGGTCTTCCCGCAATGTGCTACTTTCATTGCAAAATATGACAAACGGTTGATATTTTTTATGAAAACACACTTGTGAGTACACACACACACACACAATTCATTCAAGTTCTCTTCGGGAAAGTGTATTCTTTGTGGCTCTGTAATGTCATTTCACTGTACGAGTTAGAAAGCAGTAATAAATGAGTTACAGACATCGCTATAGATTCCTGCAACAATCCTAACCAGACCCAGATAAGGTATGTCATATATGAAGAGTAATGTGCAAACAACTCACACTGCTACTTCATTAAACATGTAGGTTAGCACACTCATAGTCGTAATTGGAGGTCATCTTTGAAATTAGACCATTTCTAGCAAATCATGGTCATGTGTAGGCTACTGTAGCAGTGCAAACCACCACTAGGCTGAGATAGTTCTCAAAATCATGACTGATCGTAATAGAGCACATCGTCCCGGTTTCATGTAGGGTAGGGTAGGCTACAGCGGGGTTGGAGGGGTCCGTAGCGTGGCCCAACATCCACAAGGCTGCATGCTTGGTGGGCCATCAAAGGATTTAGTTGACTGCTCTCGCGGGTGGTGCTTACGGAAATGATTACGAACATTACATGGTTGGTGAAGTAGTTATGTAGAAAGGCCATCGCAAAACTAAGTTACAAGCTGGTACAATAAAATCTATGGGATAGTTTGTTCAATTTGTATGTTGTTACAAAATAACCACACACAATAACTTAGCCTAGGCCAACTTCAAAGAAATTGTCTGTGTGATAATTGATCATGTATCTTCGCAGCGAGGCGGTACAGTCGGTAGGAGGTTTAGTTATATTGGTTGAACTAAGAATTAAAAAATAAGTCAATAATGAAAACAAACAACCATCCACCAATTAATTGGGAACGAAATGACCTATAGGCGTACTGCTGAATCAAATCATTAGACGTTATTTGACATAACGTTTCTTGATTACGTCCAGACAATATCCTATTTGATGGAACTGTGACCAACCATCTATCAGTTGTAACTCTGATCAAGTTATGATGAACAACTTCTATGATTTTCCTGGGAACGTTTACAAGTGTAATAACCATGTTAATCCGTGAACAAAAGGTTATTGAATGTATATGCCATGGCAGATTCTGGGTGAATCTGAACTTTTATCCCGAAAAGAACCTGCAATGTACATGTGAATGAGTTCCAAAAGATAGAAGCCATCTTGTAATCACATTTGGTAGCAATAGGAGGCTAGTACCATCCTCACACATACAACACACACAGTGCAACTCAACCCCCCCCCCCCCCCCCCCCATAAAGTTTTAGAGTAGAGTAGCGAAGTAGAATGAACGCCCAGGCTCGACTGATAAGCAAACAGAGCCGTAGCAACATATTGTATATGTCCTTCCCACAACTTAACAGAGTTTTACATACTTGCACGATCTCGCCCTCCGCGCTGATAGTGGCTCCTGCCTTTGAGAATCGTCCTTGCAACCCCGTCGTGTATGTAGTATAATCTCCATTTGGACTTGACTCAAACAGCACTACTTCCACAAAAGCCGTATCCTTGGCGAAAACCGTTCCAAGAGAAGTGGTGACCACGAAGATCACCAAGACCACCGAATCGGCTACACACTCTAACCTTCTCCTTGGTAAAATCATCATCTTGCCGGTTGGATATGCGCCGATCGGAACATAATTTCCAAGCGTGATTAGGTGATGGTGCTGAAATTCTGGAAATCGAATCTGAAGCGAGATCGATGCGTCAAAAGAGCGCCGTGTTTTCGCAATTGTGCAACGAAAGCTGTGCGTTGGCCGAGAGTGTTTATTTCACCATTGCAGCCTTGTCAATTACGTTGCTTGCTTGCTTGCTCGCGCTCTCTCTCTCTCTCTCTCTCTCTCTCTCCAGCTCTACAAAGCGGATCTCCTTTGATCTCCAAACACGTGATTGTTTTAGTTTTTTTTCCTTCGAAAAGGGTTATCCCCACCCACCAATTTTCCTGACCCTCTACTTTCCACTCCCCGCTTTCGAGTGCCAGCATTCTGTTAAGGACGCACGGCGCATTCATCGTTAACACTTCATATTTAAGAGCCTATAGGTCGACAAGTATACCTCGAATTGAAGCCAGACATTTTATCAAACGTGATACATTTGAGCTGACATAGCCTAATCGATGTTTAGTTTAGCTATGGACAAGAGATTTAACAGCCAACATGATTAAAATATTCATAAGCACTGTCTTTTAGAAGGGGTCATTCGCTCAGGTTTGAAGCCCTTGAAGATAGGAACGACCTTAAAATAATCATTACCCTCTTCAAAACACTTCATTATTTAACCCGGCTAATTTTTCAATCTCCTTTCTGATATATCTGTGTCACTAGGCATTAATGGTAACTTGTTACATTAATGATACATCTGCTTCTATTGTGAGATTAAAAAGTTACTAGTAGTTACTACTAGCCTGTAGTTACCGGTAGTTTTTAAGGAATAGATCACGAAGCATGCCGCGTGTTCATGTTTAAGAAATAAAAGGGACAATTGAACCAACACTTTATACAAATCATGAATAAGGGCCTTTATAAATGGTTCATTAACGCTTATTTATGAAAAGTATTATAAAGTGTTGGCAAAATAATTAAGTTATTTTGGCATTATTAACATAATATGCATTGCAAGTTGTCAAATACTCATGTCAGTGTTTTGTCTAGCTGCATTCCTCTCATCTTCCAAGGTTTCTTACCCTAATTGTTATTACGACTGAGGCATGACAGGCTAATTACACGTACTTTCAGTAATTGAGAGAAACGGTTGTCACAGGTGTTTAAAGCATATCAAGGGTTATTTGTAACAGAAATACATCATCACTTTGGTGTAGGAGAGATTGACACACAATATTAGTACTGTATAGGGTTCGAGTTTTGCATGACATTTTTTACACACTGTGAACGATTGAGGTGAGTAAACTATTGTAAACCATAACACAAAAATAGAGGACAAACATAAATATTGTGTATTTAGTGAAAAATCTAATAAGAATTAAATAAAGTATATTGTTACATGGATTATTTTTCAGTAGACAATAATATTGCTGTGGATAATATAATGGTGTTTGGACAGAGGACCAGTCTGATGTCTTATCTTGAATCCTTTATCCAGACAGACGTGTGAGAGAGGCGTTTGTTTGTGTGCTGCATGGGGCATGGCAGTGCCTGGGTGCTGGAGACAGCCTGGATCACAATCTGAGTCCCAAATGGCTCCCTATTCCTAGTCCCATAGGGCTCTGGTCAAATGTAGTGGACTATGTAGGGGATATGGTGCCATTTGGAACACAGACTTTGCCTGGGAGGAAGAAAGGTTTGTTTCGAAACAGACAGATCTTATGTATAATTCCAGTGTCTGAATCAGAGGACCTCTGTGTAACATTTTATTTTTTCAATGCATTTAGCAAAATGCAGGCCTACATGGGCTACAATATTTATCACATACATATCTTGGTATGATATTATAGAAACCGATTTTAAATTGGAATCAAGTGACATTTAATTTGATTATAACTGCATTCATTATCTACCCCTATCTTGTACAGCTTTTTCATCCTTGACTGATCTCATTTCAGCTGCAAATAGATAAATTGCTTTATCATCAAGTAAAATGATTTTAAGTGTAAAATCTACTTAATGAGACGGTTTCCTTATTATCCACAGTGCTAGATGTAAAACAAAATAAAAAAACAGAAGCAAGGTCTCATCTCACAACTCTGTCAGTTGAGTAGCAGGGCGATTATGAAAACCAACTGCACGAGATGGAGACTAGAGGCCTTTTTAGGTCAAAAATGCAGCAGCCCTTGGAAAAAAAGCTGCTTTCTGGTCAACATATGTTCTGATTCAAATGCCAGCAATGCAGAGGAGCAAAAAAAAAATTCAAAGGAGTTGACGCTAGCAAGCTGATTTTGAAGAGGTTTTTTTCTTCCTCCACCACAAGCATGACAATTATTTACAGATCACCTTTGCCTGGTGACCATTGATTGTGATCAAGTCCACATCTGTGGACTATCTGTCCTGCAACACACAGATGGACACACATACACACACACACACCAAGGTCATCTTTAGCTATTTCTAGTCTTGTCATCTGAAGTGGTCAAAATCACTCAATTATTAAATACTTAGCTTTCAAACGTAATACATGCCGTTTCTTTGAGCGCCCATCAAAATATTTTTATGAATCTTGTCACTACAGTCCCTGGTTCAAATCCAGGCTGTGATTGGGAGTCCAATAGGGTGGTGCACAATTGACCAAGTGTTGTCCTGGTTTGGCTGGGATAGGCTGTCATTGCAAATAAGAATTTGTTCTTAACTGACTTGCCTGGTTAAATGTAAAAATGTTTCTGGGATTTCCCAAATGTCAGAAATTGTAAAGACTGTTTTGATATACTCCGAACATTGTCTGTCATTGATTGTATACACCACTGACCATGGACATGTTCTCCTAAACAATACAGATTATAAATAATAATGCAAGATGCCAATACATGATCAACACAATATAACATTCCATTGGCTCCGTCTCTCGTCTCGTGTTATTTCAAATAAATTGAGATTATTTTCCCATAGAGGTTAGTTGTTGAATAAACATGAAGCTACAGTGTAGCATTATCATTTTTGAACAGGTATAATACAATGACATCAAAACACAACATTATCAATAAACCAGTAAAGTCAGCAGATATTGCTTCTCATAACGGTAGATTTAAGTTTTTACATCAAGCCTGCCCTCTGCTGGTTTGTAAAAGACCTGCAAGCACAATGACATGAGCCCCTGGGTTTGTCCCAAGTGTGCAATCGTTCACTACTCCCCACACATTTCATAGCATTATGGTCTAGAGTAGGGTCTAGGGGTTGTTTCTACACTCATAAAAAATACAAACGCAACATGCAACAAAATCAACGATTTTACTGCTTTGGAGTTCATACAAGAAAATCAGTAAATTAGGCCCTAATCTATGGATTTCACATGACTGGGCAGAATGCAGCCATGGGTGAGCCTGGGAGAGCATAGGCCCAGCAAATCAGAATGAGTTTTTCCCCACAAAAGGGCTTTCTACAGACAGAAATACTCCTCAGTTTAATCAGCTGTCCGGGTGGCTGGTCTCAGATGATCCCGCAGGTGAAGAAGCCGGATGTGGAGGTCCTGGGTGGCGTGGTTACACTTGGTCTGCGGTTGTGAGGCTGGTTAGACATACTGCCAAATTCTCTAAAACAACGTTGGAGGCGGCTTATGGTAGAGAAATTAACATTACATTCTCTGGCAAGAGCTCTGGTGGACATTCCCGCGGTCAGCATGCCAATTGCAGTCTCCCTCAAAACTTGAGACATCTGTGGCTTTGTGTTGTTTGAAAAAATTGCACATTTTAGAGTAGCCTTTTATTGTCCCCAGCACAAGGTGCACCTGTGTAATGATCACACTGTTTTATCAGCTTCTTGATATGCCACACCTGTCAGGTGGATGGATTATCTTGGCAAAGTAGAAATGCTCACTAACAGGGATGTAAACAAATTTGTGCACAACATTTGTGAGAAATAAGCTTTTTGTGCGTATGGAACATTTCTGGGATCTTTTATTTTAGCTCATGAAACATGGGATCAACACTTTACATGTTGCGTTCATATTTTTGTTCAGTATAGATCAATCACTTCCTCTGTTTTTAAAGGTCAACTGCCCTTGAAAACCAACTTCTCCTTTTGAAAAATGGCCCATGTGGTATTGATATGAGTCAAAATGTATTAAAGTATCAAAATTGAACACAAAGTGTAAATAGCATATTATTTTGTTGATATAGTCAGGTTCGTCCAAAACTGAGTCTTGTAAGTGAGTTCGTCACGATTTACTGGAGAGTTGGGTATGGATTACTTACATGCCCACTTTCGCCAATGATGCCCAATTCAATCAATTAATCAATCAAATGTATTTATAAAGCCCTTCTTACATCAGCTGATGTCACAAAGTGCTGTACAGAAACCCAGCCTAAAACTCCAAACAGCAAGCAATGCAGGTGTAGAAGCACGGTGGCTAGCAAAAACTCCATAGAAAGGCCAGAACCTAGGAAGAAACCTAGAGAGGAACCAGGCTGAGGGGTGGCCAGTCCTCTTCTGGCTGTGCCAGGTGGAGATTATAACAGAACATGGACAAGATGTTCAAATGTTCATAGATGACCAGCATGGTCAAATAATAATAATCACAGTGGTTTTGGAGGGTGCAACAGGTCAGCACCTCAGGAGTAAATATCAGTTGGCTTTTCATAGCTGATCATTCAGAGTAACCTCTACCGCTCCTGCTGTCTCTAGAGAGTTGAAAACAGCAGGTTTGGGACAGGTAGCACATCTGGTGAACAGGTCAGGGTTCCATAGCCACAGGCAGAACACTTGAAACTAGAGCAGCAGCACGACCAGGTTGACTGGGGACAGCAAGGATTCATCATGCCAGGTAGTCCTGAGGCATGGTCCTAGGGCTCAGGTCCTCCGAGAAAGAAAGAAAGAAAAAAAAGAGAGAGAATTAGAGAGAGCATACTTAAATTCACACAGGACACAGGATAAGACAGGATAAATACTCCAGATATAACAGACTGACCCTAGCCCCCCAACACATAAACTATTGCAGCATAAATACTTGAAGCTGAGACAGGGGTCAGGAGACACTGTGGGCCCGCCCGACATTACCCCCGGACAGGGCCAAACAGGCAGGATACAACCCCACCCACTTTGCCAAAGCACAGCCCCCACACCCCTAGAGGGACATCTTCAACCACCAACTTACCATCCTGAGACAAGGCCGAGTATAGTCCACGAAGATCTCCCCTACGGCACAAACCCAAGGGGGGGTGCCAACCAGGACAGGAAGATCACGATCACAATTGCCTAGAGACAACACTTTGTGGTCTGCCCCCAACCGCAATGTGGACATTTGCTGTGAAGTCTGCATAGGGGTGCTACGCACTCACATTTAGTTTGGCAAATAGGGGCTTCCATAAAGTTGGCACAAACTTCCAATGCATTTCAACAATAGTGAATCCGACCTAAATGATTAATCCTTAAAACATCTAAATAACATAACAAGAAATTCCCCATCAACATTTGTCAATTTAAGCTTAGATATCTGCATGGGCTGCGTCTCAATTCACAGCATCCGCCCATGTCAGCCTTCCGCATCTGCAGTGGAAAGTGGCAGAGCTACAGCGCTGTTTGTCAGATCAGGAGACATCCCAAAAATCTTCTCACAAAAACATTTGTAGCATCCCAACAGTTTGGCATACTAACTAAAATGACTACTCTATGGAAAGATGAGACTCTGCTATTTGCTGTATGACCCTCACAAGTGTCATGGGACTAGTCTGAAGGTAACCTGGTACAGGTTTAAAAAATGTACGATAGTACGGAAGTAGATTTGTGCCAACAAAAAAAAGGGTTAAATACGTGTTGAAAAAAACTAAAATATTTCCTGAGCTTTCTTATATCTCCTAGTTATAGGACAGACTTCAAAACCTTTTTCTTATGATTTATTTTTTGACTGTCTGGTTTGCTATTTATGAATGTATTATTCAATGCATTTCTATGTGTTATAGTTATAGACTTTAAGTTAAGCCTAATGAAGAGCCATAAGATTTGAATTTACATGTACCCTCAATGGAGACACGTTTCAGTCGCATGTCAGTTTATTATTTAAGATTTCACCATGAATGCAGTGGAAGCTGCTGAGGGGAGGACGGTTAATAATAATGGCTGGAAATTGGAGAACAGCTTTTTCCTGCAATCTAGAGCCATAATCCTTATGATTATTTCTATGTAAAAAGATACAGTTGAAGTCGGAAGTTTACATACACTTAGGTTGGAGTAATTGGGCTGAATGTCTTGTTAACAAACAACAAATGTCTTGTTAACAAACTATAGTTTGTCATTTTTCCAACAACTGTTTAAAGACAGATTTTTTTCACTTATATTTCACTGTTTCACAATTCTAGTGGGTCCAAAGTTAACATACACTAAGTTGACTGTGCCTTTAAACAGCTTGGAAATTCCAGAAAATTATGTCATGGTTTTAGAAGCTTCTGATAGGCTAATTGACATCATTTGAGTCAATTGGAGGTGTACCTGTGGATGCATTTCAAGGCCTACCTTCAAACTCAGTGTCTCTTTGCTTGACATCATGGGAAAATCAAAAGAAATCAGCCAAGAGCTCAGAAAAAAAATTATAGACCTCCACAAGTCTGGTTCATCATTGGGAGCAATTTCCAAACACCTGAAGGTACCACGTTCATCTGTACAAACAATAGTACGCAAGTATAAACACCATGGGACCACGCAGCCGTCATACCGCTCAGGAAGGAGACGCGTTTTGTCTCCTAGAGATTAATGTGCTTTGGTGCGAAAAGTGCAAATCCGTCACAGAACAACAGCAAAGGACCTTGTGAAGATGCTGGAGGAAACAGGTACAAAAGTATCTATATTCACAGTAAAACGAGTCCTATCTCGACATAACCTGAAAGGCCACTCAGCAAGGAAGAAGCTACTCCTCCAAAACCACCATAAAAAAGCCAGACTACGTTTTGCAACTGCTCATGGGGACAAAGATCATACTTTTTGGAGAAATGTCCTCTGTTCTGATGAAACAAAAATAGAACTGTTTGGCCATAATAACCATCGTTATGTTAGGAGGAAAAAGGGGGAGGCTTGTAAACCGAAGAACTCCATCCCAACCGTGAAGCCCGGGGGTGGCAGCATCATGTTGTGGGGGTGCTTTGCTGCAGGAGGGACTGGTGCACTAAACAAAATAGATGGCATCATGAGGAATTAAGGACAACAAAGTTGAGGTTTGGAGTGGCCATCACAAAGCCCTGACCTCAATCTCATAGAAAGTGTGCGGGTATAACTGAAAAAGTGTGTGCGAGCAAGGAGGACTACAAACCTGACTCAGTTACACCAGCTCTGTCAGGAGGAATGGGCCAAAATTCACCAAACTTATTGTGGGAAGCTTGTGGAAGGCTATCCGAAACGTTTGACCCAAATTAAACAATTTTAAAGGCAATGCTACCACATACTAATTGAGTGTATGTAAACTTCTGATTAAATGTCAGGAATTGTGAAAACTGAGTTTAAATGTATTTGGCTAAGGTGTATGTAAACTTTCGACTTCAACTGTGTGTTTATATTTCTGCGTATCTAAGCATACCTCTTGAGCCGTTTGTATCCTCCTGACTGGTGGTAATTTGTTTAAAATAAACTAAATATGGCCTTCCGGGTGGCGCTAGCTGCGCCACCAGAGTCTCTGGGTTCGCACCCAGGCTCTGTCGCAGCCGGCCGCGACCGGGAGGTCCGTGGGGCGACGCACAATTGGCCCAGCGTTGTCCGGGTAAGGGAGGGTTTGGCCGGTAGAGATATCCTTGTCTCGTCGTGCTCCAGTGACTCCTGTGGCGGGCCGGGTGCAGTGCGCATTAACCAAGGGGGCCAGGTGCACGGTGTTTCCTCCGACACATTGGTGCGGCTGGCTTCCGGGTTGGAGGCGCGCTGTGTTAAGAAGCAGTGCAGCTTGGTTGGGTTGTGCTTCAGAGGACGCATGGCTTTCGAGCCTGTACGGGAGTTGTAGCGATGAGACAAGATAGTAATTACTAGCGATGGATACCACAAAAATTGGGGGGAAAAGGGGGTAAAATGTTAAAAAAAAAAAAAAAAAAAAATATGAAATTTGTGAGTTATTGTAAATAAGAATAGAATATGTTTCTAAACACTTCTAAATTAATGTAGCTGCTGCCTTTATTACCGATAGTGCTGAATGAATCGTCAATAATGATGAGTGAGAAAGTTAGTGACTCCAAAATGTTCCAAAAGTAATGTAATTTCTTAACGGTTCACTCGATATGGATAAAAATATCCTCCAAATGAAAGGGGACAGTCTGCACTTAAACCTCATAGTCATTGTATCATTTAAAATCCAAAGTGCTGGAGTACAGACTCACTGTGGAAGTATCTGGTAATTTCTCTGCACACAAATGTATGCTAGGCCTATAAAAGTGGGGATGTTTGGGAAAAATTTGCTTCTTGTGCATATGGAAAATTTCTCTGATGTTTTATTTCAGCTCATGAAACATGGGATCAACACTTGTTGCGTTTATATTTTTGTTTTAGTATAAATATATAATAACAGGCTATGGACAGATGCTGGCCTTCTAGGCAGAGTTCCTCTGTCCAGTGTTTGTGTTGTTTGCCCATCTTAATCTTTTATTTTTATTGGCCTCAGTCTGAGATATGGATTTTTCTTTGCAACTCTGGAGTTGTCTCTTCACTGTTGACGTTGAGACTGGCGTTTTGCGCGCACTATTTAATGACGCTGCCAGTTGAGGACTTGTGAGGCGTCTGTTTCTCAAACTAGACACTCTAATGTACTTGTCCTCTTGCTCAGTTGTGCACCGAGAACTCCCACTTCTCTTTCTATTCTAGTTAGAGCCAGTTTGTGCTGTTCTGTGAAGGGAGTAGTACACAGCGTTGTACCAGATTTTCAGTTTCTTGGCAATTTCTCGCATGGAATAGACTTCGTTTCTCAGAACAAGAATAAACTGATGAGTTTCAGAAGAAAGTTCTTTGTTTCTGGCCATTTTGAGCCTGTAATCAAACCCACAAATGCTGATGCTCCTGATACTCAACTAGTCTAAAGAAGGCCAGTTTTGTTGCTTCTTTAATCAGCACGACAGTTTTCAGCTGTGCTAACATAATTGCAAAAGGGTTTCTAATGATCAATTAGCTTTTTAAAATGATTAACTTGGATTAGCTAACACAACGTGCCATTGGAACACAGGAGTGATGGTTGCTGATAATGGGTCTCTGTACACCTATGTAGATATTCCATTAAAAATCAGCTGTTTCCAGCTACAATAGTCATTTACAACTTTTTGTAAAGTTTGATGTTTGATGTTATTTTAATGGACAATATTTTTGCTAGTCTAACTGTATTGACATTCCCAGCCTTACTTACATTTGTCTGTTCTTATCCAACATATTGAGTAATTGAAACTGAAACAGTGTATACTGAATGGAGGCAGTAAACAATATACCAGGCCAGCTGTGATTTACAACCTGATAACAATATTTTTTGGACCACCAAGAAATGTATTGGTGAATTATATCAATAACTTCTTATGGCTGCAATCTCGTTAACGGGATCGATATGACAACAGCCAGTGAAAGTGCAGGGCGCCAAATTCAAACAACAGAAATCTCATAATTAAAATTCCTCAAACATACCATCTTATACCATTTTAAAGGTAATCTTGTTGTTAATCCTACCAAAGTGTCCAATTTCAAATAGGCTTTTCAGCGAAAGCACCACTAACGATTATGTTAGGTCACAGACAAAATCACAAACACAGTCATTTTTCCAGTCACAAAAAGCAGAAATAGAGATAAAATTAATCACTAACCTTTGATGATCTTCATCAGATGACACTCATAGACTTCATGTTACACAATACATATATGTTTGGTTCGATAAAGTTAATATTTATATACAAAAAACCTCAGTTTACATTGGTGCCATGTTCAGAAATGCCTCCAAAATATCCGGAGAAATTGCAGAGAGCCACGTCAAATAACATAAATACTCATCATAAACTTTGATGAAAAATACATGTTTTACATAGAATTTAAGATACACTTGTTCTTAATGCAACCGCTGTGTCAGATTTCAAAAAGCTTTAAGGCAAAACACAATATTCAATCATCTGAAAACAGCGTTCAGCCACAAAAGCAAGTCATACAGTTACCCGCCAAATTGTGGAGTCAACAAAACTCATAAAAAGCATTATAAATCTTCACTTACCTTTGCTGATCTTCGACAGAATGCACTCCCAGGACTCCCACTTCAACAAGAAATGTTCGTTTTGTTCGGTAATGTCCATCATTTATGTCCAAATAACTATTTTTGTTAGCGTGTTTGGTAAACAAATCCAACGTCAGGAAGCGCGTTCACTAAAAGCTGACGAAATGTCCAAAAGTTCCGTAACAGTCAGTAGAAACATGTCAAACGATGTATTGAATCAATCTTTAGAACGTTTTTTAACATAAATCTTGAATAACGTTCCAACCGGAGAATTACGTTGACTTCAGATGAGCGATGGAACAGAGCTCCCTCTCATGTGAACGCGCATGGTCAAAGCATGGTGAGGTCATGGCAGACTCTCTCCCGCCTATACAGTTCCTCTGCCACACCCTTCACTTCCGAAACCATTCTTCCTACCTCATGCCTCATTGCCACTGTAGACCGGCTGTTTGTCCCTAACCCAATCCGGTCTTGGAATGGGCTCATTCCTCCAGGCTGACCTGTATATGTAAATCTAAGGATTTCATCATTTGAATTTCATTCAAGAAGTTAACCTCAATGGTGTATTCTTTGTATTTTGTCGGAGGGTCCCGTCGTACACTAGCCTTCCTCCGACAATGTTTCTGGTGGCCCACAATGGTTCTTGACGTCTCTGCCTTCGTCGCCGCATGCACAGTGTGTTCTCAGAACAAGACTCCACGGCAAGCTCCTTCTGGCCTCCCTTCAGCCACTACCGGTCCCTCATCGTCACTGATCCCATATCTCTGGACTTGATCACTGGACTCCCTCCTTCTGATGGCAGCACTGTCATTATGACGGTAGTCTATCGGTTCTCCAAGACCGCCCATTTAATCCCTCTCCCCAAACTACCTTCTGCTAAGGAGACGGCCCAGCTTATGGTGCAGCATGTCTTCTGGATCCATGGACTCCCAGTAGACCTGGTCTCCGATTGGGGTCCTCAGTTTTAGAAGGCATTCTGCACCCTAATCAGTTGTTGGCCAGCCTGTCATCTGGATTCCATCCCCAAACCAATGGTCAGTCGGAGCGAGCCAACCAAGATCTGGAAACCACCTTGAGATGCCTGGTCTCAACCAACCCCACTACCTGGAGCTCTGCCCTTTCGAGTGCTCCATGGGGTATCAGCCTCCACTCTTCCCGGAACAAGAGCAGGAGGTCAGCGTTCCCTCGGCCCAGATGTTTGTCTGCCACTGTCAACGTACCTGGAGAAGAGCCAGGGCGACTATTCTCAAGATCATCTCCAGGTATTGTCGACAAGCGGACCGTCGCTGGACACCAGATCCCCGTTACCGCATTGTGCAGAGGGTATGGCTTTCCACTCGGGACCTGCCACTGCGGGTAGAGTCCCGCAAACTGACTCCCCGGTTTATTGGTCCTTTTCCCATCTCCAGAGTCCTGCGTTCCACTGCTGTCCGTCTTGTGTTACCCCATACCCTCCGTATCCACCCTACTTTCCATGTGTCCAGAATTAAACCCGTGTCTCACTGTCCTTTGTCTTCTGTTTCCAGGCCCATCCCCCCCCCCCCCGGGTAATCGATGACCAGCCAGCGTACACGGGGAGACACCTCCTGAAGGTTTGACCACGGGGCAGGGGTATCCAGTACCTGGTTGACTGGGAGGCTTATGGCCCAGAGGAGAGGTGCTGAGTTCCTGCTAAAGACATCTTGGACCCGGCCCTCATCACCGAATTCCACCGTCGTCAGCCAGGTAGGACGCCAGGTGGCGTCCCTAGGTGTACTGTCAAGCCCTGATCTGTTTCACCTGTCCTTGTGATTGTCTCCACCCCCCCAGGTGTCGCTGATTTTCCCTAGTGTATTTATCCCTGTGCTTCATGTCTCTGTGCTAGTTCATCTTGTATGTTTTTCCAAGTCAACCAGCATTTTCCCCTTTCTCCAGCTATTTGCTATTCTCCTTTTTCTAGTTCTCCCGGTTTTGACCCTTGCCTGTTTCTGGACTCTGTACCCGCCTGCCTGCCTTGACCACGAGCCTGTCTGCCACTGATCTGGATTTGACTTTTTGCCTGTCCATGGCCATTCTCTTGCCTACTCCTTTTGGATTAATGAACATTGTAAGACTCCAACCATCTGCCTCCTGTGTCTGCATCTGGGTCTTGCCTTGTGTCATGATATAGTTCCACTTTTAAAACAGTTAGAGTTTAATGGCTGTGATAGAACTGAGGATGGATCAACAACATTGTAGGTACTCCACAATACTAACGAGAGTGAAAAGAAGGAAGCCTCTACAGAATACAAATATTGCAAAACATGACTGCTGTTTGTAACAAGGCACTATACTGCAAAATAATTGGCAAAGCAATTCACTTTTTCACCTGAATACAAAGTGTTATGTTTGGGGCAAATCCAACACATTACTGAGTGCTGCTCTCCATATTTTCAAGCATAGTGGTGGCTGAATCATGCTATGGTATTATTGTAATCAAGGCCTAGGGAGTTTTTCAGGATAAAATGGAATGGAGCTAAGCACAGGGGAAATCCTAGAGGAGAACCTGGTTTCCACCAAAAAAGTCTAAAAACACGTTTTAATTTAGTCATTATGGGGTATTATGTGTAAATGGGTGAGGGGGGAAAAAAATCTATTTAATCCATTTTTTGAATTCAGGCTGTAACACAACAGAATGTGGAATAAGTCAATGGGTGTGACTACTTTCTGAAGGCACGATCTTTGGCAGCAAATAGTTAAACATGTCAGCAAGTATTCAGTAACATACACAGCTGGCTGTATAGTAACAGTGTCAGCTTACATATTTTTTACTCACAATCAACAAAATGAACTAGACAGTCAGGGAGAATATAATTCATTAAATGTCATGGCTTGGGGCACCCATTCATCTTGTTATGTTTGAGTCACTCAACATAAGAACATGGCATAAACAAACTCATACTTTAAAATGACTAAAACCAATTCAGAACTGTGTAGACATTATAATGGACCTGTATCAGTGGAGGCTGCTGAGGGGTAGACGGCTCATAATGTCTGGAACGGAGCGAATGGAATGGTACTATTCCGCTCCAGCCATTACCACGAGCACGTTCTCCCCAATTAAGGTGCCACCAACCTCCTGTGACCTACACTATATTCAGACAGTTTCTTGACTGTCCAGCTCACTAATAATCACTAGACAGGACAAGAGTCTACGAAGGGAAGAATGGCTCATAATGTCCGGAAGAGAGCAAATGGAATGGCTTCAAACACCTGGAAACCATGCGTTTGATGCATTTGATATCATTCCACCTATTCTGCGCCGGTCATTACCATGAGCTCGTTCTCCCCAATTAAGGTGCCACCAACCTCCTGTGACAGTCAGGGAGCATTAAAAAAAAAAAAAAATTGATGGCAAGGAAATATTTTTCAAAATCAGTACCGTCACCCAGACCTCGTTGAGGACCGAATGCGTCGCCCCGAGCCAAATGAGTTCGACACCCCCGATGTAATCAGTGCTGTGTGTATATACACTGCTCAAAAAAATAAAGGGAACACTTAAACAACACAATGTAACTCCAAGTCAATCACACTTCTGTGAAATCAAACTGTCCACTTAGGAAGCAACACTGATTGACAATACATTTCACATGCTGTTGTGCAAATGGAATAGACAACAGGTGGAAATTATAGGCAATTAGCAAGACACCCCCAATAAAGGAGTGGTTCTGCAGGGGGTGACCACAGACCACTTCTCAGTTCCTATGCTTCCTGGCTGATGTTTTGGTCACTTTTGAATGCTGGCGGTGCTTTCACTCTAGTGGTAGCATGAGACGGAGTCTACAACCCACACAAGTGGCTCAGGTAGTGCAGTTCATCCAGGATGGCACATCAATGCGAGCTGTGGCAAGAATGTTTGCTGTGTCTTTCAGCGTAGTGTCCAGAGCATGGAGGCGCTACCAGGAGACAGGCCAGTACATTAGGAGACGTGATGAAGGCCGTAGGAGGGCAACAACCCAGCAGCAGGACCGCTACCTCTGTCTTTGTGCAAGGAGGAGCAGGAGGAGCACTGCCAGAGCCCTGCAAAATGACCTCCAGCAGGCCACAACTGTGCATGTGTCTGCTCAAACGGTCAGAAACAGACTCCATGAGGGTGGTATGAGGGCCCGACGTCCACAGGTGGGGGTTGTGCTTACAGCCCAACACCGTGCAGGACGTTTGGCATTTGCCAGAGAACACCAAGCTTGGCAAATTCGCCACTGGTGCCCTGTGCTCTTCACAGATGAAAGCAGGTCCACACTGAGCACGTGAAAGACGTGACAGAGTCTGGAGATGCCGTGGAGAACGTTCTGCTGCCTGCAACATCCTCCAGCATGACCGGTTTGGCGGTGGGTCAGTCATGGTGTGGGGTGGCATTTCTTTGGGGGGGCCGCACAGCCCTCCATGTGCTCGCCAGAGGTAGCCTGACTGCCATTAGGTACCGAGATGAGATCCTCAGACCCCTTGTGAGACCATATGCTGGTGCGGTTGGCCTTGGGTTCCTCTTAATGCAAGACAATGCTAGACCTCATGTGGCTGGAGTGTGTCAGCAATTCCTGCAAGAGGAAGGCATTGATCCTATGGACTGGCCCGCCCATTCCCCAGACCTGAATCCAATTGGGCACATCTGGGACATCATGTCTCGCTCCATCCACCAACTCCACGTTGCACCACAGACTGTCCAGGAGTTGGCGGATGCTTTAGTCCAGGTCTGAGAGGAGATCCCTCAGGAGACCATCCGCCACCTCATCAGGAGCATGCCCAGGCGTTGTAGGGAGGTCATACGGGAACGTGGAGGCCACACACACTACTGAGCCTCATTTTGACTTGTTTTAAGGACAGTACATCAAAGTTGGATCAGCCTGTAGTGTGGTTTTCCACTTTAATTTTGAGTGTCTCCAAATCCAGACCTCCATGGGTTGATAAATTTGATTTCCATTGATAATTTTTGTGTGATTTTGTTGTCAGCACATTCAACTATGTAAAGAAAAAAGTATTTAATAAGAATATTTCATTCATTCAGATCTAGGATGTGTTATTTTAGTGTTCCCTTTATTTTTTTGAACAGTGTATGGGTCTTGTATGTTGTAAGGAGATACCCACTGGGTTTTGTGTAGCCTACCTATCATGTCAACAAATATCAAACCTGTTGGATTTATAGAAAATATGCCAAAGAAGGTGTGCAAATTTGAAGTGGAGCGAGAGGGTGACAAATGTTTTCAAATATTCACAAACACGTCTAAATACACACATGCCCGGATGCATGAGTACACACACCGATAACAAACATAACAATTGTCATGTGAATCACACAAACTCTTCTCTCTATCCCAGAGTCAATAGTCAGCACACTGTCATGGGGAAGCATCTCCCTCCAGTTGGGGGTGTGTGGGGCCCCTTAATTGCTTTATGTAATAATACACTGCAGTGCAGCTAAACCCTGCCTTCCCCATCATCTCCTTTCTTCATTAAAACACAACGTCAGCACCCCGGCAACAAAGAGACAATTCACAGAGAGGAGAAGAGGAGTCCTGGTTTGTGCGTACAGAGCAGTGCAGTGCGCAAATCGTAGGCTACACATTCAAATGACTCCTTTTCTGTAAAAATAGTAACTCATAAATAGTCACTGTTGTTGACACTTTCTCTGTCAGGGATCAAAAGCAGAAGAGACAGGAAGGGGGGAGAGAGAGAAATGGAAAGATACAGCTTTGATACACTGGAGATTCCTTTATTTGTTTTCAGACGTACAATATGTCCAACTCCAAAATAGTCTAGGCTGGAAGTCAATTGATCCCAGTATATAAATAGTAATGTCTTTGTTTACAAATAACGGTATGTTCACATCTTATTCTTTCTGGTAGTAGTAGTATGGTTTAACAGTACCCAAAACCTTGCTGTCATTTTATTTGACCATGGGGGAAAATAACTGCAATGTAAAAACATTAACCTTTAGCTTTTACTCTTCATAAGCAACGTTTCATAATAATGAACTCTAGCTCTGCGTTGTGTCTTTAAATGGATTTCACTTTTCAAACAGTTCATGACAGAATATTTGAGGTTTTGAAGTGTTAAGCATTCTGAGACAGTGCTAGCCTCAGTCGGACCGCCCCTTGGACGGATCTGCCCCGGGGCAAACACTGACTTTGAAGTGTAGATTAGGGGGAGTTATTTCAATAGGCCCTAATTCCACAGTGAACGCATACGCACACTCTGTGGGATGAATGCTGAAATCGTCTGGGGGGGATGGTAGGAGGGAAGTGGAGTCTTCAGAGAAAGAGAGGCCCTGTTGCACTGAGGTTCTCTCTCTCTCTGTGTGTGTGTGTGTGTGTGTGTGTGTGTGTGTGTGTGTGTGTGTGTGTGTGTGTGTGTGTGTGTGTGTGTGTGTGTGTGTGTGTGTGTGTGTGTGTGTGTGTGTGTGTGTGTGTGTGTGTGTGTGTGTGTGTGTGTGTGTGTGTGTGTGTGTGTGTGTGTGTGTGTGTGCAAGCGCCTCAGTTGCACCTTTTAAGGCTTGCAGAAACAGGTATGATCTCAGGGGGGAAATGAGTGTTAGAAGCCATTTGAATCATCTTCACAGTCATCATCATTCCTCAGAATAATAAACTATTATTAGTATGAGAGGAGATATTCTGAAGATAAAGTAGATAGTAATTTGTGCTACCCTGATGAAGACAGCTTGGTTATCAAAATGTTGGCTATAACATTATTGCATCTGAGCACCTAGTTTTCCGTCGCTCTTTATCTTTTTCAAGTCATGTGTGCTCACACACACACACACACACACACACACGCACGCATACACACACACTGCACCCCCGCCAACACGCACACAAGCAAACAAACAAATAAGAACTAAAACAAAGTGTTGTTCTGAACAACAAATGAGGCCAACCCAGATCGGTCCGGTCCGCGAGTGTGTTTTGTTAAAAGAGAAACTTAATCCAACAACATAACTAAACAGACTGGCATATTTGCTAACAATCTTGGCTGTGAGTAATGTGCTGTGTGGGTTATTAAGGTCAACCCGGATCAATCAAACCTTCACTTATTTTAACTAACTGAAGTTTGAAGCAGCAAATCAATGCCTGACCACTTAAATGTTCTGTAGTTAAGTTCAAAGAACCGCTGCGTGAAGGAGTTTGACAGGTAGTGACATGTTGAGGGGAAAGTGGATGTGGAAGTGAGCCTGGGAACGAGGGGGAAAGGTAAAGAACCCTGAGGAACACAGAGCATGAGAAAGCACGCAGACAGTCTGTGACACAGTCTCTCGCTCTCTCACCCTTTGCCATTTTCTTTCTCCATTCTCTCTTTCTCCATTTTCTCTTTCTCCACTCCCTTTCTACTTGTTCCTTTCTCCGCTTTCCCCCTTGTCTCTCACCCCGTTCTCTTGCTCTCTTTTCTTTCACTCCTCTTACTTGCTTTTTTTTCTCTCATCACCCCCCTCACCTACTCCAACATGTTCCCAGGCCTCCAATGCTACTGTAGTGCTTGACTTGGCGGAGTGCTTGACCGCAGGGGGAGAACACTAATCATAAAAGGAAAACGATCCATCAGATCAAAGAACTCCCAAATCACAAAGGACTAGCAGAATAGATAGTCTGCAAATCAAATCAATACAGCAGCAGGGATCAAATCCTACCATAAGTTTGGTTTGTCTCCCTATGTGAACAGTGGAAGCTGGGTTAGAGACTTGTTCTCTGTGCCACCATTTGAAAATCTAATTTTATTTGTCATGTGTCGAGGACAACAAGTGTAGACTTTATTGTGAAATGCTTACTTACTTTCCCAAAAATGCAGTTAAAAGTAAGAAAATTAGCAAATAGATAAAAATAGTAACACAATAAAATATAACAATAATGAGCCTATATACAGGGAGTACAGGTACCGAGTCAGTGTACTGGGGTATGAGGTAGTTGGGCCGATTTTTTAAAATTTATTTATTTATTTATTTATTTATTTATTTATTATCCCGTTTTCTCCCCAATTTTCGTGGTATCCAATCGCTAGTAATTACTACCTTGTCTCATCGCTACAACTCCTGTACGGGCACGGGAGAGATGAAGGTCGAAAGCCATGCGTCCTCCGAAGCACAGCCCAACCAGCCGTACTGCTTCTTAACACAGCTCGCCTCCAACCCGGAAGCCAGCCACACCAATGTGTCGGAGGAAACACCGTGTACCTGGCCCCCCTTGGTTGGCGCGCACTGCGCCCGGCCCGCCACAGGAGTCGCTGGAGCGCGATGAGACAAGGATATCCCTACCGGCCAAACCCTCCCTACCCCGGACGACACTATGCCAATTGTGCGTCGCCCCACGGACCTCCCGGTCGCGGCCGGCTGCGACATAGCCTGGACACGAACCCAGAGACTCTGGTGGCGCAGTTAGCACTGCGATGCAGTGCCCTAGACCACTGCGCCACCCGGGAGGCCCGTAGTTGGGTTGATTGATTGAGGTAATATGTACATGTAGGTAGGGGTTGAAGAGGGTTAAACCAAGGCCTTAAACTTTTTAAAGGGTTAATAAATGATGTTATGATAAACTGTAATGTTCTTCAGGAGACCTGTGTGTGTTAAAACCTGTTTTGAGTGTTGTGACCTTCAGACACTATCAGAAGGCGTCTACATTCAGACTCCTCCTGTCTGGATCCCACCGTGGTTATCTGGTTTTCTGAGAACACAAGGCTGCCACAGACCTGATGAAACCATCCTCCTGTCAGAAGATGCTTACACTCGTTCACATTGTTATGACCCTATACTTGTGATTTGCTATTGGACCAGGTCTCTCTTGGAAAATAGATATTATCTCAATGAGAAAAAAACGGTATAAATAAAGGTAAAATAAAATGTAAAAAATGAAAGGTCAGGTTTCAGTCAAACCCACTTCTGAGCTTTTAATTGCTGATAAGATGGTTCCTGCTGTCAGGGGGAGGTTAGATTTATTAAAATGTTGTTGCCAGGGAAAGTTACGTAAGGGGGATTGGGGAGGCTATATGACTTACAGGATGTCTTAGACATTTTGCAGAACTTGGGGAGAAGTATCATATACTGTTATACTGTACCAACATCTGCCTACATTTGTATTACTAAAGGAGTATTTTAATACTTAAACAAAGAGTCTGTGTTTCCTTTCCATTACTAATGTATGTTTGATAATTATATAGACCTGATCATTTGTTGAAGAAATTGACCAACAGGGTGAAAAGGAGAAAGTCCCAGTAGCCATTTGATTAACTGTTCAGCAATCTTATGGCTTGGGGGTAGAAGCTGTTCAGGAGCCTTTTGGTCGCTCCAGTACCACTTTCCATGCGGTAGCAGAGAACAGACTGTGACTTGGGTGGCTGGAGTCTTTGACAATTTTTGGGGCCTTCCTCTGACACCGCCTGGTTACTGGTCCTGGTTGACAAGGGAGCTCGGCCTCAGTGATGTTCTGGGCCATGTTCTGGGCAGCAGCCAGTCAAGACGCTCTCACTGGTGCAGCCGTATAACTTTTTGAGGATCTGAGGTCCCATGCCAAATCTTTTCAACCTCTTGAGGGGGGAATAGGCATGATAGGTCCTGAGTGATGTGGACACAGAGGAACTTGAATTTCTTGACCGTCTCCACCATAGCCTCCTCAATTTGAATGGGGGCATGCTCGGCCCTCCGTTTCCTATAGTCCACGATCAGCTCCTTTGTCTTTCTGACGTTGAGGTTGATACGGTGTTTGTGTGTGTACAGTGGAAGCTGAGCTAGAGAGCTATTCCCCGTGTCACCCTGTGGTTGACTTGCATCCATTTGAACTTCCTCTGCAAGAGACAGCACAAACAGATCTGGGGATCAGGCTAGTAGTTGGCATGAGAAGCAGGTCAAAAGTATTGCCTTATATAGGGAATAAAATGTTATTTGGGATTCAACCAGTGACTGGGAAAGGAGATTCCCTTACCGCTCTGAGGCACTCTGTTTTAAACTATTGTGCTGATGTGACATTATTTTCGCACCAAACACACCAAAACTCAAAATAAAGTCAGTGGGAAAGGTCTGGTTTTCGTAGCTCACCAAGAGAGCCAGGGGAATCCTAGGTAGGGAGGGAGAAAGGATGGAGGAATAGGGCAGCGAGCCACCCAGACAGACCTATAGGTTCTGGAACGCTGCACACTCCCCTTCCCTTGCCAGAGTAAACACTCATTAATTAGTTGTTTCCAACTGTGTGTTTGTGCTTGTTATAATGACGGAGACAGGCGTGGCTGGGGATGGGGTAGGCGCACTCATCTCTGGATGGGAGAGGGAGCAGGTTACAGTCTTTCCAGAATTGCAGTGTTGTAGAGTTTTTGAATGGAGTCTACACACCTACAGTACACTGCGTGCATAATTATTAGGCAAATTGTATACATTTTTACTCTTGAACAAACACAATGCTCTCAGTCAATCCAAAATGTTATTGAACCTCAAAGCTGAATGTTTAACAAAGGAAATGTGAGTTTTGTCTTTCTCAGTGGAATATATAATGGTGTAAACATTTATTAGACAACTATTAGCGTGCAGAATTATTAGGCAACTAAATTACAAAAATAATTTCTCAGAACTCACTTATTTATTCAAAATTTTTAGAGTAAGTGTAACAAATAAGTAACACAAAATGACAATTAAATAACATTTTTGGCCTTTCAAATAGTTGAAGTCAGAAGTTTACATACACCTCAACCAAATACATTTAATCTCAGTTTTTCACAATTCCTAACATTTAATCCTAGTAAAAATTCCCTGTCTTCGGTCAGTTAGGATCACCACTTTATTTTAAGAATGTGAAATGTCAGAATAATAGTAGAGAGAATTCTTTATTTCAGATTTTATTTCTTTCATCACATTCCCAGTGGGTCAGAAGTTTACATACACTCAATTAGTATTTGGTAGCATTGCCTTTAAACGGTTTAACTTGGGTAAAACGTTTCCGGTAGCCTTCCACAAGCTTCCCACAATAAGTTAGGTGAATTTTGTCCCATTTCTCCTGACAGAGCTGGTGTAACTGAGTCAGGTTTGTAGTCCTCCTTGCTCGCACACGCTTTTTCAGTTCTGCCCACACATTTTCTATAGGATTGAGGTCAGGGCTTTGTGATGGCCACTCCAATACCTTGGCTTTGTTGTCCTTAAACCATTTTGCCACAACTTTGGAAGTATGGTTGGTGTCATTGTCCATTTGGAAGATCCATTTGTCACCAAGCTTTAACTTCCTGACTGATGTCTTCAGATGTTGCTTCAATATATCCACATAATTTTCATTCCTCATGACGCCATCTATTTTGTTTAGTGCACCAGTCCCTCCTGCAGCAAAGCACCCCCACAACATGATGCTGCCACCCCCGTGCTTTACGGTAGGGATGGTGTTCTTCGGCTTGCAAGACTCCCCCTTTTTCCTCCAAACATAAAGATGGTCATTATGGCCAAACAGTTCAATTTTTGTTTCATCAGACCAGAGGACATTTCTCCAAAAACTATGATCTTTGTCCCCATGTGCAGTTACAAACCGTAGTCTGGCTTTTTTATGGCGGTTTTGGAGCAGGGGCTTCTTCCTTGCTGAGCAGCCTTTCAAGTTATGTCGATATAGGACTAGTTTTACTGTGGATATAGATACTTTTGTACCTGTTTCCTCCAGCATCTTCATAAGGTCCTTTGCTGTTGTTCTAGGATTGATTTGCACTTTTCGCACCAAGGCACATTCATCTCTAGGAGACAGAACGCGTCTTCTTCCTGAGCGGTATGATGGCTGCGTGGTCCCATGGTGTTTATACTTGCATCCTATTGTTTGTACAGATGAAAATGGTACCTTCGGGCATTTGGAAATTGCTCTCAAGGATGAACCAGACTTGTGGAGGTCTACAATTTTTTTCTGAGGTCTTGGGTGATTTCTTTTGAGTTTCCCATGATGTCAAGCAAGGTGCTGAGTTTGACAGTAGGCCTTTAAGTACACCCACAGGTACACCTCCAATTGACTCAAATGATGTCAATTAGCCTATCAGAAGCTTCTAAAACCATGACATAATTTTCTGTAATTTTCCAAACTGTTTAAAGGCACAGTCAACTTAGTGTATGTACACTTCGGACCCACTGGAATTGTGATACAGTGAAATATGAGTTAAATAATCTGTCTGTAAACAATTGTTGGAAAAATGACTTGTGTATATATATATACAATTGAATTCGGAAGTTTACATACACTTAGGTTGGAGTCATTAAAACTTGTTTTTCAACCCCTCCACAAATATCTTGTTAACAAACTATAGTTTTGGCAAGTCGGTTAGGACATCTAGGACATCTACTTTATGCATGACACAAGTAATGTTTCCAACAATTGTTTACAGACAGATTATTTCACTTATATTTGTGTGTGTAAGTGTATGTAAACTTCCGACTTCAACTGTGTATATATATATATATATATATATATATATATATATATATATATATATATATATATATATATATATATACAGTTACAGTTGAAGTCGGAAGTTTACATACACTTAGTTTGGAGTCATTAAAACTTGTATATATATTTCATGCTAAAATCCTCATATTAAACACCAATGGAATTCACAAAGTATATTTACGATTATGTTTTACAGCTTTGTCATTCTAGTTTTTTTTTATTCTTATTTGATTATTTTATATATCCTAGATGTGGGCTCCTGAGTGGTGCAGCGGTCTAAGGAACTGCATCTCAGTGCAAGATGTGTCACTATAGTACCTGGTTCGAATCCAGGCTGTGATTGGGAGTTCCATAGTTTGGAGCACAATTGGCCCAGCGTCGTCCGAATTTGGCCTGAGTAGGCCGTCATCGTAAATAAGAATTTGTTCTTAACTGACTTGCCTAGTTAAATAACAAATGTTATCTCAAAAACTTGAAAGTTACCAACATTCTGGTAGATTACTGGTAAACTACAAGTTTCCAGTATCATACCCTCATTTTGCAAACTTAGTTCCAGCCCACCAGTAACACAACTGGATAAACAAATTAAGAAGTGTGTTGGAATAAAAGTCAGTACACCCTATGGGTCTCCAGGAATTAAACAACATTCTGCTCTGAAGTCAATACAGGTTGGCCATGAGGACATGACACAACAAATCAACTATGGCATATCCTCCCCGTACCCTTTCCTCAGGGTTTTAGGCTATAGCTTTTAGTTTAGACATCTGTTGACATGTGATATCTAGATCCTATGGGATTATTGTTAGTCTGGACTACTGTTTTAAGTGTGATATGTGATATCGACATCCTATAGGGTGAATGGTAGTTTCACAACCAACTAAGCTGGTGTCAACTTGTTCCTCGAGGTGCCACTCATTTTGGATTTCAGTAGCTACTGACAGCTAGGCTCATCTAGAATGATTTACTGTCAATTTAGCAGATCTGAACCCCTGGTTTCCTGCAGGGCAGCAGTATGCAATACATGCCAGGACTGGTAGAGAAGACATGTTTAAACTCATTATATTGAATAGGCGTAATATACACTGGTAGACTTTACCATTAGGCAAAAGAGGCAATTGTCTCAGGCCTCACATCCTCAAGGGACCTTGTGAGCTGGACAATAAAACCTTTTTATTTTCTTTATAATTTCTCAGTTTAAGGCCCGTCCATGCTCCGCAAGCTGCAGCAATGAGGCGCTTTCAGAGCATGGGAGAGAAAATAAAAAGTAAGAAAGACGATTTCATTTGAACAGAATAATTACTTAACTAAGGAATTTCTTTAGTAAAAAGACAGGTGCTGCTGATTATACTGCCATCATTGTCGAGGCAGATGACATGAACAGTGCATTTGGAAAGTATTCAGACCCCTTGACTTTTTCCACATTTTGTTACACTACAGCCTTATTATGTAATGGATTAAATAGTTTTTTCCCCCCTCATCAATCTACACACAATACCCCATTATGACAAAGCAAAAACGGGTTTAGAGTTTTTTGCTAATTTATATACTGTATATATATTTTAAACTGAAATATCACATTCAGACCCTTTACTCAGTACTTTGTTGAATAACCTTTGGCAGTGATTACAGCCTCGAGTCCTCTTGGGCATGAAACTACAAGCTTGGTACACATGTATTTGAGGAGTTTCTTCCATTCTTCTCTGCAGATCCTCTCAAGCTCTGTCAGGTTGGATGGGGAGCGTTGCTGCACAACTATTTTCAGGTCTCTCCAGAGATGTTCGATAGGGTTCAAGTACGGGCTCTGGCTGGGCCACTCAGGAACATTCAGAGACTTCCGAAAACACTCCTGCGTTGTCTTGGCTGTGTGCTTAGGGTCGTTGTCCTGTTGGAAGGTCAAGCTTCACCCCAATCTGAGGTCCTGAGCGCTCTGGGGCAGGTTTTCATCAAGGATCTCTCTGTACTTTGCTCAGATAATCTTTGCCTCGATCCTGACTAGTCTCCTAGTCCCTGCCACTGAAAAACATCATGACAGAATTATGCTGCCACCACCATGCTTCACTGTAGGTATGGTGTCAGGTTTCCTCCAGATGTGACGCTTGGCATTCTGGCCAAAGAGATACATTTTGGTTTCATCAGACCAGGGAATCTTGTTTTGCATGGTCAGAGTCCTTTAGGTGCATTTTGGCAAACTCAAGCGGGCTCTCATGTGCCTTTTACTGAGGAGTGGCTTCCGTCTGGCCACTCTAACATAAAGGCCTGATTGGTGGAGTGCTGCAGAGATGGTTGTCCTTCTGGAAGATTCTCCAATATCCACAGAGGAACTCTGGAGCTCTGTCAGAATGACCATTGGGTTCTTGGTCACCTCCCTGACCAAGGCCCTTCTCCCCCGATTGCTCAGTTTGGCCAAGCGGCCAGCTCTAGGAAGAGTCTTGTTGGTTACAAACTTCTTCCATTTAAGAAATGATGGAGGCCACTGTGTTCTTGGGGACCTTCAATGCTGCATAAAGTTTTTGGTACCCTTCCCCAAATCTGTGCCTCGACGCAATCCTGTCTCGGAGCTCTACGGACAATTCCTTCGACCTCATGCCTTGGGTTTTTAGCTCGGACATGCACTTTCAACTGTGGGACCTTATATAGAAAGGTTTGTGCCTTTCCAAATCATGTCCAATCAATTGAATTTACCACAGGTGGACTCCATTCAAGTTGTCGAAACATCTCAAGGATGATCAATGGGAACAGGATGCACCTGAGCTCAATTTCGAGTCTCATAGCAAAGGGTCTGAATACTTAAGTAAATAAGGTATCTGTTTTTTATTGTTAATAAATGTGCAAACATTTCTAAAAACCTGTTTCGCTTTGTCATTATGGGGTATTGTGTGTAGATTAATGAGGGATTTTCTTTTTTTTAATCAACTTTAGAATAAGACTAGTGTAACAAAATACTTTACGAATGCACTGTATATGTAGCCCATTTACAGTACCAGTCAAAAGTTTGGACACACCTACTCATTCAAGGGTTTTGCTTTATTTGTACTATTTTATATATTGTAGAATAGTAGTAAAGACATCAAAACTAGAAATAACACATATGGAATCATGTAGTAACCAAAAAAGTTTTAAACAAATCAAAATATATTTTCAATTTTATATTCTTCAAAGTAGCAACCATTTGCCTTCATCACTGCTTTGCACACTCTTCAAATCAAAATGTATTTGTCACGTGTGCCGAATACAACAGGTGTAGACAGTGAAATGCTTACTTACAGGCTCTAACCAATAGTGCAAAAAAGGTATTTGGTGAACAGTAGTTAAGTAAAGAAATAAAAACAACAGTAAAAAGACAGGCTATACACAGTAGCGAGTCTACATACAGACACCGGTTAGTCAGGCTCATTGAGGTAGTATGTACATGTTGATATGGTTAGAGTGTCTATGCATATATGATGAACAGAGAGTAGCAGTAGCGTAAAAGAGGGGTTGGCGGGTGGTGGGTGGCGGGACACATTGCAGATAGCCCGGTTAGCCAATGTGCGGGAGCACTGGTTGGTCGGCACAATTGAGGTAGTATGTACATGAATGTATAGTTAAAGTGACTATGCATACATGATAAACAGAGAGTAGCAGTTGTGTCAAAAGAGGGGTTGAGGGGGGCACACAATGCAAATAGTCCGGGTAGCCATTTGATTACCTGTTCAGGAGTCTTATGGCTTGGGGGTAGAAGCTGTTCAGGAGCCTTTTGGTCCCAGACTTGGCACTCCAGTACCACTTTCACCGCCTGGTGTAGAGGTCCTGGATGGCAGGCAGCTTTGCCCCAGTGATGTACTGGGCCATACGCACTACCCCCTGTAGTTCCTTGCGGTCGGAGGCCGAGCAATTGCGGTACCAGGCAGTGATGCAACCAGTCAGGATGCTCTCAATGTTGCAGCTGTAGAACCTTTTGAGGATTTTAGGACCCATGCTAAATCTTTTTAGTTTCCTGAGGGGGAATAGGCTTTGTCGTGCCCTCTTCACGACTGTCTTGGTGTGTCTCAACTGTCTTGGCATTGTCTCAACCAGCTTCACCTGGAATGATTTTCCAACAGTCTTGAAGGAGTTCCCACATACGCTGAGTACTTGTTCGCTGCTTTTCCTTCACTCTGCGGTTCAGCCCTTAAACAGCCTTGAGTTGTGTTGGGTCATTGTCATGTTGAAAAACAAATGATTGTCCCACTAAGTGCAAACCAGATGGGATGGCGTATCGCTGTAGAATGCACCGTGAAGCATGGAGGAGTCTGCGTTGAATCCCAAATAAATCACTGACAGTGTCACCAGCAAAGCACCCCCACACTATCATACTTTCTCCTCCATGCTTCACCACGGTGGGAACCACACGTGCAGAGATCATCCGCTCACCTACTCTGCATCTCTGAAAGACATGGCGGTTGCAACTAAAAATCTCAAATTTGGACTCATCAGACCAAAGGACAGATTTCCACCGGTCTAATGTCCATTGCTTGTTTCTTGGCCCAAGCAAGTCTCTTCTTCTTAGTCGTGGTTTCTTTGCAGTAATTCGACCATGAAGGCCTGATTCACACAGTCTCCTGTGAACAGTTGATGTTGAGATGTGTCTGGTACTTGTAATTTCTGAGGCTGGTAACTCTAACAAACTTCCTGCAGCAGAGGTAACTCTGGGTCTTCCTTTCCCGTGGCGGTCCTCTTGAGAGCCAGTTTCATCATAGCGCTTGATGGTTTTTGAGACTGCACTTGAAGAAACTTTCAACATTCTTAAAATGTTCCGGATTGACTGTTATTTCTAGTTTTGATGTCTTTACTACTATTCTACAATATTGAAAATAGTACAAATAAAGCAAAACCCTTGAATGAGTAGGTGTGTCCAAACTTTTGACTGGTACTGTAAATGGGCTACATATACAGTGCATTCGTAAAGTATTTTGTTACATTAGTCTTATTCTAAAGTTGATTAAAAAAAAGAAAATCCCTCATTAATCTACACACAATACCCCATAATGACAAAGCGAAACAGGTTTTTAGAAATGTTTGCACATTTATTAACAATAAAAAACTCAAGAGGACCGCCACGGGAAAGGAAGACCCAGAGTTACCTCTGCTGCAGGAAGTTTGTCCAAACCTGGCTTAAAGTAATGATGGACTGTTATTTGTCTTTGTTTATTTGAGCTGTTCTTGCCATAATATGAACTTGGTCTTTTACCAAATAGGGCTATCTTCTGTATACCACCCCTACCTTGTCACAACACAACTGATTAGCTCAAAACGCATTAAGGAAAGCAATTCCACAAATTAACTTGTAACAAGTCCACCCCTGCTAATATAAAACGTAGTACATGAGGCTCACATTGAAACTCAGCAATGCATTCTTACTAAACAACGGCATTTTAAACGGCTGAATTGAAATGTTAAAAACAACTGTGGCCACAACAATAGGACTGTCCTCAGATACCTGTAATGACTGGCCAGGAGTTGTAATAACAGAAAACGACAGTCTCCATAAAACAATCTTCTCTTGTGAGATGCTCTGTCACTATTATTTTACACATCTTTTGTTTGAATGTTCTTGCATTCATCTCTTTTATTGCCTTCAGTGTAAAAACAATCATTCTCCTTCATCCTATTGTTTTACTGTAAAATGTATCACAATTTAAAATGGGCTTTCAATAAAGTTTTATTTGATTGATTTGTACACAATTAGTGGCTTTGTGTGGTTCAGTCAAGTTTTGGCAAGAGGGGACCATATCAGTCCATAACTTTCAGAGTGATCAGTGTAGTTTCCCAGTTGACCAGATGAGGGTAGTATGACTCTTCACATGGGAGAACTGCTCTATAAAGATGGAGAGAAGTGACTAAATCAAGCATTTATAGATGTTTCACAGAAGTTAGTACTTATTTTGAAAGCAGGAAACAATATTGGATTGCTAAAGCACAATAGAGGACTTAGGCATTTACTTTTATTGTAAAACCAGTTGACATTACAAAAAAAGATTGAGATTTTAAATAGTTGTCATGATGCGCCCTTTGCTAAGTGCTCCTCCCATTGGTCGCTCAGGCTACATCCCAAATGGCACCCTATTCCCTTTTTAGTGCACTACTTCTGACCAGGGTCCATATAGGAAATAGGGTGTCATTTGGGACAGAACTTCTGGCTTCTAGAGGACCTGTGAGCAGAGGTTGGGTTCACATTGAAACTTGCCAAATAGATTATTTATTGTACCCCTGAGAAAAGCCAGCCTTTCCTCAAACCATCAGAAAAATAAATACAATACACAAATATTGTAACCAGCATGTCAGTGTTTCCATTTCTGTGTATATTGTTTCCTTGACGTTTGCGGTGGAATCTGCTTGGGTTTAAAACCCCAGTCACACATACCCTAGAGGAGCTGTCTGTCTGACACTGGGCCTCGGCCTTGACTGGTTAGAGTTAAGTCCAGTTCCCGTATTCATAAAATGTCTCAGTGTATGAGGGCTGATCTAGGATCAGTTTCGCCTTTTAGATCCTAATGAATACAATTACAAATCGACAGTGGGTACCCAATCCTAGATCAGCACTGCTCTGTTCACAGCTTGAATCCAGAGTGTAGGGCCACCACTCCTCCTGTCAGGTTGTGGTAGCGGACAGAAAATAACCCTGCATCCTCAATCATTTGCTTGAATGTCTCCTGTAGAGGGAGAGAAGAGGAGAGAGAAACAGTTAGGTAAAAACATACAGCAAAACGTAAGTATACAAAACATACACAATATTCAATTGAATTATAAACAGCAACTGATGTAATTTAGTCGGGCAGTATTTGAAGAAGGTCATTTCAGGGAAATCTATTCAGCATAATTCTGGACACCAAAGGGCCAGACGGAATAGGTACAGAAGGATGATTGAATCATTCATTCTTACCTGGTCTGGGAACTTCCTGATGCTCTCCACCAGGTACTGATAGGACTTCCAGTCGCCAGCGATCACCTCCCCCAGCACTGGGATCATCTGGAAACTGTAGGCATCGTAGAGCCTGGCCAGCAGGGGGTTGGTGACTTTACTGAACTCCAGACACATGAACCTTCCCCCTGGCTTCAGCACCCGTACAGCCTCCTGTAGAGCCTGGGAATAAGACAGAGGAAAAACATTTTATTGGATCATTTTAGGGAAGTATTGACCCGTAGAAGAGTATTCTATTTGGCTACATTATCAAGTTTGATTTCTGGTGTACAATGAATGCAAGATGAATTACAAAATGTTTATTTTATTGCCTGCCAGGAGTACACTGAAATTAAGTGGATTGAGAAGGATTACCAGGTCTATGTGGGTGACATTACGGATGCCAAAAGCAATGGTGTACACATCAAACTGGTCATCATCGAAAGGCAGTTCCTCTGCATCTCCTACCACCCAGGACAGACCTGTGGCACACACACAGGTGAGGAAAAACACAGGGTTATGTCACATCATATATCCCCAGTCAAGCCAACAGAAATCATGAGCACTTATTGAACGCAAAGTTCACATACATGTCTAATGAGGATAATATGGGGTACTAAAGAAAGGTAGTAAATGGAGGCTAATACTGTGTGCATATAAATAATATAGATAGCAGCTTGACTAATCAGTGGGTGAGGTGATACACCAGATAATATACAATTCAATAAAAATGTTCAATTCAATAAAAATGTTCAATTCAATCTCCCTACCACTACTAATGCCCATGCTCTCCGCTTTCTGTTTGCCCACTTTTAACATCTCCTTGTTGATGTCACAGACTACAGCCCTGGACTCTCTGGCCTCTGTCTCCATCTCTATTCCCTCCGTGGGGGTCGTGTAGCTGGTTGATATCTCCTGCCAGGAGGGGGTCTGGTTGGCCCGGGCAGTCCGCCGTGCAACACGCTCCTGCTGAGACCTCACATAGTCCAGGAATCTGAAGGAGATGTCACCTGGAGGTGCACAGTTGAAGTGATTTATTTGAATTGACAGAGAAAAATTGAGTTACGAGTGTGTAACCAGTGGGATGTGAACAAAACATGCGCTTACAAGTCTAAGGTAGGGCTAGCTCACCACGAGAGTTTAATTCAAAAATCACCTGTGCTACATAAGGACTACTTTTATAATCACTGAATAAGAAGCCTACCTGTTCCTCCAGCTACGTCCAGTAGGCATATGCCTGGCTGGGGGTTCATAACATGGAGTAGCATGTCCTTCCAGAGCCGGTGGACCCCCAGACTCATAGCATCATTCATCACATCATACTTCGGGGCCACGCTCTCAAACACCTTGTAAACTGGAGATACAGGTGAAGTTTTGAACACAGATGAATAGGGGAAACCTACTCCATAATTATACAAATCTCTGGGTTAACGTTTTGAAGGAACAGAGTCGATATCAGGGACTGGGAGTAAAGCCCATATTACGCATTGGGGCATGCACCGTGGCAAAAGAGTTGGGGGGGCATGTAGACTAACTTACCCACGCGGATCGTTGTAGGGCAAGGTTAACAATCATTTTCAAGCGAGATAACATGAACTAAATTATAGAGGTAAAATGGTTTGCCTCTACAGACTTTGAGATACATTTGCAATGAACATACAATCCAAGGTCGGGGATTAAAATGGCCAACTGAACCAATATGTTAGGCGTATCAATTAATACATATCTGAGCAGCCTTAACGTAACTAACGTTACCTAACGTTAACTTTACCTCTCTCTGCCTTCTCTCCTTCGGACACAGTCTCGAAGCCGAAATGTGTACTTTTGTCCGCAGCACCATCGCTGAAACATCGACAAGATGAAAGATTTGAAGGGCAACTCGAACTGACTATTCGACCAGACACACTGCTGTTGACAGTTCGAGAAGCATCACGAACTATTCTCCGAGCGAGCAACCTAATGGAAGCCGCCATGTTATTTTTCTTCTTCTGTGGGCGGACTACAACCCAACAAGGTGTATTGCCGCCACCAACTGGACGGGTTGAAAAAACAAGGTAAAATAATATCCATACGTGACACGGAAAACGAACTTACTCAACCCAAATACAAATCAGTGGTTGAAAACGTACCCAATTGTCATACTTGAGTAAAAGTAAAGATTCCTTAATAGAACATGACTAAAGGAAAAGTGAAAGTCACCCAGTAAAACACTTATTGAGTAAAAGTCAAAGTATTTGGTTTTAAATATACTTAAGTATCAAAGGTAAAAAATATAAATAATTTCAAATTGCTTATATTAAGCAAACCAGACGGCACAATTGTATTTTCTTTTAAAAATTTACGGATAGCCAGGGACACACTCCAACACAGACACACTCCATTTACAAACGAAGCATTTGTGTTTCGTGAGTCCGCCAGATCAGAGGCAGTAGGGTAGACCAGGGATGGTCTCTTGATAAGTTCGTGAATCGGACCATTTTCCTGTCCTGGTACGCATTCAAAATGTAACAAGTACTTTTGGGTGACAGGGAAAATGTAAGAGTAAAAATTACATAATTTTCTTTTGGAATGTAGTGAATAAAAAGTCAAAATTGTCAAAATATAAGTAGTAAAGTAAAGTACAGACACCCTAAAAAACGACTTAAAACAACTAAAGTATTTTTTACTTAAGCACTTTACACCACTGATAAAAATAGTACCTTGACAAAACCAAACCAAAACACCCACTTCTTCCTTCCTTCCTTCAAATCCCCATATCTCCCTTCTCAGGCTCTAGGTCCTGAAAGGGTGGTACGGCTTGTGACAATACTCCATGCAACTCCTCCGCCGAGAGATCTTTCCTTTCAGTCCCAGGAACCGCTCCGCCGAATCCACACTGATATCTATTTTCCTGGACCTCCACCTTGGCAGTGCCAACAATCACCATAGCTATAAAGGCCACAAAGTCAACCTTGTTAAACATCTGGGTTTGGCTGGTGAAAGGCAACCCCTGCAGCTTTGATTTTTATTTAACTAGGCAAGTCAGTTAAGAACAAATTCTTATTTACAATGACAGCCTACACCAGCCAAACCCAGACGACGCTGGGCCAATTGTGCGCTGCCCTATGGGACTCCCAATCACGGCCGGATGTGATGCAGCCTGGATTCAAACCAGGTACTGCAGTGACGCGTCTTGCACTGGGATGCAGTGTCTTAGACCACTGTGCCACTCGGGAGCCCAGTGAAGGCCTATCCACCACCACGGACTCTTCAGGAGCACCATTCAAACCCTCAACCCTTTTAACAGCCACTGCATATGAAATGCTCTGGACAGCCCTGACTTTGGCCACCTCATTCTCTTTCATCCTCGTCGGGAATTCGAAAGACGTGGCTTCATGGTTCCCACCACAATTAAAACATGTCACATTTTCATCACTTTTAAAATACATGATATTATATTTTCCACAACTTGGACATCTCAACTTCTCCCTTCTGCAAACACTTGAAATGTGTCCGAAAGCTTTACACTGCATTGGTCTTGGGATAAATGCTCTGACTCTGTACTTTATATACCCCAACTGCACTTCAGTAGGGAGAGAGACCCTATATCAAAAACAAAAGAACAGAGACTTAACTACTTCATCACCACACGATTCATCCGACGTGCATCAATCACTCCAGGAATATTATTAATCTCTTCAACATCGACTTCCCACGGGATGCCAGATATTATCCCCTTGAGGGGTGCCCTGTTCCGAAGAGACACACACCACACATCAAACTTCTGAAATCGGTGAGACGCAACACACGTTCTTTCTGGTCCTCAGAAGTTAAAAAAATCTTAACAAGTCCGCCTCTAGTGAACCTCACAGTCTTCACTTTACTCAATCAATCAATCAATAAAATGTATTTATATAGGCCTGTTTACATCAGCTGATGTCACAAAGTGCTATACAGAAACCCAGCCTAAAACCCCAAACAGCAAGCAATGCAGAGGTTTGGCTGGTGGCTAGGAAAAACTCAATTATTGGACCTACTGAAGAGATGAGTCTTCAATAAAGACTTCAAGATCGAGACCGAGTCTGCGTCTCTCACATGGATAGGCAGACCATTCCAGAAAAATTGAGCTCTATAGGAGAAAGCCCTGCCTCCAGCTGTTTGCTTAGAAATTCTAGGGACAAAAAGGAGGCCTGCGTCTTATGACCGTAGCGTACGTGTAGGTATGTACGGCAGGACCAAATCGGAAATATAGATAGGAACAAGCCCATGTAATGCTTTGTAGGTTAGCAGTAAAACCTTGAAATCAGCCCTAGCCTTAACAGGAAGCCAGTGTAGAGAGGCTAGCACTGGAGTAATATGATATTTTTGGGGGGATCTAGTCAAGATTCTAGCAGCCGTGTTTAGCGCAAACTGAAGTTTATTTAGTTCTTTATCCTGGTAGCCGGAAAGTGGAGCATTGCAGTAGTCTAATCTAGAAGTGGCAAAAGCATGGATTCATTTTTCTGCGTCATTTTTGGACAGAAAGTTTTAGATTTTTGCAATGTTACATAGATGGAAAAAAGCTGTCCTTGAAACAGAGTTGACATGTTCGTCAAAAGAGAGATCAGGGTCCAGAGTAACGACAAGGTCCTTCAGAGTTTTATTTGGGACGACTGTACAATCATCAAGATTAATTGTCAGACCCAACCGAAGATCTCTTTGTTTCTTGGGAGATAGAACTAGCATCTCTGTTTTGTCCGAGTTTAAAAGTAAAACATTTGCCACCATCCACTTCCTTATGTCTGAAACACAGGCTTCCAGGGAGGGCCCACTTGGCGGCTTCACCATGTTTCATTGAAATGTACAGCTATGTATCGTCCGCATAGCAGGGAAAGTTATCATTATGTTTCCAAATGACATCACCAAGAGGTAAAATATATCGTGAAAACAATAGTGGTCCTAAAACGGAACCTTGAGCAACACCAAAATGTACAGTTGATTTGTCAGAGGACAAACCATTCACAGAGACAAAATGATATCTTTCTGACAGATAAGATCTAAACCAGGTCAGAACCTGTCCGTGTATACCAATTTGGGTTTCCAATCTCTCCAGAAGAATGTGGTGATCGATGGTATCAAAAGCAGCACTAGGAGCATGAGGACAGATGCAGAGCAATGGTCTGACGCCATTAAAAGGTAATTTACCACCTTCACGAGTGCAGTCTTAGTGCTGTGATGGGGTCTAAAACCAGACTGAAGCGTTTCGCATACATTGTTAGTCTTCAGGAAGGCAGTGAGTTGCTGCGCAACAGCTTTTTCAAACATTTTTGAAAAGAATAGGAGATTTGATATTGGCTGATATTTTTATATATTTTCTGGGTCAAGGTTTGACCTTTTCAAGAGAGGCTTTATTACTGCCTCCTTTAGTGAGTTTGGTACACATCCGGTGGATAGGGAGCCGTTTATTATGTTCAACATAGGAGGGACAAACACAGGAAGCAGCTCTTTCAGTAGTTTAGTTGGAATAGGGTCCAGTATGCAGCTTGAAGGTTTAAAGGCCATGACTATTTTCATCAATGTGTCAAGAGATATAGTATTAAAAAACTTGAGTATCTCCTTTGATCCTAGGTCCTGGCAGAGTTGTGCAGACTCAGGACAACTGAGCATTGGAGAAATACCCAGATTTGAAGAGGAGTCCGTAATTTGCTTTCTAATGATCATGATCTTTTCGTCAAAGAAATTCATGAATTTATCACTGCTGAAGTGAAAGCCATCCTGTCTTGGGGAATGCTGCTTTTTAGTTAGCTTTGCAACAGTATCAAAAATAAATGTATTCTTGTAACGGTCCTGACCTGTTTTCTGTTGTTTTTGTATGTGTTTATGGTCAGGGCGTGTGTTTTGGGTGGGCAGTCTATGTTTTCTGTTTCTATGTTGGTTTTGGGTTGCCTGGTATGGCTCTTAATTAGAGGCAGGTGGTTTGCGTTTTCCTCTAATTAAGAGTCATATTTAGGTAGGGTGTTCTCACTGTTTATTTGTGGGTGATTGTCTTCCGTATCTGTGTTATGTTTTGCACCATACGGGACTGTTCGGTTGTTCGTTTCGTTTTGATGTAGTCTGTTCCTGTCCGTGAGTTTTACGTTAGTTATGTAAGTTCATGTTCAGGTTTTTTCGTCTACGTCGTTTTCTTGTTTTGTAAGTTTGAAAGTGTTTGTTTTCGTGTTGCCATCGTGTCAAATAAAAGATGGCTTATTTCCCAAATGCTGCGTTTTGGTCTACTGATCCTTCTCTCCTCTCCTCATCCGAGGATGAGGAGAACGACAGCCCTTACAATTCTCCTCAATTAAGTTGTAAAAATAGGATGATCGAACAGCAGGGAGGGCTCTTCGATACTGCACGGTACTGTCTTTACAATCTAATCGGAAGACTTCCAGTTTGGTGTAGCGCCATTTCTGTTCCAATTTTCTGGAAGCTTGCTTCAGAGCTCGGATATTTTCTGTATACCAGGGAGCTAGTTTCTTATGACAAATGTTTTTTGTTTTTAAGGGTGCAACTGCATCTAGGGTATTATGCAAGGTTAAATTGAGTTCCTCAGCTAGGTGGTTAACCGATTGTTGTACTCTGACGTCCTTGGGTAGGTGGAGAGAGTCTGGAAGGGAATCTAGGAATCTTGGAGTTGTCCGAGAATTTTTAGCACAGCTTTTGATGATCCTCGGTTGGGGTCTGAGCAGATTATTTGTTGCGATTGCAAACATAATAAAATGGTGATCCGATAGTCCAGGATTATGAGGAAAAACATTAAGATCCAAAATATTTATTCCACGGGACAAAACTAGGTCCAGAGCATGACTGTGGCAGTGAGTAGGTCTGGAGACATGTTGGACAAAACCCACTGAGTCGATGATGGCTCTGAAAGCCTTTTGGAGTGGATCTGTGAACTTTTTCATGTGAATATTGAAGTCACCAAAAATGTGAATATTATCTGCCATGACTACAAAGTCCGATAGGAATTCAGGGAACTCAGTGAGGAACGCTGTATACGACCCAGGAGGCCTGTAAACAGTAGCTATAAAAAGTCATTGAGTAGGTTGCATAGACTTCATGACTAGAAGCTCAAAAGACGAAAACCCAGTAATTTAATTTTTTGTAAATTTAAATTTGGGATCGTAAATGTTAGCAACACCTCCGCCTTTGCGGGATGCGCTGGGGATATGGTCTCTAGTGTAACCAAGAGGAGAGGTCTCATTTAACACAGTAAATTCATCAGGCTTAAACCATGTTTCAGTCAGGCCAATCACATCAAGATTATGATCCGTGATTAGTTCATTGACTATAACTGCCTTGGAAGTGAGTGATCTAACATTAAGGAGCCCTATTTTGAGATGTGAGATATCACAATCTCTTTCAATAATGACAGGAATGAAGGAGGTCTTTATTTACCCAGCACTCTCTCCACCAGTTTGGATATCTCAAATGTATTCTTCAAGATTGGGAATCCGATCAGCTGCTCCTCCTCAACAAACCATACTTCTACAAGATACATTCTCAGCACTGTACACTACTTTGCCACATTTTCCATTATTTTGGACAATATTCTAATCAGCGCCCGCTTCCGCCATCTTTCAGGCCGCCATGGTGAATCTCATGCCGCTTTAAAAGCAACTGGGAACTCGGAAATGTCCGACTTCATTGCGTTCAAGACAACTGGGAACTCAAATGTGTTTTGAATGGTCATCCGACCCAAGTTGGAAACTGGCATATTTTTTAAAAAGTACCACATGACAACTGGGAACTGAAAAAACGAGGTCAAACCATGACTTTGGTGATCTTCAGGTCGGAAAGTCGAAGCTCTAGAAAGATGCCAGAGATTCCGAGTTGGATGACCGTTCAAAATGTTTTTGGTTAGTTCAAGTTGTGTACTTGTGGGACATGGATAAAAAGAGGTACTTCATGTGTACGACTTCTCTAAACTGTTTGTGACTATAATGTTTATCCACTGTACTAGTACTTTTACTTCAGTACTACTACAGTATAATAGTATACTTTTCTCTATGTGTATAAACAACAATTCCCTTTTCCATCTCTACTGTTAAATATTATTCTATTTTCTCACCTCAAAATCAATCAAAGTTTATTTGTCACATGCACAGGCTTACTTGCAAGCTTGATTCTCATTTGAGTTAAATACGTCAAATTTTGTCTCACTCATTTTGATGCAATTTCAGCACGATTATATATACAGTAGGTTAGTGTTCAACACCAATGTTTGTTTTATGTTTGATAAATGCTCTGTTTTCACAAAACTGAAAATAAACGGACCTGTAAACACATTGCGCACTCGCACGCACGCACGCACACACGCACGCACGCACACACACACACACACACACACACACACACACACACACACACACACACACACACACACACACACACACACACACACACACACACACACACACACACACACACACACACACACACACACACACACACACACACACACACACACTAGCCTATTTGTGGTTTTATCCTACTCCAGTTTCTGACTTCTTCTACCTCTTTATCTTTTAGTGCAGAAAGTGGCAGTTTTCCTGCCTGTTCATCGATTGGGACCCAACCTTTTCTCTTTTCTATGGTAACTGAACACCCGGATCCATTGTCTCTATTGTTGTGTTAATTAAAGGCTAGGTCTCATGTTCGGAGGGGGAAGCTGGCACCAGTCTGTTCTCATGGCCTCTGCTACAGGGAAGGTGATAGAAGGAACAGGGGACAGGGCCATGGCCTGCATGGCCATCTCATAGGGACCCAGTGGATGGTGGAAACACACTGGCTATGTGGTGAGAGAAGGGAGAAAAAGTCCTCCTACGTCTCTGTGTCACATATACAGCGAGAGAGAGGGGTAAGTTAGAGTCACAGGACTAGTGTTACAGCCTAACAATAGCTAGGCAGCACCAGTGGACCAGCGGAGTGAAAAGAGCAGTCAGGGTTGATGCAAGGCGAGGTGTCATGTAGTCTGTGTGTGTGTGTGGTAGCAAAAGACTATGTTTCTCTGTCTCTCTCTATCTCCTTCCCTTCTTCACAGAGCAAGTCTCTCTCATTATCTCTGTCTCCATGCTATTCTGAGTTATTAGTAGAGTGTGCTGCTGTCTTCATTCTTCCATTCTTCTAAGCCTACAGTTGTAAACTGGTATGGAGCAGAAATGCATGCCACCAGTAGAGGGGGCAAGATGACAGTATTTCAAAGTAATAAACATTCAGGTCAACTCTTCACCACAGGATTTTTTTTACATGTTAACAGACACTTATCCAGCAATTAGGGTTAAGTGCCTTGCTCAAGGGCACATCGGCAGATTTTTCACCTTGTTGGCTCAGGGATTCGAGCCCACAACCTTTCAGTTACTGGCACAACGTTCTAACTGCTAGGCTACCTGTCGCGTGGGTGAGGCTCCACAATGGTAACATATCCTGATCCATGGTCATGTTGTACATCATATTTCCCTTCAAAAAATGTAATGATCTGCCTCACTTTAAGTTAATTATCTGTTCTAAATATGTGTCCTGTCGGATTCAAACTAGATATGCAGTGACAGTGTAAGTCTTGCTTCAAAATAAAACAAATTATGTGTGCAATTTTATTTGACAAATTACAAGTCCTGTTGAGTTAAGTTATCTAGAGCCTCTTGCCCTCTTCACTAGTCCAGTTGAAGAAAAAAATACACATACCTACACAAATGTTTTAGATTATAATATATCCGTTCATGTTTTTACTTTTTATGCGGTTCCAATTGAATCTCTGACCTCATACTCTTCCAAATCTGCAGGTTGCATGACTGACAATGGGTCAAACATGGCACCCCCAATCCCATACCTGGGTTCACATAGGATTTAAAATATTTTAAATACTTTGAGCGTTTGCCCTAGCCTGCCTGGTGTGCCAGGGGTGCCGCATTTGCTTGGTTTTCACTTTTGGGACTTCTCTATTGTTGCAATGCAATTGGCTAGCTCAATCAAGTTTAGCAAAATTATTTGAAATGATTTAGAGTAGTATTTGAGGTCTACTCCGAATACCCACCACTCTGTCTCTATGCATCTACAGAGAGATAGCATGAGAGAGTCTGGCAGTCATTTCAGACATACGATAAGGATTCTGCTGCTTTGGAGAAAAACAGGGCTTGAATTACCCTCCGTGCAGTCTTTTCAAGCCCTGACTGAAGTGGCGCAAAAGGACTATGGATGCTTAGTGGAGGCACTGTGGATGGTTAGTTTAAGTTGTAAATAGGTACTTCATGTGTACTACTTCTCCCCAAAAAATTGTGACTATAATGTTTATCCACTGTACTAGTACTTTTACTTCAGTACTACTACAGTATAATAGTATACTTTTCCTCTATGTGTATAAACAACAATTCCCTTTTCCATCTCTACTGTTAGATATTATTCTATTTTCTCACCTCAAAATCAATCAAAGTTTATTTGTCACATGCACAGGATACAACATGTGTAAACAGTACAGTGAAATGCTTACTTGCAAGCTTTTCCTCGACAATATCAAAGGTAAAATTCTAAACTAAAAGAAGAGCAGGGAATCAATTACTGGGTCACTTCAAATGAAAAAAAAACACACACAAGAAATAGAAACACACCAGTATTGAATGCAATAAGGTCAGTATCAGTACTATATCAATGTGCAGGGATACTGGTGGTTCACATGTATTCACACTGTACATGTGAATATCCATATAATGTATGCTGAAAATGTGTAGGGTAGGTCTTGTGTGCTGGTGTGACAGACGAAGTGACAGACGATGTCAACTAATCACGGCTGGACACAGGAATAAGAAACATGCATACAGAATTTATTTAGCAACCAGGACACATTCATTTAAATAAAACTACAAAGATACTTAACTTATACAAAACATAGATTATATCCCATTCACATACAAAATAATAATAATTTACTGTATAAATTACAATTTCACTAATTTATTTACAATTTTTTATGAAAACAATATTTTGTATTTCCCCCAAAACCCATTGGTCTCCATATCACACAGAGCTGCTCATCTTGTTATCATGACAAGAGTACGGAGTAACATTTTGAATGAATGGCAGATTATATTATTACTATAAATATATGGAGGTACCATGGGAGAAAATGGAGTTGGTATTATTACGACATACACACACACACACACACACACACACACACACACACACACACACACACACACACACACACACACACACACACACACACACACACACACACACACACACACACACACACACACACACACACACACACACACACACACCCACACAGAGAGAGAGAGAGAGCTCCAAAAGTATTGGGACACATTTGTTGTTCTTTTTGCTCTCTACTCCAGCCCTTTGGATTTGAAATGATACAATGACTATGAAGTTAAAGTGCAGAGTGTCAGCTTTAATTTGAGGGTATTTTCATCCATATCAGGTGATCAAATATTATACCCCCCAAAATACTAACCTTCCCTGTTATTGTAAGGGTGAAAGGTTAAGTCTTGGGGTTATGATATTTGTGCATCTGTAACTTTCTCACTTATTATTATTCACGATTCATTCAGGATTATCTGTAATCATGGTGGCATCCACATTTATGTAGAAGTGTTTAGAAGCATATTCTATTCTTATTTACAATAAAAGTGACTCCAAAATGACACAATACATTATTTACCGTGAATTTCTATTGGGCACAAAAGAATCTGAATCAACAAAAACAAACAGCAAATGCATCCTACAAATTTGTAGTTTTGATGTAGTCATTGCATGCTATAAATATGGGACCAAATACTTAACTTTAATACACATAAGTGAATTTGTCCCAATACTTTTTTGTCCCGTAAAACAGGGGGACTATGTAAAAAAAAAAGTGCTGTAATTTCTAAACGATTCATGAAAATACCCTCAAATTAAAGCTGACAGTCTGCAATTAACATCATTTCAAATCCAAAGTGCTGGAGTACAGAGCCAAAATAACAAACAATGTGTCACTGTCCCAAAGGTTTTGGAGCTCACTCTATGTCTTACTATACTTGCGAGGACTTTTTGGAGACCAACAATTGATTCCCATACAAAATCCTATTTTCCCTAATCCCTAACCTTAACCCATAACCCTAAACCTAATTCCTAACCCAAACCCGTAATTCTAACCCTAACCCTAATTCTAACCCTAAACCCTAAACCAAAAATAGCCTTTTTACAAGTAAGGACTTCTCTGATGTTTTGGTTTACTATTCTTGTGAGGACTTCTGGTACTCACAAAAATAGTAAAATGTGTACACACGCACACACACACACACACACACACACACACACACACACACACACACACACACACACACACACACACACACACACACACACACACACACACACACACACACACACACACACACACACACACACACACACACACACACACACACACACACACAGTCTCCCTTTCTCTAAGCACAAACTGCACTGAACATAACTTGTACTGCGATAATTAACATGAGTAACAGATGAGCAGACAGCCAAAATACAACATTAGGTCACCCAGCAGACAAACATCAGAGTAGAGAAGAAGAAAAGTTAGAGGCCCTTTCATTAAGTCACACCTACGATAAATCCTAAACCTTATTCCATTGTGACTCAAAAGTTGTGCACTATATATAGTTTGGGAATAGGGTGCCATTTGGGACACAACCACTGGTCCCTTTGATGTTTTAAGTAGAAATTGCGCACCAATATTGAATTTTAAAAGCCTGTTATATTAAATGAAGTGCCCTTTAATATAGACCACATGGACAATTCAATAAATCCAATTTTTGTTGAAATAAATGAAAAAATCTGCACTTGAAAAAAAATCTTCACTTTCACCTTGTCATGTTGTTCTGACTTGTAGGAAGATTTGAACCCACTTAACCACAAAATGTCATTATGTTTTCACCATCATTGTAAAGCCCTAATTATGTTCTTGCTTTGACAGAGTTATTTCTGAAGATTATTATTTATTTAATGTGATTAGTGATTAATATACGTCTGCCACTCATTTTAAGGTCAACCCTGTTACGTGAACTGAAATCTCGTTTTAATTTAGTGAAACTATTACTATTTAAATTATTTTTTCAAAAGAAACATTGTAACATGTAATAGTCAAATCATAGTGTAAAGGCAGGTGAGCTGGGTCAACTCTTTTTGGCCTGTTGCACAGAACAAGCTTCCATTCCCTCTGTCACAGGTCATCAAAAGCATGGCTGATTTAAGCTGAGAACTTCAACCCTGTTACAGTCAATGAAGTATATAAACTCTGGATTGCTGATGCTATGTATTGGAAAAACGAAAGGCTTTGAAGCCACCAGTCGGCCATATTGGCACTCCTCAGAAAAGCAGTCCTCCATAGGAATGAATGGAATTCTACAGTATTGAAATTAAATGTTTCAAAGACAAAATTGTATCTATTTAAGTATTTGTGTTGTTGTAGTGGGGACAGTAACAGTGCTTTCTAAAAATTATACTTTAAGGAATTTTTTTACATTTATTTATTCCTTTAGAATTTTTATGTTTAGCAAACATACATTTATGTAAAAGTATGCATTAAGGTGTCTGTAATATAATAAATGTGACAAAAACAAATGTAGACATTAATAAATGCATATCCATAGCTTCCAATTTATTTTAATTCTTTTACAAAAGTGGGGGAGTGCCAAAATGGAGGTGCGGTGGCTTCAAAACAGCGCCCCCTTGTCGGTCATCTAGAGTATATACAACTCTGTTACTTTAATGGCACTTTATTGACACTCACAATAGTATTTTTTTTAACCCCTTGGGGTTGGAAAACGTGTTGTTTTATGTAGTTGAACATGTGCTGTTTATGACAGAATGTTAAAATGAGGTGAAATTAAATTATTTTTTTGACCAAGTTACACTACCTGAAATGTCATCTATCCATACAATTTTGCATATCATCTTTTACCCTTTTGTTGCAAGTGCTCTCAATGTCAAGATTGCACTTTGCAAATCTCCTATCATCAGTTTCAAACGGTTTTGGTTCGAGAGTAAATAAGAGCCAAGCAGGATTTAAGTACTATTTATCTGTCACCATACAAGTAGCGGCAAATTTAAGTGCATTGACGTTTGGACCAGATTAATCAGCTTTCACTGTGTTTGAGATTGTTGGGAAAAACAAAGCCATAGAAATAGAATTCTAACATTATTATACATACACAGTATAATGTAATATATATTGACATATATTTCATCTATGGTTCAACCTCTCTTTATGGAATTCCAACCTGCTGTATTCAAGGGGCACATTAATGCATAGTGAACTTTCACGTGTCCTCAATGCTCACAGAAACACGCCGGACTGCAACAGTCTGCTTGCCTTGCACAGTGGACTATCACGAGTGCTTTCATTCATTCATTCCACATTATTTGTGCTTTAGCTGTACGTTGAGAGAGGTTGTTTGGGTCTAGTGAGCCCTCTGAATGTGGGAATGAATCTGCTGCTGAAGACAGGGGGAAAAAAGTGCTCCAACCTCCGAGCTAAGTAGCAGTTGATGAGTAAGTACAAAAACGACTTTGAAGGACTTTGCCATTGCTTTGCCGAGACAAAATGAAAGAGCAGGACATATGTCATCATCATCATCCCCCACATTGAATTACGCAATATACAACACAATTTACCCCCTCCTTGTAATCAAATGGCAACATAACGATAGCAATATGTTCAGTAATGTCCAAGAAGACTATGCATAAGAGCACATAGAAAGAAAAAGATACAAAAATGAAGTCTCGCCCACGCTACAGTAATTCCCATCGACATCGAGTCTGTCATAGGGTGGGGATCACAAGCAATAGACTCAAAGACAGTGAGAAGGGGGGGGGGGGGAAAGAAGCCTAGCAGGCTTGTTTAAGATCCTTAAGGCACTTAAACATAGTTAAACCAGAAAGATAAGAACCACAGCTGAGCGGATGAGAGAGTACCTCTGAGCATTTCAAACACTCTTTTAAATGGCAGTTGTTTAATGAAACCACATCCCTCATCCACCAGCGGCCATGGGAGAGACTCTTAATACAGTTTCCTCCAGAGGCAGTGTGGAAGAGATAGCAGTGTCTGTGGTGGAACTGCTTTAGAACTTTCAAATCCACAAGTGGCTCCTGGCATTATATCTAAAGCGGACATTACCATTGGCTGCACGGAGTCGCATTAAGAGAAATCCCATGCAGCCCTCTTTAGAAGTTCGAACACTGGAATGTGAGTTGTGATCTATACCTCGATTACGCCTTCTTCGTCTAATGATTTTTAATTTGAGTGTCATTATTTCTAGATAGCCTACACTTTCTCGTTCTGAACTTCTAACGTGAGCTGCGGGTGTGGCTTTGTGACAATGGTCAAGAGCACCTGCTAACCGATTTGACTGCTCCAACAGTTACACCTCTGACACCACCAAAACATCAGATATCGCTGTTTAACGCTTGATCTGATTGAATCTAGGCCTTACTCTGACCCCTTGTGATCCAACCACTTGTTCTGTGAGACACCTATGACAGTCACTGATAGGGAATATGCATGGCTCCCTCAGTTGTTCGCAGGTTAGCGAATTTGGAGAGATTGTCAGACATTTTGTGCCCCACCGGCACACAGTTACAATGAAAGGCCCGCATTCTGGAGGAGTCCTATGGAAACTACTTGCTTTGGCCCCAGCCAACTCTTGTCTCTAGAGGAGGACTCCAATGCTCTCAGACATCCATGAACGATGGAAGTGGAACCCATAGAAGATGAGTTCCCTACAGTAAAACATCCACCTCACACTGTATAGCTGCCCTCCTCTCCTGCCTTGTACACAGCAGACACAGACAGCCCTGTCTGGATCCCCTTTAGGGATTTGGCTCTTGGGCCATTTGGTAGTAGTCACTCAGTGAGTCAGTGAATCAGTCATTAGTGATTATGTTAGCTTTGTAGCTCAGTACCCCATAGAGTCTCATTGGTAGAGGGGCTAGCTCTGTAACTAGCTCTGGTACGGTAGGCCCTGGTACATGATGGTGATGATGTTAGTAGACCAGACTGCAGTTCGCTAGTTGCCCACCAGAGGGCTGAGGTCTCCGTGGTGGTTCTTTAGCTTCTTCTTGAAGAGGGAGATGGTGGAGGGCCGGTAGAAGATGATCCAGGGCTCGGACGCAGCACTCTGCACGCTGCAGCTCTCTGAACCACTGCTGGTCGGGATGTTGGGAGATCTGGAAAGAGACGAGGGATGAGGGGGGGAGAAGAGAGAGAAATAGATATGGCAAGAGAGAATAGTAACATTAGGTTACATATTCCACTGGCTGGGGCTCTCACAGCGTTAAAAATACATTAGATGCAATAAACTACACTTCGGTTACACTTTTGAGGCATTCGTACAATAAAACTTTATTGTCCATAATTTACATCAAACAACGTAAAATGTAATACTTACTTCACTGTAATATGCAGTAGTAGTTTAGCCACCATGGCTATGACTGTCAGAGTCAGGAGAGCAGCTAGAGCGTAGATGGTCCACACTGTCAACACAGAAACACAATTGAAATCAGGCAGTTTAGAAGAAAACATACCAGTTAAGAAGCACCCTATGCACTTGAGTAGACTCTCAGACAGGCGTGGAGAAACCTGACCAGAAAGAGATAAAAGGGATCTATAAACTAAAAACAGTCTGGCACATCTACACCATATTTGTACAGTACTATACACTGAGTGCACAAAACATTAAGAACACCTTCCTAATATTGAGTCGCACCCCCTTTTGACCTCAGAACAGCCTCAATTCGTCGGAGTATGAACTCTACAAGGTGTCGAAAGCATTCCACAGGGAGGCTGGTCCATGTTGACTCCAATGCTTCCCACAGTTGTGTCAAATTGGCTGGATGTCCTTTGGGTGGTTGACCATTCTTGATGCACACGGGAAACTGTTGAGAGTAAAAAACCCAGCAGTGTTGCAGTTCTTGACACACTCAAACCGGTGCGCCTGGCACCTACTACCATACCCCGTTCAAAGGCACTTCAATATTTTGTCTTGCCCATTCACCCTCTGAATGGTACACATACACAATAACATGTCTCAATTGTCTCAAGGCATAAAACTCTTTGTTTAAACGGTCTACTCCCCTTCATCTACACTGATTGAAGTGGATTTAACAGGTGACACCAATAAGGAACCATAGCTTTCACCTGGATTCACCTCTTCAGTCTATGTCGGGAAAGAGTACACTCAGTGTAAGGCTTGATCTACCGGCACACGTTAGCCTAAAGGCCTTTATCGCAACCGATTCAGATGGTAAAATATTAGTACCTGCGTTATTGGTGCACATCTGTTACTGAACAGCCAGCTATAAAATCTAAGTATAACCTCCCAGTAATTTACTGGGTAAAAAAACACCAATGTTTCGGCATCACTGTGCCTTCTTCAGGGTAATGTCATGAATGCTTGAACCAGGTTATGTAGACAACTAGTGCAACCAATGTCAATAGTGAGGGGTGTATCGTAACTGCTATCTTGATCAGAATGAATTGAGCGAAACTGTTAAAAGACAATAGCACACAGCATATTGAATATATTATGCCATTCTTATCATTAGCATTAGTATAACATTAGCGTCAACATACATTGTTTAATTTAATTTCACCTATATATTAAAATATTTCCAATTTCATTAAATGTTTTTGTTACATGTAATCTTTTGGTTCAACCTTAATGCCCAAAAAATTACTGGGAGGTTATAAATATGGGGTGTGCGACTCTCTTTGTTTTCATAGCTTACAGTTTATTCACCGTTAGTCAGCACCTCTACACTAAAGCATTTTCTCTGGGTGTGCGCCAGCTCATGCTTTTTATTTTAATATATACTGAACAAAAATATGAATGCAACATTTAAAGTGTTGGTCCCATGTTTCATGAGCTGAAAATAAAAGATCCCGAAAATGTTCCATATGCACAAAAAGCTTAAACAAATTTGTTTACATCCATGTTTGTGAGCATTTCTCCTTGGCCAAGATAATCCATTCACCTGATAGGTGTGGCATATCAAGAATCTGATTAAACGGCATGATCATTACACAGGTGCACCTTGTGCAATAAAAGGCCACGCTAAAATGTAAAGTTTTGTCATACAACACGATACCACAGATGTCTCAAGTTTTGAGGGAGCAGTGCAATTGGCATGCCGACTGCAGGAATGTCCAACAAAGCTGTTTTTAATGTTCCTTCCTCCACCATAAGCCACCTCCAAAGTCGTTTTAGAGAAGTACGCCCAACCGGCCTCACAACCGCAGACCACGTCAGCCCAGGATCTCCACATCTGGCTTCTTCACCTGCAGTATCGTCTGAGAGGGTGCTGAGGAGAATTTCTGTCTATAATAAAGCTATTTTGTGGGCCTGGCTCCCCAGGGAGTGGTCCTAGCTCCCAAATGGGTGGGCCTATGTCCTCCTAGGCCCACCAATGGCTGCGAGCTTGCCCAGTCGTGTGAAATCCGTAGATTCTGGCCTAATGAATGTATTTTAATTAACTGATATCCTAATATGAACTGTAACTCAGTAAAATCTTAGAAGTTGTTGCATGTTGCGTTTATATTTTTGTTCAGTATATATTCCTATAACCAAACAGGTCTCACACCTTTTTTGTAAAACATACAGTTTTTGACCAATCAAAACCAGCGTGAGACCACAGAGGCAGACAGGGACGCTGTAGGTTACACATAAGAAAACCCTGAGAAAGGGACGCTGTTGGTTACACATAAGAGAAACCCCAGAAAGGTATGATGTAGATTACACATAAGAGAAACCCCAGAAAGGTACGCTGTTGGTTACACATAAGAGAAACCCCAGAAAGGTATGATGTAGGTTACACATAAGAGAAACCCCAGAAAGGTACGCTGTTGGTTACACATAAGAGAAACCCCAGAAAGGTAGGCTGTTGGTTACACATAAGAGAAACCCCAGAAAGGTATGATGTAGGTTACACATATTAGAAAGCCCAGAAAGGTGCGCTGTTGGTTACACATAAGAGAAACCCCAGAACGTTAAAAAAACAGTACCAAAGGTACAAAAAAGAAACAAGTAGTAACTGAGAGATGGAGAGGTAGGACGTTGCAACGTCAGTATCAATAGAGGTGAGTCATAGTAGAAAGCTCTATTAGAAACCCAGAGAAGTAGAAAGATATGATGTTGGTAACTGATAGATAGAAAACAACAATATTGGTATCTACATACTAGAGGTGTGTCCGTTGGTCCCGTTGGGTTGGTCCCACTGACCTGGCATGTTGTGGTCCGGTTTACCGGGACTGGACGTTATCACATAGAGGATTTGAGAGGAACGTCCGTTATCGCTCCCGTTAGACTTCTCCGTTACGCCGTTAAGCTCAGGCTTCACTGTACTAGTGACCTCCTCTTCCTCCTCATCCTCATCCATAGGTCTGGTGTCCAGGCCTCTCAGCGCTGAAACAACAACAACAAATACAATGTTTCCATGGGCCTAATGCAACGAAGATCGGCCTGTAGATTATTGGCAGATGATCTCTTGTCAAACCATCAATACATGATAAATTCACCAACGCAGCTGATCGCAATTGCAAGCAGCATTGGCCACCGATTTACTGCTCCTCGACACGGATGTCGGGTTTATCTTTTAGTCCTCATTGCAACCAAAATTAGCACAAAAAAATCCCTCTGGTGGGTATTATCATTGGAACAATTTCATCTGGCAGTACTACTTGACTAAGGACGATTTATCTATTTGACAATCATTCCGCACAACTAAAATAAAGTATTTTATGCCCTCGTTTTACCACAGCAAATCTCTATGGCAATGTAGCCTACCCTATGCAAATCTATGGTGTAGGAATACTTTTTCCTACACCATGTTTCCAATTAATGTTATCCATTAATGATTTTACTTGTCTGAATCGAATATGGTCATTTCTTATCAAGAGGGTAAAAGGAAATATTCCATTTGACATTTGAAACTAAATCGTGATTGCATTGTATTTTGAATCAAATTATATTGTATTCTAATAATAGTAATGAAGTTATTTAAAGTTGCACAAATAATATATCATTGTGTTTTTAAACCAATAATTTTAATCGCTTGAAAAAACTAACAAACATACACTACCGTTCAAAAGTTAGGGGTCACTTAGAAATGTACTTGTTTTTGAAAGAAAAGCACATTTTATGTCCATTAAAATAACATCAAATTGATCAGAAATTCGTTGTTGATGTTGTCAATGACTATTGTAGCTGGAAACGGCAGATTTTTTATGAAATATCTACATAGGCGTACAGAGACCCATTATCAGCAACCATCACTCCTGTGTTCCAATGGCACGTTGTGTTAGCTAATCCAAGTTTATTATTTTAAAAGGCCAATTGATCATTAGAAAATAATTTGCAATTATGTTAGCGCAGCTGAAAACGGTTCTGATTAAAGAAGCAATAAAACTGGCCTTCTTTAGACTAGTTGAGTACACTCAATACACTCAATAGTAAACCTTTATATTTTCGTACAGGTTTACAGTAATTAGGCCATTAGGCCTACTGCGGCATATTGTACTTTATTGAAGAAACAATATTTGAATTGGAAGGAAATGTGGTGTGGAGATTCATCTATTATTTGGAAGTCGTTATCCAAAGAAACAAATACAAAGGGCTTGGTTTGATAATGATATTTAAATTGTATGTCACACATGTTGCTGCAATCCATGGGGAGGCACTTTAATTTACAATGTGGTAATTCATTAAAAGTTGGTCTTCTATACATTTATTTTCGCAGAAGAGTGGCCTCGATGTAGCCATAATTGGCTGAATTGTCTACAATTAAACGTGTTAACTAAATCATTTTAATTGACATAGGCTACATTTTGAGTCAAATCATTTTATTTCGGTTGCCATATGTAATATTCTTCCTTTTTCCTTATTTAAATTTTGCTGATAGGGTACTACTTCATTTGGGTGGGAGTAGTCAACACAAATAAATATGATTTCCTATGCCATTTCCGCTGTCTTGCATCCAGACGGCTTGACACCATAACAGGGTCAGATCAGCTGGTCTACAAGTTTGATAAAAATAAATAAGTGCGGCCCTCCACTGAATTATGAAATCCCAGTGTGGCCCCAGGACCAAAATTATTGCCCACCCCTGAGCTAAGACTTTGTCTAAATTAACAAGGTTAATTTATGAAATTATCAAAACATGTTATTAAAATCCCTTATCCCTACCATGAATGGTGGCCTAAATCTTTACTAGGAGTTAAAGGTTTTTGTCTGACATAACTCAACTTGACTGCAATTTTCCCACATGTTCTCTATTTGATACAACAGAATGCAGTGCTTGCTTCAAACCTTGGTTCGACAGGAAATTCCTCAGACGTCATCTGAGAGCATTTATCCTCATCTGAGAAGGAAATTAACATTGCACCACTCAGCACTGTATGGATGTACTAACATCCAGCTTAGCCTCAAGAGAGAATCTCTCTCGCTCTCATTCCCCATGCTTTTCTCCTCCCAGCTCAGCGGGGGAAAAAACAATTTACTTATGTGACCTTTTCTTATAACATGTCTCATAATATTGTATATTCATTTCAACAACTTCTGTTTCTGATGTGCGGTCTGAAACAAGGGAAGTCAGAATTGAGACATGACCAGAAGGGAATTGGCTGCAAGTCTGGGGGTCAGACTCTGACCTGAGAATATTGTTTTTAGTATAACAAAATGAGAAAAGGTTAGGACAGTCTGTGTCTGTGTGTGTGTGTATGTCTGTGATTGTGTGTGTGCCTCCCAGCCCTGTAAGCCCTAGCTTTAATGTCAACAATATTAACTAATTCAGAGTGCTGATGCCTTAAGGAAATGGAACTGAAACAATAGTGGGGTGTTTACAAGAGTGTGGTCTGAACAGAGAACTGCTATTTATACATAAATACTTCCATTCCATTATGATGAGTGTGTAATATAAGACTGGGTTCAGATTGGGATCCTTAGGAGGTGGTGCACTCTGTGTATACAATGATGTTAAGGATGGGGAGATTGATGTATGAATGATATATACAGATATACGATACCAGGGACAAACAAAACATCTCCAGGTTATTTACATAACCCCGGTTCTCTAATATTATGAGTGAATCGACTCATGTGGGAACGTGCCTGTTTGCAGAAAACTAGAATAACTAAGTTCTCTTTCAATTATTTGTTTAGACGTCTCACATATGAGATGTATGAAACTCCCATAATGTAGGCACGCTCTCTGAACACTGGTTTCCAGACTACCCCTCAGAGACCCCGATACCGAGAACAGTATGCACCAGAGAAGGTGCAGTGACTTCCAGTCGGTAGAACCTCATGAGGGGATGCCCAACATGCCGCATTACAGATCTCCTGCAAGGAGAAGCCTTTGAACTGAGCCCAAGAGGTAGCCATACTGTACCTCTGGTGGAATGAGCCCTCAAGCCCTCCAGAGGCTGTAAACCCTTGCTATTATAAGCTTGCTATTATAAGCTAGATAGCATCCACTATCCAATATGACAACCATTGACGAGAGAAAGGCCTCCCCCTGCAGGATGGTGTTCAAGACACAAAGAGCTGGTCGCTCTTGCGTAAAGCTCTCGTTCTACCCAAATACATGTGTAAAGCACGCACTGGACACAAACGATGGAGACGCTCTTCCTCTGCAGAAGAGAAAGGCGGTAGGTGGAAAGCCATAAGCTTCAAGGTGAGACAATTGTAACTGTCGCTGACCTTTGGAATAAAGGTGGGGTTAGGTAATAAGGTTACCTTGGTAAAACCCGGGACAAACAGTAGGCAGGAATGGTGAACTGACAGTGAATGTCGTTCACTCACTCGCTTTGCGGAAGTAAGTGCTACAAATAAAGAGGTCTTGAGAGAGAGATATTTCACCCCTACATTCTCCAGCATCTTAAAAGGCTGCTGAGACAAAGCCTCAAGCACAGTAGAAAGATCCCAAGGCGGGGTTACAGGCTTGGATACAGACATAAGCGACGCGCCCCTTCTTGAAACGGCATTAGAGCGGGTGCTTGCCGACTGCGCTGTTATTAAGGCCTATATGACAAACGGAGAAAGCGGTTAAGTAGAACTTAACAGTGGAGAAAGCCGTCCTGCTGTCCAAGAAGGCCTTGCATGAAGCATAAAACCTCTGACACAAAACATTGATAAGGAATTATTTGTTTTTGGTCACACCACTTCTCAAAGATGCACCACTTATTTCCGTAAAGTGAGCGTGTAGAAGGGGCTCTGGATTGTCTCAATGGCTCTGAGAGGTAGACTAGTCGTGTCCAGATTTAACCTTTCACGGGCCAGACCCATAGAGACAGTTTGCCTGGGTCAGGAGATCCGTGCATAATGGGAGTTGCCAGGGCTCGTCATTAAGCAAGAGAATAATCTCCGTTAACCAGAGCTTGCCCGGACATGTGGGTGCTACCAGGATGAGGGACGAGCCTCGTTGTCTCACTATGGCTGTAGTGGGGAGTGTGAGGCGCATAGGGGGAAAAGCATAGAGCGGTGTGTGGTAGTCATGACATTTTGTCAGCCGGTGATTGTAAAGCAAATAATTCCGGGCTCACAGTAATTGACCATGAATTAACATAAACACGTTTAGCATCTCCTGGCATCCACACATAGCTTACAAGCCACTGATGCAGGCATTTGGAACATCTATATTTAAGAAAAGTCTAATAAATCCATGTAATATAGCTTACACCATCACAATAAAGAAACATGATATGAATAAAATGTAGTCTATTTCAAAAGAATAGCATACTTTGAGTTTTCCTTATGTTAGGCCCTGATCTGGCTATGCCATATGGCTGTGAGCCATTTTAAGAAACGTGTGCCGCCCTGGTTGTTGATGTAGGCCGACACTGTCATATTGTCTGTCCTGACAAGGACGTGACAATACCGGAGGAAGGGTAGAAAGTGTTTCAAAAGATGGAGTTGTGTGGTCCACTCAGTTAACTGCCTGGCCCTCGTAAACTTCGCCCCAACCCATGAGTGACGCGTCTGTCGTCATCACCTTCCTCGCTGACACCACTCCTAGAGTGCTGCCGAATGTGAAGATCAAGGGGCCCCTCCATTTCCAGAAAGATGTGAGATACTCTGATGTTGAGTGCACAGACGTAGGGATAAAACCCAGCGTTGGAAACTTCTCATCCTCAGTAGACCATGTGGGACCACTGAGATAGTGGAGTCCATTAACTCCAGTAACCGGAGGCGTATTCGGAACATGGCCGAGTGCCTCCTGTTTAATAGGGATAGGCACTGTCGGAATGAGGCGATGCGGCCTTCCAACAGCGTTGGGTGATACTCAGATTCTATATTCTCTGGGTCAGTATGAAACAGATTTTTATCTGATTGATTTGGAAACCCGAGCACGGAAAGGTGGGTTACCAAGGAGGTAACGTCTTGCCCCGCTTGCTCACGGGACGGGAAGGAGAGCAGGTTATCATCTATGTAGGCGGATACCCTCAGCCCCTTGTTTCTGACGGACTTGAGAGCGCCTCCACACACTTGGTGAATGTCCGGGAAGCGCTAGCCCAAACGGGAGAACAAGGTATTCGTAGGCTTTGCCTTGAAAGGGAATCCTCAGAAACCTTGTGTGGATACTTATCTGGAAGTACGCAGGTCAACTGGGTTGCCTGGACGAATAGAACGAGACAGCACGTTTGGTGTGAGCAAACGAAACGTAAAATTCCTCAGATAGTCGTAGAGGACCTGTAGGTCCAGAATGGGGAAAATCTCTCCCCTTTTTGGGAACCAGAATGTACCAGGAGTAGAAGGCTCAATGTCTGTCTTCCTCTGCTATCGCTCTGATATTCCATTTGAATAGAAGAGAGGAGATTTCCTGCTATAGTATGCGTGCCAAGTCACGGTCGCATCTGATTCCAGCATGCCATTGAAGGCAAGAGGTCTCATAGCGAACTGCAGTCTGTAGCACTTGGTAACAGTGGATAGGGTCCCAGACTTGACTGCGGATGCATGCCAGTTTTCTACTCTCTCAGCGAGCAGCCCATGGGGAGGCACTCACCAGTGGCACATTGACGCCCACTGTGCTCCACCCGAGAAGGTACCAGCACAGAACACAGAGTGTAACTGTTCACTGCACTTCTCTGCCGCTGGGGCGTTCCCCTAGGTCAGATGCCCCCTCTCCCTCCAAGGGAATCCGTTGGGCGCAATCTCAATGCTGTCAAACTAGCATGGTGCTCGGATCCCCTGAGGCAGGGTTAGCTTCTTCCATGGCACTGATGGGAAAGCTAATCCCAGAACAAAATAAAAAACACAGCTAACTAGCAGTGTGTTGGCTGCCAGCTAGGCTAGTTAGCACAATGTTAGCTGGGAAAAGCTAACCTCTTAACCAAGTGAACGTAGCTATCGTTCGCCAAGTGGGGTACTGAACTAGCTAGTTAGCAGGAGGAAGCTAGCGCTAAGTTAGTCTTGCGATGGACAAAGCGTATCTCTCTACCGAGAGAAAGACTATAAATTCTTCCCTTGCAGGTAGAAAACCTAGGGTAGGATAATGAACTAGCCTGGTTAGCGAAACCTTGCAGCTAAGCTAGCCAAGTATCTGTAGCTAGCCGGTTTCCGGATGCTAGCTACAAAGAGACCTCGAGGAGAAAAAGAGACAAAGCTAATCTTAGCCGTATAAAACGTTCCTTTTGTTGAAGTTTTTCCTAACACAGAGACAAGAGCTGGCAGAGAATAGTGTGACACTCCTGTGATCTGTTAACCTTAGAGGAATTGGCCTATATGGATAGGGCTAAATTGAATTGTTTCTTACAGAATACGTTTTTTATGCATAAGCATGGTAGCAACTGAAATGGAAAACTTTGGAGATTATGGGAAAATTATTTGACCAAATTTGAGGACACAACACTTCACCTGACAGAAGACTGAATCCAAACATTACAATGTTGATTTTATATTTACTGTACTTTTCGCCATATTTGTTGTTTTAATAAGACTGCTAGCTTAGATTAACTGTTTTGAACTCCAAGCACAGATCGGACATTTGAAAATGTATTTGCTTAAGTATTATCATGCAAACACAGTTATTTTTATTGTGACAAGCCGTCAGTGAGATTCGAACCTATGATCTTCTGTTGTCGATCCATGGGATTAGTCCACCAGGTTGGAGCTAACAAGCAATGTATTTGATTTTTTATATATTTTTTAACTCATCCAAAGCTGTTCATTTTAGTCTATTCAACCCGACCCCATTTCAAAGGAAACAAGCACTCATTAATATAATGTGAGGCCAATTAGTGGCCGTGGCCAACACACCTGAACACACTTAACAAGATAGTGGACAGTGAGAGTTTTGTTGATGCTGAGAACGGAATGTACTGTATGTGTTTTTCAATAACATTATTAGAACGTTCTTTCAACGTTACTAATGCTTTCTTGTGGTTTTCATGGAACATTTTCTTAAAATTCTGAGAATATGACTTCAAATGGAACCATGAGGAAACCTGCAGAAAACGTAATGCTGAAGTACTGAAATTCCCACAGAAGGACGTTGTTTCTTAACGTTCTCTGAACATTCTGAGAACATTACTTTAAAAATAGTACCACGAGGAAACCAGGTGGAAACGTTATGCTGATGTATTGAAATTCCCAGAGGAGAACATTGTTTCTTAACGTTCTCTGAACTACTTGAGAACATTCCCAATGTCAAACCAGTTGGAGAACATTTCCTGAACATTACCAAAAATGTAATTAAATGTAAACATGTTTGAACTTTTAGGAAACGTTCTGTTAAAGTAATGAAATACCAAGAAATAACATTATTTTGTCAAGTTCCTTAAATGTGCTGAGAAAGTCCCAATGCCAAGCAACTCATCTGCACCATTCCCAGAACTTTGTGGGAAGGTTGTATGCAAACTAACCATAGGACAACCACGCTCTCACCAAGCTCTAAGAAACACATGGTTCTCAGAATGTTATGTGCTAGCTGGGCTCCCTCTCTCTCTTCGAGCAACGCCCACTCGCACTGGTACACACACAGATGATGCACAGCACACACAGAAAGACATGCTGAAGGGTAGGCCTAATTCTGATCATGGCTGATATGATAACTTCAAAATCGACATATATTTAAAAAGGAAAACACCATATAACAATTCCATAACTTTTCCAGGATTTTCATGACCGTAAGAACCCTCATTTGACAACTTGGAACATCCTGTACATTCAGGCTGGCCCCATTCTCAATCTGCGCATTCTCAAACTCGGAACAGTCTACTGGTAGACGTACACTGAACAAATTGGAATCGGGATCTGAATGCCCACTCTCCATTGCTATTCCATGCAGATCCCGCCTTCATTCCGCTTCGATCAATCTTTTTTTGATGCTGCGTGTGAACACGGGCTGGTGATAGGCTACTTTGTTTTATAGAGGAGCCGTTACGCAGTTCCTCAAAAATTGGAGGTGCCAGTACGGTCCTCCAGATAGCTCCGGCCCAAGTCAAGCACTGAGTGTTTGGCTTTCACATGGAAATTCAGAGAAACAGATGGTAATTTTGGTGCGCATAGAAAAGAATCATGCGTGCATTCAGGTGCGTGTTCCACAGTGAATTTCCTTCACAGTAAACAAACAGGCTCGTTCTGTTCAGAACAACACAGGGTATGACGCCGTGTCATCTTTTAACTGTACATCAAACATAGTAAACATTGACACTGTGTATTACATGACTTTTATGATATGGAGATGTGAGGTGTAAATTTGAACTCAAGGGTGTTCTGGAAAGGAAGATAGGCAAAGAATGGTCTTTTGGCGGGCGTACGACCTGTCTGTTTCCAACAGAGGTTTGTGAGTAGAGACCAAAAACAAAAAGAAGAAAAAAATCAATACAGTTACATATAGCAATTTTGTTTTTGTTCAATATTATATTGATGTTTGACTTGAAGTAATGATTTGTAAATGTTCTAGAGCTAGCCTGCTGTACCTGTGCCAAAACTATTTACATAAATAGTGAGCCAACATGTTTTCATCACTTTTAATTCCCTGAATGATCTAAACACATTTTCTCATGCTCTTTCTTGTCTCGTTGCAGCAGACATGTAGTGAGCAATATGTTTGAATCATCAAATCGCAATAAAATTGTGGTATCGAATCGGTAATGCATGTAGAATAATGAGAATCGCAATACATGCCGTATCGGCACCTAATTATCATGATAATATCGTATCGTGAGGTCCCTGGCAATTCCCAGCTCTACTAATTTCCTGCAATTCTACACATTTTGCCATGGTTTATGCCATGTTCTTATGCTATCTGAGTGACTCAAACATTATAACAAAATCAATGGGAGCCCATGCCATGAAATGTTTCAAATTTTAAATTCTACCAGACTGTGCAGTTTTTATTTTGGTGATTGTTAGTTTTTAAAGATGGCTATTTATATTTTCTACATACATGTTTTTTTATATCTGTTTTTTTAGCCATTTAAGTTAACACAGAACATTTTTACCATCCCGAAAAGTATTCCCCCACACTGCCAATGTTTAATATGCAACGACATGCACCTTGTGAATTAGTGTGTGTCTCACGGTGAGTTCCTAGAAAAACAAAACATTTCAATATATGCAACACCAATATCACCTGTGGCTTTGAGGCATTGGCTAGCAAATGATAAGAGAAAAGGTCCACCGCTGGCAGCATTTGGAGTCTCCCCTGCCTGTCCCCCTTTCTTACCGTCAGTGTGTGGCTGGGCGCATGCATGTGTGTGTGCGTGTGCCTGTGTGCCTGTGTTTATGTGTGTGTGCTTTAAGTAGAGCCACAACACATTGGTCTGGTCGATTTAACAGTGTCCAGGCGGCTTGGTTGCTATGCAAAACCCTGCCATGGAACCAGGATAGCAGGATGTCAGCCTGCACCTGTTCATGCAAATTATGGCTCCCGGAGAGAGATGAGTTCGTGGCTCAGTCAAATCACTGCATGGGGCTGAAATAACTCAAGCCAAGCCGAGGGCGATAGATGTCTGGAAAAGCTTGTTACAGTATCTCTCATATCTACTGAAACAACTTGCTTTGTTTTTGTACAATTGTTGTGACAACCTCAAAACAACCTACACTACATGTCCAAAAGTATTTGGACACCTGCTCGTTGAACATCTCAGTCCAAAATCATGGGCATTAACATGGAGTTGGTCCCCCCCCTTCGCTGCTATTACAGCCTCCACTCTTCTGGGAAGGCTTTCCACTAGATGTGGGAACATTGCTGCGGGGACTTGCTTCCATTTAGCTATAAGAGCATTAGTGAGATCGGGCACTGATGTTAGGCGATTAGGCCTGGCTTGCAGTCGGCGTTCCAATTCATCTCAAAGGTGTTCGATGGGTTTGAGGACAGGGCTCTGTGCAGGCCAGTCAAGTTCTTCCTCAGCGATCTTGACAAACCATTTCTGCAAGGACCTCACTTTGTAAACGGGGGCATTGTCATGCTGGAACAGGAAAGGGCCTGCCTCAAACTGCTGCCACAAAGTTGGAAGTACAGAATCATCTAGAATGTCTTTGTATGCTGTAGCATTAAGATTTCCCTTCACTGGAACTAAGGGGCCTAGCTCAAATAACAAAAAACAGACCCAGACCATTTATTCCTCCTCCACCAAACTTTATAGTTGGCACTATGCATTGGGGCAGGTAGTGTTCTCCTGGCATCCGCCAAACCCAGATTTGTCCCTCAGACTGCCAGATGGTGAAACGTAATTTATCACTCCAGAGAATGCATTTCAACTCCTCCAGAGTCCAATGGCGGAGAGCTTTACACCACTCCAGCCGACACTTGGCATTGCGCTTGGTGATCTTAGGCTTGTGTGTGGCTGCTCGGCCATGGAAAACCATTTCTTGAAGGTCCTGATGAACAGTTCTTGTGCTGACGTTGCTTCCAGAGGCAGTTTGGAACTCAGTACTGAGTGTTGCAACCGAAGACAGACGAATTTTACACACTAAGCGCTTCAGCACTCGGTGGTCCCGTTCTGTGAGCTTGTGTGGCCTACCACTTCGCGGCTGAGCCGTTGTTGCTCCTAGACGTTTCCACTTAACAAGAACAGCACTTACAGTTCACCGCGGAGGCTCTAGCAGGGCAGAAATTTGACGAACTGACTTGTTGGAAAGGTGGCATCTTATAACGGTCCCACGTTGAAAGTCAATGAGCTCTTCAGTAAGGCCATTCTACTGCCAATGTTTGTCTATGTAAATTGCATGGCTGTGTGCTCAATTTTATACACCTGCCAGCAACGGGTGTGGCTGAAATAGCCGAATCCACTAATTTGAAGGGGTGTCCACATACTTCTGTATATATAGTGTATGTGTGGGTGATGTTGGCAACAAGGGTTGGGGACAGTACTAATTGACCCCCTCCTGAAGTCCTTACCTACGACATGTCTACAGGTTTCTTAACTTGGTATGTGACAGCTAGGTTGGTGCGCTCTATATATTTTTGGTGGTCCCGTGTGGCTCAGTTGGTAGAGCATGGCGCTTGCAACGCCAGGGTTGTGGGTTCAATTCCCACGGGGGGACCAGGATGAATATCTATGAACTTTCCAATTTGTAAGTCGCTCTGGATAAGAGCGTCTGCTAAATATGTTAAATGTAATGTGTGTGTGTGTGTGTGTGTGTACTGTATATATCCCATTGCAAACCCACCTTGGTATGTGACAGAGAAGCCCTGTGCTTGGTTGGTGTGGTCTGAGTAGAAGTAGAGGATGACAAAGTCTCCAGTGACGTTGACCAAGTCCCGGGGCGAGTTGCGGCCGTCGAACCGTGCTAACACCTGGGTGGTATAGCCATCCAGCATTTCCACCATGTCTGTCTGGTCCGAGATGTCGAAGAAGGTGAAGTTGAACAGGATCATGGAAGCCCCAGGTACCTAATAATAATGTAAATAGAAAAAATACATAGTACTTATTAATACATGATACTTGCTACTTTTTGAAAGCCAAAGATGCTTTAGGCAATAGGCAACAAACAAAAGCAACAACAACAAAAAAGGGTCCAACTGTTGTGCGTTATATTACACCCTATCCCCAATACAACACACTACAGTTGGACCCGGGTCAAAAGTAGTGCACTGTAAAGTGAATAGGGTGCCATTTGATACGCAACCGAAGAAACAAGACACAATACCTGGACAGTCCAGTAGCAGACCCTCCCTGCCTCGTACTTATCAGGGAAGTCAGGGGAGTAGACCACTCCAGAGGGAGCAGAGTAGTTACCCCCGCACGCACCAACACGAGCTGGAGGAGACAAACAGAGAAAGATGATTCAATGAATAACAGTTCAACTATCGAAGTTTGCATTTGCAAGTTTTTAAGTCTCTCATATACTTAACCCTCTTATATAACTAACCCTGTTGACTCCTATGTCTCAGGAGTTGTCATAGAGACCTTTTCATATAGAAACCACATACAACAGGCTCTCTCAATGATAGAGAGAGTGGAACGAAGAGTTTTCAACGCATACAGGAAAGATGAGACTGGACCGAACAAGGAGTATTTCATCATTGTTGTAATTGTGTTGACTACAGCTGGGAAATCTGTGTCTCGTTATCTAGCAGGTGTGTCTGCCATAAACGTTATGCCTGTGTAGCCTATTAGAAAGAGATTTAGCAGGTATTGTTTTGCCAAAATCAGCAAATAATTGTATGACAACAAAGGGAGAGATTGAACATTATGTTCACATGACTATCAATCAGTGAGTTGGTGAGAGTGATTGTAATCCTTTCATATTCGGTTAGGTTCTTTCACTTCTTTCCAACGTTGGTTCTGAGAGAACCATTCAATTGTTTGTGGATTATTCACCATCGCCAGTGTGGTGGAGTTTATGTGTTTTTAAAAAATATGCAAACTCCACTTTTTACATATTAGGTGAAGCATCATAGATGTTATAAAGGGCTGACCAGACGAGGGTCATTTTCACTAAAAGCCAAATGGAAGAAAACAGAACAAAACTGTGAAGGACTACCTGAATTTGTCCAATAAGAAACTCTAGTTTGTATTGATTGCACAGGGGAAAAAATGTCTACAGTTTGCAGCGATGTGCACTAATGAAAACGACCCAGAGCAAACGATCTCCTATCTACTCACTGTCGAAGATGATGACCCATCCATCTCCTCCACAGGGCTGGGTGTGGTCACCAAAACACACGTGGTTGCACTCCATACTGGGTGCTTTGCCATGGTGATGCTGGTCCAGGTCGTTGCCACAGAAACAGGCGTAACCCGACTCCATTCCAGCTAGCTACAGAACAGAGAGAGACAGGCAAATCGTTCAACGATCGTTTAATGTTAAGTTAAAATCAAACTGTATTTGTTTAGCACTTGTCTAAAGCTTTACAAGAGGGTAAAAAAATGTAGCGCAGCACTAAGGAATAAAACCCTTTGGATGAAAGCAAAGAAAGAAACCTTGAGAGGAAACAGACTTTAGAGAGAGCTGAACCTCCTTAAGCCAACTCTGGATGGTAGAGTCAGACAAGAGTTGTCCACCTCACTTAATCAGAGATACTACTATATCATCTAATTGTATGTTAATAAGCATACTTTCAGAATGATTCCATAAAAATCCCCAAAACGACTGTTTTTCTGTCCTAAAATGAAGTGATTTATGTGCCTAAAGCCATCAGGCGTTTGATGGTAATAATATGGTGTGGTTGGGTTGAGTCCAGTGCTTTCGGAGAAACAGAACAGTCACCACTCCTTTATGCGTGCCACATGGCACCCTATTCCCTATATACATATATATGCCCTATGGGCCCTGGTCAAAAGTAGTGCGACTACATAGGAAATAGGGTGCAATTTTGGACGAATCCCCACTCTGTAAGCAGTAATTAATTAGAGGCTGACTAGTTGAGTACGAACTCACATCAAAGACCTCAGTGTAGGGCTCAAATAAACTAGTCTGAAATAGCATCGGACCACTTAACCTTCAGCTCTTAGTCGAAACATTTCCTAAAGCCATGTTGCGTTGGGCTGTATTAGAATGAGAGACAGAATCACAGAATGCTTCCAAAATGGCACCCTCTTCCCTTAAAAGTGCACTACGTTTGACCAGGGCAAACTAGTGCACTATAAAGGGAACACTAGGCTGCCATTTGGGACACACACAGTCAAACCTCTTCAATCATCTTGCCCTTTCCTTTCAGAATTCAGATCCAACCCAGTCATACTCAGCGTGCAGGCAGAACACTGACTAAGAGCGCCATTGTCTCTCATTAAAAGAAGACCATTGTGTCATTTTCTTCCCATAAATGAATTCATATGAAGGTACCGCATCACTTCCCTTCATTCTGAAAATGTTCTCATGAAGCTGGAATTTATGTAACTAGACTCCTCCGCCGCCGACCGAACCGACGTAAATGCGTTACATATTTATCGGATGAAAAAGAAAAATGACTTAAGAAAGGAAGACAAACGTGAAGTCCTCTGGTGACAGAGCAGAAATTTGTTTGCAGGGGGCATCTGAATCACTGACTCACTCAGTCACTGGTTGTGTCCCAAATGGCACCACAAATGGCACCCTATCCCTTATGGGCCCTGGCCAAAAGTAGTGCACTATATAGGGAATAGGGTGCCATTTGGGACGTATGCACCGACTTACTGTCTGACTGACTTATGGTTGGATGTGGTTGTTTGTCATAGTGAAGTCAGAGAGCATCAATACAGGTTGGATGTGGTTGTTTGTCATAGTGAAGTCAGAGAGCATCAATACAGGTTGGATGTGGTTCTTTGTCATAGTGAAGTCAGAGAGCATCAATACAGCGTTTTAAATGTGTATTAGAGACAATGACAATCAGAGGACGGACAGACGCTATGGTCTCAGGCTGTCGACACATAATGTCAGTGCCATCTGCGGAGAGGGACTGGAGGGACACACGCACACACACAGAGGGGCAGACTGTCACTGCTCATCAGTGCAGACAGCGTCTGCGAGCCACGTCTGACGCAGGGCCAACAGGATGTGTTCACACAGAACATAAACACCTGCCACTGTTTATACCCATGGTCAGTACCCAAGACAATAGAAGGCCATAGAGACTACATTTACAGCTGCCTGTGATGTTTCATCATCTGATGTGTCACTGAATTCATTTGAAATGTGAGGATAGTTATAGTCATAAATATAGAAATACAGTGTCTAGAACAGACAGCCATTCTTCCCTCAAAGATGATTTTTTTGCAGATGAAACAGGTTGATGAACCAAATCTTGAAAGGCATTATATTCCCTATAGTGCATTACTTTTGGGACACATCCATCTCTGTACTTTCTTACCTTGTATCTCTGTTTGCGGCAGAAGCTGATGCAGTTCTGGATGGTGAGTTTGTTGGAGGTCTCACTGCTCCCTGTCAGGGTGGGAGGGTCTCCACTGTCTTTGAAACAACCCAGGTTACCTGGCACTGGAGAAAACACAGAGAGGAGAGCAGGGGTTAGCCATGTATTTCTTAATGATAGGCACTTCAATACTAACAAGCACACACTGCATTATGCATTCACTACATTTCCCATGAAGCACTTGCATTGTGTTGTGATATATGTAGTTCCTCTTAAGAGGCCCTTCTGTACGTAAAATCACACATTGCATTAAGCATTCACTGTATTTCCCACAGAGGAAGCTATAGGAGGACGGGGTCTATAGGTGGGAGGAGCTATAGGAGGACGGGGTCATTGTAATGGCTGGAATGGAATCAATGGAAAGATATCAAACACATCAAACATAAGGAAACTACATGTTTGATTCTGTTCCATTTATTCCATTCCAGCCATTACAATGAGCCCATCTTTCTATAGCTCCACTCACTTGCCTCCAATTTTCCCCATGATGCACCTGTGTGGTGTATTACCAGAGTCCTGTTTGAAACAACCAATCCCAGAGATCATTTACCATGTGCCAGAACAGTGGTCGTGTGGGACTACACGTCCCACAATCCACCCGTGTCTCATAGGCGTCAACAGGCGTCAACTAAGATATAGAACATTGGTCGACAGAGCCAATCCTGAGGGACCCTTGAATATGCAGGATTAAGCTCTGTACTAGAGCATACACTACACTTCCCATGAGCCATCTATGTCTCATAGGAGAGGGATCTGAGGGGATCAGTGTATGCATTTTTTTGTGGATCATATACTACACTTCCCATAAACCACCTGTGTCTCATACACTAGGTGTCAACCCAAGGCACAGAACATTGGCCCTCAGAGCCAGTCTTAGCCAGTCCTAGGTTGTAGTTCTGTAATAGATCATTAGATCATACAGTATGTTTCCTGTAACCTGGTCTGTCCTGTCGCTCTGTTGAATAGTGATGTGTTTTATAAGGTGTGATTAACACTTCTTCTCCAATGGCTTGCCTGGCTCCACATGGCTGGCCTGGCTCCACACGCACACACGCACAGGCACACCCACTCACACACGCACACAGGCAGGCATGCACACGCACGCACACACAGATGCAGACACACACACTCCGGCGGACTGGGAACGCCATGAAACACGATGAGCTGCGCCCACAAAAAAAGCCATCTCCCCAGAATTCTCTGGCTGGCTTCAGTTTGAGATTGTTTTGTTAATTGTCACCAGACAAAAAGTTGGGTTTGGAAGAAAGGAGGAGGAGGTGAGGAGGGAGGGAGGAGAGAGGGAGGAGAGGAAGGGTGTCTGAGTCACAGTGAGAGGGTGTTGGAATCTAGAGTATGTCGATTTCCGGGCGAGCTGGAAGTAGCACTGCCATAGAGGGTAGGTAGCGTGTGTGAAACTGGCTGTTTGTGTATGCATGTGCGTGTGCGTGTGTGTGTGTGTGAGAGAGAGAGAGAGCGAGAGAAACTGTCAGTAAGAGTGTACTTTCAGGGTTGTCACTGAGATAGCCGAGTAAAACTCAACTCCACAATGTATTTCACGTAATGGAGTTGAGCGGAGACGAGAGTGGGTGGACTGGAGCTCCAACGTGAAAATAAAAGGTTATGTCCTGTGTAATTGCGTGCTATTCTTTGGGTGCTGAAATCCGTAGTTTTTGATTCAAAAAAATAATAATTCTATGTGATGTCGGAGCTGTGAAGTACATTGTGGAGTTGAGTTTTACTTGGCTATCGCTGAGGGTGCTGTAGGGCAGTGTTTCCCAACCGGTCCTCAAGTACCCCTAACAGCACATATTTGTGTTGTAACCCCAGACAAAAACACCTGATTCAACTTGTCAAGGGCTTGGTGATTAGTTGACAAGTAGAATCAGGTGTGCTTGTCAGGGGCCACAACAAAAATATGTACTGTTGGGGGTACTTGAGGACTGGAGTTGGGAAACACTGCTGCAGGGTGTGTGTGTGTGTGTGTGTGTGTCTGCATGCTTGAGTGTACGTGCATTTATCGCCCTAACTGTGTTAGACAGAGAGAAGGGGGTACAGTGGACGCGTTGACCCCAGAATACCTCATAGTACAGCAGCCTGGGGCTCTCTTTAAATATTGACGTGAGAGGAGAGAGGTCTATTGAGACAGAGGTAAAATAGAAGCAGGAGACAGCTACTGCTGCAATATACATGGACTATAAAAGCACACTTCTGAGGACATGGTCTGGGAGAGATAAGAGAGGCTGCCACTATCCAGGGTGTTGAGTTGTAAGAAAAGAAGACAGCTTTCTGTTCTCTGGAAGATAAATAAAGTATTCTTCACCCTAATCCACCGTGCATTCATTAAACACAGTGTAAATACAATGCATTATATTCCAGGTAAACCTTCAAGCCTGGACTAATACAAATAGTAGGACACAGAATCCTTTGTTTCATTATGATTCAAATTGTATTACTTTTATTTTCATTTCAATGTTCTATGGGTAAAATGTATTAGAGAGAACAAAAGTAAAACACAATAGCAAACTAATTTCTATTCCACCCCAAAGCTATTGTCTCAAATTGGAATTTGTGTCATCTAACCACAAGCTAGAACAATGTCAGAGAGAGAGAGAGAGAGAGAGAGAGAGAGAGAGAGAGAGACGCCCTGGCCTTAGTTATCTTTGTTTTCTTTATTATTTTAGTTAGGTCAGGGTGTGACATGGGGGATGTTTGTGTGTTTTTGTCTAGTCGAGGGTGTTTGTATTGTCTAGGGGGTTTTGGTAGAGTTTATGGGGTTGTGTTCAGTGTAGGTGTTTAGGAAAGTCTATGGTTGCCTGAGTGGTTCTCAATCAGAGACAGCTGTCTATCGTTGTCTCTGATTGGGAGCCATATTTAAGGCAGCCATAGGCATTAGGCAGGTTGTGGGTAATTGTCTATGTCTAAACGTTAGTAGCTTGTGTCGGCACTTTCGTGTTGTAGCTTCACTGTTGTTTGTAAAAGTGTTTTGTTTCGTGTTCATCTTTGTCAATAAAAGGGAAGATGTATTCATATCATGCTGCGCCTTGGTCCACTCTTTCACCAGAAGACGAGAGAACAGGGAGGTTTATCTGACTGTCAGGGCTGGTTTGAGAGACAACACAGTGATATGACCGTTTAAAAACAACCTAAGGTGCCAACCAGGCAAATTTTAGGGCAAAAATCAGTGTTAGCTTAACCACCTTATTAACCACATATACCTGATTGCTGAATGAGACTTGTGTAAACCTTTGTAACTTTCCATTGAAAGAACCTAACCAGACATACACTGAGTACAAAACATTAAGAACACCTGCTCTTTCCATGACAGACTAACCAGGTGAAAGCTATGATCCCTTATTGATCTCACCTGTGAAATCCACTTCAATCAGTTTAGACTAAGGGGAGGAGACAGGTTAAATAAGGATTTTTAAGCCTTTAGACAATTGAGCCATTCAGATGGTGCCTTTGAATGGGGTATGGTACTAGGTGCCAGGCATGCCGGTTTGTGTCAAGAACTGCAATGCTGCTGGGTTTTTCATGCTCAACCGTTTCCCTTGTGTATCAAAAATACACTAAATTGGTACGAGGTTTCAATACAGCTCCACTGTGTCATGTTAGAGAGAGAATGAGTTCAGAGATTTCTAGAAGAGGCCTGTAGACGTCTAGTTAGCGCACACACACATTTTAACTGGTGCATGCTGGATGTTTAAGACTTAAAACCTATGCCTAGTCCACGTTTTTTCCCCTGGGGTGTTTTCTACAGACCGAGAGAACAAGAGAGAGAGAGAGAACATATTGTTGATTTGTATACTTCATATACAGTGCTTTGGCAACAGTGGAAACCACAAATTCATGCCAATAAAGCATGCATTGTATTGTATTATGAGAAAGACAGGGAGAGAGAGGGAGCGAGAAAGAGAGCGGAGAGAGAGTGGACGAAGACCACACACGTGCGCTCCCCAGTCCCGCGGCCTGCCTCGTCGGTGCCAATGTAAACGTTTTGGCTGACACAATAGCTCATCTATGTAAATAGCAGATGCCACAGATGCGTTGGTGTTTGCATAAGGACGAAACACGAGCAGGGCGAGGCCTTCTGGGAATCCCGAAAGAGGTTCAAAAGGCCAGTGCTGAACACTCGCTAACCAAGGATGCTTCCCGAATGGCACCCTGTTCCCTTTCTAGTGCACTACTTTTGACCAGAACCCTGATTAGAAGTAGTACACTATATAGGAAATCGGGTGCCATTTGGGACATTAACCCAAATGTCCCGGACAAGGACAGGACAACATTGCTACTCTACGCCCTGCTTCTCGCCCACGTTCTCTGACCGCAGTCCGGCCACACTGTTGGCCGAAGGGCCATGACGGGATCAACAAAGTGCAGAGGAGAGAAAGGAGATGGGCGACGACGACGATGATGATGAGAGAGAGAGCGAGAGATGGAGAGAGCGGAAGAGAGGAGACGTACGACGGAAGACAGAGGGAGAGAGAGCAATCCGAGTTTGAGGAGAGGAGCGGTGAAGAGGGAAGGAAACGTTCCTCTCGTCTATAAATCACCAGGAATATCCCTTCTGTCTTCCTTTCCTTCTTTTCATCCTTTCCTTTCTTCTTTTACAGCCATGTCAAAAAACCCTCTGGCTTTATGAGACGATGAATACCTCTGTCTGGCTCATTTGGTGTGGCAGAGCACACACACACAGTTCAGCGCACAGTGGCAGACTGGAGGTATTAGGAGGGAGATTAAGTGGCGAGTTCAAGACAAACATGACAGTAATGTGGATATTTTGGAGTCTTGATTAGGTACTTCATACTCTCCAGGGTGAGGCAGGTAGAGGTCGGGACATGAGTTTAAGCAGCCCAGGTATTCTTCCAGTCACACTAAACCCCGTAAAAGTATGCAGGGCGTGACCCGAGTTTAGTCTTTAGGGCGGTAAACACCTGGTGTGTACAGCAACACAAACACGCACACGCTTCGCACACACACACACACACACACAACCCGGTAAACATCTGGTGGTTTGTGTAGCAACCTTCCTCCCCTGAGCTATAGCTAACCCAGGCAGGCAGGTACCACTTCAATAAGGCTTTCAAACAGCAGGGGATGCTACTACAGGGTTCAGCAGTGAGATTAACCTGTTGGGGATGGGGGCGCTGTTTAGACTATTTATGCTAATGTGGCTAATTTTTTAAACGGCTTCCCACAAAATCCTTGATCGTACAATATGCATATTATTATTATTATTGGATAGAAAACAGTCTATAGTTTCTATAGGAGTTGAAATTTTGTCTCTAAGTGGAACAGAGCCCATTCTACAGCAATTTCCCTGACATGGAGTCAGATTTGAGAAACGTTGGCCACTTTTCTGAAGTCATTTAAACGGGCACTGTCGTTGCTATGACTATACGGACACTTCTTACGTCTTCCCCTGGATGCCTTTACGTGATGACGATTCCAACGGGCTCGATTGCTCGTTCACAGGCACTACAAATGAAAAAAACCTTTAGCTAGCAAGTCTTTTCTTGCTGCGTAACGCGCGTGGAAGACACCGACCCTCTCCTGTTCCAAGCATTAGTTTAGCCTGTTATATTTCTCCGGTCATCTTTTCACTCGTTATAGGAGTTACAAACATCACAAAGTAGTTAATTTAAAGCGTTTTATAGCAATTTATATCCGTTTAGTGCGATTTTGGGACATTTATTTTTGCAACGATGTGAAAAGTTGGGAACGCTTTTCAGTTCATCCCGAACGTAGTTGACATTTCCACATGGCAAGAGGACAGCTTTCCACCAAAAGACGATTTCTCCCAAGAAAGGATCCTTTGCCCAAGATACTGATGGAAGAACAGCTCAAGGTAGGACATTTTTATTATGATAAATCGTGTTTCTGTCGAAACATTTTAGTGGCTTAGGACGCCATGTTTTTTGACGTAGCTTCGCTTGGCGCAAACTGTATTGAAAAGTAAGGATAAATTAAAAAATGTAATAACGCAATTGTATTAAGAATTAAATTGTCTATCAATCCCTGTCCACCCTATATTTTTTAGTCACGTTTATGAGTATTTATGTATAAGAGTAGATCACTGTCTAAGTGGCGCAAGGACAAATTCTGACCAGCTGAGTTACATTTCACATTGTCTAACCATGATTTTGGTGGCTAAATATAAACATTTTCGATCAAACTGTATATGCATGTTGTAATGTGATGTTACAGGAGTGTCATCGGAAGAATTCTGAGAAGGTTAGTGAAAAAATTAATATCTTTTGGCGATGTTGACTTTTATCGCTCACTTTGGCTAGAATCAATGCTGGGCTGCTAATTGCTATGTGCTAAGCTAATATAACGATTTATTGTGTTTTCGCTGTAAGACACTTAGAAAATCTGAAATATTGTCTGTATTCACAGGATCTGTGTCTTTCGATTCGTGTATGCTGTGTATTTTTACGAAATGTTTGATGATTAGTAGTTAGGTAAACACGTTGCTCATTGTAATTATTCTAGTCCATTTGTGATGGTGGGTGCAATTGTAAACTATGCCATATACCTGAAATATGCACTTTTTTCTAACAAAACCTATCCCATACCATAAATATGTTATCAGACTGTCATCTAATGAGTTTTTTTGTTGGTTAGGGGCTATAAATATCTTAGTTTAGCCGAATTGGTGATGGCTACTGGTGTTGGTGGACAAATAAAAGATGGTGGAATATGCTAATGTGTTTTTAGGTAATAGATGTACATCTTTACATATTGTGTCTTCCCTGTAAAACATTTTAAAAATCGGAAATGTTGACTGGATTCATAAGATCTGTGTCTTTCATTAGCTGTATTGGACTTTAATGTGTGAAAGTTAAATATTTTAAAAAAATATTTTTTTTGAATTTCGCGGCACTGGTTTTTCAGTGGGGGGGGGGGGGGTGTGCCGCTAGCGCCACGCTGATCCTAGACAGGTTAAAGGCAGCAGGCCCCTTGGTTCTCTTTTGACAAGAAGATTGCAGACGACTGTCAATTTATCTGCCTTTGTACTGTCATCCCAGCGGCAGCAGCTTCAACTGAAAGGAGGAGCGGCAACTCGTGGATTGTGACTGTGTGTGTGTGTGTGTGTGTGTGTGTGTGTGTGTGTGTGTGTGTGTGTGTGTGTGTGTGTGTGTGTGTGTGTGTGTGTGTGTGTGTGTGTGTGTGTGTGTGTGTGTGTGTGTGTGTGTGTGTGTGTGTGTGTGTGTGATATAAGCCCTAAATCACAGCTTTGCTCGTTCAGGAACTTGAGATGACAATGGAAGGCGGCAGAATGTTTTTGCTAACGTCGGCAATTATAGCAAAAATGCCTTAACAGAAGAAAAGGCCCTGAGCAAAGCATTGTTCGTCAGTTACATCTGCTACACAGACGCAAGCCGCACAACCAGTACAACATCTTTGCTTGTAATGAAATAAATACACACACACACACACACACACTTCAAAGCCGTCAGTGGAATTTGGTTTAACAAGGAGATGAGGGAAACAAGGTGTATGAATGCAGCGGCAGTTATATCAGCCAGGCCAGACTGGAGAGAGGCCTGGGGAGAGCAAAGCAGGGGGAATCACATGAGTAGAGACACCCACACACAGACACACGCAGACGCACACAGACCCCGACACAGGAGGACCTGTCTATAGACAGAGTCATCACAACTTGCTGCCTCGGCTAGGAAGAGAACGGTTACCACACCCCAGGGTTCATTGCAGACCAAACAACAACAAAAACTGTCTGTCTGCAACAGGATAAGACACCTCTGGAGAAGGAGCAGACACCTAGACCAGAACTAAAAACATCAGTAGGGGGAGGGCCACAGCATGATAACAAGCACCACAACATCAAACACACAGGGACCGGCAGCAGGCTTTGGCAACACAGTGCACCTGGCAGCGGTGGCAGGCGCTCTCTCTCTCTGTCTTAGTCTCTCTCTCTCTTAGTCTCTCTCTCTCTCTCTCTCTCTCTCTCTCTCTCTCTCTCTCTCTCTCTCTCTCTCTCTCTCTCTCTCTCTCTCTCTCTCTCTCTCCCTCCCTGTCTCTCCCTGTCTCTCCCTGTCTCTCCCTGTCTCTCCCTGTCTCTCCCTGTCTCTCCCCGACCAACCGTGTTGTGGTTACAGACATAAATTGCAATTACATCTGGAAAGACAGAGAGAGAGAGAACGAAAGAAAGAGACTGAGAAACAGAGAGAGGGAGGACTCCACGTGCCACGCCGAGAACACACAGCCAGGGATATTTACACGTGAGAGATGAGAGGAAAGGAGAAAGAGAGAGACAACCGAAAGAGACAGTGAGAGAGAAGGAGGACAATAAGAAGGCAATGACTTGTCATAAGCCAGCCTTTCTAAAGTCTTTCCAAACTAGCTGCCAAGTGCTAACGACCTGCAGGACTCATTCATGAGGTGGAAAACATATCTGCAGCACACCAGTATTGACTCAACACCTCTCTCTTTATACAGTGTAAATGTCTCAATGGTCAATGTCTCAATGGCCACTCTCTGTGTTATCGGCCTAACGAATGCACAACGTTCCCACTCCGGGGGAACACAAAAGGTCAGTTTAGCAGCAACACACTACGCAACTCCCGATAAGGGTCAGTCTGCCCACACAGATCATAAACGATATCTACGGTCTTTAATGTCATTGTGTGGGCCATGCTACGAGCGGACAGCGTGGGGTCACTTTAGCTTCTTAGCTAACGCTGTGGGTTCATTTACATCTAACTACGTGATGCCATAAAGAGAGAAGCTCATTAGCACTTCCTGGTTAGGAATGCTGTGATGTCACAAAGGGAGATAGAGATTTTAAAAACACTCCTGTCATAAAAGACTCTTCACTCACAGTCAGGAAATTTAAGATGCTCATCATGGCTGGACCTCTACCTACCTACACTAATGTGTGTGTGTGTGTGTGTGTGTGTGTGTGTGTGTGTGTGTGTGTGTGTGTGTGTGTGTGTGTGTGTGTGTGTGTGTGTTTGTGTCTCAGTGCCCTACAGTAACACAGGAAGGTATTTTGGGCTTGGACAGGATCCCAGAGGCCCATTAATGATGCCACCACCTTACCGACGGGTTGTCAACACCTTAACAATTCTCACACACACATGTACACACGCTCTGACACACACGCTCATACACACACACACACCTCACTGCCTGGAACAGACTCATCTGTCTCTCCTGGAATGTTAAGTATCATGCGCCAAGGAAATAAATACTTATCACTGACTATGTTTATAAGTTCGTCTCTCTCTCTGTAGTTCTCTCTCTCCCACTTTCTCTCTCTCTCTTTCACTCTCTGTCTTTACCTCTGTTGATCTCTCTCCATTACTCACACACGCTCGTTCTCCTCGTCTCTATGTCCTTATACAGTTCTGTGTTTGTGAGTTTATTTCCCAAAAACGCTATATCCACCATTTTTTTAAATTTCATTTTTTTCATCAGAAATGATTGCTTATGGGTACTTTCATGTGTGTGTAAAATATTACTGTTCTCAGATTTTCTATTCATAGATGCTATATATTCATTGTTTAACTGGACTGGAATGCTCCTATCCTGTATATTTGACTGGTATATGTGGTTGTCTCACATAGCTAGCAGTGTTGTAATACTTGAGTCCAGGACTCTGACTCGCCTTCTCGTGACTGTATTTGCACGTGGACTGCATAGGCTACTATGATAAGCAGAATATTAGCAGCACTGGGTGCACAGAGCAGCAAGGGTTTTGTTCTCTAGCAGTAGGAAGGATGTGCCACACCTGGCATTTGCAGCCTACATCAGCTGGTGAGCTGGTATGAGAGCATGGTATGAGTGTGGGAGAGCATGGTATGAGTGTGGGAGAGCATGGTATGAGTGTGGGAGAGCATGGTATGAGTGTGGGAGAGCATGGTATGAGTGCGGGAGAGCATGGTATGAGTGTGGGAGAGCATGGTATGAGTGCGGGAGAGCATGGTATGAGTGTGGGAGAGCATGGCATGAGTGTGGGAGAGCATGGTATGAGTGTGGGAGAGGATGGTATGAGTGTGGGAGAGCATGGTATGAGTGTGGACAGACAGGCACCGTTCCGGCTCCGCCTCCAATCATAGGCTACACATCGCGCAATAGACTCTTACTTCCCCGTAACCACCAGTCACCAGCCTACTAGTTAGCTTCGCCTGGTTAAGAAACACGAAATTGGAAAAAAATACTAGTATTGAGTTTAATGGTAAAACAACAGTCTAGCTATTTGTCTCTTTCCCCTTGAGTATAGAAAAGTACGCTGTCTTTGTCGTCTCGCTCTACCCTGCCACTTTCACCCCTGCATCCCATAGCCAGGTTCTGACAAGTCTCCCAAATATCAGTGGGTGATTACAAAAAAGTAGCCGAGAGCCTAACTTAACATTCATTTATGTAGTAAATAAGTAGTGAAACACAGGTATTGAGTATAACTTGTGAGGTAGTGATTAATAGTAAATTAGTGGTTTTTGTTCATGAGGGAGTGGCGATATATTGCCATCTGGTGGCGACTAGAAAAAATTGCACAATAGATTTACATTTTTACATATGCTCTTATCCAGAGCAACTTACAGTAGTGAGCGCATACATTTTCATTCTGTTTCCCCGTGGGGATTGAACCCACAACTGTGGTGTTGCAAGCGCCATGCACTACCAACTGAGCCACACAGGACAATAAGACCTATTATAAATTGAGGGACCCGTGACTCGACCATTGGTGACTTGGACTCGACTTGAACTTCAACGATAGGGACTCATTACTCGACTTGGACTCAAGTACAGGGAACTTTGTGACTCGACTACAACACTGCTATCAAACACAACAGAGTCTGGGCTCCTTTAAAACGGGCCTAAAGACCTTTCCCTTTAAGGCTTTCTGTTGATAGCTTTGCTCCTTGGTGTCCTTGTCCCTTGTAGCAGCTGTGTTCTTTGTGTCAGTTGCCCTGTTCAGTTGTGTCCATTTTTTTATGGCATTTCAGATTATTCTGTATAATGGAAAGCGCTTTACAAATGTAATAAATAATAATAATACAATTATTATTATTATCATCTTAAGATGAATGCCCTTACTGTACGCCGCTCTGTATATGAGCATGCCAAATGACTAAAATGTTGTACAGTTGAAGTCGGACGTTTACATACACCTTAGCCAAATACATTTAAACTCAGTTTTCACAATTCACAAGTAAACATTCCCTGTCTTAGGTCAGTTAGGATCACCACTTTATTTTAAGAATGTGAAATGTCAGAATAATAGTAGGGGGAATAATTTCTTTCAGCTTTTATTTCTTTCATCGCATTCCCAGTGGGTCAGAAGTTTACATACACTCAATTATTATTAGGTAGCATTACCTTCAAATTGTTTAACTTGGGTCAAACGTTTCGGGTAGCCTTCCCCAAGCTTCCCACAATAAGCTGGGTGAATTTTGGCCCATTCTTCCTGACAGAGCTGGTGTAACTGAGTCAGGTTTGTAGGCCTCCTTGCTCACACATGCTTTTTCAGTTCTGCCCACACATTTTCTATAGGATTGAGGTCAGGGCTTTGTGATGGCCACTCCAATACCTTGACTGTGTTGTCCTTAAGCTATTTTGCCACAACTTTGGAAGTATGCTTGGGGTCATTGTCCATTTGGAAGACCCATTTGCCACCAAGCTTTAACTTCCTGACTGATGTCTTGAGATGTTGCTTCAATATATCTACATCATTTTCCCTTCCTCATGCCATCTATTTTGTTTAGTGCACCAGTCCCTCCTGCAGCAAAGCACCCCCACAACATGATGCTGCCATCCCCGTGCTTCACGGTTGGGATGGTGTTCTTCAGCTTGCAAGCGTCCCCTTTTTCCTCCAAACATAACAATGGTCATTATGGCCAAACAGTTCTATTTTTGTTTCATCAGACCCAGAGGACATTTCTCCAGAAACTACGATCTTTGTCCCCATGTGCAGTTACAAACCGTAGTCTGGCTTTTTTTATGGCGGTTTATGAGCAGTGGCTTCTTCCTTGCTGAGCGGCCTTTCAGGTTATGTCGATATAGGACTCGTTTTACTGTGGATTTTGATACTTTTGTACCTGTTTCCTCCATCATCTTCACAAGGTCATTTGCTGTTGTTCTGGGATTGATTTGCACTTTTCACACCAAAGTATGTTCATCTCTAGGAGACAGAACGCGTCTCCTTTCTGAGCAGTATGATGGCAGCGTGGTCCCATGGTGTTTATACTTGCATACTATTGTTTGTACAGATGAACGTGGTACCTTCAGGCGTTTGGAAATTGCTCCCAAGGATGAACCAGACTTGTGGAGGTCTTCTGATTTCTTAGATTTCCCCATGATGTCAAGCAAAGAGGCACTGGGTTTGAAGATAGGCCTTGAAATACATCCACAGGTACACCTCCAAATGACTCAAATTATGTAAATCAGCCTATCAGAAGCTTCTAAAGCCATGACATAATTTTCTGAAATTTTCCAAGCTGTTTAAAGGCACAGTCTACTTAGTGCGTGTAAACTTCTGACCCACTGGAATTGTGATACAGTGAATTATAAGTGAAATAATCTGTCTGTAAACAATTGTTGGAAAAATTACTTGTGTCATGCACAAAGTAGATGTCCTAACCAACTTGCCAAAACTGTAGTTTGTTAACAAGAAATTTGTGGAGTGGTTGAAAAACGAGTTTTAATGACTCCAACCTAAGTGTATGCAAACTTCCGACTTCAACTGTATATATATTTTTAAATATTGAGGGCACAAATGTATAATTTGTACATTTATTTATACAAAATGTATGTTTCATTTGACTGTGTATAACCCAGAAGTACTACTTATTTCTGAGTGAGGCGTATATATAGCAGAGTGAGAGTGAGGCGTATATATAGCATTTAGCAAAAAAACATGATTATTTGTATCTCTGAAATGAAACCACCAAGTGATAGATTTTAAACAAACAAAGTACATGTCTGTCATTGAACAACCATATAATGAAAAAACACACCAATTTCTTTCATAATCTATTTAAACAATAAATTACCAGCATTTCTGAAAATAGATATACAGTACCAGTCAAAACACACCTACTCATTCAAGGGTTTTTCTTTATTTGGACTATTTTCTACTGTGTAGAATAATAGCGAAGACAAATCTATGAAATAACACAAATGGAATCATGTAGTAACCAAAAAAGTGTTAATCAAATCAAAATATATTTTGGATTTTGGATTATTCTAAGTAGCCACTCAACCAGCTTCACCTGGAATGCTTTTCCAAACGTCTTGAAGGAGTTCCTACATATTCTGAGCACTTGTTGGCTGCTTTTCCTTCACTCTGCGGTCCAACTCATCCCAAACCATCTCAATTGGATTGAGGTCGGGTGATTGTGGAGGCCAGGTCATCTGATGCAGCACTCCAACACTCTTCTTCTTGGTCAAATAGCCCTTACACAGCCTGGAGGTGTGTTTTGGGTCATTGTCCTGTTGAAAAACAAATTATAGTCCCGCTAAGCGCAAACCAGATGGGATGGTGTATTGCTGCAGAATGCTGTGGTAGCCATGCTGGTTAAGTGTGCCTTGAATTCTAAATAAACCACCGACAGTGTAATCAGCAAAGCACCACCACACCATCACGCCTCCTCCTCCATCCTTCACGATGGGAACCTGCGGAGATCCTCCGTTCACCTACTTGCTTCTCTTAAAGACATTGCGGTTGGAAACAAAAATCTCAAATTTGGACTAATCAAACCAAAGGACAGATTTCCATCGGTCTAATGTCCATTGTATGTGTTTCTTGGCCCAAGCAAGTCTCTTCTTCTTATTAGTGTCCTTTAGTAGTGGGTTCATTGCAGCAATTCCACCATGAAGGGAGGCTGAACATCAACTGTCTCCTCTGAACAGTTGATGTTGAAATGTGTCTGTTACTTGAACTCTGTGAAGCATTTATTTGGGCTGCAATTTCTGAGGCTGGTAACTCTGCAGCAGATGTAACTCTGGGTCTTCCTTTCCTGTGGCGGCCCTCATGAGAGCGAGTTTCATCATCGCGCTTGATGGTTCTTGCGACTGCACTTGAAGAAACTTTTAAAGTTCTTGACATTTTCCAGATTTTACTGACCTTCATGTCTTAAAGTAATGATTGACTGTTCTCTTTGTTTGTTTGAGCTATTTCTTGCCATAATATGGACTTGGTCTTTACCAAATAGGGCTATCTTCTGTATACCACCGCTATCTTGTCACAACACTACTGATTGGCTCAAGAAGGAAAGAAATTCAACAAATGTACTTTTAACAAGGCACACCTGTTAATTGAAATGCATTCCAGGTGACTACCTCATGAAGCTGGTTGAGAGAATACCAAGAGTGGTGGCTACTTTCAAGAATCTCAAATATAAAAACACTTTTTTTGGTTATTACATGATTCCATACGTGTAATTTCATAGTTGTGATGTCTTCGCTATTATTCTACAATGTAGAAAATAGTAAAAATAAAGAAAAACCCTTGAATGAGTAGGTTTGTCCAAACTTTTGACTGGTACTGTATAGTGTTCTGGAATGAAATTCCTCATACTCAGACTAAAACGTATAAATACAGCTGAGTCTTATTAGGGTCAGGATAGCTCTGTTCTGCTCTGTTTTACTCCAGCATGATTTATGAGCAACAAAATTAAACAGAGAGAATATGCCATAACTCCCATAGGAAAAAGAGATGTGGAGACATTCTAGTTAGTGTTATTAAAGAGAGAGGGTGTTTCCTGCTTTATGTCTTTATGTGTGTCTGTGTGTTTTATACTTGATCCAGGGCTTTAGACATCATAAATCCAGCCTGTTGTAAATGAGGCACTGCAACAAGGCTTTCATAAAACACATACTTTGTGTGTGTGTGTGTGTGTGTGTGTGTGTTTGTGTACCATAAAACACAGTGTGGTGAAGGGGCGTTATTGGTGGTTATGGCAGTGAAACAGGTCTCAGTAAGACAATAGGCAGCTGATTATTAAACAGAATATTGTTTTTATTTTACCCAGCCTTCTTTGCTTTACTACTCCTCAAGGATGAAGGTGTCACCCCTCTGGTGTAGAAGGGGGAGAGTTTTAGGGTGTGTGTATATGTATGTGTGTCTGTATGTGTATGTGTGTGCAAAGAAAAAGCCATATCTCTGTCCAGTGTCTGTGTTCATTTGCCCATCTTAATCTTTTATTTTTATTGGCCAGTCTAAGATATGACTTTTTCTTTGCAACTATGCCTAGAAACCCAGCATCCCGGAGTCGCCTCTTCAATTTTGACCTTGAGACTTGTGTTTTGCGGGTACTATTTAATGAAGCTGCCAGTTGGCGTCTGTTTCTGAAACTAGACACTCTAATGTACTCGTCCTCTTGCTCAGTTGTGCACCGGGGCCTCCCACTCCTCTTTCTATTCTGGTTAGAGACAGTTTGCGCTGTTCTGTGAAGGGAGTAGTACACAGCGTTGTACCAGATCTTCAGTTTCTTGGCAATTTCTCACATCAGTTTCTGGCCATTTTGAGCCTGTAATCGAACCCACAAATGCTGATGCTCCAGATACTCAACTAGTCTAAAGAAGTCCAGATTTATTGCTTCTTTAATCAGACCAGTTTTCAGCTGTGCTAACATAATTGCAAAAGGGTTTTCTAATGATCAGTACGCCTTTTTAAATTATAAACTTGGATTAGCTAACACAGCGTGCCATCGGAACACAGGAGTGATCGTTGCTGATAATGGGTCTCTGTACGCCTATGTAGATATTCCATAAAACATCTGCCGTTTCCAGCTACAATAGTTATTTACAACATTAACAATGTCTACACTGTATTTCTGATCAATTTGATGTTATTTTAATGGACAAAAAATTTGTATTTTCTCTCAAAAACAAGGACATTTCTAAGTGACCCCAAACTTTTGTTTAGTGTAGACAGGGGTAAAGTTACTAGGCAACAGGATAGATAATAAACAGTGGCAGGAGTGTATGTGATGAGTCAATGCAGATAGTTTGGGTAGCTATTTGGTAACTATTAACTATTTAGTGTTCTTATGGCTTGGGGGTAGAAGCTTTTCAGAGTCCTGTTAGTTCCAGTCTTGGTGCATTGGTACTGCTTGCCATGCGGTAGCAGAGAGAACAGTCTGTGACTTGGGTAGCTGTACTGTTTGACAATTTTTAGGGGCTTCCTCTGACACCGCCTGGTATAGAGGTTCTGGATGGTAGGGAGCTCAGCCCCAGTGATGTACTGGGCCGTATGCACTACCCTCTGTAGAGCCTTGCGGTTGATGCCAAGCAGTTGCCATACGAAGCGGTGATGCAGCCAGTCAAGATAGTCTCAATGGTGCAGCTATAGAATTTTTGGAAGATCTGTGGGCCCATGTCAAATCTTTTCACCCTCCTGTGGTGGAAGAGGCATTGTCGTGCCTTCTTCACGACTGTGTTGACGTGTGTGGACCATGTTAATTCCTTAGTGACGTGGGCACCGAGGAACTTGAAGCTCTCGACACGCTCTACTACAGCCCCATTGATGTGGTTGGGGGCGTGCTCGGCCCTCTGATTCCTGTAGTCCACAATCAGCTCGCTGCCCTCCTATCTATAGGCGGTCTCATCGCCACGGTGATCAGGCGGCCCGTAAGGAAGTCCAGGATCCAGTTGCAGAGGGAGGTGTTCAGTCCCAGTGTCCTGAGCTTAGTGATTTGCTTTAACAGACTGCGTCATCTGTGGATCTGTTGGGGTGGTATGCGTAATTGGAGTGGGTCCAGGGTGTCTGGGATGATGGTGTTGACGTGAGCCATGATCAGCCTTTCAAAGCATTTTATGGCTACAGATGTGAGTGCTACGGGGTGATAGTCATTTAAACAGTTTACCTTGGCGTTCTTGGCCACATGGTGGTCTGCTTGTAAAATGTAGGTATTACAGACTGAGTTAGGGAGAGGTTGAAAATGTCAGTGAAGACACCCGCCAGCTGGTCAGCGCATGCTCTGAGTATGCGTCCTGTAATCCGTCTGGCCCTGTGTGTATGTCTGTGTGAGCTTGCTGCATGTGTATGTCTGTGTGTGTGTGTTCGTGCATCCTATGTGTGTGCATGGTGCACTGTGTGTGTCTGCCTGCCTAATCTGTTTGTGTGTGTGTGTGTGTGTGTTGGCTAGACGTGTTACAACACGACAAAGAGATAGAAGACAGAGGAGATCAATGCGTCAGCCTGAGGGCTCCTAGCAGAAGAAGCTAATTAAAGGAAGAGAACAGAACACAACTCTGTTCTAAATTAATAATTAGAGGGCTTTCTGTGTGACTGACTGAACCAGGGAACAAAGGAGAGAAAATTTTAAATGGCCACTGTGCCATGCACACACACATAGTGTGCACGTACACACCATAGACATTAAAACCAGTGGATAGTAATAGCGCTGACGTCACCCATGTATTCCTATGGAAAACTCCCAATGGCCCATGAAGCCGGAAGAATTTGAATTTGAAGCGTGTCATATTGCTGAATGGGGCTGAATGGCACAAAAAAAAATCGCTAATGATTGTGGTGAAAGTAGCCGTAACTAGCAAAGGATCGTTGTCGATGTAGTTGTTTTCATCCTGCCTGAGAAAGTCAACCTTAATGTCTATGGCATGAGGTCGCGAGACTATTCATAGCCTGCCGGCCCGTGATTGGTGTGGTCCTGTGTGACGACAAATGTAGTAGTCAGAATTGATCACTATTTAATGAAATGTCTCGATTTGTAGCGAAAAAAACTCCATGTGGGGATCGATCATAATATACACGTTTTAAAACAGCCACCGAAAAATGTATTTTTTGTACGTTCTGGCGATCGTAACTTACATAGTTTTTTCTAGAGGACAAGACGAATACACCGCACTTGCACGCACGCACACACTGCAGTACATGTCCTGGGGAGATAGGCTTCTATTTCATCGGCGGATCCGATGGAGATGAAAAGCACGGCGTTCCTAAATGTCTGTCTGCCCCTGTGGGGTTCTTTCAGAAGCGCTTGAATGATTTATGATTTATGATTTTATTAGGATCCCCATTAGCCGACGCCAATGGCGACAGCTAGTCTTCCTGCAGCCCGACACATAACAGACCCCAGGAAGACTAGCTCTTCAATTCATCATTATCCTCTTTCAAAGTGAACAACGTGTCTTTCGTGATTTTAATAACTGTGACAGCAGGTTGCTTTAACTACCGTTTAGACCACAGGGAAATTCTCATACTTCATGGTGTGTGTGTGTGTGTGTGTGTGTGTGTGTGTGTGTGTGTGTGTGTGTGTGTGTGTGTGTGTGTGTGTGTGTGTGTGTGTGTGTGTGTGTGTGTGTGTGTGTGTGTGTGTGTGTTCCGATGTAAACGGCACAGTGGTTTGTGTAGAATAGCATGCGAAAAGATGTCTGTCAAGACAGAGGGTTCAGACTATATTTAAGAAATTCGGATGATTCTTATCACCAATATTCTTTGATGGGCTCTTCCCATTTGACCCAAGAAGAAGATCATGTGAGCCAGGAGATATCGAGGGTGACATGTCTTTAACAGAAAAAGCAGACAACAGAATGCCATTCTTGACTGGCTCATTCCCATAGAACATCTGGCCCTCTTGGCCTGGACATTCCCTAACTTAGTCTTTACTGACATTTTGAATGGGAGTGTGTGTGTGTGTGAGACTCAGTACCCTGTAATAGCGGCTGTAAACCCCATTTTCCTCCTCTCAGGTCATACATAAACTGGTCTACGGGGCAGAATATGGCAAGTGCCAGCACAGCATGTGTTCTCTGTCTAGGTTCTGTCTCAACTGAACTATTCTGTGTGGATTGAGTCCTAATTCACAAGAATACATTACTCACAGAGCAGGTTCATTTATCAAAGAGGATAATATGGTGGTTCCTCTATATACACTGTATATAAACTACAGTATCCCATACAAGATATCCCATATCCCATACAAGCTATCCCATATCCCATACAAGCTCTCCCATATTCCATTCAAGCTCTCCCATATAAGCTATCCCATATCCCATATAAGCTATCCCATACAAGCTATTCCTTATAAGCTATCCCATATCCCATATAAGCTATCCCATATCCCATACAAGCTCTCCCATACAAGCTATTCCTTATAAGCTATCCCATATCCCATATAAGCTATCCGATATCCCATACAAGCTATCCCATACAAGCTATTCCATAGCCTACATGCATTTTGTCTGGACTTGGCTTTGCTCTGATGATTCCTATGTAAGAGGGTCACCATGTTACAGTATTTCTCTTCTCTTGTTTCTCCAGACAAAGGTTTGATAACAAGCGTCTATTTGTTCCTATTAAAGGCCAGTCTGTATAACTACCTATCCTTGAAATCAATCCATTTAATTCCCTAATGACAATGACCCTATTTAGAACATGTAACAGAGAAAGACAGAAAGGGAGAGATAAATACTAATCTAGCAAGTGATTCTCTCTTGTTTTTGTCCCGTTCCTCCGTCCCCTCCTCTTCCCCCCTAGGGGATACGAAAAGCTTGTTTGTACCTGTGTGCAGGCATTTCCCCTCAGGGGTAATGTGGGCAGAGTTGTGGAGAGGTCAGGGGTCATTGAGACCCAACAAAGAGTTTACTCATTGGAGAGGGGTCTGGAACAGACAGGTGAGAGGGCCAGCTTATACTGACAGACAGGCGTCAGGGCTGAGACAGAGATTAGTCACACAGACACATTCACACACAGGCACGTACGCACACAGACACACACACTCTTGCTCACACGCACATTTGTGTCAGAGTAAGTGGCTGTGTGTGTGTGTGTGTGTGTGTGTGTGTGTGTGTGTGTGTGCACGCGCGTGCTCGTGCGTGTGTAAGGGGGTGGAGAGGATCAGACCACCTACCATTGACTTTCATGTCTTTAACAGGAATGACCATGATGAGAATAATGACCACAATAACACAACTTTGAAAGTCTCTCTGGTTTAAACAACAAACCAGTTATGTCTGTGTGTGTTGAAAACATACAGCAATTTATCTACAGTCAGGAGCAGTATTTTGCCACAATATGTCTGGTATTTAGTCAGGATCATTATGAGATGATAATAAGGCTTTAAAATACGTTTTCCCCATATTCTCTGTACTAGATGCCCTGGAAACAGACAATCAGATGACCACAGTTGCTTTAAATCATCTATCTGTGGGGAGGGGATGCATAAAAAGCTCCTTAAGCCACTGAGCCGCCCGCGTCTCACTTTCACCCCCCACAATGGCGCCATTGAGCTGCCAGAACAATGGTCCCTGTGCTCTCCTGGGCCTGGAATGGCTGGTCAGTTACACGAAGGGCCTGAATGGAGGGAGAGTTCTCAGTCTCAGGTGTCCTATGTGAACAGTCTCACTCCTACTGAGGGGAGATGAGATTATATGACTTTGACTCTCTCCTGAACTGTTTAACTCTCCAGCTCCGGAGTGAAGTTTCCCCTAGCACCTAAATACAGATCTAGGATCAGCTTCCCCTCACCCAAACCTAACCTTAATAACCATTAGTGGGGGAAAACTGACCCCAGATCAGCGTCTAGGGGAAACTTCAACCTACACCAACTCTGCAGGTGGAGCAAGATGGCAACTGATTCAAAAAGTGGGTCGTTTTTGCCTAACTTAGTTGTATGCATTGATTGTCGCTCTGGTTAAGAGAAAAGGATTCAAATGTCAAATATAATACCATGCGACACTGACCACATGACATGACCACAAACAAACTCCAGGGACTAGTGATATATTACAACCAAGGGATCATATAACATCACATCATAACCTTTTCTTTTATAGCACAATAAAACAGAAAATATATAGCGTAATAATAAATCAATGGACCATCTCATAAAAACGTCAGACGTTTTAACGTGGTAATGGCGTTTGGAAGTATTTCTGATAACCGAATCAGTGATCACACTTTGAAGTGCACCAGGCAGCTTCAGGCTTTACCCCTGTCCTCCCGAATCAATCACTACTAACACCCTTCAGTGACTGTCTTCACTGTGACCTTCAATGCACAGAGCAAACATGGACATTAGCATATTCTCTGTCTGATGAAGGCCTCTGCATAGACCGAAATTACATCACTGTACGAAATGACCACACTGTACGTTTTTTAAAACTTGATTTATAATACATATTTATTTTTATAATACACATTTCAGGTGCAACAGGAAAAGGCAGCTTTAAGTTTTACCTCTCTCCTCTAATCAATCACAAATAACATCCTTGAGGGACATGCCTTTGAACTTACACCAGGTAAGTTCATTTGGATATCCTCTATTGATTTGATTGACATGTCAACTGCACTAAAGAAAACATGTAGAGGCCTTTCAGCATATTGGCTATTCTCCACAGTTCAATTGACCCTGGGTTGAATAATATGTATGTTTATGAAGTATATATATATGAGTCATAGGATTATCCCTTCTTTGAACTGAAAATGTAAACACGCTGTAAAGAACAAATTGTAGTGTTGAGTGCTGCAGAGAAAACTGAGAGGCTGTATCTGAAGATAGGAATGCACAGTAGTGACACACAGAGCCTGTTTTTCCTGATCATATGGCTGGTTGTTGAGAGATGAGCTCTTCGCCTCACTCACTTCAATGTCTCAAAGTCTCTTTGTTTTCTAGAGAACGCTCAAGGAGTACAGTGTGTGTGTGTGTGTGTGTGTGTGTGTGTGTGTGTGTGTGTGTGTGTGTGTGTGTGTATATGTGTGTGTGTGTGTGTGTGTGTGTGTGTGTGTGTGTGTGTGTGTGTGTGTGTGTGTGTGTGTGTGTGTGTGTGTGTGTGTGTGTGTGTGTGTGTGTGTGTGTGTGTGTGTGTGTGTGTGTGTGTATGTGTGTGTGCGAGTGCATGTTTCAGAGAAGGCTCCAGGACTTTAGTTCCCGGAGCCCTCCCCCTGACAGCGCCAGGAAGCTCTTCGATCTGTGTCATTCTCAGACAGATGGAAAGAGGGAAAGTGGTGGGGTGACTTCATCAAATAAACGCACAAATGCTTCATTTGTAAATGATGTCTCCGTTGGAGTGTGCCCCTGGCTATCTGTAAATTAAACAAATATCAAGAACATTGTGCTGTTTGGTTTGCTTACTATAAGATTTTTTTTTTTTTTAGGTATATTTAAAACCAAATACTTTTAGACTTTTACTCAAGTAGTATTTTACCAGGTGACTTTCACTTTTACTTGAGTCATTTTCTATTAAGGTACAGTTACTTTACTTTTACTCAAGTATAACAATTGGGTACTTTTTCCACCACTGAGTGTTCTATAACTACAAACTGAAATATAACTGAAAAACACACCTGCAAAAGGGTGAAAGGTCACAACAGACTCAAGGTAGTGGGACAGGAATGTTTCTGCAACATCCTACTATGAGGATAGGCCTACAGCTTTTGTGCCACCAAGGGTTCCATTGGTGCAGGCCTGGCTCAGGGTAGAGTGGGCTTGGCCCTATTGTACGTTTGGCTGTGGGGGTTTACAGGGATTTATCTGGTACATTCCCCACACCTCATTAACCACTGGTGATCTCTCACAGAACACCATTACACCCCATTCTTCCCTTCCTCCTCTTCCCTAAACCTCCCAGCCAGCCCCAAGAATGTAGTAGGCAGGAGGCGACAGGGAGAGAGAGAGACTGTGCCCACTACTCCTCTGTGTGACTCAAGCCCACTCCTCTCAGTCTTCAGCTGTCCTCTCAGCCTCTGGAGGCCAAATGACTAAAGGACCCATCAACCCATCCAACAAAGCGTGTGTTGCTGAAGAGGCAGTGCGTGTGCGTGTGTGTGTGTGTGTGTGTGTGCGTTTGTGCATGTGTGTACTTTAGGTGTCTACCTCTCTCTTTTTCTCTCCCTCTCCCTCCACCTCTCTCTTTCTCTTTCGACTGACCTATTTCACACAAGTGTCCAAATATCCACGAGTATCTGGACCCGAGCGGTCCCATGCCCTTTGTGTCAGAGTGGAACAGTCCGACCCTCCCATCCATCCACCCATTCCCCTGGCTGGAGTAAGAGCTAAGCTGATTACTTATCTCAGGGAAATTGAGGCCAGCCTTTGTTGCAGTGCAGATGGGTGGCTGGGTCACCATAGTGCTCCCTGCCTCCATGCATATTTTGTCTGTTGTCGTCCAGGCTGGACTGGTGCAGCCAGCCTGTCCTGTAACCTACCCCTGTGCCGTGTGTGTGTTCTACTTCTTCTGCCCGCTTCGAGCATTGCCCATATTGAATGCAGATCTACACACACCCTCCCTGCTCCCCTTTCTGCCCTGGCATTATAGATAGATAGACACACTGTATTACTGAATAAAGAGACAATTGAGGTAAAGAAAGGACGGGAAGGGCCCTGAGCGAGGCATCTTACAATGAAGACAGATGAAAACGTGCCTGTACTGTCTTGATGAGACAGTTCTGCCTCAAGGGCAGCCAGCGAGAAGAGAGTGCGTTCTAGAACACGAAACCAAGTCGTCTGATCTTATTGTAAAACCACAGTCGCCACGTGGTGCTGCCTGCCTTCACCTCCAGCCATGCCCTTTCTCGATGTGCTCTTCTGCATCTAAAAGGCAGCTGCCATGTGAAAGAAAGAACACACTTTCTGTCTGTGTCTTCTCACAAGATCATGACAGACAACGAGAGCCTCAGAGCTCCTGTGGTGTTTCAGAAAGGGATCTGGGTCGTCTGCGTTTCCTTTTGTCTGTTTTGGTGGTTTGTCTGTGTTTTGGTTGGTCTTCATGTGGTCTGTCTGTGTTTTGGTTGGTCTTCATGTGGTCTGTCTGTGTTTTGGTTGGTCTTCATCTGGTCTGTCTGTGTTTTGGTTGGTCTTCATCTGGTCTGTCTGTGTTTTGGTTGGTCTTCATGTGGTCTGTCTGTGTTTTGGTTGGTCTTCATGTGGTCTGTCTGTGTTTTGGTTGGTCTTCATGTGGTCTGTCTGTGTTTTGGTTGGTCTTCATGTGGTCTGTCTGTGTTTTGGTTGGTCTTCATGTGGTCTGTCTGTGTTTTGGTTGGTCTTCATGTGGTCTGTCTGTGTTTTGGTTGGTCTGCATTTGACTTGTTTTGGTAATCAGTGGCTGTGTTGGAGGAGGTGTGTTCTAGGCAATTAGCAATTAGTGTTCGTACTTCAGTCTCCCCTGGTTTCTCAGCGGCGGTCGTTTCAAAAATTTGTGTGTTTTCTATACCTGTTCGCTCCTCTCCCTATAGGCCTTACAGACACTTCACCACCCCGTGCCTCCAACCCTTCTAATTTCGTGTACCCTGCGTGCACAACCCATGTGGAATTCCGGGTCTATGGCAACGTTTGGAGTTGCCGATCTGCGGTCAAGAACGCCGAGATCATCTCAGCCCATGATGCCCTTCAGTCCCTTGCCTTATTGGCCCTGGCGGAGACATCCAGAGAACACTGCTACGTCAGCTGTTTTCTCTTCATCTGACTACGTTTTCTGTCAAATTCTAAGAGCATCTGGTTGTCGCAGTGGTGGAACAGGGCTACTCATTTCTCCGAACTGGAGATGTTCTCTTATCTCCTTCTCTCACCTGTCCATCTCCTCATTTGAATTCCGTGCCGTCACTGTCGCTTGTCCACTCCAAGCTTAACATTGTGGTCACCTATCGCTCACCAGGTGCCCTTTGGAGAGTTCCTCAATGATCTTGACACCTAGATAAGCTTATTTCCTGACAATGGCACACCGTTCTTCATACTTGGCGACATCATTCCCCGATGTCAGGCTTCAATTAATTTCTTTCCAACTCTCTTTCTCCTTCTAGCCTCTTTTGACCTCACCCTTTCCCAATCCCCTCCAACTCACAAGGCATGTAATACTCTTAATCTCATCTTTACTAGAGGCTGTTTGCCTACTATTTCTTTCCAACTCTCTTTCTCCTTCTAGCCTCTTTTGACCTCACCCTTTCCCAATCCCCTCCAACTCACAAGGCATGCAATACTCTTAATCTTATCTTTACTAGAGGCTGTTTGCCTACTATTTCTTTCCAACTCTCTTTCTCCTTCTAGCCTCTTTTGACCTCACCCTTTCCCAATCCCCTCCAACTCACAAGGCATGCAATACGGTTGATCAACTGCAAACTCCCGCCTGGTCTCTGATCATTACCTTGTTTCCTTTTCTGTCTCCCTTTCCTCCAACCCTAGCCCCTCAGCCCCTACCCAGATGGTCATGCGCCATCGCAATCTTTGCTCTCTCTCGCCTTCTAATCTCGCCTCTTCTATCCTATCATCTCTCCCTTCTGCTAAATCCTGTCTCTGCCTCTTCGACCCTACTGATTCTGCCTCTTCGACCCTACTCTTCTCCCTTTCCGCATCCTATGACTCGCACTGTCCCCTTTTCCGCTCGGCCCTCCCCTCTTGCTCCGTGGCTGAGTGACTCTTGTGAGCTTACAGAACAGGGTTGCCGGCAGCTGAGCAGAAATGAGGGAACAATAAACTTCCGGAGGACCTAACATCCTTTCACTCCCTCCTCTCTACATTTTCTTCCTTTGTATCTGCTGCTAAAGCCACTTTCTATCACTCTAAATATCACTCTAAATATCCTCCACCCCTCCCTCCTCCCTCTCTGCGGATGACTTTCTCAACCACTTTGAAAAGAAGGTTGACGACATCCGCTCCTCATTCACTTAGCCTATTGAGTCCACTGGTCCCACTCACACAGAACTACCCTACACCTTGACCTGAAATCCTGAGACTAGTGAGGTCTGGTCGTCCGACAACCTGCCCGCTCAACCCCATCCCCTCCCTTCTCCAGACCATCACTGGAGACCTTCTCCCATTCCTCACTTCCCTCATCAACTCATCCCTGAACACTGGCTGCGTCCCCTCTGACTTCAAAATGGCCCGAGACGCTCCCCTTCCCAAGAAACCAACACTTGACTTATCTGACGTAAAACTATAGACCTGCATCCCTTTCTTTTCTTTCCAAAACAACTGAGCGTGCTGTCTCTGATCAACTCTCTCGTTATCTCTCTCAAAACAATCTTCTTGACCCTAACCAGTCAGGCTTCAAGACGGGTCGCTCAACTGAGACTGCTGTTCTATGTTTCACAGAGGCTCTCCACACTGCCAAAGCTGACTCTCTCTCCTCTGTTCTCATTATCCTAGATCTATCCGCTGCCTTTGAAACTGTGAACCATCAGATCCTCCTCTCCTCCCTCTCAGGGTTGGGCGTCTCTAGGCTCTGCACACTCTTGGATTTCATCCTACCTGGCAGCCCGCTCCTACCAGGTGACGTGGAGAGGATATGTGTCTGCACCACGTACTCTCATTACTGGTGTCCTCCAGGGCTTGGTTATAGGCCCTCTCCTCTTCTCCCTATACACTAAGTCACTCGGCTCTGTCATATTCTCACATGGTCTCTCCTATCATTGCTATGCAGATGACACACAACTACTTTTCTCCTTCCCCTTTCTGACACCCAGGTGGCGACACACATCTCTGCGTACCTGGCAGATATCTCAGCTTAGACGTCGGCCCACAACATCAAGCTCAACCCGACAAGACTGAGCTGCTCTTCCTACCGGAAAAGGCCTGCCCGCTCCATCACGGTTGACAAGTCCACAGTGTCGCCCTCCCAGAGTGCAAAGAACCTTGGTGTGACTCTGGACAAAACCCTGTCGTTCTCTGCAAACATCAAAGCAGTGACTCGCTCCTGCAGCATGCTCTAGAACATCCATAGAGTACAACCCTACCTCACACAGGAAGCGACACAGGTCCAACTCCAGGCCCTTGTCATCTCCTGTCTGGACTACTGCAATTCGCTGTTGGCCGGGCTCTCCGCTTGTGCCATCATACCCCTGCAACTTATCCATAATGCTGCAGCCCGCCTGGTTTTCAATCTTCCGAAGTTCTCCCATGTCAATCCGCTACTCCGCACACTCCATTGGTTTACAGCTGAAGCTCGCATCCCCTACAAGAGGAACTTCCCCTCCCTACCTTCAGGCTATGCTCAAACCCTACACTCCAACCTGAGCACTCCATTCCGCCACCTCTGCTCTCTTGGCTCTCCCACCCCTACGGGAGGGCAGCTCTCGCTCAGCCCAGTCCAAGCTCATCTCTGTCCTGGCACCCCAATGGTGGAACCAGCTTCCCCCTGAAGATAAGACAGCAGAGTCCCTGCCCATCTTCCGAAAGCACCTGAAACCCTACCTCTTCAAAAAGTATCTTAAATAAACCCCTCCTCACCTCAACCCCCCCCCCCCCCACCCAAAAATAAAATAAAATAATAAATCTAGCTCTGACTTTGCTGATAACTACTTTACTGATGAAAAGTGTACTTACTATGTCCCACCTGGCTATCTTAAGATGAATGCCCTAACTGTAAGACGCTCTGGATAAGAGCATCTGCTAAATTACTCAAATGTAAATGTTTTTGTTGGTCTACATGTGGTTTGGTCTGTGTTTTCGTGTGGCAGCGTGGCCATTCACTAAGGCTCTGTCTGCATCTGCCAGGATTGACCAGTAAGTCGTCCCACTGTGCCCTGTTGTCTAGGGTCACGCCAGCTTGGCGGGCAGTGGCTCCACCCTGCAGTGGCTCCACCTCGTTCGTTTTGTGTCCAGGCTGGTCGCATGAGGTCAATGAAATTAGGGAAGAACTCTGCTTGTAGTATTCTTAAGTAGTTGGTTGTGTAGGTCTGAAATAGGCATTGGTACTGTAAAGAGCGTGGACCTTCATATGAGGTCAAACAGGCCTGTCATGATGTATTATGTGACATTTGTTTACACTGGCAGTGCCAAATGACATTGGTTATAATTGGTTATATGTTAAGTTATGTATCCAGTAGGTCTCTGAGGTCCTCTGGCACTGGCTTTTTAACTATTTCAAAGCCTAGGACCAAGAGGCATGGAGAGGCAGCCTTTAGTTAATATGCCCCCAGCCACTGGAATAGCCTCCCAGAGAACCTGAGGGGGGCCGAAACTGTGGACATACACTACCGTTCAAAGGTTAGGGGTCACTTAGAAATGTCCTTGTTTCTGAAAGACAAGCACATTTTCTGTCCATTAAAATAACATCAAATTGATCAGAAATACAGTGTAGACATTGTTAATGTTGTAAATGACTATTGTAGCTGGAAATGGCAGATTTTTTAAATGGAATATCTACATAGGCGTACAGAGGCCCATTATCAGCAACGATCACTCCTGTGTTCCGATGGCACGTTGTGTTAGCTAATCCAAGTTGATAATTTTAAAAGGCTAATTGATCATTAGAAAACCCTTTTTCAATTATGTTAGCATAGCTGAAAACTGTTGTTCTGATTAAAGAAGCAATAAACTGGCCTTCTTTAGACTAGTTGAATATCTGGAGCATCAGCACTTGTGGGTTCGATTACAGGCTCAAAATGGCCAGAAACAAAGAAGTCTATTCTTGTTCTGAGAAATGAAGGCTATTCCATGCGAGAAATTGCCAAGAAACTGAAGATCTCGTACAACGCTGTATACTACTCCCTTCACAGAACAGCGCAAACTGTCTCTAACCAGAATAGAAAGAGGAGTGGGAGGCCCTGTTGCACAACTGAGCAAGAGGACAAGTACATTAGAGTGTCTAGTTTGAGAAACAGACGCCTCACAAGTCCTCAACTGGCAGCTTCATTAAATAGTACCTGCAAAACACCAGTCTCAACGTCAACAGTGAAGAGACGACTCCGGGATGATGGCCTTCTAGGCAGAGTTGCAAAGAAAAAGCCATATCTCAGACTGGCCAATAAAAAGAAAAGATTAACATGGGAAAAATAACACAGACACTGGACAGAGGAACTCTGCCTAGAAGGCAAGCATCTTCACTGTTGCGACTGGTATCTTAAAACACACACCTTTTTAGCTTTGTTTCTCCTTAGGGGGCTTTTTTAGTCGTTGAGTTTTTATTATTATATTGTTTTTTATTCGCTTATGTTTGTAAATATTTTCAGTTTTTTTTTCTTTTTCTCCTGTGAAGCACATTGCGTTGCATTCCATGTCTGGAATGTGCTGTTTAAATAATGTCTGATTTGATAATGTGGTTTAAGTTATAAACATAAATAATGGGAGTGTTTTCAGCCCAGAGCACTGACACACATCACAGTCTAGTCTAGTAGCACTGCCTGTGTGTTCAGGTCATGTCCAGTCTGTGATTGAGTTGACTGGTTCATGAATTAGGCCCAGTCTCTCCCTCTCTCTCCCTGTCCCTCCCATCAATCAGGTAATACCACAGCGGTTCATTCTCCCAGCCAGTGATAAAGGAAGGGAGGAGGGTGTAAAGTATGTGATGATGAGACTGTTCCAGGCTGGGCTGATGGGATTACAGACAGAGAGAGACAGACAGACAGCTCTACCAGGTCTGTGCCAAGCCAGTAGAGAACATGCATAGAGGCAACAACACACACACACACACACACTGCTCTGCTGAGCTGACTGACAGCTAATAGAGATAGTCGGCACGCTGATATTAATGTAAACACACACACACACACACACACACACACACACACACACACACACACACACACACACACACACACACACACACACACACACACACACACACACACACACACACACACACACACACACACACACACACACACACAGGGATACAAATGGAGACACACACACATGCATAGACATACAGACGTGTTAACATGCACACAAATACTCGTATGTATACATGTATGTATACACAGACAAATCACATGCACACACAGTAACACACCCACATACGGTAAGTAGTGAAACACACACAGCATGACTGACTGACTGACAGTTCATATCGAACAGACAGGCCCAGACATAGCAGAGCTGGTGATGAGAGGCAATTAGGCACATTCTTCAGGATGATAATAGCTCAGTGAAACCCTGCTGACGACCTATAAACACTTTCATAACTACTGTATCTATCTGTCCGAACGAGAGACCCGGGAGATGAACAGACGATCATGCAAATGGTACAGGGCCTCCGGGCTTCAGGTCAGCCAGGGTGTAATACGGGAACACAGGGCGTTGACTCCATGACTCTGATACACAGACACACTCATGCGTTCAGGCACGAATGCACACAGACACACACACACACACACACACACCACACAAGCATGCACACACACTGAAAAAGACACACACACACACAGCCACTTACTCTGACAGGTGGAGATGTCACAGTATCTCCAGTAGATTCCTTCTTCATGGTCAGCGATGTAACACCACGGCTGGACGTCACCATCAGGGTTCCTGGAAGGAGGGATGAAGAGAGAGAAGGGAGAAGGAGGGGAAATAAGGGGCAGAAAACAGAAATAAAAAGAGGTTATCGACCAAAAACTGGAAACTGAATATTGAATAAAATATCAGAGGGCTGCCTGCCGTGTGGGAGAGTCGATTTTGAGATTGTGTCTGTCTGTGGTGCAAATTATCATCTCCCTACTGCAACACCCCCCACTAGGCGCTAGCTAGTCGCTTTGCTCTGTTTGTTATGTTAGCCTGTGTTCTGGTCCTCAGTGGCCTGACCATGCATGTCCAGCAGACCCCGGCCTAGACAGTGGGCTCTCAGACAGGCAGACAGTGGCCTAAAGGAACGTGGGGTCTTTGTTCTGGTTGAGACAGAGAACTGTCCTGGGGCGAGAATGGAGCAGGGTCTTTTGTCTAAAGGAGCCACGGTCATTTGAACCGCCACTCTGCACTTTTAACCCTTCAAACCTGACAGCCTGGCCCCTTTTGGCCCCCGTGGCACTTTGGCTGTTTTGGTTTCACTGACGGGAAGGGAGGGAGAACATACACACATCCAGACAGGGCCTTTGAGCAACTGTTAGTTTCTGTGAACTGTCTATACTGTCTGTGTGCTTTGTTCAATTAATTTTACTACTTCACTTACCCTTTATAAGGGGTTTAATGAAGAGTTTGAAAAGGGTTTATAAGAAGGTTATAAACGGTTAATTACATAATAAACAGCTACATAGACACCCTTTGGAGCACATATCCCAGTGTGTGGAATAGGCTTGGGTGGTATCCAGATTGTAATACCTTTGTACCGACCTTGCGCCGGGATATTCGGTAATACTGAACACAAGGGGCGCTATTTTCAAACCCCACTGATCCTCTGTAATCCGAAGGTTAGCAAAGCTAACAAGTACATCTCAAATCCCATAGAGAATGCTAACTAAATGCTAACGAGCACATTGCCAACATGTTATGCAGTGTCTGTACAGGACAGACATCCCAGCTTATAAAGTTATATAAGTGACTCCAAAATGCTTCTTACAGTTTGTTGCACGCACAAAACAAATATTAGACAGCAAGACTCATGATCCAGGAGGGGATTCTCTGCTGTTACCAAGCGAAGCTAGATTTTGGAAGAAGCTAACCACTTAGCTAGATAGCTAATTCGCTACTAAATTAGCAAACCAAATGCGCAAACGCACGGCATTTAGCACATTTTTAGAAATGTTACTTAATAGATATAAGATACCTTGCGAATGCTGCACAACAGTGAGTGACTCACAAGACTCCGGTCTCTCGTTGTTGTGTGCTTGTCAACAAACACCAAGTGCCTGGGGACTACCGGTAAGTTGTATAATTAAAAAATATGTGACAGGTGAAATGAAGAACGCAATCTTCTTTATCTCCTAGCGTATTGCACAGGTTGACTGCAGGTATTTAACTTAAGTAGCTACAAATATTCAAATGTATAAAATGAACGTCAACGAAATTGTTTCAACGATATTGGCGTTAATGAAAAACCATCCTGTGGCTATTTCTAGATACCCAGGTATACAGTATATACTGTACGGTATACCACCAAAGCCTAGTATGGAGCCTTTTTTTCAATAAGTTGCACAGGGCAACAACAACAAAAAACATCCTAGGTCAATTGAGGAAGGAGCTTCTTTAGGAGCATTACTGTTGTCCTTTTCTCAGCTCTGACTGTAATTGCCTGGGACCTATTCTCTTCTTTTCTATTCTCTTTTTTTCTATTCTCTTCTTTTCTTTTCTATTCTATTCTCTTCTTTTCTATTCTCTTCTTTTCTATTCTCTTCTTTTCTTTTCTATTCTCTTCTTTTCTATTCTCTTTTTCTCTATTCTATTCTTTTCTATTCTATTCTCGTCTTTTCTATTCTCTTCTTTTCTATTCTCTTCTTTTCTATTCTCTTTTGACGTTCTTCATTGTAAAAAAAAGCCCGGGGCCTCAGCTATCCCATTTCAGCCCTATTGTGGGGGGAATTCTGAAGGGCCTTTCCATTCCTTTTCTTCTCCTATCAAAAACACTTTCCAGGGTCTCTTCCTCTCCTTTCACAGGGCAGAAAAAGGTTTTTTGAGCAAGATGTCATTTTAGGAACAGTGAAATGTTTTTGTTCGTAAGGGGAAGCTTTAACCTAGGGATGAGGATGAAGTCGAGTTATGTACTGTGTACATTTGGATCTTTTCTTTTCTCCCTCCGTTAGGAGAAAATAATCCCTCTCTTCCTCCTAACCGTGGACTCGTCTCCCAAATGGCAGCCTATTCCCTATATAGTGCACTACTTTTGACCCGGTTCAAAAGCAGTTCACTATGTAGGTAATACGGTGCCATTTAGCACTCTATCTGACTATGCAGCCATATATTATTTCTCGTATCTCATACCCTAAATATGAAACCCTGGAAATGTTTTCATTTCCATTATTTCCATGTAAATTTAGTGAAAAGTGCAGCCTGCCACACACACAGGAAACACAGCACTTGTTTCCCACTCGGATTGGGAGACTCTAGTCCAGGGTTGTGAAACTCATTCCATGGAGTGCCTAGTGTCTGCAGGTGTTTAGTGTTTCCTTTCAATTAAGCCAAAGACAACCAGGTGAGGGGAGTTCCTTACTAATTAGCGACCTGAATTCATCAATCAAGTACAAGGGAGGAGCGAAAACCTGCAGACACTCAACCCTCCGTGGAATGAGTGTGACATGTGCTCTAGCCTGATCTTCTCCATTATCTCTATGGTAATACACCCAGTCTCTGCAGCTGTTGGCGCTGACACCTGTTTGTCTGGGGGGAGGGGATACTATCATGACGGTAAAGATAGAGAGGTAGCTAGGTTCAAATCTCTAGGGAACAAACACACGCTACACGCAAATGTACAAACGCACATGCACGCAAATAGAAACACTCACACATAAGCGCACACACACACACTACTATGCACTCACACAAACACACAAACACAGATTGGACCTGTCAAACTGCTCTATTTGATATGAGGTTATCCATCACCTATAGTCAATAATCTAATTAACCTAATCACAGCCTCAGGAGGGCATCATCCTGAACACACACATCACTTGCTTAGACACACACACACACAACCAATAGCTTTGATCAACAAGCGATCCGTTTTCTGTACCTGTCTCTGGCCCTGAGCCCTCTGCGATGGAGGGAGGGAGTGGGTGGAGGTGAGGAGAGGGGTGAATGAATGGGTAAACCCACATGAAAGAGGAGAGGCATTATCCCCAACCTCGAGGTGTGGAGGAGAGAAGGGACATGGAGGATGGAGAGGACAGGTGGAGAATGGGCTGTGGTAGGGGGAGGAAATCCATCATTTTAACCTGTTAGTACAGAGAAAGACCGCTGCCTAAGTGGAGATGCTCTGGCTTTGATATAGTAGCTCTAGGGGCGTATGGATTTGGTGTGTGCGTGGGTGTGTGTGTGTTTTGTGTGTGTGTGAGTGTAGTGTGGTGTAGTGTGGGGGGGGGGGGGGGGGGGGTGTACTGTGTTTGTGTCTGTGTTTAACTCCTCTGTTTTAGCTAGCTGCTAGGCAGTGTTTTAACTGGGCAGTGTGGCTTACATCTGAAAACAGAGAAAAACAGCTGTTCCCCGCTGGCCGCTGTTCAAAAGACTTTTCTTTAATAACCATTTTCCAAGTAACCCTAATCATAAAATGTATGATAAACTTAAAAATATCTGGCACGGCGTAAGCCATAAAAAGCTCTGAATCGTCAACATCAGAGAGGAGAAAACCTGCAGTGCTGAGCAGCACAGACCTGGGCTGGAAATAACATGCTTTTCTGTGTGAGGCGGTCGGTCTGTTCACCCAGGACTCATGCTATTAGCAAGCCACTAGCCTGCGGTTCAGAGCTGGGTTCAAACACTATTTGAAATAATTTCCAATACTGTGCTTGTTTGAGCTTGCCTGTTGCATTGGAACCATTAGAAGGGCCCCACAGCTGCAAACCCCACACGTCTGGGACTCAGACTAAAGCAAATGCTGAAAGTATTTTAGATTGTATTAGCGCAGTATTTGGCCACTCACTGAAGCCACAGAGAAAATACGATAGCTGAAAACCCCTTTGGAAAATGACTGTGTAAAACTGCTGAAGACGGTTTGAGAGGCTTGTTAGGTTTAGGTTTTGAGGTCAGGAGAGGATCAGAGGCTGACTGTCAATTTCCCTCGAGAGCACAGAGACAGACAGAGAGAAGGAGAGAGACAGACAGACAGACAGACAGACAGACAGACAGACAGACAGACAGACAGACAGACAGACAGACAGACAGACAGTTAGTTAGTTAGTTCTAAACAGTGGCAGGGGTTGGCTTTCGTTTGAGTGATAGCTTAACAGTCAAATCCGTGTATTAGTTTGTGGCCAGCAACTTTTATGCAGAGAGTGCCACAAATTGTCTGTGCCATTTCAATTTGAGTCCTGGCTGTAACAGACTATACACATCCCCAATCTGATGTAATTCCACAAAATGTTATGTGATGAAATTGCAAGCTTTTGAAATGTAACACGTTTTGTCCACCATAGGAAATTAGCGTAATATAACAATGAAATATGTCAAAATAATTATATATTTTAATATACAGTATGATGATAGTAAAGATAGCACACTCAAACATTTTTTACAGCAATTACTTCTATTTCTTCCTACTTTAGCAATGGAGAGAGTTTAAAAATGCTCCTAAGCATAATTTCTCCTGGCGCTCTAGACTAGAGCTCTCTGTGGTCATCTCTGACTGTGGTCATAGAAAATCCCCATGGCACTTATTGTAAGTGTAGGGGTGTTCACCCCGGTGTCATGGCTAAATTCTCAACCCAACATTGCATCATGGCCACCTAATCATCTCCCTCATTCCTAATTGGCATATACCACTCCTCACCTCTCCACCTGATAGCTGATGTGTGGTGAACATCCTGTCACAAAAATGGTTGTCGTGCATCATCCAGGTGGGTGCCGCACATTTGTGGTGGATAAGGTGAGTCTCCCCCTGTTATGCAAAGCACTTTGAATACCTCAGTTGGTAGAAAAGTGCTATATAAATAATCTGTTATTATTATTATTAGAGCGTCCAAAGGGTCTGTGCAGCAGGCTGAATGTTTGACGTCCCTTCTTATAATGATAACCGTCTTCTGGTAGATGGAAAGGCTTTCCCCAAAACCTTCTCAATTACCTACAAAATTACTTATGCCTACCTGGTATACTGATATCATGATAATTTGCATCAATCCAGTGGCAATTTCTTTACCAATGACATTCTAGACGATTCTGTGCTTCCAACTTTGTGGCAACAGTTTGGGGAAGGCCCTTTCCTGTTTCAGCATGACAATGCCCCCATGCACAAAGCGAAGTCCATACAAAAATGGTTTGTCGAGATCGGTGTGTAAGAACTTGACTGGGAACTTGACACACAGCCCTGACCGCAACACCATCGAACACCTTTGGGATGAATTGGAACGTGAACTGCGAGCCAGGCCTAATCACCCAACCTCCCTAATGCTTGTGGCTGAATGGAAGCAAGTCCCCGTAGCAATGTTCCAACATCTAGTAGAAAGCATTCCCAGAAGAGTGGAGGCTGTTATAGCAGCAAAGGGGGGACCGACTCCATATTAATTTGGAATGAGATGTTCGACGAGCAGATGTCCACATACTTTTGTTCATGTACTGTATGTTGAACACTGTGCTAGCCTATACAGTGCATTCGGAAAGTATTTAGACCCCTTGACTTTTTTCACATTTTGTTACGTTACAGCCTTATTCTAAAATGTATTAAATCATTTTCTCCCCTCCTCAATCTACACACAATATCCCATAATGACAAAGCAAAAACTGTTTATTTTTAATTTTTGCTAAATTATAAAAAATGAAAACGGAATATCACCTTTACTCAGTACTTTGTTGCAGCACCTTTGGCAGCGATTACAGCCTCAAGTCTTCTTGGGTATGACGCTACAAGTGTCGCTACACAGGTATTTTCAGGTCTCTCAAGAGATGTTTGATCGGGTTCAAGTCCGGACTCTGGCTGGCCACTCAATGACATTCAGAAACTTGTCCCGAAGCCACTCCTGTGTTGTCTTGGCTGTATGCTTATGGTCATTGTCCTGTTAGAAGGTGAACCTTTGCTCCAGTCTGATGTCCTGAGCGCTCTCGAGCAGGTTTTCATCAAGGTTCTCTCTGTCCTTTGCGCCGCTCATCTTTGCCTCCGTCCTGACTAGTCTCCCAGTCACTGAAAAACATCCCCACAGCATGATGCTGTCACCACCATGCTTCACTGTAGGGATTGTGCCAGGTTTCCTCCAGATGTGACGCTTGGCATTCAAGCCAAAGAGTTTAATCTTTGTTTCATCAGACCACGGAATCTTGTTTCTCATGGTCTGAGAGTTCTTTAGGTGCCTTTTGGCAAACTCCAAGCGGCTGTCATGTGCCTTTTACTGAGGAGTGGCTTCTGTCTGGCCACTACCATAAAGGCCTGATTGGTGGAGTGCTGCAGAGATGGCTGTCCTTCTGGAAGGTTCTTCCATCTCCACAGAGGAACTCTAGAGCTCGGTCAGTGTGACCATCGGGTTCTTGGTCACCTCCCTGACCACGGCCCTTCTCCCCCGATTGCTCAGTTTTGCCGGGCAGCCAGCTCTAGGAAGTGCTGGTGGTTCCAAACTTCTTCCTTCTTCTTTTTAAGAAATGATGGATGCCACTGTGTTACTGGGGACATTCAATGCTGCAGAAATGTTTTGGTATCCTTCCCCAGATCTGTGCTTCGACACAATCCTGTCTCGGAGCTCTATGGATAATTCCATCGACTTCATGGCTTGGTTTTTGCTCTGACATGCACTGTCAACTGTGGGACCTTATACAGACAGGTGTTTGCCTTTCCAAATCATGTCCAATCAATTGAATTTACCGCAGGTGGACTCCAATCAAGTTGTAGAAACATCTCAAGGATGAGCAATGGAGTTCCATAGCAAATGGTCTGAATACTTATGTAAAGGTAAGGTATTTCTGGACGGTATAGCCCCTATACCGGTATTTCTGGACGGTATGATACACAGTCAAGAGGGTCTTAGTTTTTTTAAAGAATAAGACAAATGGTTGCCTGAGCGAGAGTCTGTGGGAGAGCACCATTTACAAATGCTTCATTGTACATTTCAATTAGAATAGGGGCTATTTTGGAGATAAACTTTTTATAAAACTCTGCCGAGTAGCCGTCAGGCCCTGAGCTTCTCCCGGGTTGAAGGGATTTGACAGCATTAGACAATTCTTCAACAGTGATTGGCTGCTCTAATTTGTTAACCAAATCACGGCTGACAGAAGGCACAGCAAGTGAGTGGAAGAAACCATCCAATTTCAATGTATCCGCTTTACTTTCGGAAGTATATAAAGACTGGTACAATCTCTTGAACTCATCATTGATCCCTCTAGGGTCTAATGATATCCCAGACGATGTACACATTTTAGGAATCTGGTGTGATGATGATAGTTGACGTACTGGCTTTATCTCCTTGTTCATAGTAAGTGCTCCTAGACTTGACAAGCAGTGGTCTAGGGCACTGCATCGCAGCGCTAGCTGTGCCACCAGAGACTCTAGGTTCACGCCCAGGCTCTGTCGCAGCCGGCCGCAACCGGGAGGTCCGTGGGGCGACACACAATTGTCCTAGCGTTAGGGAGGGTTTGGCCGGTAGGGATATCCTTGTCTCATTGCGCACCAGCGACTCCTGTGGCGGGCCAGTGCCCTAGACCACTGCGCCACCTGGGAGGCTCCATCTCCGGATATTTATAAGGAACATTTAACTTTGCAAGCAGAATATGGCACATTATTAACAGACCGGGTTACTGAACTGCGTGTCAAGTCTAGGAGCACTTACTATGAACAAGGAGATAAAGCCAGTACGTCAACTATCATCATCACACCAGATTCCTAACCAAGGTCGCCAGGTGCACGGTGTTTCCTCCGACACATTGGTGCGGCTGGCTTCCGGGTTGGATGCTCACTGTGTTAAGAAGCAGTGCGGCTTGGTTGGGTTGTGTTTCGGAGGACGCATGGCTTTCGACCTTTGTCTCTCCCGAGCCCGTACGGGAGTTGTAGCGATGCGACAAGATAGTAACTACTAACAATTGGATACCATGAAATTGGGGAGAAAAAGGTTGTAAAATAAAATAATAATAATGATAAATAAAATAAATATCCAGAGATGGTGAAATGGCATAAATGTTATCTAATTGGGCAATACAGCGTGTTAACATAGATAGCCTATCCCTTTTCAGTTTGTTCTCATGTGCGGTGTAGGAAATAATTTCACCTTTGATATAAGCTTTCAAACTTTCCCAGAGAGTAGAGATGTTTGGGATTCTATTTGTACTCATGAAAAAGTCGATTTGACCCAAAACAAAACTGCTCAGTGTTCATTACTGAGCAGTTGAGTATTTAGCCGCCAAGGCAGGCAGATTGTCAACAGATTGAAAGACTACTTCCATAGTAACAGGAGCGTGGTCAGATACAACAATTTGATTATGTGAACACGAAGATATGGAATGGAGATGTCTGTCATCTACAAGGAAGTAGTGGTGAACCGAAGAGAATAAAAGAGTATGCTTTTCCAGAAGGATTAAACATTCGCGAAGGGTCTAAAACTGCGAATTCAGACATAGAGGTTCGGACAACTCTAGCTGAGGTTGACAAGGTAGTAGGTTTAGTGGAGTATCGATCCAAATGTGGGCCAACAGTTAGACAGAGAATGACATTCAAGTGTCGAAGAACCCAGGAAAGCTGGGTTCGCTAGCCAACCAGTCTGCCACCCGGCCTGCTAACTAGCCTGCTCAGAAGACCAGCTAACCATCCATTTGTTCCACACCATGTGGTACAACAGCCGCTTTCACGTTCTTGTTGATGAAATCGCCCCCTGAAGCCGGGTCCTCGAATCTGTACGTGGAGCCGTCTGGTAAAGTCACTGCTTCGTAGATGAGGCCAAACTTCACGCCCGGGCAAATGTGTAGCTGGCTTTTCACAGCTCCAAAGCTAGCCTGCTTCTTAGCCACAGCTGTGGTGTAGTCTGCAAATATCGTGACTCTTTCACCCTTGTAGAGGAGAGGAGATGCTTCTCCCGATCTCCTCAGTATGTCATTGCGGACGTGAAAGAAATGCACCCTGATGACAAATGGTCGAGGAGGTTCTCCATCCCGGGGTCGGCTTCTCCTCCAGACCGAGCAGCTCCTGAAGCAGCTGGGCCATGAACTCCGTCGGTCTTGGGCCCTCCACTCCCTCCGGTATTTCCAGTAGACCAATGTTTTTCCTCCACATTCTACTTTCCATATTTTCGCATCTATTGTCGAGGTATGCTACCCTAGTTGTTAATGAGCCAACGCTAGCCTGTAACATGCCAATGCGAGTGCTGTGGCCTGTAGCACCGCACTCCAGCTCCGATAAGGCCACTCCATGTGCATCGAGCTTATTCTGTATACTCTCTAAAGATTTTTAAGCTCGTCTTTGACCATTGATATCTCTGACCTGAGATTGGTAGAGAGATAGTCAATTTTACCGAAAATATCGGTTTTGAGGGTGCCCATCACGGATTGTAGCAGCTCCACAGTCAGTGTTCCCATGGGGCCAGCATTAGCAGCATCCGGTGTCGGGGGTGAATCAGGAGAGTGTGCAGGCTTGCTGTGGCCTGCTCTTGCAGACTCCGTTTTTGGCCGGCTAGACGACATTACAAATGTACATTTCTCAAACTTTATCTGAATTGTTTAGAGGTCTGTTCAGACGCCTGGCCAAACAGAAATATATAGAAATTTGCAATGTTGAATATATAAATTTGGCCACTAACTCAGGAGCGATAGGGAAACGCGTTCTACATCCTTGGCTTCCAACAGCGCCCCCCCACACAACCAAAGAATTTCTGCACAAACTCTCAGGGAAGCTCATTTGCATGCTCGTTGTCCTCATCAGGGTTTTGTCCTGACTGCTGTTCAGTGTTGTAACTGACTTCATTGGACAAATGCTCACCTTCGATGGTTCACTGGCACACTGGAGAAGTGTACTCGGTTTGAACTGTACCGGGCAGATGGCAAACAGCATGTATGGCATCGTGTGGGTGAGCGGTTTTCTGATGTCAACGTTGTGAACAGAGTGCCCCATGGTGGTGGTGGGGTTATGGTATAGGCAGGTAGAAGCTACGGACAACAAACACAATTGCATTTTATCGATGGCCAGTGGAATGCACAGAGATACCGTGACGAGATCCTGAGGCCCATTGTTGTGCCATTCATCCATTGCCATCACCTCATATTTCAGCATGATAATGCACGGCCCCATGTCGCAAGGATCTGTACACAATTCGTGGAAGCTGAAAATGTCCATGGCCCGCATACTCACCAGACATGTCGCCCATTGAGCTTGTTTAGGATGCAACAGATGCATATCTGTATTCACAGTCATGTGAAATCCATAGATCAGGGCCTAATGAATTTACTTAAATTGACTGAATTCCTTATATGAACTGTAACTCAGTAAAATCTTTGAAATTGTTGCATGTTGCGTTTATATTTGTATTCAGTGTACATGTATTGTCACGTTCCTGACCTTATCTCCTTTGTTTTGTCTTTGTTTAGTTGGTCAGGACGTGAGCTGGGTGGGCATTCTATGTTATGTGTTTCTATGTTGGGTTCTTTTCATTTAGCCTGATATGGTTCTCAATCAGGGGCAGGTGTTTTACGTTTCCTCTGATTGAGAACCATATTAAGGTTGGCTGTTCACACTGTTTGTTTGTGGGTGATTGTTGCTGTGTCTGTGTTTGTTGCACCACACGGTACTGTTTCGTTTCGTTCTTTCCTGTTCGTGAGTTCATTGTTTTATGTTCTCAAGTTCAGGTTTGTTAACGTCGTTTTGTTGTTTTGTATTTATCAAGTGTGCTTCGTGTTCGTTTTTTCTTTAAATAAATCATTATGTCTTCATACCTCGCTGCATATTGGTCCGATCCTTGCGCCTCCTCAGACGAGGAGGAAGACGAACGTTACATGTATGTTGGAGTCCAAGGGTAAGCAGACATTCAAACACATTTGGCACTGTGCACATACATATGTGGGAGACTGACAACATCTCCTTGATCTCATTCACCTCACATCACAGTAAATGACAACATGGCCATTATCAGCCTTATAGAAGAAAGCTATGGGCCTATACTACACTACACTGAACACCCATAACTTACACACTGTCTGCAAACCTGCATACTAATAACCAGGAAACAGGTGTTAAAACCAGTCAACCTCCCACTGAACCATCGCACACATTACACCAACACATTAATGGGCTGTGTCCCAAATGACAACCTACAGTATTCCCTATTTAGTGAACTATATTTGACGGAAGCCTTATGGGCCCTGGTAAAGGTAAAAGGAGGGGGGCACAAGCTCTGGGGGCCCATGCGCCTATCATCAATGTCTATTTTTTTTATTCATTTAATAAATCATCTTGACAGTAACCCCAGTAACCCATTTTAATTTCCATATTTACTAGAAAGCTAAGTATTTGTTTCTTGGGATTCAGGAATATGACTGAAAAAGGCCTCAGGCCTTGAAAAAGAAACAATTCCACTGATTGAAAGTGTAAGGGGATATCGGTGAACAAATGCCGCGGTCAAGGCAACGATTTCAGCACCATGGACAGCGATCGGTAATGTGAGTGGCTGTCTGGCTGACACATTCAATAAAAAAAATTGGGGGGAGGGAACTCCGTCCTGCCTTGCAGGGGGGTTCCAGAGAAACTACGTTACGCCAGTGGCAGCAGCACAACACCAGATCAGGCCATATCTCTCTTCAACAAGAGGTCTTCTGACAACTTGGGGCAACCTGGCTTAATAAAGGTTAAAGCTGTGTGTAGGCTATGTACAAAACTACCCTTTAATTTGGTTTAATTTACATTTATTTTATTAATGAAGTGACGTATGTCTTCACCTGAAAACTGAGGGCACTTTGCTGTAACAGTATGCTCTTACATTCCTGGTGCCAGTCAGTGTCAGTATTTGAAATGCGTTGTGCGAGGTCGAATCTAACTTTGTCTCTCTCCGGAGAGACACGAGTTCTCTTGACATTTAATGTAGCTTCTCTCTCCTTTTCTGTAATTAATATGACATTTCCCTCTGCCCCATATAACCCCATCTCTCCCTGTTTTCACTGGGCTGTTTAACTGACGGCTATAAAGATGAAATGTGAGGGCTATTAGAGACCCTCAATGCACACTGCCATGGAGCCACAGACCCCTTTCAACTAAATCAGTATGGGGGAAACCAACCTTGGGATGGGAGCACGGTTTACGATTCCCCCCTCGTTCCTCGTAAGTCCACCCCCATTCCACCTGCTACTCTTGTCCAAATCCCACATACACCCTCACATTCTCAGACCCCCCCCCGCACACACACACACACACACACACACACACACACACACACACACACACACACACACACACACACACACACACACACACACACACACACACACACACACACACACACACACACACACACACACACACACACACACACACACACACACACACACACACACACACACACAGCTAACCACTCTACATCAGATATGTGCTGCGAAGCCAGTTTTAAAGTAACGGAGTGGCTGCGGTTCCGGATCTTCTGGAAACAGATTTTTCATAGCTATAGATGCAGAGATTTCTGCTCATGTGCCGCGCTACTGCTTTCCCCTCTGAGCACTTTCAGCTTTGGCTCAGTGCCCACCCCATGACTCTGCTGCCGCTTGTGCACGAAAGACAGTTTGAACAGACATAGTTCTTTGTCTGTTTTAACTGTAATGTATTGCAACATAAGCGCGACACAACAGGCAGTCTAGCGGTCATTTTTCAGGAGGGGAGTTTGCTTGCATGCAGCTATTTAGGAAAGCAGCAGAATATCAAACTAGACAAGACACAGACAGGCAGTCAAAAGCGATTTAATGTGCAAACATTGGCTATTGGGAGGCAGGTAGGCAGTCAAAGTGGTAGTGTTATTATTTCAGAAACTCTGACTATTGGGCAGCACAACTATAAAAATGATCTAAATCACACAAAACACTGACAGTTTTGCCCCAATGCAATGTGTAGACCAGTGGAGGCTGCTGAGGGGAGGATGGCTCATCAAACATGGAAACTGTGTTTGATGTATTTGGTACCATTACACTTATTCCCTTTCAGCCGTTACCATGAGTCCATCCTCCCCAATCAACGTGCCACCAACCTCCTGTGGTGTAGACTGCGTCTCGCTTGTGCTTTTTTGGTTACACTTTTTTGGTTACTACATAATTCCATATGTGTTATTTCATAGTTTTGAAATCTTCACTATTATTCTACAATGTAAAAAATAGTACAAATGAAGAAAAACCCTTGAATGAGTAGGTGTTCAAAATTTTGACTAGTACTGCATATATATATATGGAATGTTTGTTTAATTCGCCACTGGGTTTTTAATCCACCTGTATGAGGCAGAGACAAAATTGGTTGAGTGTTCAGAAGACGGTGAGAAGAAATGTGACTGTGTGCATAAAATAACAAAAGCGCAGAACGTGATTCAGATCCTTAGCTTTGAGAAAGAGGGTTCTGGATGGGCCATGGACGAAAACTCCATATTCGCAGCCACCACCTTAAAGGAAAGAAATGTAATGATTCCTGTCCTTAAAACTTTACCTGTGCTTTGGCCTGAACCCCAACTTGCTCAGGTTTGTATTAAAACTCCCTTGGCCCTGGAATCAGACAGACCGTCGCCCCATCCTCTCCCTCCTTCTCTCTCCCTCCTTCACTCTCCCTCCTTCACTCTCCCTCCTTCTCTCTCCCTTCACTCTCTCTCCATCCTCTCTCCCTCCGTCTCAATCTTACCAGCTACAGTGCAGCTCCAGATCCAGCGAAGGCCCTATCCAGCCATTCCCAACACAGTAAAAAGCTGCGCCAGGGAAGGATGTAGAGAGAGGGAGAAATAAACTAAGACAAAGACAGTGAGTGAGAGAAAAAATGTGGAAGATGAAGGGATAAAGAGAGGGAGAAAGAGAAAGGCGGAAAGGGGAGATAACATGGAGGAGACAGAGTTGCAAGGTAGAGAGAGTACTAGAGATTTGAATTTGAATTGAAAGATGCCCATGATGTAAATCAGGTATTTTGCATTCCAAATTCTTCCGTCCAAGTCAATTTCCGATCTGGCTAGACATTTACATATCCAATCAACCAACCCTTCCGTCAAACCAAATGGATTGAACAGAAAGTCTTCTCCATGTGGTAGGGACTTCAGAAATTCCACACACACACAGGCACACGCACGCACTTAACACACACACACATGCACGGACACACACACACGAGCACACACGAGCGCGCACGCGCACACACACAGAACAAGAGCGAGAGAGCGAGACCACCCTACTAGAATCTGAAGTCAAATGTTTACCGTTTACTGATGATCTAGTGCTTCTGTCCCCAACCAAGGAAGGCCTACAGCAGCACCTAGATCGTCTGCACAGATTCTGTCAGACCTGGGCCCTGACAGTAATTCTCAGTGAGACAAAAATAATGGCGTTCCAAAAAAGATCCAGTTGCCAGGATCACAAATACAAATTCCATCAAGATACCGTTGCCCTAGAGCACACAAAAAAACAATACCTACCTCGGCCTAAAAATCAGCACCACTTCCACAAAGCTGTGAACGATCTGAGGTACAAGGCAAGAAGGGCCTTTTACGCCATCAAAAGGAACATACAATTAGACATCTCAATTAGGATCTGACAAAAAATAATTTAATCAGTTATAGAACCCATTGCCCTTTATGGTTGTGAGGTCTGGGGTCCGCTCACTAACCAATAATTCACAAATTGGGACAAACACCAAATTGAGACTGCATGCAGAATTCTGCAAAAGCATCCTTCGTGTACAAAGTAAAACACCAAATAATGCATGTAGAGCAGAATTATGCTGATACCCATTAATTATCAAAATCCAGAAAAGAGAATTCTACAATTACCTAAAGTGCAGCGATTCCCAAACCTTCCATAACAAAGCCATCACCTACAGAGAGATTAACTTAGATAAGAGTCCCCTAAGCAAGCTCTGTTCACAAAACAACCAGACCCCACAGAGCCCCAGGACCAGCTTGCTTAGGGGACTCTTCGAGCTGGTCGGTCACATTTGGTTTGATCTAATTGTGTTGCTTTCCTGGGGTCTGTGGTGTCTGGTTGTGTTTGTGAACAGAGCCCCAGGACAGCAACACATTTAGATCAAACCAAATGTGACCGATCGGCTGAATTTTGTCTTATGTAGCAACATTTGAAATTGTGTTTTTTACATTGGCTAAAAGTAGAGACTCAGAGCTAGAAAATTGTATATTATACACTACAGTTGAGGAACAATGGAAAAGTAATTTTGCTTTGAAAGTTGATAAAGTTGTATACTCACTTTTGAGAAAATGGCTTTAGAATGTTTTGGTACACCTACTGGTTGAGCTCTTTGTCTACACCCATTCAGCATCGTTCACACGCTCTTAAGCTTTAGCCCCACCCATCTCTTTAAGGATTTGCATGTGAGGCAGAGGAGTAGGGTTGATCTAAGCGTTCTGTACTAACAACAGCAGTCAAATACCCAAGCTAACTGGCTAACGTTGGCTAGCTTGCTAGCTACTTCCAGACACAAATGAGAGAACAGCTCACTCTGACCATTTTACTCACCCTAGCAGAGCTGGTTAGGCTGTTTTTATGTTATCCAGAGTGTTGGTGACTGCAACTGTGCTGCTGGCAACAATTTCATACATTTTGTTTGCCAACGTTTACTGACATATTCAACGGGTGTTGAGCATTCATAAATTCGTCAGTTATTCTGCGCTCTGGCATACTCAGACAAGAGTGCTCTGAAATCGAAGTAGATAGCCAGAGTGAATTTACCAGCTACTTCTATCAACAGTTGTCGCAGTGACATCATGAACATTCTACTGAAATGGTTACTTGCATAGTGGAGTCTTTTGTTAAGACATGTAGCTAGCTAGCTAGCTAAACAATGAACCATAATCCCAACTCATGGTGTCACTACCCTGCATGAATCTGCAGGTAGCTAACCAACCAACCAGGTTCAATGTTACTGGCTCTGAGCTACAAATAATATTACTACACAGATCATACACGTAATGTTAGCTAGCAAGCCAGCCAGCTAACATTAGCTAGCTAACGGTACACTTTAACTTGAAATGAAAACAACTTTGTGACAAAATTAGAAACGTGTAATATCTAAAAATGTAGCTAGCTAGACTATCTTACCCATATACATGGATGGATGCTTTTCCCTCTCCGTCACGGATTCTATGAATGCCCTTAATTCCACTGATTTTAAAACCCGGCCCTCCAAAAAGTGGAGAGCAACACTTATGCAGTTCTACTACGTGATAATGTCACGTTCCTGACCTGTTTTCTCTTGTTTTGTATGTGTTTATTGGTCAGGGCGTGAGTTGGGTGGGCAGTCTATGTTTTCTGTTTCTATGTTGGTTTTGGGTTGCCTGGTATGGCTCTTAATTAGAGGCAGGTGTTTTGCGTTTTCCTCTAATTGAGAGTCATATTAAGGTAGGTTGTTCTCACTGTTTGTTTGTGGGTGATTGTCTCCTGTGTCGTCCGTGTCTGTACCATACGGGACTGTTTGGCTGTTCATTCGTTTGATGTAGTCTGTTCCTGTCCGTGAGTTCTACGTGTAGTTATGTAAGTTCATGTTCAGGTTTTGTCTACGTCGTTTTCTTATTTTGTAATTTTCCAAGTGTTTTCGTATTCGTCTTTGTCTTTCAATAAATTACTTTATGTCATCATACCTTGCTGCGTATTGGTCCACCGATCCTTCTCTCCTCTCCTCGTCCGAGGAAGAGGAGGATGACAGCCATTACAGAATCACCCACCAAACTAGGACCAAGCGGCGGGGGAGAGCTCAACAGAGCAACCAGGACTCCTGGACTTGGAAGGAGATCCTGGACGGTAAAGGACCCTGGGTTCAGCCAGGGGAATATCGCCGTCCCAAGGCGGAGTTGGAAGCAGCGAAGGCAGAGAGGCGCTGGTATGAGGAGGCAGCGCGGCGACGCGGTTGGGAGCCCGAGAGTCAGACCCAAAAATTTCTTGGGGGGGGGGCACACGAGGAGTGTGGCAAAGCCGGGTAGGATACCTGAGCCAACTCCCCGTGCTTACCGTGGAGTGAGAGGGCGTCGTACTGGTAAGACACCGTGTTATGCGGTAAAGCGCACGGTGTCCCCAGTACGCGTGCTTAGCCCAATGCGGGCTATTCCACCTCGCCGCACTGGTAGGGCTAAGTTGGGCATCGAGCCGGATGTCATGAAGCCGGCCCAACGCATCTGGCCACCAGTGCGTCTCCTCGGGCCGGCATACATGGCACCAGCCTTACGTATGGTGTCCCCGGTTCGCCAGCATAGGCCAGTGCGGGCTATTCCACCTCGCCGCACTGGCAGGGCTACGGGCACCATTCAACCTGGTAAGGTTGGGCAGGCTCGGTGCTCAAGAGCACGTGTCCTCCTTCACGGTCCGGTATACCCGGTGCCACCTCCATGTACCAGTCCTCCGGTGGCAGCCCCCCGTACCAGGCTGTCTCTCCGGGTTCTCTCTCCAGCTGTTTCCTCCTCTCCAGCGCAGCCAGTGCCTATACCACGCACCAGGCTGTCTCTCCGTCTCCTCTCTACAGAGCTGCCCGTCTGTCCAGAGCCGTCCAGCCAGGACCAGCCAGAGCCGTCCGGCCAGGACCAGCCAGAGCCGTCCGGCCAGGACCAGCCAGAGCCGTCCGGCCAGGACCAGCCAGAGCCGTCCAGCCAGGACCTGCCAGAGTCCCTCAGCCCGGTGCTGCCCCTTATCCCGGTGCTGGCCCTTATCCCGGTGCTGCCCCTTCATTTAGGTGGTTTTAGTTGGAGGGTGGTCATTGGGAGGGGGATACAGAAGCGGGGAGTGACTATGGTGGTGTGGGGACAGCGTCCGGAGCCTGAGCCACCACCGTGGTCAGATGCCCACCCAGACCCTCCCCTGGACTTTGTGCTGGTGCGCCCGGCGTTCGCACCTTAAGGGGGGGGTTATGTCACGTTCCTGACCTGTTTTCTCTTGTTTTGTATGTGTTTATTGGTCAGGGCGTGAGTTGGGTGGGCAGTCTATGTTTTCTGTTTCTATGTTGGTTTTGGGTTGCCTGGTATGGCTCTTAATTAGAGGCAGGTGTTTTGCGTTTTCCTCTAATTGAGAGTCATATTAAGGTAGGTTGTTCTCACTATTTGTTTGTGGGTGATTGTCTCCTGTGTCTGCACCATACGGGACTGTTTGGCTGTTCATTCGTTTGATGTAGTCTGTTCCTGTCCGTGAGTTCTACGTGTAGTTATGTAAGTTCATGTTCAGGTTTTGTCTACGTCGTTTTCTTATTTTGTAATTTTCCAAGTGTTTTCGTATTCGTCTTTGTCTTTCAATAAATTACTTTATGTCATCATACCTTGCTGCGTATTGGTCCACCGATCCTTCTCTCCTCTCCTCGTCCGAGGAAGAGGAGGACGACAGCCATTACAGATATTTATATTTTTTAAGTGCGTTAGAAAGGATTACCTACACATACTGACCAGCTCAAAAAGACAGAAGCATGCTACATGGCAGACCAATCCGAACTCATCTTTCGGCATGTCCAGCCCAATCATTATCTCAGCCAATCATGGCTAGCAGGAAGGTTGCTGCCTTTTTCTGTGGCTAAACCAACTAGGCGTGTAATGTAACAATTTTATATTTACAGATGGCATGCACGTTTGTTATTAAGGCACATGAAAGTTCACATGTTCCAGAAGGCATTTCTGCCAAAAAGAAACACATTTTGAGTTTTAAAAAAGTTCACATTTAAATGGCTCTCCTGTGAAGTAGTGACGAGCGACATACGCCTAGTTTCCTATAACGAGTCACAAATGAGAAAACAAAAAGATAATTATTTGACACGTTGGAAAGAATTTCCCAATAAACAGACCAAACTGGAATGCTATTTGGCCCTAAACAGAGAGTACACAGTGGCAGAATACCTGACCACTGTGACTGACCCCAAAATAAGGAAAGCTTTGACTACATACAGACTCAGTGAGCATTGCTATTGAGAGAGGCCGCCATAGCCTGTCTTCTCCTGAAAGCCAGGTCTGCCTTTGTGCACACTGCTCACAACATGATGTAAAAACTGATCTGCACTTCTTAACCACTCCTGACAAATGTATGACCATATTAAAGACACATACACAGAACCACAAAGAATTTGAAAACAAATCACATTTTGATCAACTCCCATATCTATTGGATGAATTACCACAGTGTGCCACCACAGCAGCAAGATTTGTGACCTACGCCCACAAGAAAAGGGCAACCAGTGAAGAACAAACACCATTGTAAATACAACCCATATTTATGTTTATTTATTTTCCTTTTTGTACTTTAACTATTTGCACATTGTTATAACACTGTACATAGCCATAATATGACATTTTAAATGTATATATTCCTTTGAAACTTTTTTGAGTGGAATGTTTACTGTTTATTTAACTTTTTTGGCAATGTAACCATACTGTATGTTTCCCATGCCAATAAAGCCCATTGCATTGAATTGAGAGAGAGAGAATATGTAAGGTTACTGATAATTTCTGATTGTTTATTTCACTTGCTTTGGCAATATAAACGTGTTTCTGATGGCAATACAGCCTCTTTGAACTGAGATTGAATTGAAATTCAATTGAAAGTTAATTGAAATTGAATTGAAACTGAATTGAAATTGAAATGAGAAAGACAGAGAGAGAGAGAGAGAGAGAGAAAGGGACAGAGGGAAGAGAGACACTGAAACACGGAAGCCTTACATTCTCCTCTCTCCCACTCCCTAATTCACTCAGCCTTGTTCGGGGGAAATGCCAGCCAGGATAAGGCAAGGCAATAACAAAAGAGGCGTGACTGTGTGACTGAGCCACTCGTAAACGCCACCGCTCATCTATTCAGTGTGAAGTAGCCAATCCAGTTCCAATACTCATGCTGATGAGGGACAGAAAGAGAGAGAAAGAGAGAGAAGGGGTTAGATAATGTGCCAAATAAAGCTAACCCAGGGAGAACTTTGCAGATCATGGTTCTGTGTCTTTTGCTTTCAACCCAACTAGATTTACGAAGTGGTGAGTTGTCAATAGCCTGAATCATGAAATGTTTATTGTGCAAGGATCACGCAATGGGCTAGACTCCAAAAAATGAAGATGTCCTTTTTCACATTGCTTGTCAGGAGTAATATATTCTTAATGTGCTGTGGGTGAAAGACTTCCCCTATCCTCTCTGGCTGTGCCCCTATGGTCCTGGTCAAAAGTAATGTACTATATAGGGAATAGGGTGCCATTTGGGACACAGGCTCTATGTATCCCGCTCATAAATAGTAGGAATCCCAATCCAAGCAAAGCAAAAACAAATCAGTCCTCGGCCACTTCAAAGCATTGTTGCTTTAGGACTTTATGGCAATGACTTAACTTAGGAAATGTTTTAAATAGTTTTTTTAAGTGGTGGTGGGGAAATACATTTTTTCCTATATCTATGGACTTAGCTAAGTCTCTCAAGATCAATGACTTAGACTTCGGAAATGTTTATTGGTCTTTTAAGTGTGGAAATACTTCAATGCTAGCTACTGGGTTCAATGAGTCCACTAGATTGTAGGCCTTTGCAGTGGTGGAAAAAGTACCCAATTGTCATACCCAAAAGTCTAAGTATTTGGTTTTAAATATACAGTGCATTCTGAAAGTATTCAGATCCCTTGACTTTTTTCACATTTTGTTGCGTTACAGCCTTATTCCAAAATTGATTCAATAAATGAATCCACACACACAATACCCCATAACGACAAAGCAAAAACAGGTTTCTAGAAATGTTTGTAAATTTATTAAGAATAAAAAACTAATATTTACTTACACATTTACTTAAGTATTCAGACCATTTACTCAGTACTTTGTTGAAGCACCTTTGGCAGGGATTACAGCCTTGAGTCTTCTTGGGTATGATGCTACAAGCTTGGAACACCTGTATTTGAGGAGTTTCTCCCATTATTCTCTGTATATCCTCTCAAGCTCAGTCAGGTTGGATGGGGAGCGTTGCTGCACAGCTATTTTCAGGTCTCTCCAGAGATTTTCGATCGGGTTCAAATCCGGGCTCTGGCTGGGCCACACAAGGACATTCAGAGACTTGTCCCGAAGCGACTCCTGCCTGTCCTGTCTTGGCTGTGTGCTTAGGGTCGTTGTCCAGTTGGAAGGTGAACCTTCGCCCCAGTCTGATGTTCTGAGCGGTCTTGAGCAGGTCTTCATCAAGGTGACGCTTGGCATTCAAGCCGAAAAGTTCAATCTTTGTTTCATCAGACCACAGACTCTTGTTTCTCATGGTCTGAGTTCTTTAGGTGCCTTTTGGCAAACTCCAAGCGGCTGTCATGTGCCTTTTACTGAGGAGTGGCTTCCATCTGACCACTCTAACATAAAGGCCTGATTGGTGGAGTGCTGCAGAGATGGTTGTCCTTCTGGAAGGTTCTCCCATCTCCACAGAGGAACTGTAGAGATCTTTCAGAGTGACCATCAGGTTCTTGGTCACCTCTCTGACCAAAGCCTTTCTCCACCAATTTCTCAGTTTGGCCAGTTGGCCAGTTCTAGGAGGAGTCTTGGTGGTTCCAAACTTCTTCCATGAAAGAATGATGGAGGCCACTGTGTTCTTGGGGACCTTCAAGGAAGGAATGCTCCTCTCTCGTAACTCTACGGACACTTCCTTCGAACTCATGGCTTGGGTTTTGCTCTGACATACACTGTCAACTGTGGGACCTTATATAGACAGGCGTGTGCCTTTCCAAATCATGTACAATCAATTGAATTTACCACAGGTGGACTCCAATCAAGTTGTAGAAACATCTCAAGGATGATCAATGGAAACAGGATGCACCTGAGCTCAATTTGGAGTCTAATAGCAAAGGGTCTGAATACTTATGTAAATAAGGTATTTCAGTTTTTATATTTTTTACCTGTTTTCACTTTTTCGTTATGGGGTATTGTGTGTAGATTGCTGACTCCCCAAAAATATTTAATACTTTTTAGAATAAGGCTGTAACTGTAACGTTCCTGACCTATTTTTATGTTATTTTGATTATGTTTAGTTGGTCAGGGCGTGAGTTGGGGTGGGCATTGTATGTTGTGTGTGTTTGGTTAGTCCATGGGTGTTGTATGTGTATGGGATAGTGTTTGTTAGGTTGTCTAGTTATGTCTATGGCTGCCTAGATTGGGTCTCAATCAGAGACAGCTGTCATTCATTTGTCTCTGATTGGGAGCCAGATTTAAGGTAGCCATAGGCAGTAGGCTTTTGTGGGTGTTTGTTCCTGTGTCCTCACAGGACAGTTGAAGGTTAGTCTCATTTGTTGTTTTGTAGTTTTGTAGTGTATTGTTTTGCTGTTTTCATTAAAAGATGGCTTATTTCCCTCAATCCGCATCTTGGTCCTATCCATGCTCCTCCTCGTTTGAGGAGGAGAACAACATTGACTGCCTTTACAGAAACACCCACCATAACAGGACCAAGCGGATTGAGGAGAGAGAAAAGGAACTAAGGCACTGGACACAGGAGGAATGGTCTTGGGAGATCATGGACGGAAAGGGACCCTGGGGAAGGGTTGGAGAGAATCGCCGCTCTCGGGAGGAGAGGAAGGCAGCCACAGCCCAGGAGCGCTGGTATGAGGAGGCAGCACATAGGAGAGGCTGGAAGCCCGAGAGGCTCACCCAAAAATTTCTTGGGGGGGGGGGGGCTAAAGGGGAGTGTGGCGAAGCCGGGTTGGATACCTGAGCCAACTTCCCGGGCTTGCCGTGGAGTAAGAGGGAGTCGTACTGGTCAGACACCGTGTTATGCGGTAAAACGCACGGTGTCCCCAGTACGCGTGCTTAGCCCAGTGCGGGCTATTCCACCTTGCCGCACTGGGAGGGCTAGGTTGGGCATCGAGCCGAGTGCCATGAAGCCGGCCCAACGTATCTGGTCTCCAGTACGTCTCCTCGGGCCGGCGTACATGGCACCAGCCTTACAGGTGGTGTCCCCGGTTCGCCTGCATAGCCCAGTGCGGGCTATTCCACCTCGCCGCACTGGCAGGGCTACGGGGACCGTTCAACCTGGTAAGGTTGGGGAGGCTCGGTGCTCAAGAGCACGTGTCCTCCTTCACGGTCCGGTATATCCGGCGCCACCTTCCCACCCCAGCTCAGTACCACCAATGCCTACACCACGCACCAGGCTTCCAGTGCATCTCCAGAGCCCTGTTCCTCTTCCACGCACTCTCCATATGGTGCGTGTCTCCAGCCCGGTACCTCCAGTTCCGGTACCACGCACCAGGCCTAGAGTGCGCCACGAGAGTCCAGTGTGCCCAGTTCCTGTTCCCCGCACTCGCCCTGAGGTGCGTGCCCTCAGCCCGGTACCTCCAGTTCCGGTACCACGCACCAGGCCTATAGTGCGTCTCAGCCGGCCAGAGCCGTCCTGCCATGACCAGCCAGAGCCGTCCTGCCATGACCAGCCAGAGCCGTCCTGCCATGACCAGCCAGAGCCGTCCTGCCATGACCAGCCAGAGCCGTCCTGCCATGACCAGCCAGAGCCGTCCTGCCATGACCAGCCAGAGCCGTCCTGCCATGACCAGCCAGAGCCGTCCTGCCATGACCTGCCAGAGCCGTCCTGCCATGACCTGCCAGAGCCGTCCTGCCATGACCTGCCAGAGCCGTCCTGCCATGACCTGCCAGAGCCGTGCAGCCAGGACCTGCCGGAGTCCCTCAGCCCGGACCTGCCGGAGTCCCTCAGCCCGGACCTGCCGGAGTCCCTCAGCCCGGACCTGCCTGAGTCCCTCAGCCCGGACCTGCCTGAGTCCCTCAGCCCGGACCTGCCTGAGTCCCTCAGCCCGGACCTGCCTGAGTCCCTCAGCCCGGACCTGCCTGAGTCCCTCAGCCCGGACCTGCCTGAGTCCCTCAGCCCGGACCTGCCTGAGTCCCTCAGCCCGGACCTGCCTGAGTCCCTCAGCCCGGACCTGCCTGAGTCCCTCAGCCCGGACCTGCCTGAGTCCCTCAGCCCGGACCTGCCTGAGTCCCTCAGCCCGGACCTGCCTGAGTCCCTCAGCCCGGACCTGCCTGAGTCCCTCAGCCCGGACCTGCCGGAGTCCCTCAGCCCGGACCTGCCGGAGTCCCTCAGCCCGGACCTGCCGGAGTCCCTCAGCCCGGACCTGCCGGAGTCCCTCAGCCCGGACCTGCCGGAGTCCCTCAGCCAGGACCTGCCGGAGTCCCTCAGCCAGGACCTGCCGGAGTCCCTCAGCCAGGACCTGCCGGAGTCCCTCAGCCAGGACCTGCCGGAGTCCCTCAGCCAGGACCTGCCGGAGTCCCTCAGCCAGGACCTGCCGGAGTCCCTCAGCCAGGACCTGCCGGAGTCCCTCAGCCAGGACCTGCCGGAGTCCCTCAGCCAGGACCTGCCGCCCCTTATCCCGGTGCTGCCCCTTATCCCGGTGCTGCCCCTTCATTTAGGTGGTGTTAGTGGGAGGGTGGTCATTGGGAGGGGGATAAAGAAGCGGGGATTGATTATGGTGGGGTGGGGACCTCGCCCTCAGCCTGAGCCACCACCGTGGACAGACGCCCACCCAGAGGTGGGCAGTCTATGTTTTGTATTTCTAGGTTGGTTTTTGTGTTCGGCCTGGTATGATTCTCAATTAGAGACAGGTGTGTATCGTTTGTCTCTAATTGAGAGTCATACTAAGGCAGCCAGGGTTTCACTGGGGTTTTGTGGGTGTTTGTTCCTGTGTCCCTCACAGGACGGTTGAAGGTTAGTCACATTTGTTGTTTTGTAGTTTTGTAGTGTCTTGTTTGCTGTTGTCATTAAAAGATGGCTTATTTCCCTCAATCCGCATCTTGGTCCTATCCATGCTCCTTCTCGTCTAAGGGGGAAAACAACATTGACTGCCTTTACAGTAACATAACAAAATGTGGAAAAAGCAAAGGGATCTGAATACTTTCGATACCCAATAAAACGACTTAAGTAGTACTTTAAAATATTTTTTTACATAGACCTTTCCTGAAGTCTAATAACTAGTGGCCTCATGGGTGGAATGCTATTAATATTTTTCATAAATAATAAACATTGTGTTAAAAAAAAAGCAGAAAATCCAGTGTTTCTATGTCAAACAAGTTTTGCTATATTTCAGTCTTCTGTGTTGTATATAAACTGTAATATTGTGATGCAAACTCAAAATCTGACATGGTACAGGTGTCTACTTTTATTAAGCCCATAACAATGTGTGTGAGGTGTATACGTTTTTTTCAAAGTACATTTGTTTAAGACTACCAAGAATCACTGTGTGTGACCCTGATTTAGCTCACTGCAGCAAAGGGTTATTAAGTACTTTACACCACTGGACCTATGTGAGTGTTGTCTGTGAATGCAGCTGACAGCAATGTCTACTAGGCTATGGGCATATGTATGGGAGGTTATGGGCCCATGCTTGTGAGTGTTGTATGTAAGTAAGTGGGGATGTGTGAGTTTACATTAGTCATTTAACAGATGCTCTTATCCAGAGCGACTTACAATTAGTGCATTCATCTTAAGATAGCTAGGTGGGACAACCACATATCACAGTGTTGTGTTGTATTTGTGTGTAGCTGATAGCATACATAGGCCTATGAGTGTGGTACATAAGTAAGTATGACTGTGTGAGTGCTGTAGCCATGTAAATGTTGTATAAGAGACTGACAGCGACGGCGGGGATTGTGTTTTCCAGACAGCCCAGACACGGTGGTGTCCCCTGGCATTCCCTGGATCAGTGGGGTGAGGAGGACTTTGCTTGTACAAGCTCTTCAAGCGTGGTTGGCTTCCCGTGACGACAAGGATAAAAGGACCGCCACCGTTAAATATTCACACGTGAATGTCTGAGGGGGGCAAGGGGGGGAAACAACCCCACACACACTAACACACGCGCTCATACACACACACATTTACACATGCACGCACACACACAAACACACACACACTTAGGGGATTCAGTGTCCAACCATCTGAGGGAATCTCTCCCCTGACTTCTCAGAAGCATGTCTCTATGTGCTCTACTTCTAAAGACTTGGTTGCATTTTAAGAACAGTCTGCCTAAGTCAATCACATCATACGCCACGCTGTATGCACCAGAAGTGACATCACTACGTGTATCTTCAGACAATAACAGGAGTTTAAAATCTCCTTGCTGTATGATTTTATTGGTGTGTTGTGTGAGTACACTTTCTCATGTAAATAAAACCAGGGCAGATTGAACAGAGTAGGGAAGAAATATAACACGGAAAGACAGAATGGGGTTGCTGTTGTAAAGTGTCTAAAAAATGTTCAGAGATACTAATAGTGAGGCTAAATGCTAACAGGCTAAGCTAACTCCACCAGCCAGCTTCCAGCATGCTAATACTGAGGCTAAATGCTAACAGGCTAAGCCAACTCCTCCAGCTGGCTTCAAGCATACTAATAGTAGGCTAAATGCTAACAGGCTAAGCTAACTTCACCAGCATACTAATAGTTTATTTTTATTTATTTTTTTCACCTTTATTCAACCAGGTATGCCAGTTAAGAACAAGTTCTCATTTACAACTGTGACCTGGCCAAGATAAAGCAAAGCAGTGCAACACAAACAACAACACAGAGTTACACATGGAATAAACAAACGTACAGTCAATAACACAATAGAAAAAAATCTTTATACAGTGTGTGCAAATTAGGTAAGATTAGGGAGGTAAGGTAATAAATAGGCCATAGTGGCGAAGTAATTACAATTTAGCAATTACCACTGGAGTGATAGATGTGCAGAAGATGAATGTGAGTAGTGATACTGGGGTGCAAAGGAGCAAAAAAATTTTATAACAATATGGGGATGAGGTAGTTGGATGGGCTATGTACAGGTGCAATAATCTGTGAGCTGCTCTGACAGCTGGTGCTTAAACCTGTTTGGGCTGCAAGCTGAATATTGAAAAAACTGGAAAATGTGTGCACATTTTCAAACGGCCTCCTAAGAAACTTTTTATTTTCCAATATGCATATATTTACTACTGTTGGATAGATAACAGTCTATAGTTTCTAAAAAGGTTTGAATTGTTTCTCTAAGTCGAACAGAAATATTTTTACAGCCATTTTCCCAGCCGAATTGAGATTTCCAAAATGCGATGTGTCTCTTTAAGACCTTCTCTATAAAAGGCCGTTTGACTTGGGACCATAGAAACACGTCACACGCCTTCGTCAGGCTGTAATGCGGAAGTGAGAATTGAAAGGAGTCGAATATCTCGTCCATGGACTGAATAACACACCTTCTTGTGAGACCTGCGCAGTTAAAAAAAAATTCCGGGCGCGAAGCAGAATTTGGTCTCGGCTTCTGGAAGAAGGTAGATAACGTTGAATATGATCTCTGACTACGATATTATTTGATACATGTCACAAAATCATCCTAAAGTATGTTTTTTCAATATACTTTAATTATATTATTGCAATTTATTCTGGACTTTAGATGTGATACGACGGAAGAATTTTTTGAAGAAACGCTGAGTAGCGCCGCAATGCTATTGTGCTTGCTAACCAAAGAGGGAAATAATTTGTTCTGGAACCCAACTAAAGACTCTACTGGACATTGGACCCCGTTACAACATTCTGATGGAATATCAACAAAGATAAGACCCAATTTGGGATGCTTTTTCATATATCTGTTGAGCTGTGCTGTGCTAACTGGGCTAACTGTGCTAGGCTAGCGCTTGACCAATGCTAGTGCTGACTTATGCTAGCTTATGTTGTTAGCTAATATAACGATATATTGTGTTTTCGCTGTAAAACACTTCAAAAATCGGAAATGTTGGCTTTATTCACACGATATCTGTCTTTCATTAGCTATCCACCATATGTTTTTCTGAAATGTTTTATGAGGTGTAATTAGTAGCCGACGTTGGTGTATGTATTTTCTCTGGCTACTCCCGTCTGGATTCAGACTCTAGCTATGTGTTAGCATTTTTGGTAGCATCAATGTAAAACTGATTTATAGCTAAAATATGCACTTTTTATGAACAAAACATAGATTTATTGTGTAACATGTTATATGACTGTCATCTGAGGTAGTTTTTTCTGGGCTCTTTAGGTTGGTTTTAGTTTATTTCGGTTGGCTTGTGCATGCTACTTGAATCATAATTCATACTTCATAATCATATCCATACGTGTCTGTCCACTTTTGTATTTGGTGGTGAGCTAACATAAATATATGTGGTGTTTTCTCTGTAAAACATTTAAAAAATCGGACATGTTGGCTGGATTGACAAGATGTTTATCTTTCAAATGCTGTATTGGACTTGTTAATGTGTAAAAGTTAAATATTTTGAATTTCGCGCCCTGCAGCTGTTGTCATTGTCGTTCCGATTTCGGGCTTGCAGCCCAAACAGGTTAAAGTTAGTGAGGGAGATATGAATCTCCAGCTTCAGTGATTTTTGCAATTCGTTCCAGTCATTGGCAGCAGAGAACTGGAAGGAAAGGTGGCCAAAGGAGGAATTGGCTTTGGGGGTGACCAGTGAAATATACCTGATGGAGCGTGTGCTACGGGTGGGTGCTGCTATGGTGACCAGTGAGCTGAGATAAGGCGGGGCTTTACCTAGCAAAGACTTATAGATGACCTGGAGCCAGTGGGTTTGGCGACGAATATGAAGCGAGGGCCAGCCAATGAGAGCATACAGGTCGCGGTGGTGGGTAGTATATGGGGCTTTGGTGACAAAACGGATGGCACTGTGATAGACTGCATCCAATTTGCTAAGTAGATTGTTGGAGGCTATTTTGAAAATGACATCGCCGAAGTCAAGGATCGGTAGGATAGTCAGTTTTACAAGGGTATGTTTGGCAGCATGAGTGAAGGATGCTTTGTTGTGAAATAGGAAGCCGATTCTAGATTTAATTTTGGATTGGAAATGCTTAATGTGAGTCTGGAAGGAGAGTTTACAGTCTAACCAGACACCTAGGTATTTGTAGTTGTCCACATATTCTAAGTCAGAACCGTACAGAGTAGTGATGCTGAATGGGCGGGCAGGTGTGGGCAGCTATCGGTTGAAGAGCATGCATTTCGTTTTACTTGCATTTAAGAGCAGTTGGAGGTCACGGAAGGAGAGTTGTATGGCATTGAAGCTCGTCTGGAGTGTCCAAAGAAGGGCCAGAGGTATACAGAATGGTGTCGTCTGCGTAGAGGTTGATCAGAGAATCACCAGCAGCAAGAGCAACATCATTGACGTATACAGAGAAAAGAGTCGGCCTGAGAAGTGAAACCTGTGGCACCTCCATAGAGACTGCCAGAGGTCCGGACAACAGACCCTCCAATTTGACACACTGAACTCTATCTGAGAAGTAGTTGGTGAACCAGGCGAGGCAGTCATTTGAGAAACCAAGGCAGTTGAGTCTGCCAATAAGAATGTGGTGATTGACAGTGTCGAAAGCCTTGGCCAGGTCGATGAATACGGCTGCACAGTATTGTCTTTTATCGATGGTGGTTATGATATTGTTTAGGTCCTTGAGCGTGGCTGAGGTGCACCCATGACCAGCTCGGAAACCAGATTGCATAGCGGAGAAAGTACGGTGGGATTCGAAATGGTCGGTGATCTGTTTGTTAACTTGTCTTTCGAAGACCTTAGAAAGGCTGGGTAGGATAGATTAGGTCTATAACAGTTTGGGTCTAGAGTGTCTCCCCCTTTGAAGAGGGGAATGACCACGGCAGCTTTCCAATCTTTGGGAATCTCAGACGATACGAAAGAGAGGTTGAACAGGCTAGTAATAGGGGTTGCGCAAATTGCGGTGGATAATTTTAGAAAGAGAGGGTCCAGATCGTCTAGCCCAGCTAATTTGTAGGGGTCCAGATTTTACAACTCTTTCAGAACATCAGCTATCTGGATTTGGGTGAAGGAGAAATGGGGGAGGCTTGGGCAAGTTGCTGTGGGGGGTGCAGGTCTGTTTACCGGGGTAGGGGTAGCCAGGTGGAAAGCATGGCCAGCCGTAGAAAAATGCTTATTGAAATTCTCAATTATCGTGGATTTATCGGTGGTGACAGGTTTTCCTAGACTCAGTGCAGTGGGCAGCTGGGAGGAGGTGCTCTTATTCTCCATGGACTTTTCAGTGTCCCAGAACTTTTTGCAGTTAGTGGTAAAGGATGCAAATTTCTGTTTGAAAACGCTAACCTTTGCTTTCCTAACTGCCTGTGTATATTGGTTCCTAACTTCCCTGAAAGTTGCATATCGCGGGGGCTATTCGATGCTAATGCGATACGCCACAGGATGTTTTTGTGCTGGTCAAGGGCAGTCACGTCTGGAGTGAACCAAGGTCAATATCTGTTCCTGGTTCAAATTGTTTTGAATGGTGGCATGCTTATTTAAGATGGTGAGGAAAGCACTTTTAAAGAATAATCAGGCATCCTCTACTGACAGAATGAGGTCAATATCCTTCCAGGATACCCGGGCCAGATTGATTAGAAAGGCCTGCTCGCTGAAGTGTTTTACAGCGCGTTTGACAGTGATGAGGGGTGGTCGTTTGACCGCAGACCCATTATGGACGCAGGCAATGAGGCAGTGATCGCTGAGATCCTGGTTGAAGAGAGCAGAGGTGTATTTAGAGGGCAGGTTGGTCAAGATAATATCTATGAGGTCACCCGTGTTTACGGATTTGGGGTTGTACCTGGTAGGTTCATTGATAATTTGTGTGAGATTGAGGGCATCTAGCTTAGATTGTAGGACGGCCGGGGTGTTAAGCATGTCCCAGTTTAGGCCACCTAACAGTACGAACTCTGAAGATAGACGGGGGGCAATCAATTCACATATGGTGTCCAGGTCACAGCTGGGGGCTGATGGTGGTCTATAACAAGTGGTAACGATGAGAGACTTGTTTCTGGAAAGGAACATTTTTAGAAGTAGAACCTCAAATTGTTTGGGCACAGACCTGGATAGTATGACAGAACTCTGCAGGCTATCTCTGCAGTAGATTGCAACTCCGCCCCCTTTGGCAGTTCTATCTTGTCCGAAAATGTTCTAGATATTATAGTGAGGCTAATTGCTAACCCAACTCCTCCAGCTCAGGCTCCAGAGGGGGTCTCACCTGCAGTAGTTGTGGCTGCCAAGACCCCCCTCTCCGCTGGGGTACTTGAGGGTGTTGTAGGGGTGCTGGAAGGTCTCATTCCAGAAGAGGCATGGCTTGCCCCCAAGAATGCTCGTCTGGTTCTGGCAGCCCCTGTAGTCCCCTCCATTGGCTGTGTAACATTCTGGAGAGAAAGAGAGAGAGAGGGAGGGAAGGAAGGACGGACGGAGGGAGGGGGGAATGAGGGAAGGAGGGGGGAATGAGGGAAGGAGAGAGGAAGAGAGAGAAGGGAGAGAGGGAGAGAGATTTAACAAGTGTTCACTGTGTTTGGCATTTAGAGAGAAAGATCTATTCTGATAGAAATCCAAAGCTTGGAGTTTTTTTCAGTCATGTTTTTACATCAATGTAGTGACCTAGTCTGTTGATAATATTGAGCCAAAAGAGTAGGCTTGAATTATTAGCGTTTTACACAAATAGGATATGATCTAAATAACTGTAAGTCTTGGAATAGTTGTGTTCTTTACCCAATTAAAGATTCTAAAGATGGCCAAGTGTGTTAGATAGCTAGCGTGAGATCAATCACACAATATTACTCCAATTAATGCCCTCCAAAATTTCCCCAAGGGTCTTGAGAAACCCACTACGATGTACACAGTAAAAAAAAAACCAGGTATGGTTTGAATTTTCTGTAAAATTGTACGACAACCATATGGAGACGAGAGAGAGAGAGAGAGAGAGAGAGAGAGAGAGAGAGAGAGAGAGAGAGAGAGAGAGAGAGAGAGAGAGAGAGAGAGAGAGAGAGAGAGAGAGAGAGAGAGCGCGAGAGCAAGTGAGAGAGAGAGAGAACAAACTAAAGCATGGTTAAACAACTGCATCTCCACTCTAATGCTCAACCAGAAAAACACAAGATGGAGAAAAACACTTTTTTTCTCAGACAACAAAAGAAAGAGAAACCAAATCAACACAGCCAGTGGTGAAGGGAGTCTGATGCGCCCTCATTGCAGTGTTTCCCTGGGGCTCAGAGGGAGAGAGGAGGGTCTCTGGTCTGGCTAGCACAGACACAGGCCCTGTCTGAAAATGCATCTTAAACTCTCATCTACTTGAGGTGCAGTACAGTGAAGTATAGAGTGAAGCTCTGTCACTTTTACTGTCCATCCTGCTTGCGGTGACAGCCATATGCCCTGAGAGATAACGCTATGATGTTGGTCTCTCTCTGCTTCCCCTTTGGAGTCGAGAGTTTAAAGCTCCTTTCCTGTTCCACGCCATCGAGGGTAGAACATCATTCAGATCAGTCTATCCCTATAGACCCTCTTGAAGCAGCCCTGTACAGCTCGTTACCGGCCTGTTTGGGAAGAGACAGCAGCATCACAGAGCCTTGGAAGGACTGTTCCCAAAGTCACCCACGCAACTCAGCCCTAGATGTGTTAGTTCACAGACGAAGGAGTCAATTAGTCCTACCACTCGGTATTGGTCTCCCCTGATTCCCGTTTTCTCCTTAAGACACCTTTATCAAGTCCTCCATAAGGCTGATCTATGGAAGAACACCCGAGCAAAATAGAGCAAAAACAAAATCAAAACGACTTCAGTCACCCAGTGTTGTCTATATAGTGGTTATGGAGGTTTGATATCTGAAACACAACTTGTCTGGTGTCATTCCTTCTATGTCTCGTGCCAAAAGTAACAGGGAACGCATACAATGAATCTCCAACAACGGATTCTGCACAAATAACCACATACAATAGTTTCTGTCGTGAAACATGACGTTCTTGCAGAAGAACGAGCTGCCTCCATGTCAAACCAGGAGAGGCCTCCAGTTGCTTTCAGTGTCATATAAAAGTGGGTTTTAATTAAAGACATTTAGGCCAGGCGCAATTGTTCGGTCAGCCCTATCCACGATCCATCAACGGCATGACAGACTGACAGGCTTCACTGCTAGTAAGGAGCTGAGGGGTGTAGGGTTTCAGTAATTATGAAGCCACTCCATTGTCTGTAAACTGCAAACAGCTCCTCACTCCCCCGGTGAATTAGTTCTGCCAGTGTCTAGGTCTGCGTGGCTCAGTATCAGCCAAGCATCATAAATATACCTAGAGACTAAAGTGAAGGGGAACGAACATGTATTCATAAAAGTAGCAATCCAGCTTTATAGCATTAGGAGACGTGTCACACTCGTATGGGGAGTATAGAGAGAATGCAAACAGAGAGAGATAGCATCAGCTATCAGTCTGGCAGTCAGAGGACAGATGAGGCAGTTTAATAAGGTGGGATGAGTGTGCGTGTGTGTGCGTGTGTGTGTGTGTGTGTGTGTGTGTGTGTGTGTGTGTGTGTGTGTGTGTGTGTGTGTGTGTGTGTGTGTGTGTGTGTGTGTGTGTGTGTGTGTGTGTGTCACAGGATTCACACTGAGCAGTGTGGAGAGTTTGAGGGCCAATTCCAGTGCATTCATGAGTCACTCGTATCCCAGAGCAATCACGTCAAGGGTGCTATATTCTCATCTCCAGTCATCTCAGACAGACAGCAGTACCTTGCAGGAAGCGTTGAGGCAGAGCCTTGCATGACAAACAGGCCTCGTGTCTGTCCTTCAAACTGGACACACACACACACACACTAGATTGAAATTGAAGCGACTGACGTTATGGTGCCTGCTTTACAAAGCAATAGATCAGAAGAGAAAAGGAGAGGAACCCAACGTGACTTTGTGAAATGTCTCCCATTTGTTCAACTTTTGTGGAAGTTTACTGTTTCAGTGTTCAGTACTTGGGATACGGCTCCTGCTGTTGGCAGTCATGTCCCTACTATGGCGAAGCTATCTAACCCTTCCAGGACGAGACGGTAAATAAGACAGTGTTTTCCTAGCGGCCGGGCCAAGGGCCTGATGTGGTCTGGAGGCACCATTTGCCTGCGGTGGGAATGGGAAGTAGTGTATCTGCAGGGACTCAGAGATAATTGAGGCCATCTTAAAGATGAATGGAGTGTTTAAAAGGCCTGCGGAGGAAGGGAGGGAGGGACGCCATGCACATGCCCTTCAAATCGAAAGTTCCTCCCGCTATAAGATGAGGATAGGAAGAGAGATCCAAAAGCTGTGACACAATCCATCCACTTACTACAAGGTCTCCATCCGAAATGGTACACTATTCCTCATTTAGTGTACTACTTTTAACCAGGACCCATCAAAAATAGTGCTCTATATAAGGGAATAGGACGCTATTTGGGACATACTCCAGCTGTCCTCTTCCCCCTGATTGGTGACTATCGCCACCTCAGATCCTCTCCTCCCCCTCTCTGTCAGCATGTGACCATTCCACTCATGTCACATGACAAGGGCCTTCCTTGTGGTTGTATCATAGCCTGATGGGAAACAGAACCAGAGACCACGTCCGCATGAGCGAGAGAGAGAGAGAGAGAGAGAGAGAGAGAGAGAGAGAGAGAGAGAGAGAGAGAGAGAGAGAGAGAGAGAGAGAGAGAAGAAAAACTCTTAAATAGATGCAAGATCCTCAAATAGAAAAGTCCGGGAAAAGGGAGGAGAAAGAGGAGGATGGAGGACTCGCCCCAAACCCCAACCAGCAAAGTCTTGCTCTCGTAGGATACCACACAAACCCAAGAAGTCTTAAAAAAGGAAAGAGAGGAGGATAATTCACTGAGGGCTAATCGCCCTGTTATTATATTTGTCGGGAGTTGCGGGCTAATTACTTCCATACTAAGACTTCAAATAGTGCTCGTTGACGAGTGATGGAGAGAGAGAGAGATTGAGAGACGTATATATAGAGAGGGGGAGAGAAAGAGAGAGAGAGAGGAGAAAGAGAGAGAGTAAGAGACAGAAACAGGGAGAGAGAGAGAGAGAGAGTTGTGCCTGCTTGTGGTCATGTGATTTCATTGGTAAACAAAACAAACAAGCAGACAAACAAAGGATGTTCCTCCGTAGAGAGCTGCCAGGTCACGCTATTAATACAGCACTGGTTTGTTGTGTTAGCTATGAGCAGGGATGAAACAAAGCGCAAGATAATTACATAGGTCTGGTTCTAAAGACAGACTCTGATTTAAGGAGCATCCTCTATCCCTCTCTATATCCCTCCATCCTTCTATCCATTCCTCCATCTTTTTTGCAACCCAGTACGGAGTAACAGAGGGACAACCATAAGGACTGACTGTAGGACAGACTATATATTTTTTATTTATTTGTATTTACTTAATCTTTATTTAATTATACAAGTTAGTTAAGAACAAATTCCTATTTACAAAGACGGCCTACCAAAAGGCAAGAGGCCTCCTGCGGGGACGGGGGCTGGGATTAAAAATAAAAAAACACAACAAAACTATAGGACAAAACACACATCACGACAAGAGAGACAACACAACACTACACAAAGAGAGACCTAAGACAACAACATAGCAAGGCAGCAACACATGACAACACAGCATGGTAGCAACACAACATGACAACAACATGGTAGCAACACAACTTGCCAGCAGCACAACATGGTAAAAGCACAAAACATGGTACAAACATTACTGGGCACAGACAACAGCACAGGGCAAGAAGGTAGAGACAACTATACATCACGCAAAAGAGCCACAACTGTCAGTAAGAGTGTACATCATTGAGTCTTTGATTGAAGGAATTGAGAAAAACTTTCCAGTTTGAGTGATTGTTGCAGCTCGTTCCAGTCGCTAGCTGCAGCGAACTGAAAAGAGGAGCGACCCAGGGATGTGTGTGCTTTGGGTCCTTTAACAGAATGTGACTGGCAGAACGGGTGTTGTATGTGGAGGATGAGGGCTGCAGTAGATATCTCAGATATATATGAGGTAACTGACAAAATAAAGTAAACACCAACATAAAGTGTCTTAACTTCTTGGAACTATAGGGGGTGCTGTTCCGCATTAGCATATTTGTGTCTCCAAATTAAACTGCCTCGTGCTAAATTCTTGATCGTACAATATGCATATTATTGTTATTATTGGATAGAAAACACCTTCTAGTTTCTATAGAAGTTGAAATTTTGTCTCTGAGTGGTACAGAACAATTTCTACAGCACTTTTCATGACAGGGTTCAGATTTCAAATTTTTTTACCTCTGATCTGGGGTCTGTTTTTAAGGCGACAGTGAATGCTATGAAGAAACCGACACTGCCTACGTCTTCCTCTGGGTGTCTGTACGTCATCACGCTTTCAATGGAATCGATGGGATATTCACAGCCAGTATAAAAGACCAAAATGTATAGAGACCGCCCTTTCTCGTCGTGCGCCTGAAGCGTGAAGGGCATCGGACCTGCCTCGTTCCAAATCGTTTTCTAACCAGCAATATTTCTCCGGTCATGTTTTTACTCGTTTTAGGTGTTAAAAACATCATAATGTAGTTAATTTGAACCGTTTTATAGCAATTTATATCCGTTTAGTGCGATTTTGAGGAATTTATTTGTTGTGCACTCTGAAACTTTGGACACGTTTTGGGGTGTCGGTCGTTGGTGGTGGACATTTCGAAGGACAGAGGACATCTATCGACCAAAAGACGTTTATAACATAGAAAGGATACATTGCCCAAGAATCTGATGGAAGAACAGCTCAAAGTAAGCAATATTTAATATGATAAATCGTGTTTCTGTCGAAATATTTTAAACGCATATTTCGCCATTTTGTTTGGTATAGCTTCACTTGGCGAACCCTGTATTGAAAAGTAAGGATAATTTTAAAAATGTAAATCAGCGGTTGCATTAAGAACTAATTTGTCTTTCGATTCCTGTAAACCCTGTATTTTTTTGTCAAGTATATGATTAGCTATTAATTAAACTAGATCACTCTGAAAGATGGCGACCGACATTTTCAGGCTTGTTTTGCTACTATTTTCATTGTGTAACCACGGTTTTGTATGGCTAAATATGCACCTTTTCGAACAAACTGTATATGTATATTGTAAAATGATGTTACAGGAGTGTCATCGGAAGAATTCTGAGAAGGTTAGTGAAAAAATTAATATCTTTTGGCGATGTTGACTTTTATCGCTCACTTTGGCTAGAATCAATGCTGGGCTGCTATGTGCTATGTGCTATGCTAATATAACGATTTATTGTGTTTTCGCTGTAAGACACTTAGAAAATCTGAAATATTGTCTGTATTCACAGGATCTGTCTCTTTCGATTAGTGTATGCTGTGTATTTTTACGAAATGTTTGATGATTAGTAGTTAGGTAAACACGTTGCTCATTGTAATTATTCTAGTCCATTTGTGACGGTGGGTGCAATTGTAACCTATGGCAGCTACCTGAAATATGCACATTTTTCTAACAAAACCTATCCCATACCATAAATATGTTATCAGACTGTCATCTGATGAGTTTTTTTCTTGGTTAGGGGCTATAAATATCTTAGTTTAGCCGAATTGGTGATAGCTACTGGTGTTGGTGGACAAATAAAAGATGGTGGATTATGCTAATGTGTTTTTAGCTAATAGATTTACATCTTTACATATTGTGTCTTCCCTGTAAAACATTTTAAAAATCTGAAATGGTGGCTTTATTCACAAGATCTGTATCTTTCATCTGGTGTCTTGGACTTGTGATTTAATGATATTTAGATGCTACTATCTACTTGTGAAGCTATGCTAGCTATGCTAAACAGTGTGTGGGGGGTGGGGGGTGCTCCCGGATCCGGGTTTCTGAGGCAGTAGAGGTTAATAAAGCATTGGGGCACCACGGGCCGAACTCGGCTAGGTGAAACGAACAAGTGTGCTCGCATATTCCGTTAAAAGACCTTCATTTGAGAAACAAGAAAAAACGAGTCAAGAAAACTGTTTGTCCATTTTGAGACACCGTAGTCAGTATACACTTCCTCAAAATAGTGTGAATTAATGTAAGATAATTCAAGAAATCTGTCAGTAATTGTGACGTTTTTGCCAAGGAGATCTTAGTCGTGCGATTTTACATTTTACTAACATGCTGACCACAGCCCGCGTTAAGCTAGCGAAATGTCCAACCACGTTTCATGTGTTTCAACCTGTCCCGAAACGAATATACTGTTGACTAACCCCATTCCGTACAAATTTGCGCAACCGCGGCATTCAAACGAGGCTGCAATGAAAACTAATGGGACTGTAGCGACTGTGTTGGCATCAAAATCTGGTGTGTGAATAACGTTTCTATTCAAGCGTTGATTGACATGGTAATAGCCCGATATTATTGGAGAAAAGTTTTAAAAAACGGACCCCTCTGACACTGTACGTTAAATTGTTACGTTTCATGACGTACTGTACAGCACGCATAATGCAACTAATTCTGTTTCGTACATCCTCTCTCTACCAGGTGTAGCGGTTCTCTCGCAGATTAAAAATAAGAAAGGGACAGGGTGAGGGGGGATACCTAGTCAATTGTACAACTGAATGCATTCATTTTTTGCATCATCACTGCAAGCCATCATGACTCTCAAAAGCCGTTACTTACTTCTGAAGATAACTTTAGCGCGCCCTAAAAACCTGATTCAAATTCGACATAAACTCTTCATAGTGTTTCATTTACATTTTAGAGGTGATAAGTTGGACAGATCGGGTTTCCCCACACTGTTCATCTCCCCCTTTCCCTATCACACAGTAGGTTTCGCTTCCCCACCCGCCATTTTTAAAAAGACCCGATCAGGTTCATTGCCTTTCGTCAATCATGCAGAGATGTGCAGCATGAAGGTCTCGTCATTGATTTTGCTGGAATGGGGAGAAATTGTGCTTTACAATGGTATTCATTTTACAGTTGACCTGGAAGTATTACGTTTTGGGGGCGCTAAAATAAGGTCAATTGTACGTTACAGTGTGATGTACAAAAGTGCGTTCGCTAACTATAGTTGGTTCAGAGTTGGTTTTGATATTTCAACCTGCATGTCCTGATCGCGTCTGGTGTGGATGGACAAAATCAACATGCGGACGCACGCGTATGCCCGGTCTAGTCAGAACGTAAAATGTTTGGTGCAGTATTTCTCAAGTGAAAAAATTTGAATGAAAGCGATTAGTCTCTGGTTAAAAACACCCACCACCTGCAAATGCAAGTAGATTTTGGGACTGGTGGGTAAGATAATCTATTTCACCAGCCAGGTTGGCAGACGGTCAGGGCTCCACATTGCGAGCATTTCACTCGCATTTGTGAATAAAAATAGTCAAGTATGATCACATTTCTAGTCAAATAAATGCTACATTGAGCTGTTTTTCAAAGTATTTCTGCAGTTTTGTTTCATAGCTGGTAAATTGGGTCAAAGAACTATGAAACCTACATAGCCTATTCCACCTATTCCACCTTGCGCTGCAACACTGCCTGGCTGGGGGCTGTGCACATGTGAAGAGCTGAAAGATTCCTTTTGTATAAGCACAGACATACAAGTTGGTCTAATTGACTTGAAACCACATACTATTCACATTGTTCTGTTCACAATCTAGGTTGTTTTTCTATTATTGCATTTCAACTGCTAGGGAAAGGAGAAGACAACGCTTCTCTACGAGTCAGACTCAATCTCGCAAGCACAAACATGACTGGAGTCGCGTTAGGACCCCAGTCATGGAGTCATTGCTGAGGACTAACAAAAACGTCACAAAATGTTGTCATGACATATGCACAAACTATTCCAAACTGTTTAGGCTGGGAAGCGTGCAGAGGCCTTTAGTCTACACTTTGTTGTTTACGAAGCATGTGACAAATAGAATTTGATTTGAGGAAGGCACCGCATGGCAGAGGGGGAACAAATACTTTTACAGGTATACTGCAGTGCTGTTAAGTTGTATACAAGTCAGAACTTATTTCCCATGAGGTGTTTTAGATACAGTATTCCACTCTGGGATATCAGTGGTCTAGACTTACAGGTTACAACTGTGACTCAACAGGCAAGATGCTTTCATCCTTACAAGGGTCAACAAAAGTGTGAACCTGCCTGAAAAAGATAGACTTGCTACAACATAATTGAAGAGAGTCTTATTCCCACGTAAGTCAGAGATGCCCCTTCACTACCCCAATGTCTTCCTCCAATACAATGACTCGTTTCCTTTAAAGCCATTGTCATTCTGTTTTGTTAGTGACCTGAATAAATGAGCGATAAAACCATGGAAACCCAATTTAGGCCTAAAATAGCCTCAACACTACCCCAAATACCCCTCACACACGCACCTCCACCCTCCCCAGCCCACCACCTCACCTACCTAGCCACAAGTCCAGGGGAATCCTTGCCGAAATGGAATCAGTAGCATCTATAAAATGTGGCTGCTTCTCGTTCTAACGTGTGTTCTACCATGCTCCTTATTATTTACTTCTACTCACCCCGTAATGGGAAGAGACGAATGTAGCCTTCAGTTCTCTCTCTCTCTCTAGTGTTGGGCTACAACACGCTGATCGAAAGAAAAGCTTAAAGAAAGAAAAGTTGCCTCAACCTGCTATTCTGCCTTTTTTTTTCTTTTTTCTGTCAAACAATTAAAGTGTTTGACTGATGTCGGATAATTTTTCAGAAAAATAGATTAAAGGGGATAAAGCATCTACCTTTAAAACAATCGCTACAGGGGTTTGGAATGATGTTTGACAGAACACAGCAGCACAGATGGACTGAGGGTACAGCTTGGTCTGGGTGACCCAAGTGGGCAAATGCTGCGTCCCGATTCTCCACCCTTTTACAGGAAGTGTGCACTTCCACCATTGTCAAATCCATGCGAGAAAGTGTGCAAGTCAAGTGAAAGATGGGACATATACACTGAGCATGACCTGAAGGAGGACGTTGAAACAAAAGTGGAAAGGAAGGACCTGACATATGTGAGGACGAAATGCGAACGTGACACAAGGGAGGACGGGTGTCACGTTAAATTACTTCTCCTTAGCACTTCCTGTTTCTTCTGGAGTCACTTTGCTCCAGCCATCTGCTGTTTCAGTGAGACAAAGACAAATATGAAAATGAAGAGGCATATTTTCCAAACATGATTGAAAGGGTCTTCATATCTTCACCTCCTATTTCACACACACACACACACACACACACACACACACACACACACACACACACACACACACACACACACACACACACACACACACACACACACACACACACACACACACACTTCACCCCTGCCTGCCTCTCTCCATTACTGTATCTCAAGCTACCCTGTCTGTGATTAATCTGCCATGTCCCAGGCCTCTAAGTGGACTAAGTAGACAAGGTTCGCAGGTTAAACAAATATAGAGGGGGATATGTCCATCCTGCTACACCATTCTGCATACTCAACACATGCTCCCGGTGAAATCACTCTAAACTAATTCTGACACTAGAGTAAACAGGGTGGAGAGGAGGAGGGAGGTGGTTAGGGGGAGAGAGGGGAGGGGAGTGAGAGAGTGAGTGGGTCTCAGTGAAACATGGATACAGCCAGGGGCCGCATTTCTAAAACGGACTTACGATCAATTTTGATTTTAAGTATGACTTACGCAGAACACCACGTATAAGTAGTTATTTATGAAACCTTACATTGACGTGGAAATGATCTTATCTCTACTCAAAGTCTAGACTTGACGTAAGTGATTTTCCTGCTGGTTATGTAGGGGTATTGCAGTTTGGGACGCATATGCGTCCAAACCTGTGGTGAACTTTGCATTAGCTTTATGAACAATTATTAATTAAAGGTGTGAGGAATGAACTGCCAGACGCAAGGTGTTTTGAATTTAAAACAGGATGCAATGTTCTATAAATAGTGTGTCAAATTAGAAAAAAGTAACCATGGCTGTTCTGGCGTTATTGGAAGACATTGAAAATTGTGCTTTAAGAAGGGAGAGTTTTCAGAGACCGGAACGACTTTGCGCATGATGATCCATAGCTTATAAATCCATGGCCTATCGTCTCCCAAGAAATATTCTGTTAGATTTGTGCGCCGATTTAGTCCCTAATCTGGAAAGGAAGACACTCTGTAATCAAGCCATATCCATATCTGTCCAAGTACTGTCCGCTCTGGGATTCCTCACAATTGGGACATTCCAGAGGGAAATGAGTGACAGGTCGGGAATATCACAGCCATCATTCAGCCGCATCCTGCCAGAAGTGATCGAGGCGATTCCACACATATTGTCCATGAGATTTCCCATGTACACCCTCATTTCATTTCCCAGGGGTCATACTGTAGGTGCAGTTGACTGCACGCATATTGCCTTACGCGCACCGTCTGTAGATGAACATGTATATGTCAACAGGAAGAATGTGTGGTTGGTTGTGGAGCGCACCACAACCGGCCACGTTGCCTTGATGCATCAGGTGGAAAACTCCGCTACAAGCCAGAGAAGGTCATTTCATTGAATAAAAATGCAAAGCTTTAATTTCGTTTTAAAATGGGTCAACTTAAAGCAACATATACCAACATTTTATTTTTTAGCATTTTATTGAAATTGCACACCCAAAAGGTTCTGGTCAAATAGCTGAAAACAGTTTTTATTTTGGCCCTACGGTTACTGACATGTCCCTTTGAAGCTTGTTCATTTTGTTGCAATGCTAGTGGAAATGATAGGAATCAGCTGATTCCATTCGTTTACACTAGCATTGCTACAAAATGAACAAGCTTCAAAGGGACATCTCAGTAACTGTAGTGCCTATTAGCAGTGCAAGTTTGTTTGACAAGAACATGCGGGTGTGCAATTTCAAACCTAAATTTAAAATGTTGGCCTGTTTTAAGAATGAATGGTTTCCCTCCCCAATCACAGGTGACACGCATAATACTGCCATGTGGTATGCTCCACAACATAGCCCTGAGGCATGGTATTGAAATGGATGCGGAGATTAGAATGGACCCCCAAGAGCCTCCTAACCCACCACCCAATGGAGCACCTGCCCCGGCTGACGCAATAAGAAGGAGGCGGCAGCTCAAACAGAGATTGGTGGTAAGAAACAGAATGCCAGACAATATACAAAGCATAGGTTTTTTATTCACGTTGTGGAAAACGTTCAACAATTGCATTATGTGAATGAATCAAAACCCTATGTATTCTTCCCGAGTTCAGTCACAATCTGCCCAGTCAATGTGTTCAACTCGTTCTGGGTTTGCAGGACTGAGGCGGTCAACACGCGAACTGTAGACGTGGACGCAGATATGGATGGACCCTCAATATCTGTGGCCAAACCTTCCCCCTCACTCCTGGCACCTGCTGATTTGGGAGCCTCACGCACTTTATCCCTGGGTGGAGGGCGCATGGGCTGTAACGCAGCTTCCCTTGGTGGAGGGGACACACTCACCCGGCGCACGGGCTGCAACGCAGCTTCCCTTGGTGGAGGGAACACACTCACCCGGCGCAAGGCCTGCAACGCACCTTCCCCCGATTCTATGTGAATAAAATAAATCAGTGCATGTCTTGTATATTAAGTTACTGACAACCAAGTTTCACATTCTCTTAAATAGTTACCGTGATCCAGTGATGCAGTCGTGGGGGTTTCGCGCTCCGACTTCACCGTTTCCGATGTTACAGCTAAACGATGTAAAAGTTGGGGTTAAACCATATGAAAAATAAAATAAAGCAAAATAGAAGAAACGTACCCTTTTTGAAACATTCACTGTCGACGTCAGAGCATTGTGCCAGTGTATGCGCTATCTCCAATGATTGCCCCAATGCGCTGGTCCATTTGGGAGAGCTCCGGCGTGCCAGGCCCTCCTTAATGTTGCGGTTATGTATGGCTATTATTTTTATCCCTTGTAGTTTAAGGTCAGACCATTTCTTTTTCACATCAGCCACAATTCTGTCTTGCTGCCCCACCTCGTTCACTGCAGCGGCGACACACTCCCAAGCTACCTGTTTGGCTTTGTTTGTCAACCCACTATTTAGTCCACCAAATAATACGTGTTGCCTGTCTTCAATCTCCTCTACCATCTCCGTGATCTTGTCTTCCAAAAAGTTGGCATTTCTCTTTTGGTCCATGGCCATTCCTGACTAAACCCTGATTTGTGCTAGCATTCTATAAGGGGAAATCGCTGATTGTAACACGGAACCCAAACCGGCTGCGCGCGCGTGCGCCATCGTGCATACATGTATGTTGTCCCCCAACACCAAACGTGATCAAGTCACGCAGGTTAAAATATCAAAACAAACTCTGAACCAATTATATTAATTTGGGATCAGGTCGAAAAGCATTAAACATTTATGGCAATTTAGCTAGCTAGCTTGCACTTGCTAGCTAATTTGTCCTTTTTAGCTAGCTTGCTGTTGCTAGCTAATTTGTCCTGGGATATAAACATTGAGTTGTTATTTTACCTGAAATGCACAAGGTCCTCTACTCCGCCAATTAAACCACACATAAAACGGTCAACTGAATCATTTCTAGTCATCTCTCCTCCTTCCAGGCCTTTTCTTCTCTTGACTTAATATTGCGATTGGCAACTTTCATAAATTAGATGCATTACCGCCACTGACCTCGTTCGACTTTCAGTCACCCACGTGGGTATAACCAATGAGGAGATGGGAGAGGCAGAACTTGCAACGCGATCTGCGTCAGAAATAGAACTGACTTCTATTTTAGCCCTTGGCAACGCAGACGCTCATTGGCGCGTAAGAGCAGTGTGGGTGCAATAATTGAATAACAGATTTCAAAATGTATTTTGCAATGCGAGCAGTGTAGTCAGCCTGTAAAGCACATTCAGGTGCCGTCAATTTTAAGTTAATTTGAGATTTATAGATCACAGGTGCGTAAGTTTCAAATGGGCTTCTTAGAACCTTCGTAAGCAAGGTTTTTTATGCTCGGTATCTTTTATGAATCGAAAGTAAGCACACCGTCGGTAATGAACTTACGACTAAGTTCAAGTATAAATCTAAGAACATTTTTACAAATGAGGCCACAGGACAGAGCAGGAGGGAGGGAGGGAGAGAGAGAGAGAGGCTCAGTGAAGTTGCTCTGTGCGTTCCAAGGTACACTATTAGGGTGTTTAGGAAAGATCCATCTGAAATCATAAACCAAACCGTAAATTAGGCGGGTGCACAGAGAGCAAAGAAGACACGATGAAAGAAAGAGTCAATGGGAAAGAGAAAAACAGAGAGATAGGATGAGAGATAAGAGAGAATTAAAAAATGAGGAAGTGAGAATGAAACAAAAGGAGTGTACCAAAGAGAAACAACAGGAGAAGTAGTGGCAGAGCACAAAAACGCGAGAGATAGAAAACTCTTTATTTATTGTTCAAACTGCTTTCTTCAAAACCCTCCTTCTCTCCATGTTGCTCCAGTAAAGTAACACTTGGTTGACTTGATTTCCTATTGTTATGTTATGACCCACCAAGCCAAGGCTCATAAAAAATGTCCAGCAAACAAAGACAAAGCTAGCAAGCGCCTAGCTAACCTACACCAGACCAGCCAGGCCTCAGCTCAGAGCTCCAAATGCCATTCCAGATGAGCTCTGTGGTGCAGTTACGTGATGGGCCCCTATACCAGCAAACAAACAACCGATGTAGGGCTTAGAGAGAGAAAAAACCGAGCCTGTTTAATTTGTCTTCTGCTGGGAAGGAAGGTAATGAACACACAAACACAAACACACGCACACACAAGCATATGGGTTCTTAGTACTATCGGGGATTGGCTAGCTTTGGGATCTATGGCTGTGATATGGGACATGACGGCCCACTGTTGCTAAATTCTATTCAAGCACTGCATTGGGGTTTTCTCATCTCTTCTTCTCTTCCTCTATTCTTCTCCTATTCCCTTCTTTTTATATATAAAAAAGAGGGAGTAAAATTATCCCTACACTAACTAACACTCAGGCTACATCCCAAAATGGCACCCTATTCCCTTCATAGTGCACTACTTTTGACCAGGGCACATAGGGGTGCACTATATAGGGAATAGGGTGCCATTTCAGAGGCAGCCTCAGATATGTGTGATACGCAGATGCAGTGACGGAACATGCATTAATCTGTCTCTAATAACCACAGCATTCCTTTACTCTCTCTCTCTCTCTCTGTCCTTTTCTTCCGCCTTCTCTCTCGCTCGCTCTCTCTCTCTCGCTCCCTTCCCTCTCTCCTCTCTCCCTCACTTCTCTCTCCTACTCTTCAGACGGGTGCAATTTTAATCAGCCGAGCAGCGGTGGCGACAGTGTTTCAAGTTGCATCCGATGTGGAGGACGGGGGGCACCCAGACACACAGACTGCATTGTTCCAACTTCCCAGTGGAGTATGTCATTGTGCCCATGTCATTCATTTATTCTCACCCACTCTTGACTGTACTGCCAGTGTAATTCCCCAAAGGATGTCCGCCCACTGTGTGTGTGTCAGTCATTCTAATCTAGGCTGACCAGCGTGTTCCAGACTTTCAAAGGCAGCAATCATTGTGCTAAAACATTTATTATATACTGGGTGGTTTGAGCCCTGAACGCTGATTAGCTGACAGCCACGGTATATCAGACCGTATACTATGTGTATGACAAAAATATATATTTTTACTGCTCTAATCACATTGGTAACTAGTTTATAATAGCAATAAGGCACCTCGGGGGTTTGTGGTATATGGCCAATATACCACGGCTATGGGCTGTCTCCACGTTGCGTCGTGCCTAAGAACAGCCCTTGGCCATGGTATATTGGCCATATGCCACACCCCCTCGGGCCTTATTGCTTAACTGTAAGCCTGTGGTATCTACAGTACAGAACACTAGGGTGACTTGTTGTTCATTTCCTGGCATTCTGAATGAAAGCAAAAAAACACTCAGCAAGTGAATCCGTCATTAGCTTCAAACAATGAAATGTTACAGTAAAAATACAAACACATTGATCCATGAGGTTGAATGTGTATCGAAAAATGTGAGGTCTTACAAGCATCTTTGTGAACTTCAACAATCCTTCCTCCCTGTCAGAGACACTTTCATCTATCTCCAGTGATCCCCCAAACCCCTCTTACACTAGCCAAAGCCTCACTGCTACATTGCGAACACACATCACAAAGAGAGAGAGCGAGCATGTTACTTTTATTTTATTTTATTTAACCTTTATTTAACTAAGTGAGTGAAGTGAGTGAGTGAAAGAGAGAGAGAGAGAGAACAGAGCACGGCTAATAGCTGCACACACATGCCCCTCAAACAGCTCAAAGCCAGAGCCTCCTTACCCCAAACCACATGTAATTAACATACCAGACATGCCAGCCAACATGAGCACAAACAGGACGATCGAAAACAGGTGTGTTTCAAAACAAAGACCCCCTCCTCACCTCTCTCTCTCTTTTCTCCCTCATCTCCCTCTCTCTCTCTCCCCCTCTCCTTTCCTCTCTCTTTCTGGGCCCCTGCGTGATTACAGGCCCAAGGGAAGATGGGGCCGGACTGGGAGGATAAATAGAGGGCCTGAACTGAGGTGAGTCAAGTGTGACCTGGCATTCAAGTGCTCTCAAAAAACAATTTAATCACTTACAGTACCAGTCAAAAGTTTGGACACACCTACTCATTCAAGTGTTTTTCTTCATTTTTTACTATTTTCTACATTGTGGAATAATAGCGAAGACATCAAAACTCTGAAATAACACATATGGAATCATGTAGTAACCAGAAAATTGTTAAACAAATCAAAATATATTTTATATTTGAGATTATTCAAAGTAGCCACCCTTTGCCTTGATGACAGCTTTGCACACTTGCCATTCTCCCAACCAGTTTCATGAGGAATGCTTTTCCAACAGTCTTGGAGTCCCCACATATGGTGAGCAGTTGTTGGCTGCTTTTTCTTCACTCTGAGGTCCAATTTATCCCAAACCATCTCAATTGGGTTGAGGTCGGCTGATTGTGGACGCCATGTCATCTGATGCAGCACTCCATCACTCTCCTTCTTGGTCAAATAGCCCTTACACAGCGGAGGTGTGTTGGGTCATTGTCCTGTTGAAAAAGAAATGATTGTCCCACTAAGCGCAAACCAGATGCGATGGCGTATCACTGCAGAATGCTGTGGTAGCCATGCTGATTAAGTGTGCCTTGAATTCTAAACAACTCACAGACAGTGTCACCAGCAAAGCACCCCCACACCATCACATCTCCTTTATGCTTCACGGTGGGAACCACACATGCGGAGATAATCCATTCACCTACACTGCGTCTCACAAAAAACTGTGAAGCTAATGAACTTATCCTCTGCAGCAGAGGTAACTCTGGTTCTTCCTTTCCCGTGGCGGTCCTCATGAGAGTCAGTTTCATCATAGCGCTTGATGGTTTTTGAGACTGCACTTGAAGAAACTTTCAAAGTCCTTGAAATGTTCCGGATTGACTGAACTTCATGGCTTAAAGTAATGATGGACTGTCGTTTCTCTTTGCTTATTTGAGCTGTTCTTGCCATAATATGGACTTGATCTTTTACCAAATAGGGCTATCTTCTGTATACCACCCCTACCTTGTCACAACACAACGGATTGGCTCAAACCCATTAAGAAGGAAAGAAATTCCACAAATGAACTTTTAACAAGGCACACCTGTTAATTGAAATGCATTCCAGGTGACTACCTCATGACGCTGGTTGAGAGAATGCCAAGCGTGTGCAAAGCTGTCATCGAGGTAAAGGGTGAATACTTTGAAGAATCTCAAATATAAAATCTATTTTGATTTGTTAAACACTTTTTTTGGTTACTTGTTACTACATGATTCCAAATGTTTTATTTCATAGTTTTGATGACTTCACTATTATTATACAATGTAGAAAATAGTACAAATAAAGAAAAACCCTTAAATGAGTAGGTGTGTCCAAACTTTTGACTGGTACTGTATATTATGCATGCAACAGTAATAGAGAAATTAACTTTTGTTCTTCCTTTCTGGTATTCTGTTCTAGTGCTGAGCGATTACCCGGCATTTTGGTTATTTTTCAGATTTTAAAGAACTAATTGACCAACATCTGTTGAATTATTTGAATTCAATTTTTGTTCTTTTTTTCTGTGAGCTCAATGTGCACATTGCTCACTTTCTGTAGAGATCAATCAAATCAAGCCCGAACTGTGCGATGTAGTAGGGAGCTGTAGTTTCCAACAGGTCAATATTTTACGTGACTGTATGACTGTAATCCATCGCACGCTTACCTGTCCGATCTATGTTTCTTTTAGCCTGCTACATAAAAGAGACAGAATAATACACAATTGAGAGGGATAGAGCAGCTGCTTCGCGAGGTATCTCTACCTGATCTAAGTGATTGATAACTGGCATTCAGCAGTCATAAAAGTATGCCTTATTTACTTTGAAGAACTACTAAAATAGTGATTTTGTCAGACAGCATAAGCAGCAGCTCTATAGAGATGAGATGATGACTGGGAATTAAATAATAAAGTCATCAAATAAAACAAATGTAATATACACAACACCTGAAATATTTTATAAAAGTAATGTGAATAAACTATGGTTAATAAGTGACAAACAGTAATGGGCAGTCACTACCATCATGGGACGTTTATTAATTGTTTTATTCTGTGTTGTTACCGCATTCAACCCACATTATGCATAGTGCATTTAATGTAAAAAATAAATAAATCTAAACCCGAAAAGGTTTTATTTTTATATAATCAAACCAAAACGACCTCAAAACGCAGTAATTGCTGAGCACTACTGTTTCCTCAAGAACATGTAACGATAACACTAATACAGATATTAATAAGCAATATTATAAGAACGTTATTGATGTAGAATGAAAGAGAAGCAATGAGGATTTAATTTAACCACGCAAAACCGAAGGGGGAAAGAGAGAATTACGGTGAACTTCCCAATATGTTGTCGTAAGAAGTTTGACAGTTTGAGACCCGAAGTGGAAGTAGTAAAGATGAAGTAGTAATGCCAGCTTGGCATTCTGGGTAGAAATGATTGGAACATCTCCCATAACCCAACAGCCGGCCGAGCACCAGCCGGCCGAGCGCCAACCTGCTCGACACAGTGAGATAACATAAAATCAGCTTGTGAGTTCTATAGCCAATGGGCTTACTTTGGAATAATTGTTCTTCAGATGAGATCAGAAGTGGGATGAAGTGCCGGCTGGAAATTTGACATAATTTGATCAAAACGTCTAAGGAAGGCTTTGAGCCATGTGTTTTGATTAGGCGTAATTGGAACAGACCAACATTGGATTTTGTTCACCCTTTGGGCAGATGACAACATTACATAGACTGCCCTTCATAGCTGCACTTAAGAAACCTTGAGAATTCTAGAGCCATGTAGAACTCAGAGTTTCCCTAGCTCCATAGTTCTAGAACTTAGAGAATTTCTAGATCCATGGTTCTAGAACTCAGTTTTTCTAGCTCCATAGTTTTAGACCTCAGTGTTCCTATAGCTCCATAGTTCTAGAACTTAATGTCCCTAGTTCGAGAACTACTAGTTTTAGAACGTTTCCTCAGAGTGTTTTGGGAGCAGCGGGTCCATGTGGAACACAAACATGCCCCATCTGCCTCCAATGACTCTTTTCTAGCAGCATGGAGCTAGTAGAGTGTGAGTGGCAAGCACATCAGAAAAGGCCCCGCGTGTTTGTTTTGCCGATCTCTCTTTGTAAACTACAGATGGAAGTCTTGGCTGTCCCTTCTGCATTCCTCCGACTGCATCGTCACATATACTTCTACTCCAACTGGATCTGAGAAAAAACGAGAGAAACTGGGGCTCTTTGCTATGATGGTGAGAGAGCAGTCCAAAATGTCACTCTTATCTCTCTCCACACTAAATTCCCCCTTATCTGAAACATTTTCTAAAAAGGACCACAACAAAACACATTCATCTGTACTTTGATTTCTTTGAATTTCTCTAAATGCGTTTAATGCCTGATGTTTTATCTTCCTGATTGCCCCAGTCAGCCAACGAGCGAAGGGTGCAATACCACCATATTAAAAGGACAAAAGACCGACAGATAATCCGTGAACAAAACACACAACACCAGGACACAAAAACCAATGCACAAAAGCTGCCACACAACTAGGGTTGCAAAACTACTGGTAATTTACCAGTTATCGGAATCTAATCTGGGAATTAACAGAAAATCTATGGCAATCTATCATAACATTGGTCATTTATATTTGCGTAACTTTAAAAAATGGATTCATACATAGTATTAATTTTTTATTTCTGTGTCCATATTGTCCATGAGTTTCCAGTAGACAGAACATATGGTTCAAGAGAAAATAGCCTAATTCATGAAAAAAGCACCTAATCAACAATGGCATTATTTTCTATTAACTCTACAACTCTTCTAACTACTGACTTTTTTCACAACTGCCACCATTTTGACGCCAATAAAATTACAAACAATAAAATTGAAGTCGTACATTTACATACACCTTAGCCAAATACATTTAAACTCAGTTTTTCACAATTCCTGACATTTCATTCTAGTAAAAATTCCCTGTCTTAGGTCAGTTAGAATCACCACTTTATTTTAAGAATATGAAATGTCAGAATAATAGTAGAGAGAATGATTTATTTCAGCTTTTATTTCTTTCATCACATTCCCAGTGGGTCAGAAGTTTACATACACTCAATTAGTATTTGGTAGCATTGCCTTTAAATTGTTTAACTTGGGTCAAATGTTTCGGGTAGCCTTCCACAAGCTTCCCACAATAAGTTGGGTGAATTTTGGCCCATTCCTCATAACAGAGCTCGTGTAACTGAATCAGGTTTGTAGGCCTCCTTGCTCGCACACGCTTTTTCAGTTTTGCCCACAAATTTTCTATAGGATTTGTGATGGCCACTCCAATACCTTGACTTTGTTGTCCTTAAAGTATGATTGGGGTCATTGTCCATTTGGAAGACCCATTTTCAACCAAGCTTTAACTTCCTGACTGATGTCTTGACATGTTGCTTCAATATATCCACATAATTTCCCTCCCTCATGATGCCATCTATTTTGTGAAGTGCACCAGTCCTGCAGCAAAGCACCCCCACAACATGATGCTGCCATCCCCGTGCTTCACGGTTGGGATGGTGTTCTTCGGTTTGCAAGCCTCCCCCCTTTCCCTCCAAACATAACGATGGTAATTATGGCCAAACAGTTCTATTTTTGTTTCATCAGACCAGAGGACATTTCTCCAAAAAGTATGATCTTTGTCCCCATGTGCTGTTGCAAACTGTAGTCTGGCTATTTTATGGCGGTTTTGGAGCAGTGGCTTCTTCCTTGCTTTCAGGTTATGTCGATATAGGACTCGTTTTACTGTGGATATAGATACTTTTGTACCTGTTTCCTCCAACATCTTCACAAGGTTGATTTGCACTTTTTGCACCAAAGTACGTTAATCTCTAGGAGACAGAATGCATCTCCTTCCTGAGCGGTATGACGGCTGTGTGGTCCCATGGTGTTTTCTACTTGTGTACTATTGTTTGTTTAGATGAACGTACCTTCAGGCATTTGGCAATTGCTCCCAAGGATGAACCAGACTTGTGGAGGTCTACAATTTTTTCTCTCTGAGGTCTTGAGAGCTTTCTTTTGATTGTCCCATGATGTCAAGCAAAGAGGCACTGAGTTTGAAGGTAGGCCTTGAAATACATCCACAGGTACACCTCCAATTGACAAGCATTTTGTCAATTGGCCTATCAGAAGCTTCTAAAGCCATGACATAATTTTCAGGAATTTTCTTATATCTGAAATAATCTGTCTGTAAACAATTACATGCACAAAGTAGATGTCCTAACCAACTTGCCAAAACTATAGTTTGTTATAACAAGAAATTTGTGACTCCAACCTAAGTGTATGTAAACTTCCGACTTCAACTGTACATATTGACATAGTCAAATAAATAAGTGTGTAAAAAATATAAAGAATATTTCAATTTGAGAGACTCATATTAAACACCAATGGAATTCACTAAATTGATGGTTTATATGTAGGATAATGTTTTACAGCTTTGTCATTAAATGTTTTATTTAAAAATCATCCTATTGAATTATTTCACATGTGATAAGGCCACACAGAGGGCCAGAGGTAATTACAGATACCTGTGATAATCTGAAGTACCCAAAAGGGCCACTAGATGTCTTGTGATAGATTACATAAAATCCTTGAAAGATAAACTTGGAAAGTTTCCAGTATTATACCCTCCCTTTGCAACCCTAAACACAACAAGGAACTAAATCAGAGATCATCACCAGCCTTATAGCCCCCTTTCTTTTGTGTGTTTACCAGGCCATCTCCAATGTCTGGTCCTGACTTGTGAAAGTGAATCCTTATCGCTGTGGTTTGTGTGTGAGTGTATGTTTCACTGTGGTCTGTGTGGCTCTAGGAAGCTCCTCTGTACAGAGAATCAGATGTCTCCGGTCTAAGGTAGAGAGAGGGCATCCCAGTCCCACTACCATGCCTGAGAAAGAGGATCCATTACATGGATCTATTGAGGATCTAGTTTCATGGCATCGGCCGTGTGTGACCGCCCCTGGTTGCTCGACCAGTGCTCGGTCGACGCTGGGAATGGTGATGGTGCCACATAAACTGTCTGCTGGGCACTTGGGGTATTTGGAAGCACACACACACACACACACACACACACACACACACACACACACACACACACACACACACACACACACACACACACACACACACACACACACACACACACACACACACACACACGTTCAACCAACTTGTTGTTCATCTCAGAGAGGTTGGATGTATTCACCTCAAGAACACAGGGGATGTGTCCCAAATGGCACCCTATTCCCTATAGTGCACTACTTTTGACCAGGGTCCATATAGGGCTCTGGTCAAAGGTACTGTGTAGGGAATAGGATGCCATTAGAGACAGACAGCTAGCTAAATCAAGGCCTCTTGTCCTGTCAGGTCAGGTTTCAAACCCGTTGAGTTTCAGCCACATTCAAAGAGCTTCAATGCGCTGCAATGGGATATGACTGGCTCCCAGCTAAACGGCTTACAGGGTAAGACCTGGGTCGTAAAACAAGGTCCTGGAACCAAGATGTTCGTGTGGTTCTCCAAGGTTTAATCACTTACATAAATCATTGTGTCTGTTGAGCTCACACACAACTTTGATTCCGTAGATAGATATAGATATTGCAATGCAATCCCCCGTCCCACAATCCACTTAACTCTGACTAGTCCACTTAGCTAAGTCATGTCTATGTTCAGTGTACTCAGTGGTGTCCTCTCCCTGTCCTTGTTATGCCTTGCCTCGCACACTTCTGTGTCCAATCCACTACTATGTCAACTCCCTGTCTGTCCTGTACTCTCCTTGCCTTGTTCACATCTGTATCCTGTCCATTTAGCTGTGTCCACTCCCTATGTTGTCCAGATGTCCAGACATTGTCTTGTTATCTCCCATGTCCTGTCTACTACTTATCCCTGTCCACAGATCCCTGCTGTCCAACGTCAGTGGGTGTTTCCTGCATCTGCAGGAGGGGAAAGGCGACAATTTGCTGCTTCGGGCCGCAAAATGCCTGCTGGACCTAGATCAAGCCAAGCCAAGCCGAGGCACTGGCCTCTGCTGGAGGGAAATTGCTCTCCATTTATTTAGAGAGCCTGGGATTTCATTTGGTGTGTGTGTGTGTGTGTGTGTGTGTGTGTGTGTGTGTGTGTGTGTGTGTGTGTGTGTGTGTGTGTGTGTGTGTGTGTGTGTGTGTGTGTGTGTGTGTGTGTGTGTGTGTGTGTGTGTGTATTTAGAGAGGCTGAGCCTGTCATTCCTCAGCAGCAGGGCTGGAACAGAGAGCAAGCTACGTCCCAAATGGCACCCTATTCCTAATATAGCACACTACATTTGACCAGGGTCCATAGAGCTCTGATCAAAAGTAGAGCACTTGTATGGTCAGGGTGCCATTTTGGATGCAAACCAGAGACCTCAGTGGTTACCGGCTGAGGACCAAACACAACCCTTGTATAAAAAGACTGGAGTTCACAGGACAGGTCATGCCCCCCCCCCCCCCCCCCCCACACACACACACATGCACGCGCATAGGCAAACACAGACACAAACAGGTCATGCCTCAGTCTCACACACAGTAGCAATTGCAATTCTATATCCTGACAATGTGTGATTGGTTTTCGGCCCTCAAAACTGGAACTGTATGTGACACCACAGAAATACATGGTTGGGATTCGGTGCAGGTCTGGTGATTACTTTGAATAAGCTCCCAATCTCTAGTGGGTTATGATGTTGGAACCATGTTATACGTTCACATCGGAGAGAAAAGTAAACAGTTTATTTTACCTTAATAACACAACTATATGAAATCTTTTTTAATAGTATTCTAAAAGGGGAAGCAAGCAAAGCAAACACAATTGGTTTTGGGGTTTTACCGGGAATATAGAACCACAGTGTCTCACATAACTTGAACTTGGTTCTTTTTAGCCTGACACACTAGGAAGAATTGGAATACATTACTAACAGCGACCTATCAGAGCACTGACTCCGTTAGAATAGCAATGTATGTTCTCTTCATATCTACACGCCCGCAGCTGATAACAATGCATTTTGATTTCAACTCATTATATGAATCCAAAAGCTTAGGCACAAAAACTCATTATTTTGTGTAATTCTCCAATGCATCGAAACACACTTCCCTTCAGGGGCTTCCAATCCTAACCAAACATACTTTAAAATTCCATTCAGATGAATAAAATTGCATTTCAATAAGGAAAAACAATTGTGTGCTGTAGAGAGGGCATGTATGGTGCTATATGTAATGCTATTACTGTTCTTTGCGTATCTGCATTTACCCTGCGCTGCGTACGCCACGTCTCGAAGTGTGTTCAGTTTGATGGCCTGAAACATAGGCTGTGTTGCAAATGGAACCCTATTCCCTCCATTGCACACTACTTTTGACCAGGACCCATAGGGATTGGCGGGGCCCGGAGAGAATGTCAGTGGGAAATGAGAGGAGAGGCTCCTAATGCTTAAGCAAATGTCAAGGCACATAAGAAGACTGGGCCGATGAGGTGACAAACGCTGCTCATGCATAATGGCATTCAAATAAGAGAGGGATGGAGGAGGAGTGGAAGAGAGAGAGAGAGAGAGAGAGAGAGAGAGAGAGAGAGAGAGAGAGAGAGAGAGAGAGAGATAATGGCAGAGATAGAGGGAGAGGGGAATAAGAGAGAGGAAGATAGAGAGAGAGACGAAGAGAGAGAGAGAGAGAATGCAGTGCAGAGATGTTGATGTATCGCGCAACAACAGTATAGATAAAGTTCTAAAGGGTCAGGACAGTGAAGTACAGTTGAAATTGGACATGTCCAGGCACAAAACATCCCTGATTGATCTTGACCTACGTTTAACACAAAAATGTCCCAAGAAAAGTCATAGCTGGCAGCAGACAGAAAAAAGAACAGCGAATACACTCCCACCACCGAAACATTGTTTATGTCCTCCAGTCTTGGCAGTTGAGCATTGGACACACACACACATGCACGTGCGCACACAGACAAAAACACACAGAGTGTTGAGCCAAGCAGATGCTTGACAGCTTAATTCTGTGTAGAGGAGAAGAGGAGAAAGGAGAAGAGGAGTGTGAGCAGAGGAGAGAGCTGCCTTGCCGGATCAGGCCAGACTGAGTGACACAGTGAACATAAAACCACCTTGTTTGGGGCCCTTTTTCTTTTCTCTCTTCTCACAACACGCTTTACATATTCACCACATCTGTCATGTCCCCAATCTACTACCTAGAGAGAGGATAGGTGCCCCATTCGCCTCCTCATCCGACGAAGTGTCTCTGACTTTCAGAGATGAGACGGGACAGGGCCTCTGGCAGAAAGCGAATCTGACTCTGACACGGGGCGGGGAGGGAAAGAAAGAGGGAGGAAGGGCGGTAGAGAAAGAAACTTGCAGAGACTTTCTGACACATGAGAAGATGACAGGGGTGGTTTGCACAAGGTGAAAGAGAAAGAGATGGAAAGGAGTACGAACAGAGAATAACAGAGAGAGAGAGAGAATGAAAGAGACAGACAGAAGTAGAGACAGACAGAAGTAGAGACAGACAGACAGACAGACAGAAAGACAGACAGACAGAAGTAGAGACAGACAGACAGACAGAAGTAGAGACAGACAGACAGACAGACAGACAGACAGACAGACAGACAGACAGACAGACAGACAGACAGACAGACAGACAGAGACTGAAAAAGGGCTCCTGATCAAACACACAGAAGACAAAAAAAACATTCACAGCTACAGCTAGTCTAGACTCAGGCTTGGTAATAATAGTAATAATAATCCTAATCAGGACAGTGTACAATAAGGCTCCGTCCGTCAGGGTCTGTGGCTGCAATGGTAGCCTGTCCCAGGGCGTCGGCCGTAACCTGACCTCTGCAGGGCACCACCCAGGGGTCAACAGGAAGTAGCTACTGGGCCAGCGGCCGGACGCTAAGCCACATAACACAGACCAAAGTTAGCTTTTTCGTATGTTTCCTACTTCCAGCCAAACTGAACTCACTTTCAGCCAAATAAATATGAGGATTCCACTGAACTTCGGGCAGCCGTCGCAAGTCAGGGCATGCTGCAGAGTACTGGGAATGTAGGCAAATAGGGAGCACTCATATTATCTCTCTCTTCTCCTCTCTCTGTTTCTATACATGTCTCCATCTCCCATGTCTCTCTTCTCTTCCTCCTTCTCCACCCTTAAACTCTTTGCCTTTCAGAAGTCCTAACGCAACCTCTCCAAGCCCCAATCCTTCTGTCTCCATTCATGCAAACACATTGTTAGGATTGCTAACAGCACTGACAGCCTGAATCCACTAGTGTAGCGCATGAGACAACAAGATAGGCTAGGCATAGGATAGCAAGTAGATCCTAGCATATTATAGTACTAGGCTGCTAGTAATGCCCAGCCTGATCTCTCACTGCGGTGTGCCAGCTAGGCTTGGGCGGTATCCAGATTGTCATACCTTCATATTGACCTTGTGCCATCTTGGGATATTTGGTAATATCGGCACTAAACAAATGGGGCACTTTTTTAAAACCGCTGTAATCCGAAGGCTAGCAATGCTAACAAGTACATGTAAAATCTCGTAGAGAATGCTAACTAAATGTTAACGAGTGCATTGCGAACATTTCATATAGTCTCTGACCTAAACTATTCGCAGCACAGACATCCCAGGCTCATAAAGTTATACAAGTAACTCAAAAATGCTACTCGCAGTTTGCTGCACGCACAAAACAAATATTACACAACAGAGCTATTGATCCAGAAGGGGATTCTCTGCTGTTACTAAGCGAAGTTTGATTTTGTCAAAATTAAATTTGCAAAACAGATTAACAACTGCAGAGCACTTAGCACATTTTGGAATTAACTTCATAAGATATCTACCTGGCAAACATTTAGTTGTGGATTCCATACTGTAACTTCATCACCTGCTGCACACGTGCTGCACAACAGTGATAAAAGGCTCAGGTCTCTCTTTGTTGTGTGCTTGTAAACAAACACCGCATGACTGGAGACTACTGGACTTCTATCTGGAAACATATTGGTGTTAGTTTAGTTCGTGTGTTTTGTTTCCCTGTTGAAGTGAACATCTTCTGGCGTTCCATCAGAGACTTATGAGGGCAACATATGGGCCGGGGTATGCACTGATTATACATAGGAGAGGAGAGGAAGGAGACGAGAGGCGCACGCGCACACGCGCGCACACACACACACACACACACACACACACACACACACACACACACACACACACACACACACACACACACACACACACACACACACACACACACACACACACACACACACACACACACACCGCTCCACATACATTTAGTGGTTCACCAGTGTCTGCTGCACTGAAGCCCATCCGTGGTGAAGAGTTTAGAGTGGCCCCAAAAAACTAAAAAAGGACCACAAGGGCCACATGTGAAGCCTATAACCCACTGACACTCCCTGTGCTGAACAATATGGGTTAAACACACACATACGCACGTGTGCACGCAGTCATGCATGCACGCGCACACACATACATTCCAGCAGCCCTAAAACCCCCCCGTCTGTCTCCATCTACTTCTCTATCTCTATCCCTCCATCCTCCTGCTAACACATGGTCACATATGAGACCGAGGGTCTCACTGTTATCCTCAAAGAGGACCCAGCCCCTACAGCCCCATCATCGGCTATGAACCCAAATGGCACCCTATTCCCTATGGGTCCTGGTCAGATCTACTGCACCACATAGGGGACAGGCTGCCATTTGGGACGCAACCTCAGTCCCTCCCCCATCCTAATCAAACAGTCAGTCAGGACGCAAACTGTGACATAACCCAGTCAAAACATTTGACGCATGGGCGGCAGTTACGAGAGGAAGAGAGAGAGAGGGACCTAACTAGAGACAGACCCAGGGAAGAGTGAAGGGATGGGGGGTGAGGCAACACCTGGGCTGTAGGGGGGTAGAGAGCGAAAGGGATGGAGGAGAAGAAGGATGAGGGGGGAAAGAGAAAGTAGGAGAGAGGGGTAGAGAGACAGGCGAGAGGGGGGAGAGGAAGCAACACTTGGGCTGGACGGGGGAGAGAGGAGGGAGACGGGGGATGGAGGGAGAGAGACTATGGGGAAAGGGGAGTCAGGGGTGAGGACATGAGACCCCCGGGTCTTAGCATTGCGTGGTGACCCCTTTAAGACCTGAGCAGGAACATGGGGAGTTTATGAATGTCTTAGGGCCTAGGCCATGCCTCTACGTCTGATCTGGCCTGTACATATACCTACACACACAAGCGCACACAACTTGAGCCAGAAACTTGAGAAGTCATCACAAAAGCCCATTAATCTGTGTCTGTTTTGTAGCTTGCTTGCCAGAGTGGGAGAAAAAAACATTACACAAACAGTTACAACCCAGCGAGGACCGTTTATCAGTTACCACACTGTGCGCTGTTGGCCACACACACACACACTAACACAACACACACAGCTCCACTCCAGGCCAGTAATGTATCTGGCTGTCTGCTCTGCGATGCTCCTGACAGAGTGCAGGCTCTGTGAACTAGGCTGTGTTCTGCTGTTAAGCTGGCCCAGGATGGGTCTCGGAGCAGGAGCAGGGGAGAGCAAGAGAGTTGTGAGGTTGCTGGACACAGCGGGAGTCGGAGTAGGAGTCGGAGCAGGACTGAGGGGTCACGTTGCCAGATATGGTAGACGTAGGTAGCAGGAGAAAGCCATTTGGTTGCCAAATTCTGCTGCTCACCGTCAGTGTAGCACAGAGACAGCTAGGGGAGTCAGTCTGGACTGGAAGGAAATCCATCACTAGACACTCACTCTCCTCACTCCTCTTCCCCACTGCACTGGTTCAAAGTCAAAGAGGGGAATAAAGAGTCTAACGGGTGGTAGCTGCCTGAAGCTGTTTCTGGATAGCCCTCGATAAAGCAAAGATAGAAGGGAGGGAAAGGGGATACCTAGTCAGTTGCACTACTGAATGCATTCAACCAAAATGTGTGTCTTCCACATTTAACCCAACCCCCTCTGAATCAAAGAGGCGAAGGTGGCTGCCTTGGTCGACGTCCATGTCATCAGCGCCTGGGGAGCAGTTGCTGTCGGGGGATAACTCACCTTGCCGGCTCTGGGATTTGGTCCAACGGTCTTAACCGCTAGGCTAGCATACACACACACACACGCGTACACACAGAGGATCACAAGCACATATACTCCACACACCATACACATTGACACTAATCCAAACTCCTCTCCTTGATATGATTTCCATCTGAATGCAGTTTACGTCAGAACGTCATGCTGTTGCTTCATATGAGGGCAAGTCGGATGCTCTCTCTGAACAGAGAACACTCCTGACATGTCACATTAGCCCCGTCTTACAAGTTAGATCGCGCATCTCTACGTCACTACAGAGACTACTTCACAGCACGAGATAAGTAATGGCAAACCTAACGCTCTCTCCTGTTCAATCATTTCCTAACGCCATGACATTTCGCCCCTAGTATCCTGCCTGGATAACCACATCATGTTTTCACCAGGCCTTATTTTTGACAGTTCAGTTGCCTTCCCTTTTCCTCAGATATTCCTTCGTCAAACACCTACACTATTACCGGAAGTGCACACAAGGGGTGTTATTTTATATATTATTTGGGACTCACAAAGCAATGGCAACAGGGATCTTGATTCAGGAGGGGATTGGGTACCATTTTTTTTAGCTAACATTTCACTCATTGTCACTCCAGGGCTCCCGAGTGGCGCAGTGGTCTAAGGCATTGCATCTCGGTGCAAGAGGCATCACTACAGTCCCTGATTCAAATCCATGCTGAATCACATCTGGCTGTGATTGGGAGTCCGACAGGGCGGCGCACAATTGGGCCAGCAACGACTGGGTTTAGCCGGGATAGGCCGTCATTGTAAATAAGAATGTGTTTTTAACTGCCTTGCCTAGTTAAATAAAGTTGAATTAAATAAAAAATAAATGTCATTGCCAAAGAGACTGGTCTCCACGTTCTATATGCAGGTGGAGTTGGTTGTTGGAAATAATATTCATATTTTCCATGACAACATGTGGAGCCTCAAAAACAGAATTTGAATTATAACAAAGTAAAGAACAAACATGTAGCTGTTAGCTAGGCAAGTTGTTGTATTTTGAGGCTTAAACTTTGTGGTTGGAATTGCAGTATGTATTTAGTTTGAGAATTTAGACATGAGCTAGCACTTACAAATTTTGACAGACTGGTTTTGCATGTACAAACAAAAAACAGTTGCTTAGTAACCGGATACCAACCTGTTCTAAAAAAGTGAAGAGTTACAATATTTTAATAATTGTTGTGATTGGAGGATAGCTGTGAGGGTTATCGAATCAGAATCAACTCCTCTGTTCTCCTCGAGCTCATTAACGATAAGTATAACTATAAGTATAACTATAACGTATAGTCATAGACAGTGGCGTAGCATGCACCCCTGCAAGGGTTAGGGTTAAATTTCAACAGTAAACCGTCCAAGCCTAATGATGTTATGCAGAAAAATACACTACATGGCCAAAGGTATGTGGACACCTGCTCGTCAAACATCTCTTCCAAAATTATGGGCATTAATATATAGTTGGTCCCCACGTTGCTGCTATAACAGCCTCTACTCTTCTGGAAAGGCTTTCCACTAGATGTTGGAATATTGCTGTGGGGACTGAAGAGCATTAGTGAAGTTGGGCACTTGGCGTTCAAATTCATCTCAACGGTGTTCGATGGGGTTGAAGTCAGGGCTCTGTGCAGGCCAGTCAAGTTCTTCCACACCAATCTTGACAAACCACTTCTGTATGGACCTCGCTTTGTGCACTGGGGCATTGTCATGCTCAAACAGGAGAGGGCCTTCCCCAAAGTGTTGACACAAAGTTGGAAGAACAGAATTGTCTAGAATGTCATTGTACGCTTTAGCATTAAGGTTTTCCTTCACTAGAACTAAGGGGCCTAGCCCGAACCATAAAACAGCCCCAGACCATTATGCATTCGGACAGGTGGTGTTCTCCTGGCACCCGCCAAACCCAGATTCATCCGCCACACTGCCAGATGATGAAGCGTGATTCAGCAGCGAGCTCTACACCACTCCAGCCAACGCTTGGCATTAAGTATGGTGATCTTAGGCTTGTGTGAGGCTGCTCGGCCATGGAAACCCATTTCATGAAGCTCCCGACATGGTAATTAGTGTTGCAACCAAGGACAGACGATTTCAGCACTCGGCGGTCCCGTTATGTGAGCTTGTGGAGCCCACCACTTTGTGGCTGAGACGTTGTTGCACCAAGACGTTTCCACTTCACAATAACAGCACCTACAGTTGACTGGGGGACCTCTAGCAGGGCTGAAATTTGATGAACTGACTTGATGGAAAGGTAGCATCAAATAACAGTTCCACGTTGAAAATCACTGAACTCTTCAGTACGGGCCATTCTACTGTCAATGTTTGTCTATTTTATACACCTGTCGGCAACGGGTATGGCCATACATGAACTCAAAGATATTCAGCTGGCCTTGCAGTTATGATTTTTGTTTTGTTGTATTTCTGAAAACTTTTAAAGAATGTTTCTGGTAGATGTTTTCTAAGACCCCTTTTCCATCTGTTTATCCAGAAATCAAAGCCTTTACTTAAGCCTAATTTTTAAGATGGAGAATGGTAGAAAAATGCATCTATGCCTTTTAAATAGACTTTTAGCTTTCATTTAACACCCAATGTGATATGCTCCTATAAACCTCACATGTTGATGCTCATGGGTCCTTTCGATGGAAATGTCCGACTGCAAGGTTTCCCAAACTCAGGACCGAGTTTTGGTTTATGCCCTAGCACTACACAGCTGATTCAAATAGCCTCATCAGACTCACCTGGACTCAATCACCTGCCTGATTACCTTCCCTATATATGTCACTCCCGTTGGTTCTTTCCCTAGGTGTTTTGTTTCTGTTCCATTGTTTCATGTCTGTACACAACTCATGTTTCTTGACTTGTTCCTTGTGTTATTTATTATTAAAAGTCACTCCCTGAACATGCTTCCCGACTCCCAGCGTAAACGTTCCGGAATAACGCCACACCAAAGGGGAGCATCAGGGAGTATTTTATTTTTTTAAATGTCAGGCTCCCGCACCTCGGAAGCCCCTCGTCAGGCTCGCGTGCCTCGGAGGTTTTAGGGTTTTAGGTAACGTAATTACAAGGCACAAGGCAATATTTCTTAAACTTACAAAATGTAAACAATAACTCCAAAACTAAATATTAGTGTTGCTATTAGTTGCCAGGGGTGTTTACGTCAACATTATTGTGTTTTGTTGTATTTCTGATACCTTAAGACTTTTTCTGGTAGATGTTTTTCTAAGACCCCTTTTCCATCTGTTTATTCAGAAATCAAAGCCTTTACTTATGCCTAATTTCTAAGATGGATAATGGTAGAAAAATGCATCTATGCCTTTTATATAGACTCTTAATTTGATATGCTCCTATAAACTTCATATGTCGGTGCTCATGGATCTTTTCGATGGAAAAGTCCTACTGCAGGGTTTCCCAAACTCGGTCCTGGGGCCCCCCTGGTTGCAGGTTTTGGTTTATGCCCTAGCACTACACAGCTGATTCAAATAACCGATTCATCATCAAGCTTTGATTATTTGAATCACCAGTATAGTGCTAGGGTAAAAAACTATATGTGCACCCAAGTTTGGGAAACCTTGCCCTACTGCATAGTTACAGTAGGGATGACAACCCTATCTGTACTGTACAGGAGACAAGATATGAAAGGACAATTTGCTTCGGGATGAATTCAATTTGAGTGGCACATAGGGAAAGTCTGTGTGTGTGTGTGTGTGTGTGTGTGTGTGTGTGTGTGTGTGTGTGTGTGTGTGTGTGTGTGTGTGTGTGTGTGTGTGTGTGTGTGTGTGTGTGTGTGTGCCTGTGCATGTTGTCTACACTCAGAAATGTTTGTTCTACTTGATCTAAAATGTATTTGGGGAAAACATCCAAAATAGAGAGAACATCATCACCTCCATCATCAGCACACTGAGTTGCTCTATGACAAATATGCAACAGAAAACAGAATAGATTTTCCAGATGCAAAGGATGTATAAAATATGATTATATACCCAATATCTATTATGCAGAGGGTATATAGATATTATACAGTTAACATACAGAATAATTTAGGCCAGAATTCAGTATTGTGGACTAGGGCTCTCTGTCCATTGCAGGCAAAGAGGGGGAATACCATAGTTTACAGTGGTAATACAAAGGTACACATGGGAGCACTAATATATGTAGCCCAGATGGTCAGACCTCTCATTGGAATCAAAGGTAATATTAAGAAACAAAAAAAAAGGAGGATTTGCTGTTTAGAAATTAAACACAAGACAAAATACAGCATCAGAAATATTGGTTTATGTGTTAATCATTATTAAATATTCAAATGAAACGAATTCTTTATTCTTCTCTTAAAAAGGGGAGGTCAAGACCTCCCGAGTGGCGCAGTGGTCTATGGCACTGCGTCGCATTGCTGTGCCACTAGAGATTCTGGGTTAAAGTCCAGGCGTGTCGCAGACTGCCGCGACTGGGAGACTCACGGGGTGGTGCACAATTGGCCCAGCGTCGTCCGGGTTATCGGAGGGCTTGGCCGGTAGGGATGTCCTTGTCCCATTGCACACTAGCGACTCCTGACATGGTCGCCAGGTGTACAGTGTTTCCTCCGACACATTGGTGCGGCTAGCTTCCGGGTTAAGTGGGCATTGTGTCAAGAAGCAGTGCGGCTTGGCTTGGTTGGGTTGTGTTTCGGAGGACGCATGGGTCTTGACCTTCGCCTCTCCCGAGTCCGTACGGGAGTTGCAGCGATGAGACAAGACTGTAACTACCAATGAAATTGGGGAGAAAATGGGGTAAAAAAATGTTTTGAAACATAATACAAGAATACAGTTGCATGGTATTTGCGTAATTTCTCTGCAGTGTTCATTTATGTTTTTCAGTCTGAATACGGAAGATAAATTGAAGTTGGCGTGTCGATGTCTCAGCGTCTGACTCTGTATAGCAAGGAAGGCTTCAAGTTCATATTCTGGAAGGAGGGAATCCAGGTGTCACCGTGGGGAGTCCACATTCTATTACAAATGTGGCCAACTCAACCCATTCATAAGGAATGAAATAAATAACAGCTAATGACTCTGGCCCACTGTCAACCCAATACCTTGGACAATATTGCATTATTAGCCTACTTTATTACAATGATTGGATATTACTAGAGGAGCCTATATTGAACAATTTATACACATTTCAGAATAAAGTCAATGACCTACAACGTCTGTGGTGGGCAATACAAATGCGCCATCAACAATAGCATTTGTCATAAGACAATGGACTTGGGCTGTTCCTTTCTGAATTTAACCAGTGACAGGTAGCACCAGCCTTTCAGCATCTGCTACAATGTACAGTGGGCTATACGAAACATGCCACTAGAAAGGTCGGGAGACGCATAGAAATTATTATGTGTAATGTTGTGTTGTACGCTACAAGTGCAGAGCATTGTCGCATATTCACAGGCTATGAGAAGTGCACCATATTGTATTCAAATACAGTCATACATTAATTTCAATTCGCAAAGAATTTCACACCAATAGCCTAATCTTTCCATTTAGCGTCTTGGGAGGAAATTCTCAGGCGGCTGAAAAAAGTACGCAGCGTACCTCGTAACTTTTAAAGGCTTCTTCTAGCGGATGTGTTGGATAAAGACACACACTGGGAGAAGAAACAACAGCAGAATAAGTTTCTGATCAACTTACCAGTGTCGAACTGTCTGGAAGCAGTCGAAGGTAAAAACCCAACTAGTAGAAGGGCAGCAGTATTTGTCAAAAATGAATCCAGTCGCTCGTGTCTTTGAGAAAGAAAGAGCGGGGACTTGTCTAGGGTACGGTAGAGTCGTGTTCCGAACGGAGCAGAGAGTGTTCGGAGCTTCGGACGCAGGTGAACTGTTGGTCTGAACGCAGCCTGATGCGGACTGATGCGGTCAGTCGTTTTGTGTGGGTAGAGGTGTCGTTCCTAGCTCGCGTTTAAAGTCTGTGAAGTGAACTCCAAGGCAGGCAGGTCTAAACACACAAAGACACGAGAGAGATCGTAGAAAGCAAGCAGGGGATCCTAGTCAGGTTCCTGTGCCTCAGCCGGTTCAACAGGTTCCCGCGCCTCACCATAAGCAACCGGTTCCTGGTCCTCGGAACCGTCCCTCTGGTTGGTGTCCTGCGGCTGGAGCCGAGTGTCAAGGAGGGGATACAGTCACGTATACTCCCTCTCCAGCACTCGAGGTCGTCAGGCTGCTCATTATTACGCACACCTGTCACCATCGTTACCCACATCAGCGCCTCATCAGACTCACCTGGACTCAATCAACTGCCTGATTACCTTCCCTATATATGACACTCCCTTTGGTTCTTTCCCTAGGTGTTACTGTTTCTGTTCCGTTGTTTCATGTCTGTACGCTACTCGTGTTCCTTGTTTTGTTCCTTCTGCTATTTATTATTAAACGTCACTCCCTGAACTTGCTTCTCGACTCCCCCGAACACAAACGTCAATAACAGAATAATAACTGCAGTTCAACCGGCTTCGGGTTGTTCCTAGGGCCCGACGCACACACACGCACACACACCGCGAAAGCAAACATGACCATCTTTCAGCAAAACTCAAAACTCCACTGTTACAGCTTTGACACGAAACGACTTCCATTTGTGTGTACGAGTGTCAAGTGTCTCTGCGGCTGCCAAGCAAACTTTCTCTCTCTGAGCTTTGCTCCTGGTTGGTTAGAGAGGAGAATGGTATGTGGGAGTCCAAGCGGCTGGGCCCGTTTATAAAGCCCTTAAAGACACTCAGCCCTGAAAACCAATGTGTGCGTCCCAAATGGAACCCTATACCCTTTATAGTGCACCAATTTTGACCAGGGCCCATTGGGCTCTGGTCAAGAGAAGTGCACTATACTGTATAGGCAATAGGGTGACATTTGAGACGCAGTAAGTGTAAAAAGGAGGCAGAGATGATGAGTGTTTAAGCCTCAGCTATATATCTTCCTTCAACACCTACGACACAGTAAGCCTGTAGCTATAAGTGCTTGGCAATTCTACGGAAATTGAATTATGCCCCAAAAAACATTGATTTTAACAAACCATACTCTATGCAACTCTCAACTCTTTGGGTGGCAGGTAGCCTAGTGGTTAGAGTGTTGGACTAGTAACTGAAAGGTTACTAGATCGAATCCCTGAGCTGACAAGGTAAAAATCTGTCATTCTGCCCCTGAACAAGGCAGTTAACCCACTGTTCCTAGGCTGTCATTGAAAATAAGAATATGTTCTTAACTGACTTACCTAGTTAAATTTGTTTTAAAAAATGCACAAGGACTACATTTAACAATGTCCACTGAAAAATGTACAAAAACACATTTCTTGGTAGAACTGTGCAAATGCAAACTTTGGTAAAGGAATTACGGTCAAATGTCTCTCAGGTGTTTATGTGACCACGTTTTCCAAAACCTCTGTTAAATATCTGCCCTGAATTAAGATTCAGAGATGTCTGCAGAAAGAATGGGGTGTCAGCTAGGACACGGCACCTTGAGTTTGAAAAAATACATTTTGGTTATTGAGCTACAGTAAGTGAATTGGATTTACACCCGGTAACGGAATTATGGTAACAGAATTACATCATGGGTCCCTGATCTGTACTACAGAAATGCATAATTATAGATATGAACGTCATTCTCCTCATGTTTCACAAGTTTTGACACAGTGCAGCACAGTAGAGTAGAGTGCAGTACAATACCGCACAGCAGAGCAGAGTAGGGTAGAGTTCAGTACAGTGAAGTAAAGTCGATTTAGTTCTGTACAGTAGAGTACAGTAGAATATTCTGTACTCTACTGTACTATACTCTGCTTTTCTTTACTGTACTGTATTGTACTGTACTACTGTATTTGACTGTACTCTACTGTGCTCTACTCACTGTACTATATTGTATTGTACTTTATTGTGTTGTACTGTAGTCTACTGTGCTCTACTATCTGTACAGTTCTGTACTCAGTACTGTGCTATATTGTACAGTACTATTCTGTTCTTTACTCACTGTACTGTAGTCTACTGTCCTGTGCTATCCAAACTTGTGAAACATAAGTCTATGATAGGTTCAGATTTGGTCCAGTGTGGACGTTAGAGTTTTTTTTTTATCACTTTTTTTGTGCAATTTTCACAAGTATATGGTACATTTTCACCACTCTTAGTACAAAACTCCAAACAGATCATCAAAAAGGCAGTTGTTTCAAAAACGCTAAGTACATTTTTAATTGACTAAGTACAACACAAAATCATACAGTACATTTTTCACCAAACTTAATCAGTGTATCATCTAGAAATACATGTTTCGCATTACAATACATTTTCATATAAAGTAATTGCCTTTCATAATGCAATGCGCAAATTACTTTTGATATGATTCTTTTATCTTTTGTTAAAATACATTTTACTGTTACTTAATGCAACTGCTCTTAATTTATGATCACTTAAATGTTTGATAAACCTATAGATTTTACATGTAAACCGGTTAGTCTACTACAGATTTTGAAAACTACATGTATGTCTGTAAAGTAGAAACATAAAAGTATGATATATATTCAAATGTACTACTATGATGATAAGATTAAGTATTCTTTTTTTATCTGATATTGACAAGATCAGAGATGTAACGTATGTAACAAATTAAATCCAAGTTTATTGGTTGCGTACAGAGATTTGCAGATGTTACAGCAGGTGCAGCGAAATGCTTGTATTTCTAGTTCGTATAGTGCAGTAATACAATATCAATACACAAATAATCCCAAAAGGTCAAAACAAGAAGGAAATGCATCGCCTATACAGTAAACATTTCCCCAAATTGAAGTTAATAGGGTCTTTTGGATGGGGGAGGTTCACACTGCGTGCGCGCGAGAGAGAGAGAGAGAGAGAGAGAGAGAGAGAGAGAGAGAGAGAGAGAGAGAGAGAGAGAGAGAGAGAGAGAAAAACTCTTAAATACATGCAAGATCCTCAAATAGAAAAGTCCTACCGCAGGGTTTCCCAAACTCGGTCCTGGGCCCCCTTTGGGTGCAGGTTTTGGTTAATGCCCTAGCACTACACAGCTGATTCAAATAACCGATTCATCATCAAGCTTTGATTATTTGAATCACCAGTATAGTGCTAGGGTAAAAAGCACAATGTGCACCCAAGTTTGGGAAACCTTGCCCTACTGCATAGTTACAGTAGGGATGACAACCCTATCTGTACTGTACAGGAGACAAGATATAAAAGGACAATTTGCTTCGGCATAAATTCAATTTGTATGAGTGGAACATGGGGAAAGTCTGTGTGTGTGTGTGTGTGTGTGTGTGTGTGTGTGTGTGTGTGTGTGTGTGTGTGTGTGTGTGCGTGCGTGCGTGCGTGCGTGCGTGTGCGTGCGTCCGTGTGCCTGTGCATGTTGTCTCCACTCAGAAATGTTTGTTCTACTTGATCTAAAATGTATTTGGGGAAAACATCCAAAATAGAGAGAACATCATCACCACACTGAGTTGCTCTATGACAAATATGCAACAGAAAACAGAATAGATTTTCCAGATGAAAAGGATGTATAAAATATGATTATATACCCAATATCTATTATGCAGAGGGTATATAGATATTATACAGTTAACATACAGAATACTTCAGGCCAGAATTCAGTATTCTGGACTAGGGTTAGGGTTCTCTGTCCATTGCAGGCAAAGAGGGGAATACCATAGTTTACAGTGGTAATACATAGGTACACATGGGAGCACTAACATATGTAGCCCAGATGGTCAAACCTCTCATTGGAATCAAAGGTATAATTAAGAAAGAAAAAAATTAACAGGAAAGCAGGAGGATTTTCTGTTTAGACATTAAACACAAGACAAATTACAGCACCAGAAATGTTGATTTATGTGGTCATCAATATTAAATATTCAAAACAAACAAATTCTTTATTTTTCTCTTAAAAGAGGGGGCTCGTTTTGAAACGAGGGAATCCAATGTCGCTATGGGGAGTCCATATTGTATTACAATGTAGCCAACTCAACTCATTCATAAGGAATGTAATAAATAACAGCCAATGACTCTGGCCCACTGTCAACCCAATACCTTGGACAATATTGCATTATTAGCCTACTTTATTACAATGATTGGATATTACTAGAGTAGCCTATATTGAACAATTTATACACATTTCAGAATAAAGTCAATGACCTACAACGTCTGTGGTGGGCAATACAAATGCGCCATCAACAATAGCATTTGTCATAAGAAAATGGACTTGGGCTGTTCCTTTCTGAATTTAACCAGTGACAGGTAGCACCAGCCTTTCAGCATCTGCTACGATGTACAGTAGGCTATACAAAACATGCCAGTAGACAGGTTGGAAGACGCATATAAAGAATTCTGTGTAATGTTCTGTTGTACGCTACAAGTGCAGAGCATTGTAGCATATTCACAGGCTAAGATAAGTGCACAAATTCAGTCATACAGTAAATTATATTCGCAAAGAATTTCACACCAATAGCCTAATCTTTCCATTTAGCGTCTTGGGAGGAAATTCTCAGGCGGCTGAAAAAAGTACGCAGCGTACCTCGTAACTTTTAAAGGCTTCTTCTAGCGGATGTGTTGGATAAAGACACACACTGGGAGAAGAAACAACAGCAGAATAAGTTTCTGATCAACTTACCAGTGTCGAACTGTCTGGAAGCAGTCGAAGATAAAAACCCAACTAGTAGAAGGGCAGCAGTATTTGTCAAAAATGAATCCATCGCTCGTGTCTTGGAGAAAGAAAGAGCGGGGACTTGTCTTGGGTACAGTCGTGTTCCGAACGGAGCAGAGAGTGTTCGGAGCTTCGGACGCAGGTGAACTGTTGTTCTGAACGCAGCCTGATGCGGACTGATGCGGCCAGTCGTTTTGTGTGGGTAGAGGTGTCGTTCCTAGTTCGCGTTTAAAGTCTGTGAAGTGAACTCCAAGGCAGGCAGGTCTCAACACACAGACACAAGAGAGATAGTAGAAAGCAAGCAGGGGATCCTATTTCGAATCATGTGACAGGAAATCGTGGCAATGGATTCAACCTGCAACGTTGGGCAGTGAGAGAGAGAGTGTGTGTGTGTGTGTGAGAGAGAGAGAGATCATAAAGCCCATTGAATTAAATTGAGACAGTAAAGTGGGAGTCATTGGAGGGTTTGCATGTCAGAGCAGTTTTAGTGCCTCAGTAAAATAATAACACATTAATAAAACTGGTTCATTTATTTAACTTTCTTTTATCAGGGAATAAGGTTGAGAATACATGAGGGGCGAAGTTGGAATTCAGCCAGGGACACTGGGGTTAACACCCCTACTGTCACAAATGCCTTGGGATCTTCAGTGACCACAGAGCCAGGACCTTGGTTTAGTTTGACTTGATGTGCAAGACTCATTGAAACTCTCTGAAACTCTCTGTAACTCACTGAAAGTCTCTGAAACGTACTGTTCATGCCACACAGCTACTACCATTTACTGTGGAGAACTGATTATTTCGGACTGTCTGGAGTCTGAAATGAGAGGCTCAGTGTGAGGATGAATAGATGGAGAAAGCAGTTTATGCTCATTTCAAAAGGTTTCTTCCCTCACTATACTGACCATGCTATAGCTTTGTTCCTGTAAGTTACCCTCAGGGCGTGCCAGGATGAACCATGACATATTCAATGATCCTGCTCCATTTTGAGACAAAGTGGGACGTAATCCGGAAGTCCCCGTAAAATGTGTTGTATTGAAAAACAAATTATGTTTACAGTAGCTTATTTGCAATAGAAATCTGGTTTCAGGCTATTGGAGGGGGTGAAACCACAATTTTTTGAAGCAAATAAAAAGCTTAGAATGGAGTTTAAACATAAGCAGCCTTGAACTTATATTTGGATAGATGCTCTACAGACTATCTACAGTAACATTTCAACTAACTATCTACTAACCTTAACCCTAGCTCTAACCCTAACCATAATCCTTATCCTAACCCTACATTTTCATAAACCTAACCGTAACCTTAGCAAGCAGTTGCTTATCAACAATAGTTTATTGATAGTATGACCACCAGTAGAGCATCTACAGATGGAAAATCCTAACTTTCCAAATAAAGTGTGACCACCCTTTTTTACCATTTATAGCTTAGTAATCGGTTATCATGCAGAAAACAGGTGCCGAATTATACTTTAGTCCTAAATGCTCTAGTAATTCTACCGCTTGACCTTCTCTCACTACTTCCCAAACGTTGTTAGCAGAACAGCACCCTCATGTGTTCATCGTAATATCACAATTAGGAAATATTGCTGTCCTCTGCTCTGTCGGACACATGCACGACATGAATGCATGCACACACACACACACACACACACACACACACACACACACACACACACACACACACACACACACACACAGACACACAGACACACAGACAGACAGACAGACAGACAGACAGACAGACAGACAGACAGACAGACAGACAGACAGACAGACAGACAGACAGACAGACAGACAGACAGACAGACAGACAGACAGACAGACAGACAGACACACACACACACACACACACACACACACACACACACACACACACACACACACACACACACACACACACACACACACACAGAGATTCAGAAAACATTCAGGACCCTAAAATAGAATATCCATTATGATCTTACCAACCCAACCTCACCAACAGAAATATAACATAGTTGCCAGAACTCACAGAGTTGGCTGGTTGGTTGGGTTGTTTGGGAGGGTACACTATATAACACTGCACTGGGAAAGTAATAATCCTGGGTGACTCGTGACCTTTGGAGATGGAAGTTACACAGTATCCTCAAGCTGCTACATGGCCACCATGAGGCCACACTGCCTTTAAGTCGACACTACACTGTCGACTTAGAGTGGATCTCTACATACAGTCTATGATTCACAAATGTATTCATTTTTTGGAAAACCAAATAATTATTAATAAAAACAGTCAATATGAACTATTCTAAGGGACACTAAATCATTGTTTCATACAGTAATAATAAAAGACGGAAGAAGGGCCATAATATTTTACATTGACTTCTTTAAGTTATTTGAATATTCTCTGTGTGCCAATTTCATACTTTTCAAAATTTCTACTGAATCCCATTAAAATACTTATCTTACTCCCATTGCTCCTCACTACTATTACTCCTTTCATAGAGGATAATGGTGATAAGCAGCCTACAGTGAGCAGGGTTGGAGCCTTTGTCTATCCTCTTCTCTGTGCGGAATCACGTTGTTCCTCTCTCCTCTCCTCTCCTCTCCTGTCTGTACACGCTGCCTGCTTGCATTCCTTGTGGTCAACTGGAGTTACAGCAACCCTGCTATTTGTCTTTCATCCTGCACTCTCCTGATGAAACACTGTATGCCCTCTTACATGCATACATCAAAATTGCACTTTAGGGTTTGGTGGGGTGAGCCAAGACTAGTCATATCTACAGACGATCCGGAGTGGAGTGTAGTGCTCATAGCGATTATATTTCAGTGAACCCTATATTTCTGAAATTAAATCATTTTTCTGAGGTGAAAAGTCTAGGATAGGGGGCTCTCATTGGTGTTTATATTCTAGAGTCTTATGAGTTGGGCCTAACCTTGCGAAGGGGAAATATGCGTAACATGAATATGAAAATGTAAATGCGATTGCCTTATTGGATGAGCTGTTTTATTATCCAAGAGCAAGAGAGCGAGAGACGGAAAGAAAGAGAGACAGAGAGAAAAAGAGAGACAGAGAGAAAAATAGAGAGAGACGGAGAGAGGGCGCCCAATTAACATTACATGGGGACTATGTAAGGGAAAATCAATCAGGGGCTATGCGTGGAAGGTGTGTTCCACGACACGCTAGCAGAGTGGAACTATCCTTCCACGGAGTTGCATTATTTTCCAGAGAACGCATAGAGCCCCGAGTTGATCATCCCTTTTATACCATGGCTATAATTTAACACATTTGCTGCTAGAAATGTGTTAATTTGCAGGAAGAAATGTGTTCAACATCCACTGAAGTAGAAAGCAAGTTTACTAGATAGCTACAGTAGTTGCCTTGGTCACCAAACAAACAGACTTGCTAGTTTAGCTAACCAAACCCTCACGCCTAGCTTGTTATTATGAAAATCATCAATGCCAATAACGTTAATGTTTTCAATTTGACTTTTGCTTTCAAAATCAGCTCAAACTAATGGTGCTTTCAAGACAACTGGGAACTAGGTCAAATCATGACGTCAGTGATCTTCAGGTCTTCCCCAGTCCGAGCTATTTTGTTTCTGAGTTCCCAGTTGTTATAAACACGGCAATAGAACATGTAAGAATGAACTGGCCATTGAATTCTACCATGCTAATATACTGTGCATTATAGGGAAATAATGCATGCTGTAGAATTCCCTTCAAGCCAATCATGAACGAGTATTCAACAATGCCATGGTATGATTAATTATAAAACAGGTTCTTTGGATCCTAGATTCTGATTGGTTGTTAGCAGGGAGTTACTCACCACAATCCCCGGGTAATGCCTATTAACAGTTCCATTTGAATGATCAATGCACATCTACTGTCCCACACCCCAGCCAGGCAATTCATAAACTTAAAAAATAAAAAAATAAAAAATCCGCAAGATTCTAGCCTAGAAAATTGGTTTGCAACAGTTGGGGTTTGTCTGAAGCTTGCTGCTTTGCACAGGTTCTCCAACCTGTGCAACAATGTTGAAGTTGTTTTTCTTTTGCGATCTCCACCATGCCATAGAGAATGAACGTGTCCGGACGAGAATGACAGCTTATCTGAGCCAGGCAAATTCATTTATCAGGATCATTATAATGGATATATCCAAAGAAATTGCAATAGAAACAAAGGTAAAACAAACAAAAATGCACATAGTTTGCTGTCATATCAGCTGCTTGATGTGATTGTGTGTTAGCTTTAGTTGACTAGCTAGCAAAGGAGAAGTAGCTAGCATCCATAGAAACCTTTTTGGCTTAGAATGGACGACCAGTCCGTTTATCAACCATGCCAATAGAATGGCCCATTTGGCTAGCAACTTCAAAATCTCAGAACTAATGTAACATCCGGTTTGGAGCGAGCGGTCGCATTTGCATTCGCTCTGCAGGTAGTATAACTTTTCATTTCATTTTCATTACATTTCATTACATTTCATTATAGTACAACGGTTTAATTTGTCTAACCTTAGCAATTTCTTCTTAGCTAGCTACTTAGCCGTCTGTGTATAAAAGATAATTGCGTAATTATCGTATTCCGTCGTCTATCGTAGTCCACACTGCTATCTGCCCAGCAGCTAGCAAACGTCCACCGTCTACCGAATAGTAGTATAAACTTTTCATTACATTTCATTATAGTACAACGGTCTGATTTTCATTTTCACTACAGTACAACGGTTTGATTTGTTTGATCTTAGCTAGCTACATAGCCGTCTTTGCATCAAACATAATTGTGTAGTTATTGAGGTTCGCCAGCCAGCTATTTTCGCCCTAACGTAACGCAACGTAGCCAACACTGCTAGCTAGCCAGCTTGCCACCGAATAGCAGCATTGTAGAAACGAGTGCATTACAACGGAACGACTTGATCAGTGTAGTGTTGGCTGACTACACAGTTGTCTTTGCTATCTTTGATTTGTATTTGTTCGATCTTAGCTAGCTACTTAGCTGGCTCCATAGCCGTCTTTGTATCGGTGATAATTGTGTAGTTATCAAGGTTCGCTGAGGTTCGCTAGCCAGGTATTCTCGCCCTAACGTAACGTAACGTAACGTAGTCAACCCTGCTAGCTAGCCAGCTAGCCACCGATTAGCAGCACTGTAGAAACGATTACATTACAACGGAACGACTTGACTTGTGTAGTGTTAGCTAGCTACATAGTTTTCTTTGCTATCTTTTTATCTAAGATAATTGTGTAGCTTTGAGTAATTATCGGTTAGCTAGCCAGCTATTTTTCGCCTGCCGCGCTGCCGTCCTCCTACCTAGCCAACACTGCTAGCTAGCCAACTTCTACCGAATAGCAGCACTGTAGAAACTTACATTACAACGGGACGACTTGATTAGCGTAGTGTTAGCTAGTTGTCTTTGCTGTCCTTGTATCCATGATAATTGTGTAGTTTAGAGAAATTTAGTGAAATTGTCGAGGTTACCTAGCCAGCTTCACTTTCAACAACGTAGCCACTGCTAGCCAGGCTACTTCACCAGCCAGCAGTACTATATCATTTTAGTCAATAAGATCTTGTATTTTATTTTTATTTTTTTGCAACGTAAGCTTAACTTTCTGAACATTCGAGACGTGTAGCCCACTTGTCATTCTAATCTCCATTGCATTAGCGTAGCCTCTTCTGTAGCCTGTCAACCATGTGTCTGTCTATCCCTGTTCTCTCCTCTCTGCACAGACCATACAAACGCTTCACACCGCGTGGCCGCGCCCACCCTAACCTGGTGGTCCCAGCCCGCACGACCCACGTGGAGTTCCAGGTCTCCGGTAGCCTCTGGAACTGCCGATCTGCGGCCAACAAGGCAGAGCTCATCTCAGCCTATGCGTCCCTCCAGTCCCTCGACTTCCTGGCACTGACGGAAACATGGCTCACCACAGATAACACTGCTACTCCTACTGCTCTCTCTTCGTCTGCCCACGTGTTCTCGCACACCCCGAGACCTTCTGGTCAGCGGGGTGGTGGCACCGGGATCCTCATCTCTCCCAAGTGGTCATTCTCTCTTTCTCCCCTTACCCATCTGTCTATCGCCTCCTTTGAATTCCATGCTGTCACAGTTACCAGCCCTTTCAAGCTTAACATCCTTATCATTTATCGCCCTCCAGGTTCCCTTGGAGAGTTCATCAATGAGCTTGATGCCTTGATAAGCTCCTTTCCTGAGGACGGCTCACCTCTCACAGTTCTGGGTGACTTTAACCTCCCCATGTCTACCTTTGACTCATTCCTCTCTGCCTCCTTCTTTCCACTCCTCTCCTCTTTTGACCTCACCCTCTCACCTTCCCCCCCTACTCACAAGGCAGGCAATACGCTTGACCTCATCTTTACTAGATGCTGTTCTTCCACTAACCTCATTGCAACTCCCCTCCAAGTCTCCGACCACTACCTTGTATCCTTTTCCCTCTCGCTCTCATCCAACACTTCCCACACTGCCCCTACTCGGATGGTATCGCGCCGTCCCAACCTCCGCTCTCTCTCCCCCGCTACTCTCTCCTCTTCCATCCTATCATCTCTTCCCTCTGCCCAAACCTTCTCCAACCTATCTCCTGATTCTGCCTCCTCAACCCTCCTCTCCTCCCTTTCTGCATCCTTTGACTCTCTATGTCCCCTATCCTCCAGGCCGGCTCGGTCCTCCCCTCCCGCTCCGTGGCTCGACGACTCATTGCGAGCTCACAGAACAGGGCTCCGGGCAGCCGAGCGGAAATGGAGGAAAACTCGCCTCCCTGCGGACCTGGCATCCTTTCACTCCCTCCTCTCTACATTTTCCTCTTCTGTCTCTGCTGCTAAAGCCACTTTCTACCACTCTAAATTCCAAGCATCTGCCTCTAACCCTAGGAAGCTCTTTGCCACCTTCTCCTCCCTCCTGAATCCTCCTCCCCCTCCCCCCCCCTCCTCCCTCTCTGCAGACGACTTCGTCAACCATTTTGAAAAGAAGGTCGACGACATCCGATCCTCGTTTGCTAAGTCAAACGACACCGCTGGTTCTGCTCACACTGCCCAACCCTGTGCTTTGACCTCTTTCTCCCCTCTCTCTCCAGATGAAATCTCGCGTCTTGTGACGGCCGGCCGCCCAACAACCTGCCCGCTTGACCCTATCCCCTCCTCTCTTCTCCAGACCATTTCCGGAGACCTTCTACCTTACCTCACCTCGCTCATCAACTCATCCTTGACCGCTGGCTACGTCCCTTCCGTCTTCAAGAGAGCGAGAGTTGCACCCCTTCTGAAAAAACCTACACTCGATCCCTCCGATGTCAACAACTACAGACCAGTATCCCTTCTTTCTTTTCTCTCCAAAACTCTTGAACGTGCCGTCCTTGGCCAGCTCTCCTGCTATCTCTCTCAGAATGACCTTCTTGATCCAAATCAGTCAGGTTTCAAGACTAGTCACTCAACTGAGACTGCTCTTCTCTGTATCACGGAGGCGCTCCGCACTGCTAAAGCTAACTCTCTCTCCTCTGCTCTCATCCTTCTAGACCTATCGGCTGCCTTCGATACTGTGAACCATCAGATCCTCCTCTCCACCCTCTCCGAGTTGGGCATCTCCGGCGCGGCCCACGCTTGGATTGCGTCCTACCTGACAGGTCGCTCCTACCAGGTGGCGTGGCGAGAATCTGTCTCCTCACCACGCGCTCTCACCACTGGTGTCCCCCAGGGCTCTGTTCTAGGCCCTCTCCTATTCTCGCTATACACCAAGTCACTTGGCTCTGTCATAACCTCACATGGTCTCTCCTATCATTGCTATGCAGACGACACACAATTAATCTTCTCCTTTCCCCCTTCTGATGACCAGGTGGCGAATCGCATCTCTGCATGTCTGGCAGACATATCAGTGTGGATGACGGATCACCACCTCAAGCTGAACCTCGGCAAGACGGAGCTGCTCTTCCTCCCGGGGAAGGACTGTCCGTTCCATGATCTCGCCATCACGGTTGACAACTCCATTGTGTCCTCCTCCCAGAGCGCTAAGAACCTTGGCGTGATCCTGGACAACACCCTGTCGTTCTCCACCAACATCAAGGCGGTGGCCCGTTCCTGTAGGTTCATGCTCTACAACATCCGCAGAGTACGACCCTGCCTCACACAGGAAGCGGCGCAGGTCCTAATCCAGGCACTTGTCATCTCCCGTCTGGATTACTGCAACTCGCTGTTGGCTGGGCTCCCTGCCTGTGCCATTAAACCCCTACAACTCATCCAGAACGCCGCAGCCCGTCTGGTGTTCAACCTTCCCAAGTTCTCTCACGTCACCCCGCTCCTCCGCACACTCCACTGGCTTCCAGTTGAAGCTCGCATCCGCTACAAGACCATGGTGCTTGCCTACGGAGATGTGAGGGGAACGGCACCTCAGTACCTTCAGGCTCTGATCAGGCCCTACACCCAAACAAGGGCACTGCGTTCATCCACCTCTGGCCTGCTCGCCTCCCTACCACTGAGGAAGTACAGTTCCCGCTCAGCCCAGTCAAAACTGTTCGCTGCTCTGGCACCCCAATGGTGGAACAAACTCCCTCACGATGCCAGGACAGCGGAGTCAATCACCACCTTCCGGAGACACCTGAAACCCCACCTCTTCAAGGAATACCTAGGATAAAGCAATCCTTCTGCCCCCCCCCCCCCCCCCCCCCCCCACCCTTAAAAGATCTAGATGCACTATTGTAAAGTGGCTGTTCCACTGGATGTCATAAGGTGAATGCACCAATTTGTAAGTCGCTCTGGATAAGAGCGTCTGCTAAATGACTTAAATGTAATGTAAATGTAACTAATGACGGGCTTTTCTGTTGTCTGGTTGAAGGAAGAAACCAAATTAATTTATTCATTGAAATAAAAAATGCTGTAAATATGTTGGTAAAAGCCCGTACACACATAGAGAATTCATCAATCTCCCTCTACCTTCGTGGTCTCTAATTAGCATTGGGGTGACACCCTCTGGAATGCCTGGTTATTATAATGTGATATGCTTTATCTCAGAGAGCGAGAGACAGAGAGAGAGAGACAGAGAGAGAGAAACACAGAGAGAGAAACACACAGAGAGAGAAACACACAGAGAGAGAAGAACAGAGAGAGAAAGATATGAGGTAGGACACTAAAGCCTGTGATTCAAATCCCAGATTCAAATCTGTTATTTTTCCTGCAGTCTGAACAGCCAAAAAGCACATGGAATCGGATATTTCAAGCCACATTTCAAACCCCCTTCGTAGGTGCCAACACAATCACTTAACATATCAATGGGGAACCGGCAACTCCTCAACTTGGACAATTTATAATTCAGTCAAAAGCATATAAATCCAAATGCGTTCTCAATAATAATTCCAGGTCTATACAATAGAAATAATACATCTGGAAAGGCTCAAGAAAAAACAAAAATAACAGGCATGAGATTTACTGGGATTACCAATGAGCGCATTGGGAAAAAAGGCTGTCACCGCCACACTGTATCATCACACCAGATAGAGGTTGGTCATTTTTTAGGTCTTTTAAGGAGAAAGAAGTGCCACAAGGCCTCACAAACATTGTACTTGATGCTATATATTGTGTGAATTGCTTCCTCTTCTCTGGGCTCCACCCTGTGCCACCCTCTGGTCTCCTGACCAACTCCTCTAACCTGGAATTATTATTAAAACATTCTTTACGTGTCACATTGCCTATTGGTGACCCCTTCCTTATGGGACTTTTTGGCACATTGTTAAACAAATGTAATATTCAATAATGACTGTAAGTCACTCTGGATAAGAGCATCTGCTAAATTACTCAAATGTAAATGTAATGATCAAAATACCTTGGTTTTGTTTGGTCCAACTTGTATTTGCGTTCTTCCTCTTTGAGCTTGAAAAGCGTCTTTGCTCTACAGTCAGTGATGTTGATCGGACGCTTGGCTGTTGGAGGTCCAAGGTGTCATTGTACTTGGTGATCTCTTGGCTGATCCTGAATTTGCTTGCCTGCAGTGTGGTATCTTTTTCCTTCTTGTTCCTCATCTTCTGCCTCATCTTCTCCTCAAGGACCATTTGAAGTGCTCACTTCTTGCTCTTGACCATCTGAAAGACAGAGGGAACCTTCTGCCTGGCATCATTAAGGACCTTCTCCTTCTCTGTGGAAGAAAGGCTGTCAAGGTACCCGCTGGGTATGTTTGCCACCACATCACAGTGGTCTCCAGGTTGCGGGAGGATATGGATGGCTTGCAGCGCAGCAGGTTTTCCAAGTTAGCCATGCCGCACCCTCCAATCATGTTGCTCTTGGGGACTATGTTGGCGATCTCCATGACTGGACCACTGGCCACCCAGTGTTTGCCTCATGGCAGCTGGGTGGAAGCCTGCCTCTAGAGAACGATCAGCATCTCGGTACTGATGAACTCAATGGCCAGCTGGGTGAAGGTGTTTTGCTCTTCACTTTCCACCTCCTCGAACACCTTTGCAGCCAGCTCGTTTTCCAATGGTGCCACATCCAAACACTGGATCCCTTTTCATTGCAGCAGACCCATCGCTGCTCCAAACCTGCAAGGCAAAAAGCATCTTCTGAAGATCGGCATTCATGTCTGAAATATTGCCTGGCAACTTCAGAATCCTTTCGAAAGGCTTCATGATCAGGGCATGGATCATGCCCATGGCCCTGCGTCCTGCCCTGAACAATGGCTCCTTGATGGTCGAACCGCAAGACTTCAACAGGTCATTGTCATTGGGCCAGTACAAGGCCAAGGCATTGTAAAAGTAGATGTTCATCCAGTGGCCATGGTAAATGATCAGATGTTGTTGTTTTTTAACTCTCCTTTTGAGGAACACCTCCCACACATCTGGAGTTCCTGCCACTGACGAACCATGCCGAGTGAAGACTGCTGCAGCTGTGCCGGATAACTCTGCGTGTTCCGGCTTCATCGCTGTGTGGGCTGTTTGGGTTGTTGCCTTCAGCGAGGGTGACGTGGAGGACATGGATGGCACCGGCTGCAGCAGGCTCCGTGTGCATGCAGCTGGCAAAGGTCCCCATCTCAACCAGCTGTTGTCATTGGTCTGTTGAAAGACTTAAAAAGAAAGAACTTGTCAGATTAAAGTAAATAACACTGTATTTTTTCCCAACGACAACACTTGTTAATCAAATTAAATGACACTATTCATCAGTCATTACATTTAATTACAATTATGGTTAATTATCAAATCCATATAAGGCAATGGTCTATTTGCATATAGGCCGACTGCAGCTCTGGTTATGGAGCACTGGTCTTTGTAGACTATGGGCCTGAGTCTTGCCTGTCAATGCAATTGAATCCTACAACAAAATCTCTTGCATAGTTAGTTTTGCATACCAGTGGTGGGCCGTCAGGGCCAGCAAGGCCTTCTCTGCTGGCCTAAACATCAACAGAATATTTTTTTTGTTTTAAATATATTTTCCCACAAATATGTATTAAATTATTCCCCAGAGTAAGAATTATACTCTTCATTTCATAGCTTTCCTCTTGGTTGCACTGCTTCCAGACCCAGGTTCCAGACCCAGGAGATTTGGAGATCTTTTATCCAATCATATTCAGCCATCATGTGTTGCCAGGGGTCTAAAATCTGCCCTCAGGCCTTCAGAATCAACAGTGCGGGCGCTTGTAGCTTAAAGTGAATGGAAATGAAAATTTAGTGTCAACCAATCAGCTTTAGAGTTGGCTATTGTACGCCTGCTGGCTGGCTCCAGTGTTACACAGGAGCCAGCTAGCAGGCGTAGTGCGTGCGTAGTGCGTGCGTCTTTTGATTGGATTACCAATATTGAGAGGCAGGTCCTATGGGCAGGTCTATGCAGAACCTCAGAACTAGGAAACTGAATTTGATAAACGAATTAATTTGCGTACTACTAAGCTGTTTTTTCAACCCACAATGGCGGAAGGAGGAGAAGATATCGATTTGGTCGAGGATATTATTATAACGGCATTCTCAAGACGAACTTTTCAAGAAAAGTTAGACATTGTAAGGAGAGGTCGCCCGACACCGACGCTACAAAGCCTGTCACAGGCGGGAAAGGGGTTCGTTCGCCACTTTCAAAGTTCCAACTACGAGCGCTATCAATGGCTTACAGGCTCCGAGAAGCACTGCAAACTGTACTGCTGGGAATGCCTATTATTTGCAAGTGATCAATTTGGTGATTGGAGCCACACTGGCTTTGCAAACTTGAGTTGTCTAACCAAGGCAGCAACGAGACACCAAAGTACGGCTGGGCACTTACAACCAATGGTGCTTTTGAAAACTTTTGGGGACACCCGAGTGGATCTACAGCTCAACGAACAAGCGCGCAGGGCAACGGAGCTGCACAATGAAAAGGTGAAGAAAAATAGGGAAATATTGAAAAGACTCATTGATTGTGTCATGTTTTTGGGTAAACACTGTTTATCCAAAAATTTTAATTTTTGTCAATTTCAAGGTGACGCAACGCCTGGTTATACTGCGTTTCTGTCTAAATGTATAGTGTCTAGAGCCATGGCATCATAATGATGGTAATAAGAGGTGGATTAATTTGGGTGGTACTGTGTAGGACCTCACTGAAGGCCCAGGCCCCAGGCCCACGGCACGCCACTGTTGCATACTAAGTGTTGCATCCTTTGTTTTGTTTCGGTATGCTGCATTGAAAGTGGATAATATTGCGTTGATTTGATCACAAATCCCACAGTAAAGGGAAACGTTGATAGTGTTAACTAACGGAGAAAACTCTAGAAAGTTGAGTGAAGTTCAATCTTGTGCTTCTCTGAGCAGGCTTATATTTCTTCTGCCCGGCAGTCCCAGGGAGCTTAGAGGGAACATCCGGCAGAACTCAATATTAGGAAGGTGTTCCTAATGTTTTGTATACTCAGTGTATACTGTATATGTGACTCGTTTCAGGAAACGAGGCGTATGTCGTGGGTCACCACTTCACAGGAGAGCCATTTGAACGTAAACTTTCTTTTTTAAATCAAAATGTTTTTTGGGGGTAGAAATGCCTTCTCGAACATGTGAAATATAAATATAATAATATATTTAGATTTGTTTAACACTTTTTTGGTTACTACATGATTCCATGTGATATTTCATAGTTTTGATGTCTTCACTATTATTATACAATGTAAGGGGTGGCAGGTAGCCAAGTGGTTAGAGCATTGGACTGATAACCGTAAAGGTTGCAAAATCGAATCCCCAAGCTGACAAGGTAAAAAAATCTGTCGTTCTGCCCCTGAACAAGGCAGTTACCCCACTGTTCATAGGCCGTCATTGAAAATAAGAATTTGTTCTTAACTGACTTGCGTAGTTAAATAAAGGTAAAATATAGTTTTAAAAATTAAGTACAAAAATTAGGAAAAACCCTGGAATGAGAAGGTGTGTCAAAACTTTTGACTGGTACTGAAAAAAGAAGAAGCCCTATTTACATAAGTATTCAGACCCTTTGCTATGAGATTCAAATTTAGTTCAGGTGCATCCTGTTTCCATTGATCATCCTTGACATGTTTCTACAACTTGATTGGAGTCCACCTGTCGTAAATGAAATTCATTGTTCATAATTTGGAAAGGCACACACCTGTCTATATAAGGTCCCACAAGAAAACCAAGCCATGAGAATAGTCAGTAGAGCTCCAAGACAGGATTGTGTCGAGGCACAGATCTGGGAAAGGGTACCAAAACATTTCTGCAGCATTGAAGGTCCCCAAGAAAACAGTGGCCTTGATCATTCTTAAATGGAAGATGTTTGGAACCACCAAGACTCTTCCTAGAATTGGTCGCCCAGCAAAACTGAGCAATCGGGGGAGAAGGGCCTTGGTCAGGGAGGATACCAATAACCTGATGATCACTCTGACAGTGGCAGGGGCTGGGAAACTAGTCAGGATCGAGGGAAAGATGAACTGAGCAAAGTACAGGGAGATCCTTGATGAAAACCTGCTCCAGAGCGATCAGGACCTCAGACTGGGGCGAAAGTTCACCTTCCAACAGGACAACGACCCTAAGCACACAGACAAGACAACGCAGGAGTGGCTTCGGGACAAGTCTCTGAATGTCTTTGAGTGGCCCAGCCAGAGCACGGAGCCTTCACTCAGTACTTTGTTGAGCTTTATTATATCTTAAAACATTATTCCTTATGATTTATTTTTTTGACTGACAATTTTTCCATTTATAAATGTGTTATTAATTGCATTTCTATGGGCTATAGCAGTAAAGGCCAAATTCAATATTTTATCAAATAGTCCAGTACGGCCTGTGCCTCTTCCCCGCACTCGCCCTGATGTGCGTGTCCTCAGCCCGGTACCACCAGTTCCGGCACCACGCATCAGGCTTCCAGTGCGCTTCCATAGTCTAGAGCTTCCGACGACAGTACCCAGTCCAGAGCTTCCGGCGACAGTACCCAGTCCAGAGCTTCCGGCGACGTTTCACAGTCAGCAACCTCCAACGACGGGCCACAGTCCGGAACCTCCAACGACGGGCCACAGTTCGGAACCTCCTATGACGGGCCACAGTTCGGAACCTCCTATGACGGGTCACAGTCCGGAACCTCCAACGACGGGCCACAGTTTGGAACCTCCTATGACGGGCCACAGTCCGGAACCTCCAACGATGGGCCACAGTCCGGCACCTCCAACAACGTTCCACAGTTCGGCGCCTCCAGCGATAATTCCCAATCCGGAGCCTCCAGCGGCGATCCCCAGTCCGGAGCCTCCAGCGGCGTTCCCCAGTCCGGAGCCTCCAGCGGCGATCTCCAGTCTGGAGCCTCCAGCAACGGTCCCCAGCCCGGGGTCTCCGGCGACGGTCCCCAGCCCGGGGTCTCCGGCGATGGTTCCCAGTCCGGGGCCTCTGGTGACGATCCGCAGTCCAGAGCCTCCGGCGATGATCCGCGGTCCGGTTCTACAAAGGCGGAGGGATCAGCGTAAGGAGGGGGGGGCTGTGTCCAGAACCGGAGCCGCCACCGAGGCTAGATGCCCACCCGGACCCTCCCCCATGGGTTCAGGTTTGCGGCCGGGAGTCCGCACATTTGGGGGTGGGGGGGGGGGGGGGGTACTGTAACGAACACAAACTGCCCACAAGGGCCTCTCAAATCGTCAGCATGGACTTACTCAGCCACAGATAAAAGGACCATCTTCTCATTTTTGATCACTACTCTGACTTTTGGGAAATTAAACTGCCCCTTGGCTAGTCAGCGTCTGCTAAATGACTTAAATGTAAATGTAAATGTCTGCAGAGACACTCATAAAGCGCTGCAAGGTGAGGTTTGCAAGGCAAGGCCAGCCTGACAAGGTCATCACAGACAATGGCCCACAATTCACTGCACAGTTCAAGCGTTTTCCCTCAGAATGGGAGTTTGTCCACGTGACCTCCTCTCCAAGACACGCAAAGGCAAATGGCAAGGCAGAGTCAATTGTCAAGATGCCAAAAAACTGTTAAGCAGGGCCTTGCTTGACAGCAATGACCCATGGAAAGCCATCTTACAATGGAGGAATACACCCACCGAAAACATGGACAGCAGCCCAGCACAACGCCTTCTGTCCAGACGTCTGAAGACTATGAAGACCATCCCAATAGCTAACAAGCTACTTGAGCCCTGCGTCATGGTTGGCGTCATGGACAAACTGAAAGCAGAAAGCAGCTCGCTAAGTGCTTCTACACCCGGACTGCTCGAGACCTACCAGAGCTGGAGGTGGGTGAAACGATAAGGATGAAACCGCTGACGGGAGACGACACAGGACTTTGGAGGCTGGGCACGTTCCTACAGAGAGTTGCACCACGTTCTTACCTGGTGGATGTTGGTGGCTCCCTCTATCGTCACAATTGGGTGGATCTGCGCGTAGCAGAGCAGACAAACCAGAACACGCCATACACTCACCTGGATCACAGTCCAGGCCTAAGGGCAAGGGGTGCAGAATTGAGACATGAGCCAACTGAAGGTGAGGCTTCTACCACCAAGCTCTCCAGCTCGTGGCCCGAATCCTATCCCTGTTAGTGCCCATACATACTCACGGGTGGGGCGGCTGTGCAAGCCACCAGACAGGCTTACTCTGTAAGCAAGGGACTGTGTTAACTTGTCCTCTGTTTATAAAAAAAAGAAGAAAAAAGAGGAAGATGACAACTGAAGTAAAATAAAATGTTTTTTCAATTCTTATGTTAAGAACTTAATGTTGTGCCGTTATGTTTGCACTTTCTATTGAAAAGGATGATGTTACGGAGTCTAGTAGATAGGTAATCGACTAGCTGGGCTTTTCCCCAGACTCCGTGTGTAGGGACTTGTACAATGCTTGAACAAGGCTATTGAACTTGACATTGGTCTTTATTCTTTTATCTAACATATCATACTGAAACAACCCGTTCCGAATGTACCCGAACACAACTAGACCCATTCCGTATTAACCTGGTCGGATCCAGACCCGGTCCGATCCAAGTATTATTTTTTTAAAGCTACTTTATTAACCGGAGCTGAGTGCGGGAGGAGGGAGAGGGGTGCTGCTCTACCAGGCAGGGGAGGGGCCGTACTGTGAAGGAGTGACATGGGGAGGAGGGAGAGACAAGAGACAGCAACCAAGCCGGCTCGTGCTATAGTAGACTACAGTAATAGTTGCCATAGCTAAGTTATTTATCATCAAATATGATTACGTAGTACCTGTCTTGGACTGCATCAAACCGGGACGAGAAGCTAGTTAATAAGCTAGCTAACGTTAGCTAGCTAGCCTAACTGAGGCTCCAATGCATGCGCTTTTTGATCCTACAGTTACACATAACAACTCCATTCAGACAATTAAGTAGCAGCCTGCCTACCTGATGGCTCTTGGTAGTTGTAGCCTATCCTTCTCCTTTAACTTTTAATTCCGTCATTTTAATTCCATCTTCCATTGATTAGATATCTCCTAACTTCTTTCACACATGGAGCGAGGCAATATGAATGTGTAGCCTATTGCCGCTTTGATGACTTATGATTGGCCAACAACAAGATACACGTGCCATGCTCCACTCTAGTGAAACGCAACAGCAACAGTTGCATAATACAATTTCTCTACTGCAAAGAATCTCTCTTTACTGCAGCAGTCATGTTCGGAAATGCATGGGCCCTTCTGGACAGAGACCTGTGACAATCAGATCTGAATCAGATCCATGACATTATTTACAATTCTGGATCCGCACTGGTCTCGGTATTCGAGTACAGGTGGATCCATGAAGACCTCTACTAGGAAGCTGGTAAATGCAATGGCAATATATTGACTGTACTGTAGTTACAGTGTAAACAGTGCCACATGTTTAAATGAAACAAGTTCAAAAGTTATTTTTCATCATGAAGCATGCCCAGTCCTTTTGGTCTCCTTGGCCTACACAGAAATATAGGTTGTGCTCCTGCAATCCTCATTGGAGAGTGCACGCCTCAGTGTCAAATCTAAATGCACACACCATTGGAGCAGAAGATCAACAGAACTCCCTCAGTGACTAATTTTAAACAACTCTATATCTTTTGTTTTAAATGTGCACAAAAAGTGGCATAGCCCCATATTGATAATGACTTTAAACGATAACACTAACTATTTGGTATCGTCACGCTAGTAGTCATCGGTGGCCAAGGGGATAAGTGAATCGATTTTGGCTTCTTCTGACACCTTCTCTGGTCGTTATCGTCATCATCATCAGGATTATCATCACCACCACCATCATCATCATCCTGTTATTATCTAGTCGTTACCTGATACTTACCTGATGCCAGAACAGAACATAGTTGGCCGGAGGTGCTCCTCTCCTTTTCCCGCCAAAAAAAGATGGCCACGCCCCTGTTCCAGTCTGTGGGAAACACACAAAGATGGATTTCCCCAGGGGGCACTCAGTGACAGCAAATCAGATTGGTACAACAGGAAACTACAGAGCCCAAATGGCAGGAAAGAGAGAGGGGGGGGGGGGGGGGGGGGGGGGTTGAGCAACAGAGAGATGGGAAAGGGAGAGGGAGAAATAAGAGGTATGACTCAACACTTTCCACTCCACTAATCTCAGAGACAACCAGGGCAGAGGATAGAGGTCTGAAGCCATGGGTAGTGTCCCAAATGGCACCCTACTCCATAAATAGTGCACTACGTTTGACCAGAGCTGGCCCTATGGGCCCTGGGTGTCATTTGTGATGAAGCCATGGTGTTGTAGTTCAGTTTGATTAAACTAATCGGACCTGGCTCCAAAACAACAACATGATCTTTCACATGGAACCACTGCGCTGGAATGGAATCCTGTAAAATGGTAATAGCGTTGACCATCCTGTTCTGTTGTTCTGTTAAAGAGCAACTGCCCCTAAAAAAACTACTTCTCATTTAGAAAACAGTCTATGTAGTATCGACATGAGTCAGAAGCATTTATTCTCTGTCAGAATTTACTTCAAAGTGTAAATAGGATAATTTTGGTCACAAAGTCAGTCTCGTCCAAAACAGAGTGAAGGTTGGGTTTGTTTCAATCCTGCGCACATGCCCACAGCTGGCAGCACACAAGTAATCATCAATTCGGAGAGCAGCTGAACACAACCCGACTGTAATGCCTGTGGTAAATTTGGGTTGACTTTGGCTATCCTTATGGGGCTAGCTAGGGACCAAATTACACAATGTACATGGGACAATATGTAAAAATTCCAATAGCTCCAAATGTCAATGACTTAACCCTTTACACTTATGGGAATTAGGCTATATGGATAGGACTAAATTGAAATGTTTCTTACAGAAGAAATATGAAATGCATGAGCGTTAGTGTTGTAACATTCACCACGTCTATCCCAGTTCAAATGTTTAAGATATGAGTGCATTGGTCTGCAGGACCCCAAACCGATTCAAAAATCAATTCAAACATTACAAATCGCTGGTTCACTAAAATGTTGGCTGGAATGACTTTCTTTCTACCTTCCAAAAATACCTCTCACCTTTTCTGACGTCTGCGTCCTCTCCTTTAGTGTCGAACGAAGCATGTAATTATGTTGACAGTCATTGATCTGCAAGTTTACATGCCGTACAACCCCAGGCAATATCAGTAGCCAAGTCGAACTGCACACTGTGCGCAGCTTCGCCCTGACCAACGAGAGGTAGGCCTATTCCTGATCTGGTATGCCTGCTCCTCACGTTCAGCTTTCAAATGTTTGCAAAATGGCTTGTGCAATATTAGGCTTCATTAGTTGAATGACAACCAATATAATTTGCTGGGTTATTTCTTATCAAATGCGAAAATTATGTTTTACCGGAATTAAAGTAGCCTAAGGCTACTGCTGGAGACAACTCATCCCACTGGGCACACCAGGTCATTTCAAAAGTGGAAATGTGGGTAATAGTTGGTTGAGACCTTGATGAATGAGATTTCAACCTTTATTTACCACTCAAAAAGACAGCCAACAGTTATTTAATTTCGGTACTATCGAGTTTGAAAGCTATACGAGACCAATAATTGAGTACATTTCAATATTGAAGTGAGGTTGAGAACACATCACGATCTCATTTGAACAAAACACCATTTATTGAGCAGGGACGATGACCAATCCACGAAGTGTGTTGATTAGATGTATAGATGTAATTGTCATTTTGTGATGTAGGCATCTTCACATTAAATAAGGAAAACAGCCGGAGCTAAGAAAAGGAAAACAAACTGCATCAACCAGGACCTTTTTGACGTTGCACACTCTTGAAAAGCACCATGCTCTGTATAATACAATTTTACTCATAGTGCAAAATGTATCTTCCAGACTTACAACTGTTAGCTATAGTAACTTGGAACAGCATTGTGTAAACCTTTGTCCATGTAAAAACTGTTATGCAAATGTTTTCTGTCAAAGTCAAGAAATGCAAATGTATTGCTCCAGAAAAGAGATGTACAAGCGAATAAAAATATATTTTAAAAAAGCCCAAAAATTCATTTCTGGCACAGGCTTCTGGAAACTAATTAGATGTACAATAACCCAAAAAAAGGCACTGTCAGAACAGGTTTTGATGCTTTTAACTTCTTAAGAACTTTAAGAAGTCTTTCATCTCCATACTCATTGGCCCTCCCACTGCTCCCTTTGCGCTCAGGTGCATATTTTAGGCACGTTAACATCGCCTTCAGTATTTCTGCCTCTGTTGCCTTTGATTTGCTCAGACTCACACCTGCTGTAAAGGGGGAAAACAAATATTAGCTAGAAGGTATTCAAATGTCATGTAAAATGTCATGATTTGGACTCAACTATACCAACCGTACCTAGTAATTAGCATTGCAGGCTACCATACTTCGATAACTTGGAAGCAGTATTGGCTGGGGGTGGGAGATTACATTCCTCATGAGATTCTAAACACACAACAATATACATAATAAAAACCATGCAAAGTATATTGAATGTACACAAGCTGTCAATGTCTGTTTAAGCATACCAGTTCTAAATGAAAGTTTATCTTGGAGATCTCCACTTCACTGGCTTTGGTGATTTCGACGTCTTCACAATGCTGTTTTGATTCTGAATGGGTTGAGGGTTTGAACAATTAAAGTTTTTAACTTATTGCATTTTCAAGTATAATGTATGCCAGAAGGGCGTGGGCCGCAAACGAACCCACGCCGTCACGGTTGGCCTATATGTGCACACTGAAGGCAGTGGCCCTAAACGCTAGACGCCCCCAGGCCACAATTTAACTCAATTTTGATAGTTCATTCCTAACCTTATGATACAAATGACACTTGTATGTCGTAACCTTGTTTTGTCACCCTTTCCACTCATAAAATGGCAGATTTGGGCACTGATAAAGTCAAACCAACTTTGTCATGGTTGCAGGCTGAAGCTAATAATTGGCGAAAGAATTTGGCTAACTCTTCCCACCTGCGAACACACACACGAAACACCCACATCAAACCACACCCCGAAACCAACTCACATTTGAATTCAGCCATAGCCGCTAGCATTTCTTAATGAGCCATATTTAAAACGAGGCCAAATCAGGAAGTTCAGCCACCCTTTAAGGATTCTGAGAATGTTCACTGTATTCTTGTAAATAGAACACTCACCACTGACTAAAATCTCAGAAAATGTTTTCTTCTGAAAGCTGTGAGAGTCTGCATGGCCTTCAAAGGTTGGTTGTATAAAATGGTCCCTTCTACCATCTCGAGTTCATTACGAAAATGGCAATTTCTTCCCAAGTACGAACAGCATGAGAGGTTTCATCTGTGTGTGTGTGTGTGTGTGTGTGTGTGTGTGTGTGTGTGTGTGTGTGTGTGTGTGTGTGTGTGTGTGTGTGTGTGTGTGTGTGTGTGTGTGTGTGTGTGTGTGTGTGTGTGTGTGTGTGTGTGTGTGTGTGTGTGTGTGTGTGTGTGTGTGTGTGTGTGTCTGTGTGGGGTACATTGAGAACAAACCATGGTTTCCAAGTTTTCCGACAACACCGTAAACATCATCTGATGAGTGTCCTTTCATTTTGTCCCTCCAGAGAATGCAGCGTCTCCTTGGAGTGCACCGCAGCGCACCATATGAGCGGAGTAAATACTGTAGCTCTTGATGGAAAACATACTTGACTTAAGTATAAAATGACACCCTATTCCCTGAATAGTGCACTTGTTTTGACCAGACCCCATAGGGCCCTGGTCAAAAGTAGTACACGATAGGGAATAGGGTGTCATTTGGGACACAGATGCTCGTCTCGGTGTGGGCACAATGTTTACAGCAGCAGCAGAATGAACAGATTAAATGCTTCACATTAACCTTCACATGTTAGAACCAGGTATAAACTGGGCTTCTGATGCAGCTTCATGTGTCCTTTCAGCAGCTCTTCATTTCTCTGATACTGTGTAGTGTACAAACACATACACAATACAATAACTGTGTAAGTCCCCTCAAAAACAAATCAACATTGGTTCAGTCCCAAATGGCACCCTATTCTGCATATAGTGCACTACTGTTGACATGGGGACTTAGAGAATATATAGCGAATATGGTACCATTTGGGACACAACCATTTTGTTTTGCTCTAGCCTCTAACTCAGAAATAAGAGTTTGTTTTGTTTGAAAGTTTCGAATTTCGCTGAAGACAGCCAGGGCCTAGGCCTACCCCCCTGAATGTTGCTTGTCGCTGAACCGTGATAATGTGCCTCCGATGTTTGGCACCACTCGCACCAACCGCACATCTCACTCCCAATTACCAAATTAATCTAGTCAGGGGGGAAGTATGTCAGCTATGCCCTATCCTGACAACCGATTCACAGAGCATGGTGGTTAGTTCTACCATAAATCACGTCCAAAGGCAGTAATGTTATGTCCCAGTGCAGTTTCGCAACTCCAGTTTGTGTCAGAGGGAGGACTTCTAAAGAGAATCAATGACAGAGGATGTTCAGTATGACAGTATTGGTGTATCAGTACTTCTTTACTTACTATAAAATACAGTATGAGGTTACATAGTCAGTTACTTACATTTGGACCAGGAGTTTTTCGTGACCATGAGACCTGACCAGGAAAAACTTTAGAACCTAGTTAAGTTTAATGCTAGTATAATGTGACAGATAAGCATGTAGACTGAGGAGCAGTGTACTGGGAATGACGGATCTGAGGATATCAAGACGCTGTTCCATTTTACCAAAGAAATCATAATTCCCCACACTGGCCGACCATTTGAGGGTTTACACTTATCATTGAGTAGGCACATTTATCACACTGGTGCTTACCGTACCTTATCTTCATATTATTCTAGATCACATCTTCTAAATACTCAGGAAGTATGATCTGAATAGCATGAAGATAAACCTGATGATGAACAGTAGGTGAGAGTCAGTGGTGTATGTCAAATTCTGTGTCTGGTCCATTAGGTTGGAGTTGAGCACAGAGCAGAACAGACAGTATGAATAATAATGAGTGCTTAACCTCAGTGGGCCTGACACACCAAGTGAAGTAGAGTAGAGGAGTGAACACATTCTGACTCATACTGTAGCAGCCAGAATGTATGATAAAAGAGAGGAGAGGAGCCGAGCAGATGTCCCAATGAACTCAAACACACGTATGTGTGTGTGCGCGGACACGCACACACATACAGTACCAGTCAAAAGTTTGGACACACCTACTCATTCAAGGGTTTTTATTTATTTGTACTATTTTCAACATTGTAGAATAATAGTGAAGACATCACAACTATGAAATAACACACATGGAATCATGTAGTAACCAAAAAAGTGTTAAACAAAACAAAATATATTTTATATTTGAGATTCTTCAAAGTAGCCACCCTTTGCCTTGTTGACAGCTTTGCAGACTCTTGGCATTCTCTCAACCAGTTTCATGAGGTAGTCACCTGGAATGCAAGTGTGCCCTAATTTGTGAAATGTCTTTCCTTCTTAATGCGTTCGAGCCAATCAGTTGTGTTGTGACAAGGTAGGGGTGGTATACAGAAGATAGCCCTATTTGGTAAAATACCAAGTCCATATTATGGCAAGAACAGCTCAAATAAGCAAAGAGAAACAACCGTTCATCATTACTGTAAGACGTGAAGGTCAGTCAATCTTGAAAATTTCAAGAACTTTGAAAGTTTCTTCAAGTGCAGTCGCAAAAACCATCAAGCGCTATGATGAAACTGGCTCTCATGAGGACCGCCACAGGAAAGGAAGACCCAGAGTTATCTCTGTTGCAGAGGATGAGTTCATTAGAGTTGCCAGCCTCAGAAATTGTAGACCAAATAAATGCTTCACAGAGTTCAAGTAACAGACACATCTCAACATCAACTGTTCAGTGGAGACTACGTGAATCAGGCCTTCATGGACGAATTGCTGCAAAGAAACCACTACTACAGGACATCAAAAAGAAGACTTGCTTGGGCCAAGAAACACAAGCAATGGACATTAGACCGGTGGAAATCTGTCCTTTGGTCTGATGAGTCCAAATTTTAGATTTTTGGTTCCAACCACCGTGTCTTTGTGAGATGCAGAGTAGGTGAATGGATGATCTCTGCATGTGTGGTTCCCACCGTGAAGCATGGTGGAGGAGGTGTGATGGTGTGGGGGTGCTTTGCTGGTGACACTGTCAGTGATATATTTAGAATTCAAGGCACACTTAACCAGCATGGCTACCACAGCATTCTGCAACGATGCGCCATCTCATCTGGTTTGCGTTTAGTGGGACTATCATTAGTTTTTCAACAGGACAATAACCCAACACACCTCCAGGCTGTGTAAGGGATATTTGACCTAGAAGGAGAGCGATGGAGTGCTGCATCAGATGACCTGGCCTCCACAATCACCGGACCTCAACTCAATTGATATGAGTTGGATTGCAGAATGAAGGAAAAGCAGCCAACAAGTGCTCAGAATATGTGGGGACCTCTTCACTTTTTTGGTTACTACATGATTCCATATTTGTTATTTCATAGTTTTGATGTCTTCACTATTATTCTACAATGTAGAAAATTGTAAAAATAAAGAAACATCTTTGAATGAGTTGGTGTGTCCAAAATGTTGACTGGTACTGTACATAGGGTACATACACGCTACATACAGTATGCTGTAGACACACACACACACTCACACTCACACTCACACTCACACTCACACTCACACTCACACACACACACACACACACACACACACACACACACACACACACACACACACACAGAGAGAGCTTCAGACAACAGTGCGTGTGTGTGCGTGTCTACAGCATACTCCATACGCTACGTAGTGTGTATGTACCCTATGTACAGTACAAGTCAAAAGTTTGGACACACCTACTCATTCAAAGATTTTTCATAATTTTTTAAAATAGAAAACAAACAGGTTTGACCAACTAAGGACATTTTGTTGGTCCCCACAAGGTCAAATGCTATTTCTATGGGGTTTAGGGTTAAGGTTAGATTTAGTGTTTTAAGTTAAATTAGGTTTAGGGTTAGGGTTAGGAGCTAGGTTTAGTTTTAGGGTTAGGTGCTAGGGTTAGGTTTAGGGTTAAGGTTAGGTTTTTGGGTTAAGGTTAGGGTTAGGGTTAGAGTTAGGGTAAAAGTAGGTGTTAGGGTTAGGGTTAGATATAGGGTTAGGGAAAATAGGGTTTTGAATGGGACTGAATTGTATGTCCCCACAAGGTTAGCTGTACAAGGCTGTGTGTGTGCGTGTGTGCGTGTGTGTGTGTGCTAACCACAACCAGATACCATAGGGAGCTACGCCTGGGAACCCCCACCTCCTCTCCTATCGTGTTCAAACCACGACTACTGATGGGAAATTTCCCCACTGACTTCATAAAGGAGTCGGCTCATGTTATGGATATCATAAATAACAAGGCCTGCTGATTTCGACAAAGGAGTCGTGGGCTACTGAGTAATCTAGTCAATTAATCATTGCAGTGTAGTGTACACATTATAAGTACATTTTATTTTCCTAAATGTTGGTGAATAATGAGATTTGGTATTTCGAATGAAAATACTTTTAGAAAACAGTCTTATTTGGCTAACATGTGCATAAGGCTTTTTTTCACAATGGATGAAGATGTTAATTGTCGTTTTGATACCTGAATGTGCCATAGAAGATATTCTGTGTGTTTTTAAACTTTTTTCCATTGAACATGCCATACAAATAAGGGAATTTTAATTAATTATATGAACAGTGCCTCGGTCCTCCTTTATTTTTGAGGTATTCTGGGTATTATATTTCATATTCTGGTGATGGCCTGGTAATAACAGTCCACTGTATACAGTACAATACCCTCATAGAAAAAGAGGACTACCTAGAACCAAAGGGTTATTCGGCTGTCCCTGTATGTTGGAGAAGCCTTTCTTGGTTTCAAGTAGAACCCTTTCACCCAACGAAGAACCATTTACGAACCCTTGGTTCTGAGCGTGTACTGTAGGTAACCCTAAACCAGCGATAATGTTAAGCAAACCATTAGTCTGGCTGGAGAGATGTGTGAGTTTAATCAACAAGGTGAGGCTGTCAGAGACAATCAAGTCTGGACTGGCAGTCAGTCACAGATACTGTCTCATCAGCACATCTCTGCTAATCTGTGTGTGCGAGACTACTCACATGTCTCACTCACACACACACACACACACACACACACACACACACACACACACACACACACACACACACACACACACACACACACACACACACACTACAACTTCCATCTTTATCAGATGAGTGCATCTTACGAATACCAATTCCCTTTGCATATTAGAAAGACGAAAGAGAGAGAGGGGGAAAACACAAACCTAACCGAGCATCTACAGTACTCTAAATGTATTGTTTGAAGTTTCCTTTTCTTCTGTGATGTGACTCTGACTGTGGCATAGTGCGGTTAGTTTAAGCAGGTCATTAAGGGTAATGGTTGGGGCGGATTCCAGCCCTTTATCTCCAATAACAGGAACCAAGTTCTGGCAGATTTGGGGGATTCTGAGATTCTGGGGATTCTGAGATTCTGGGGGTGGATTTGAGGGGGAAGTTCCCCTTACTAGTAGAAAAGAGGCTCAGAAGCTGTATTCATGAGAAGAGAGACAGGCAGATGTGTCATGAAACATGGATCAAGGGATATGCTCTGTCTAAATTCTAATACAGAATGCCTAATATTTTGTATACTATAGTAGAAATGTATTGTATGTTGATTCTTACCTCCATTCCTCAGAAAACAGTTTGCATGAGAAGAGAGGAGACCAGCGTGTCATGAAGCATGCATCAAGGGAGATACTAGTCTACAGCTTAATACAGTTGAGATTGTTTTATTTATATGTCCTAATGTATGTACTTTAGTGTAAATGTATTCTGAATCAATGTTTAATCAGTTGTTTCAATCAATCAATGGCGTGAAAACCAGTTTCGCCAGTTTCATTCATGTTATCTTAGCAATCAAGAGAAAAAACCTAAAGTGCCTTCAGAAAGTATTCGTACTCCTTCACTTATTCCACATTTTGTTGTGTTACAGCCTGAATTCAAAATGGATCAAATAGATTTTCTCTCTCACCCATCTATCTACACTCAATAATGACAAAGTGAAAGTATGTTTTTAAAGACATATCTCATTTACGTAAGTATTCACACCCCTGAGTCAATACTTTGCAGAAGCACCTTTGGCAGCGATTACAGCTGTGAGACACCTGGATTGTGCAACATTTGCCCATTATTCTTTTCAGAATTCTTCAAGCTCTGTCAAATTGGTTGTTGATCATGGCTAGAAAAAACATTTTAAGGTCTTGCTATAGATTTTCAAGTAGATTTAAGTCAAAACTGTAACACCGCCATTCAGTCCATTCACTGTCTTCTTGGTAAGCAACTCCAGTGTTGATTTGGCCTTGTGTTTTAGGTTATTGTCCTGCTGAAAAGTGATTTAATCTCCCAGTGTCAGGTGGAAAGCAGACTGAATGTCACACCCTGATCTGTTTCACCTGTTCCTGTTATTGTCTCCACCCCCTCCAGGTGTCGCTTATTTTCCCCAGTGTATTTATCCCTGTGTTTCCTGTCTCTCTGTGCCAGTTCGTCTTGTTTGTTTAGTCATGTCAACCAGCATGTTTTTCCCGTACTCCTTTTGCTATTCTCCTTTTTCTAGTCCTCCCGGTTTTACCCTTGCCTGTTTCTGGACTCTGTACCCGCCTGCCTGACCACTCTGCCTGCCTTGACCACGGGCCTGTCTGCCACTCTGTACCTCCTGGACTCTGATCTGGTTTTGACCTTTTTGCCTGTCCATGACCATTCTCTTGCCGACCCCTTTGGATTATTAAACATTGTAAGACTCCAACCATCTGCCTCCTGTGTCTGCATCTGGGTCTCGCCTTGTGCCTTGATACTGAATCAGGTTTTCCTCTAGGATATTGCCTGTCCTTAGCTCCTTTCTGTTTCTTTACTGTTTCAGTCAGTCTTCTGAACAGTTCACACACATCAAATAGGCGGGGCATGAATTTTGCAAGATAGTTCACAAACCCCAACAGCCGCTGTAATGACTTGACGTCGGCCGGTGTACCGATGTTCTGAATGGCTATTATTTTCTCTTGGTCAGGGCAAAGGGCCTCTGTGGTAAGAAGATGACCCATGTATGTCACACTAGGTAGCTTTAACCGGAGTTCGTTCAGTGTGAGGTTCGTTCAGTGTGAGGTTAGGTTCTCTGAGCTTGTGCACTTGTGCTGCTATATCTTTAGTGCCTATGACAAGCCTGTCACAGACTAGTTCCTAATGCGCCAAATTCACGGCTGTCTGCTAGCTTCCCCAGATTTTCAATGTACTGCTCTGATGTTTCACATTGACTTTGTTGACAAGCATTAAACATGTGCCTCTCGTAGATCACGTTCCTGGATTGCTCAAAGTGTTTCTGTAGCACCTCTATCATTTTGACCGGGTCAGTTCTCTCTGCTTCAGGCATATGATGATATCATTGTAAGAGATGATATTACTTTCTCATCATGGTTAGCAGAGTTGCTATGCAGACTTTTGCTTCCTTTTTGTCCAGACCGGTAGCTATCTCATAGTTTTCCCATTGTGCTGGAAAAAATGCCCAGTTGTTGTATGCATCGCCCTTTATGTCCATAGGCTCTGGTACTGGAATTACAGGGTAAGACATTGTTGTCGTTGTCGATTCAGTCTTATGTAGCAAAATTTGAAATTGTGTTTTTTTTACATTGGATAAAAGTATAGACTCAGAGCTAGAAAATGGTTGAGGAACAATGGGGAAGTAATTTTGCTTTGAAAGTTGATCAACTTGTAACCCCACTTTTGAGAAAATAGCCCCTTGGATGTTTCGGTACACCTACTGGAGAGCTCTTCTGTGTCTACACCCATTCAGAATGATTCACGCCCTCTTACGCCTTAACCCCACCCATCTATTTAAGGATTCACATGTGAGGCCATGTGGTAAACACATGCTATATCAAATAAAAACTGTTTTATTTGTCACATGCACAGGATACAGAAGGTGTAAACAGTACAGTGATAGTACTTGCATACATTCATAGTAGCAATATCAAAAACAAAGTGTAAAGAAAAATATTTAATAAATATTTTATTGTTATTAGATGACGCTTACCTGACACACTTGTCTAACTTGATGGGTCATGTGAAGGAAATGCTTTAACCACAACTCACCCACATCTAGCTAAGTGGATGGGTCACTACTATATCTAGACATGTACAATCGATGGCCGTAATTACCCCCAGACACACCTGCTAATTTGATGGCTCATGTAATAATCTGTCACACACAGAATCTGTTTCACCTGTCTTTGTGCTTGTCTCCACCCCCCACCAGGTGTCTTCCATCTCCCCTCATTATCCCCTTTGTATTTATATCTGTGTTCTCTGTTTGTCTGTTGCCAGTTAGTTTTGTTCGTCAAGCCTACCAGCGGTTTCCCCCTTGGTCCTGTCTTTTCTAAAGTTCCTGCCTTCTAGTTTTCCCGGTTTTGACAATTCTACCTGCGCTGAACCTGAGACTGCCTGCCATTCTGCACCTTTTGGATTCTGATCTGGGTTACTGTCCTCTGCCTGCCCTTGACCTGTCGTTTTGCCTGTCCCCTTTTCTAGTAATTAACTTTTGTTCCTTCGACACTGTCTGCATCTGGTTTTTCCTATAATGTGATAGTATGAACTGGCCATGACCGACCCAGCAGACTTAGACCAGCTCCACAATGCTGTCTCCCTGCAAGTAGCCACCATCGGACGACACGAGAAGTTACTGCAATGTCTTATGGAGTGATTTCATACCCAGTCAGAACGCCATGACCAGGCATTCCAGACTTTGCTGGAGCAATTCCGCAGATTCCCCACTGGGCAGCGGGTTACACCCGTAATCTTCTAGCCTACCCCAGTGTCCCCAGAACCCCACTTACCTCCTCCAGAGCGCTACGCTGGAGATTCCGGAACCTGCCGGGCTTTTCTCTCCCAGTGCTCCCTAATTTTCGAGCTGCAGCCTTCTTCGTTCCCCTCGTACCGCTCAAGGATAGCGTACATCATAACACCGCTACGGCGGTGTGGGAGCAACAATCCGCCGTCTGCCTAGAGGAGTTTGTGGCGGAAGTTTGGGAAGGTGTTTGATTCTCTGTTGTCCGGGAGAGAGGCTGCTCGTAAGCTGCTCCAGCTACGTCAGGACTCCCGTAGTGTGGCAGACTACGCGATAGATCTTCGCACGTTGGCGGCTGAGAGTGCCTGGAACACGGAAGCATTGTTCGACATGTTCCTTCATGGATTATCGGTTGTGGTCAAAGATGAGCTTACAGCATGATCTTGCAGCTTGGGAGCTGCGCATGGACGTTGACTCCCTAATAGTCTTCCATCCGGATCGATGGGCAGCTTCAAGAACGCAGGAGGGCTTGTTCGCCCTCGATTCCTACCTCGCCTTTGAAAAATCCCGGAGACCCCCGAAGTTGACATGTTCGAGTGAACCCGACGACACTCAGATTTCTCTCGGGAATAAGGGGGCTGCCGAGTCGCCTCCTTCAAAGTCCAGGTACCTGGACAAGGCTAGATTGACTCTGGCTGAGCGCTTACACCGACTCCACACCCAGAGCTGTCTATATTGCGGAGCTACGGGACATTTCGTAGCTAACTGCCCATTAAAAAAACAGGCTCCTCAAGAAGGGGCTAGTACTCTGGTGGGCCTTATGGAGAACTTTCCCTCTCCCCTTACTCGCACCCCTTTCCATACCATCCTGCTGTGGGGGAACCAGTTGAAATCTCTTTAGGTCCTCATCGACTGTGGGGCCAATGAGAGTTTTTTTGGACGCTACCGTGGTGTACGAGCTGGGCATCCCCACTCAGCCCTTCTCCATTTCCATGGATGTCAGAGCACTGTATGGGCGCTCTATAGGCCGGATCACTCACAATACAACTCCCATCAAACTGCGAGTGTTGGGGAACCACAGCGAGGCAATCCAATTTGTGCTGATTAAGTCTCCTCAGTTTCTCGTGGTATAGGGGTTCTCTTGGCTCCAGCAACACAATCACATCATAGACTAGACTGCTGGTGCCATTATGGGCTCGAGCCCGTTCTGCCACGCCCATTGTCTGAAGTCAGCGCAGCCTATCCCGGGACAACTTCCTGCGGGCTCAGAAGTTGCCCCGAACTCCGTCATTCCTGCGGAGTACCAGGACCTCCGGGAGGTGTTCAGTAAGGCACGGGCCACGGCGGTGCTTCCGCCGTACCGACCCTATGACTGCGGGATTGACCATCTCCCAGGCACCACTCCGACCCCGGGGACGACTGTACTCTCTGTCGGGTCCAGAGACCAAGGCTATCGAGACCTACACTGAGGACTCCCTAGCTGCAGGGTTCATTCGTCCTTCTGCCTCCCCTGCCGGCACAGGGTTCTTCTTTGTGGAGAAGAAGAACAAAACCATGCGCTCGTGCATCGACTACCGAAGCCTCAACGACATCGCAGTGAAGATCCGCTACCCACTACAACTCATCTCCTTGGCCTTTGAGCCGCTCCAGGGGGCACCGTGTTCTCCAAGCTGGACCTATGGAACGCCTACCACCTGGTGCAGATACGGGATGGAGCGAGTATCTGGTCATTCCATTTGACCTTACCAACTCCCCAGCTGTGTTCCAGGCTCTGGTTAATGATGTTCTCCGTTACATGTTGAACCGGTTTGTCTTCATCTACCTCGATGACATCCTCATATTCTCACGCTCTACCCAAGAACACGTGCTCCACATCCGGCAGGTTCTCCAACGTCTCCTGGAGAACCAGCTTTTTGTGAAAGCGGAGAAGTGCGGAATGGGATCGCTCCACTATCAGATGGAGATAACTGGATGTTTGTGCCTGATGCTGTCCGCTCCTCGGTCCAGGAGTGGGCCAAGTCCTCCAGGCTTGCCTGCCACCCGGGCCCCGTCGGACCTTGGCTTTTGTGCGACAACGCTTTTGGTGGCCTACCATGGTCCTGGACCTCTCTGTGTTCGTCGCCGCCTGCACGGTCTGTGTGCAGAACAAGACTCTTCAGCAAGCCCCAGCTGGTCTTCCTCAACCACTGTCTGTCCCTCACCGTACCAGGTCTCACATATACCTGGAATTCGTCACGGGTCTTCCCCCGTCTGATGGCAACACCGCCATATTGACAGTAGTGGATCGGTTTTCCAAAGCAGCACACTTCATTCCTCTTCCCAAGCTACCCTCTGCCAAAGAAACAGCCCAGCTCATGGTGCAGCATGTCTTCCGTAAATTTAACAATTCTATTCGTATTTATGGATGGAAAACATGTTTGTTATTAAGACACATGAAAGTTCACATATTCCAGAAGGCATTTCTGCCAAAAAATGCATTTTGATAAAAAAACACTTTTTACTTCAAATGCTGCTCCTTTCTGGAAATGACGTGCGACATTTCCAGAAACGAGTCACATTTAACATGGTGTCGTTTTGCTCTTTTGATTAGTCAAGGATATACCTATTTGGTTCTGACTTCTGACACCATGTTTTGTACTGTGTTTATTCGATACAAGAGCACGGTAATGTTGATTAGAAAGTCTTTACTTCAGCTTCACTATGTAGCATGCATACAGCTCCATTCAGTGCATAGTAAGTAATACCTAACTTGGCTCACTCGTACTATGTAGTATCACACTTAGATACACATAACAGCACCGCCATCTATTGGCTTGGCGACATCTCGTAACAAACAAATGGGTCGAATACTTACTGACAAGACATTTCAGCTTTTCATTTGTAAATTCATTTGTAAAACTTTTGAAAAACGTAATTCCACTTTGACATTAATGGGTATTGTGTGCAGGCCAATCACCAAAAATTTACATTTAATCAAGTTTAAATTAAATTTGGTGTGAATAGTTTCTGAAGGCACTGTAATACTGTGGAACATTTGGTCCTCTGTAGCTCAGTTGGTAGAGCATGGTGCTTTCAATGCCAGGATAGTACGTTTGATTCCCGTGACCACCCATAACCTGTCTAGCCCCGGGGTGCCGCTAGCGGCACACCCCCCCCCACCCCCACTGAAAAGGCAGAGCCGCGAAATTCAAAAAAAATTTTTTTTTTAAATATTTAACTTTCACACATTAAAGTCCAATACAGCTAATGAAAGACACAGATCTTGTGAATCCAGCCAACATGTCCGATTTTTAAAATGTTTTACAGGGAAGACACAATATGTAAAGATGTAAATCTATTAGCTAAATACATTAGCATAATCCACCATCTTTTCTTTGTCCACCAACACCAGTAGCTATCACCAATTCGGCTAAACTAAGATATTGATAGCCACCAACCAAGAAAAAACCTCCTCAGATGACAGTCTGATAACATATTTATGGTATAGGATAGGTTTTGTTAGAAAAATGTGCATATTTCAGGTAGATGTCATAGTTTACAATTGCACCCACCGTCACAAATGGACTAGAATAATTACAATGAGCAACGTGTTTACCTAACTACTAATCATCAAACATTTCGTAATAATACACAGCATACACTAATCGAAAGACACAGATCCTGTGAATACAGACAATATTTCAGATTTTCTAAGTGTCTTACAGCGAAAACACAATAAATCGTTATATTAGCATAGCACATGTGCAAACATTACCCCAGCATTGATTCTAGCCAAAGAGAGCGATAACGTAAACATCGCCAAAATATATTAATTTTTTCACTAACCTTCTCAGAATTCTTCAGATGACACTCCTGTAACATCACATTACAACATACATATACAGTTTGTTCGAAAATGTGCATATTTAGCCACCAAAATCATGGTTAGACAATGAGAAAAGTAGCCCAGCTGGTCAGAAAATGTCGTGCGCCATATTAGACAGTGATCTAGTCGTATACATAAATACTCATAAACGTGACTAAAAAATATAGGGTGGACAGCGATTGATAGACAATTTAATTCTTAATACAATCGCGGAATTACATTTTTAAAATTATCCTTACTTTTCAATACAGTTTGCGCCAAGCGAAGCTACGTCAAAAAAGATGGCGTCCTAAGCCACTAACATTTTTCGACAGAAACACGATTTATCATAATAAATTGTTCCTACTTTGAGCTGTTCTTCCATCAGAATCTTGGTCAAAGAATCCTTTCTTGGGTCTAATCGTCTTTTGGTCGAAAGCTGTCCTCTTGCCATGTAGAAATGCACATTGCGTTCGGCATGAACTGGAACGGTGCCCAGAGATTCACAGTGGCTCAGAAATAAATGTCCCAAAATCGCACTAAACTGATATAAATTGCTATAAAACGCTTTAAATTAACTACCTTATGATGTTTTTAACTCCTATAACGAGTAAAAATATGACCGGAGAAATATAACTGGCTACACTAATGCTTGGAAAAACAGTAGGTCGGTGTCCTCCGCGCGCCTGACGCACCAAGAAAAGAGTTCCTACCTACAGGATTTTTTCATTTATAGTGGCTGTGATTGGGCAATCGATACCATTCAAAGCGTCATCACGTAAAGGCATCCAGGGGAAGACGTAAGCAGTGTCCGTATACTCATAGGAATAACAGTGGCCTTAAAACTGACTCCAGAACAGGGGCCAAAATGTGTGAAATCTGACTCCATGTCAGGGAAATTGCTGTAGAATTAGTTCTGTTCCACTCAGAGACAAAATTTCAACGCCTATAGAAACTATAGACTGTTTTCTATCCAATAATAGTAATAATATGCATATTGTACGATCAAGAATTTTGTAGGAAGCCGTTTCAAAAATTACACGATTTCCATAAATAGTGACAACAGCACCCCCTAGCCTTAACAGGATAAGCAAAGTGTATGCATGCTTTAGATAAAAGCGTCTGCTAAATGGAATATATATTATTTATTTTTAGGGATAATGTACTGTACATGTATTCTGAGGAAATCAGGGATCAAAGTATCCCCCTGAGTATATCCCTGAAAAAAATGGCAACTTGATATCTGCTAAACTAAACATTAAATTCAAAATAGCGTTCAAAAGTGCAACCTGTCAAGGACAGTTGCAAAATAATAAGGGCTTGTTTGTATTGGCTGGGTGGCACAACACAGAGCAGAACACACACACACTAACAACAATCACTAAATAATTTAATTCCACCACTTCTCTTGCTATTCCTCCCTCTCTCTCTCTCTCACTCACTCACTGAGGCCCCTGCACACCCTGTTTTGCATTTGAATCATCTCAAATCGGGGAAATCACTTCGCTCCACCCAGTTTCTCTCGTGTTTATAAAAACACAAAGTTTCCAAGTAGCCTGCAATTAATTTATATTTGGGTATGGCGGGTGAACGTCTCAATACCCTGGCTCAGTGCCCTTCCGCAGGATTTCTGTGGAGTTTAGTGCCCCGTTTCCATAGCGCCACCTGATTGAGTCTTTAATGGCTTCCTCTGTTGGGCAGATTTAAGGTCTGCGTTCCAAATGGCACGCTATTCGTTATGTAGTCCCGGAACTAGTACGCAAAATGTGTGCCCTATTTAGCAAATAGGGTGCCATTTGGAATGTAGACGAGGAGTAACATCTGTAAGGTCGGACTGGGCGGGAACACAAGCAGTGCCCTGCTCTCTCTCTCTCTCTCTCTCTCTCTCTCTCTCTCTCTCTTTCTCTGTTACCCTCATCTGTGATGCAGTTAAAGAGAGATATCTGACTTTTCTGTGGCCTGGGAAGATGACGTTCTCCATTATAAAAAGAACTGACTCAAATGAAAAATGAGAGCCGGCCCTAAACTTTGCCACTGGTGTGTGGATTAGGTTAGGGTGCCTCAGAGGGGAATAGGGTTCAAGTGTCTGATGTTGGGGAGGGTAAGAAAGGGAAACACCAGTAGCCAGGCCCTTTCTTGTGATAAAGTCACACAGAGTGTTAATGTCAAGTGTAGTTAGTGTTTAAGTCAAGTGTGCTTCCTTAACTCACATAAATGTGAGAACAAGCCTTTAAAGATGAGTAGGCCACATATACTGCACAGTAGCTGTAGCCTGGTCCCTGAACTGTTTGAGCTGTTTTACAATAACAATTTTACAGTTGCTAGACAATGAAAATGATCATAGCAGTTGGCAAGACAGCACAAATATATCTGGGATCAGGCTAGAGTAGCTGAGGTTATATTAGAAGAGAACACATTGATTGAAGCATGCTTATATTGTAGGCCTAAGAGAAGGCAGAACAATGTGCATCTGCAAAGCTGCACCACCAGACTTGAAACAAAAAACTCACTAAAAACTGAATCTTTGGCCAAAACCACTACAAAGGGCCTGCTAATCTGTCAGTTTAAAGGAGGATAAAACAGGAGATTTGAAGTAAGGTAAAACTCCCAGTGAGAGAAACAGGCTTAAACAGAGCAGAGCAGAGCGGCGAGCATTTATTTGCGTTTGAATTTGATTTGGCTAATTATGAGGAATGGGAGATAAGACATGGGTAAACACAGCTTTGGAAAAGAAGGCCTCCACTGAGATGAAACACACACACACAAACACAAACACACACACGTATGCACACACATCTACGGACGTACACACACACGCACACACAGACTCGTAAGCACACATATACACACACACACACACACACACACACACAAACACACAATTAATCAACATTTGACTCTCTGAACAGTACAGGTCTCGGCGATCCGCTCCATTGCCTTTCTTGTAAGCAGCGACTGACACATGAAAGCAGTGAAATTTACAGCCTGTTAGGAGATTACACCGTCAGCGATACTTCTGTTGTTTGGATTTTTTTGGGGCCCACTGCAATCTTCCTCTGTTCTTCAGAAACACAATTAGTCAGAATAAGACCACTTCTGGTCACTTTAGATTCCTCTTTTCCCAGTGCCTGCTTCACCAACTTCTACACCTCAAACGGGTCTCCCAGACATGCTTCAATATTCAACAAAAGCATCTCAACAAGAAAGAAATCATTATCTGACATATACGAAGATCTATACTCCACTCCAACTTTAGATAATTTCCTTTTTGTTCCATTCTTCTACACTACTGTTGTCCATTCATCTTCAACAACTTTGCTCAACACGCTGCTCGATTCAACCCCGGCATCCACTTCCGCCATCTCTCCGATGAGTTGGGTCTGTTCGCAATATGAATGTTGAATGCGAAGGGGGTGTGTCATCTACCATCATTCACTTCCCATCATTCACTTCTGGAAGTTCACTCGAAAGACGAGTGAACCATTCCTTCACCTCGTTTTGCTAGAACATCTCAAATCAAGTGTTATTTGTAACATGCGTCGTAAACGCCAAGTGTAGACTAACAGTGAAATGTATACTTACAGGCCCTTCCCAACAAAGCAAAGAGAAAAATAAAACATTTTTGAAAAATAATAACCCAAAGAACAAATACACCATGAGTGCATTTAGTAGGGGTAAAGTGACTAGGCAACAGGACAGATAATAAACAGTAGCAGCGGCGTATGTGATGAGTCAAAAAGGGTCAAAGCAGATCATCCGGGCTATCAGGAATCAATGTAAGACCCAAGTGCAGACCGTGTGAAGTAACAATGTTTATTGTAACACCAGGGGCAGGCAAATGACAGGTCAAGGCAGGCCGGCTCAGGGTCCGGGACAGGCAGAGTTCAGTAATCCAGAGGTGGAGCAAAGGTACAGGACGGCAGGCAGGCTCAGGGTCCGGGACGGGCAGAGTGGTCAGGCGGACGGGTACAAGGTCAGGACAGGCAAGGGTCAAAAACCAGGAGGACGAGAAAAAGAGAGGCAGGGAAAAAGACAGGAGCTGACAGGATGAACACTGGTAAGCTTGACAAATAAGACAAACTGGCAACAGACAAACAGAGAACACAGGAATAAATACACAAGAGATAATGGGGAAGATGGGCGACACCTGGAGGGGAGTGGAGACAAGCACAAAGACAGGTGAAAGATCATGGCGTGACACGGGCAGCTATTTGGTTAACTATTTAGTGTTCTTATGGATTGAGGGTAGAAGCTTTTCAGAGTCCTGTTGGTTACAGACTATGGGTTAATCTGTAGCATTTGCAATGTCTTTCAAAAGGAGATTTTTGTCAATTCTGAATGTGATGAATCAGATTCTGACAGTGAGGAGCTGCCCCCCAACCTTGTGGCCATTGAGAACCCTGAATCTGAGGACCCCTTGCCCACCAACGAAGTCCCAGGTCCCTCTGAAAATGCTGGTGGTGATGGAGGCAGACCAACAGTAGGTGAAGTACAGGGGGTCTGCGGTAGCTGGAAGGCAGCCATTTCACCCCTCCTGGCCCTGATGTTGGCTTTGATGAGTCTCAGTCTGGAGTGCAAAGGCCCTTGCCATCTCCCTCTGAGGCAGAGTGCTTCAAGCTGTTTCTGACAGTGGGGCTGATGGGAGACTTAGTGAAGGAGACCAATCACTATGCCTTGGAGCTACAGGAAAAGAGAGATGCACAAGGGAAGCTGGACCACCTTATGGAGAGAGAGAAAGATCAAACCACACTGTGTGCTTGACTATAATCACAAAATGGGGGCTGTGGATAAGGCAGACATGATAAACAGCTTTGTGGCATGCGCTCGGAAAACCACCAAGCCGTATAAGAATATAGTTTTTCTATCTGATCGACACTGCTGTCCTAAATGGCCACATAGTTCACCGCCAGCTAACAAGTCAGATGATTACTGAACAAGGTCTTTTGTACTTGGACACACAGTTCACATACAAATCAAATACAGTTCCATTATATCTCACACACACCTCTCCACTTCCTCACTCCCTTCTCCAAACAATATGTTGCTAGCATAGATCCATGATGTTGGCAAATTATGTTCAATATCGTTTGTGTGTGTGGTTTCTGTAAGTACAGAATAAAGAGGAATTATTAGTATTCACAAAACAATATCAGGATATAGCAATAAAACAATAAAAATAACAAGTTGCATTGACAACATGACAATTGAATGAATGAGATAAGAAACAGTAACTGAAGAGCTCCAAAAGCTTTTAAAGAGCTTTTCAAAAATAAAACTGTTGTTTGAAAATAATTTGAAACCGACAAGTTGAAACACAGCCTAAAGATATTTAGCAGGCAGCATGCCTTGGTTTGAGCGCAGCGCGGTTTGTGGCATGCACTTGGGAACTGTCCTGTTGCATAACAATCACATTTTGGAACAGTGAGCACGTTCGTCTAATTCGCTCCACTATGTCCATCCGAATCATGCGAAAAAGGAGTGTGCAGAAAAAGCTGAGCCAGCCAAGGCTTGACATTGAAAGTCTGGGTGACTCCTGCAAACAGCAACACCTCCAAACTGTTCTCAGTGCAGAACTGCCCAAAAAATATCTTGAGGATATTGAAACACACTGGAGAATGCTCAAGTTCACCATCCTGCAAGAATACCCTCGGCTATAAGACAAAAAAAACACAAGGACTGGTTTGATAAGAATGACTCAGAAATTGAACAGCTCATTGACACCAAGTGGAGAACATCCTGTGCCTGGCAGAACGATATCAACTGCAAGGCCAAAAGAGAATCTCACGGCAGAGCGAAGGCAGATGTCCAACGCCGCGGGAGGGAACTTAAAAACAAATGGTGGACAGAAAAAGCAGCTGGCAGACTCTTCTTTGACACCACACATGTGGTGTACATACCCAGTTACTGTGGCTTAAACCCCCTTCACTCCAAATATGGGCTAAAGATGCTGAAAGAAGACAAATAAATCAAATTTCGGTGGAAAGAGCACCTTGAGGAGCTCCTATCAACAGAAGCACAAAAGTTGAGATGGAGGTCATCAATCACATCCCACAGCGACCCACAAAGGAGGACATGGGAGAACCACCCAGCCTACAGCAGGTGTAAGATGGCATCAGGAAGATGAGGAACAACAAAGTCCAAATCCTGTACAGAACATACGGCAACATTCAACCTCAACAGATTCAAGGCCAAGAGCAAAATCACCAACAATTCCATTGTGGAGCTCCAATATGCAGATGAGAATGCCATCACTGCCCACTCGGAAGAGGACCTTCAGTGCATCCTGTATGCTTTCGCAAAGGCAGACATGCTGCTGGGTCTGGCCCTGAACATAAAAAAGAGCCAAATCCTTCACCAATCATTGCCTGATAATTTTTTTAAACAAAATACCTACAAAATATACACCCGCCCCAGCAATATATGTTGACAATACCACTCTTGAAGGAAAAAGGAAACCGCACACTGCTCTTGATAGTATCACTGGTCTTTAATAAGCTTACGTATCGGCCTCACGACCTTCGTTGTTCAATTGTTGCCATGCACCTGCAAATAAGATTGCTCAGATTTGCGAGTGCCTTTTGAATTGTGACAATACCACTCTTGAAAATGTGGGCCACTTTCCCTACCTTGGAAGCCTTCTCTCCTCCAAAGCCGACATTGACGCAGATATAAACCACCGCCCAAGCTGTGCCAGTGGATCCTTCTCAAGAATGAGGAAAAGAGTCTTCCAGGAATATGACATCCAAGGCAGAACTAACTAAAATCCTGGTCTACAAAGCAGTAGTGTTCCCCTCCCTACTATATGAGTCAGAAACATGAACCACATACTGATCCTTAAAGCCCTGGAGACGCCCCACCAAAGTTGCCTCCGCAACATCATGAGGATCAGCTGGGAAGACAAACGCACCAACACCAGTGTCCTGGAGGAGGCAAACATTAACAGCATCACCACCACCATCACTCAACACCAGCTCTGATGGACTGGCCATGTTGTCATGATGCCCAACTTTCGCCTAGTGAAACAGGTCCAAACCCACAACTAAACACAGGACAGCGGCCCTCTAGAGGACAAAAGAGGCGGTACAAGGACAACCTAAAAACAAACCTCAAAAACTGCCACATGAACATGTCCAGCTTAGAGGACATGGAGGAGAAGAAGGTCTTTGCCGTGCCGCTGAGGACAAGCAGCAACTTCGAAAGGAGAGACTTCACCAAGAAGGCCAAACCACCACCACCACTGACCCTTGCCCATATTGCACCAAAATATGTGGCTCCCGGATCAGCCTCTTCAGCCATCTGAAGAACAACAAGCAAGACCCACAAGGCAGACAATTAGACTCAACCCCAAGTGATAGCCGATAATGATGGTGTGTGTGTGTTCACTCCCCTTGCTCTTTTCTAGCTTGGTGTATCAAGCTGTGTGTCTGTGCTTGCGTGTACTTGCTCTATTCTTTGTTGATGTCAGGCCATGAGCTGTGTGGATATGTCTATGTCTCTGACTATCTGGATTAACCTTTCATTGCTACCCATCCCGGATCCGGGAGCATCCTCATCAAAAAAGCTGACTAGCATAGCCTAGCCTAACGCGACAGGGATATCATATAATATAATTTTCAGGAAATCACAAGTCCAATACAGCAAATGAAAGATAAACATCTTGTGAATCCAGCCATCATTTCCAATTTTTGATATGTTTTACAGCGAAAACACAATATGTATTTCTATTAGCTAACCACAATAGCCAAAGACTCAACCGCATATTTTCACCATGTTTCTACCGCATAGGTAGCTATCACAAAACCGACCAAATAGAGATATAATTAGACACTAACCAAGAAACAACTTCATCAGATGACAGTCTTATAACATGTTATACAATACATTTATGTTTTGTTCGAAAATGTGCATATTTGAGGTATAAATCATAGTTTTACATTGCAGCTACCATCAAAAATATCACCAAAGCAGCCAGAATAATTACAGAGAGCAACATGAAATACCTAAATACTCATCATAAAACATTTATGAAAAATACATGGTGTACAGCAAATGAAAGATAAACATCTTGTGAATCCAGCCAATATTTCTGATCTTTTAAGTGTTTTACAGCGAAAACACAATATAGCATTATATTAGCTTACCAAACACACAAATGCATTTATTAGCAGCAAAAGGTAGCGATCGCAAAAACCAGCAAAAGATATAAAATTAATCACTAACCTTGACCAACTTCATCAGATGACAGTCTTATAACATCAGGTTATACAATACACTTATGTTTTGTTCGAAAATGTGCATATTTAGAGCTGCAAATCGTGGTTATGCATTGTGAATATGTAGCATCGATTCACCAAATTGTCCGGAGCTATTTTGGACACTCACCTAATCTGACCAAAGAACTCATCATAAACTTTACTAAAAAATACATGTTGGACAGCAAATGAAAGATACACTAGTTCTTAATGCAACCGCCGTGTTAGATTTTTAAAAATAACTTTACCATAACAAACAGCTTACGTTATAGCGAGACAGCGCCCGCAAAAAGGGCGGATAATAGGACTAAACATTTTCCACAGAAATACGAAATAACATCATAAATTGTTCTTACTTTTGCTGAGCTTCCATCAGAATCTTGTACAAGGAGTCCTTTGTCCAGAATAAATCGTTGTTTGGTTTTAGAATGTCCTTCTCTCCTGTCGAATTCGCTCCACAAGGCTAGCCATGTGACGCGAACATGCCCATCTTCTCTTGACGCATAGAACGGAAAACTCCAAAAGTCCCATTAAACGTTGAATAAACTGCTGAAACTCGGTTGAAAAAACCTACTTTATGATGTTTTTCCAATATGTATCAAATAAAAACAAAGCCGGAGATATTAGCCGTGTATACCGAACGCTTATCATAAGACAATAGGGAGGTGCTTCCCGCGCCTAGGTAGAGAAAGGAAATTCTGGACACGTCATTCCAAGAGCTCTTGTTCGACCTCAGATCAAGCTAGACACCCCGTTCCACCTTCCACTGCCTGTTGACATCTAGTGGAAGGCGTATGCAGTGCATGCATATCCATAAATATAAGGCAATTCAATAGGCAGGCCCTGGAACAGAGCATCGTTTTCAGATTTTTCACTTCCTGTCTGGAAGTTTGCTGCAAAATTAGTTCTGTTTTACTCACAGATATAATTCAAACAGTTTTAGAAACTTGAGAGTGTTTTCTATCCAATAGTAATAATAATATGCATATTGTACGATCTAGAATAGAATACGAGGCAGTTTAATTTGGGCACGATTTTTTCCAAAGTGGAAACAGCGCCCCCATATTGACAAGATTAAGGTGTGTGTGTCTGTGCAAAAATGACTGTCAGATAGCATCATTAGTGTGCGTAAGGATCCTCTGAGACCTAAGAGACCTCTATCCTTTCCTCAACAACAGCCTATCTCTACAGGGTCTCTCCCTAGAGTCTCTCTAGTTCCTCTGGTCCTGCTAATAGATCCAGCATTGCACAGCTGGTAGCCATTGACCACAGCTCGCCTTGCTGCCTGCCGCACAACATCAAAGACAAAACATCCACCAGGGACAGGTTATTTTAATTAGCCCCCACCCTCCCTCTAAACACACATGCATGTGCACACAAATTCAAACACACACACATAAAGACAACACACACATACACACACCAGCCACCCCCACCGGCAGTACCCACCTATCTTAGTGAGAGATCAGTGGTATGGGACACAATCCCTCTGGTTCCTCTTACCCTCCTGGGGTTTGTTTTAGAGAAATAAAATAAAATGTTTTTTAGGTCAAAGTCGTAAAGTTGACCCCATGGGTAACTAGGGAGGGGCTACGGGGTCATTGCATGGGCACTATGGGCCCACTGGGTCACAGCTGGATGGGGTTGCTGTTTTGGGCAGCACAGTGGTACAGTGACCATTAGCGGATCCAAATTCTCAAGGCGTTCAAAACTACATAAAACACAGCTATACTTTTGCAATATTGCATACATTTGTTATCTATAATTAACTTATGAACAAACATTCCTTGAATTACCATACACAATATCTATCACCATCTTTATGTAAAAGGGTGGTAATCATAAAACCTGTGGCACAGCCATAGACAAACACAAGGTATTCAATAGAATAAAGGAAAAAACTATTGACAAGAAAAACAGCCATACATTTGCAATTATATTTCTTTTCCTTCCTTGAATTACCATCAAACATCATTGTGTTCTACTACAGTATCCATGACCATCTTTATTCAATACTGGAACTTCATTTGAAGATAGAAAAAGGATGTAGTCGTGGCCAAAAGTTTTGAGAATGACACATATATTAATTTCCACAAATTTTGCTGCTTCAGTGTCTTTTTCAATGTTTTTGTCAGATGTTACCATGGAATACTGAAGTATAATTACAAGCGTTTCATGTCAGGATTTGGCCAGGATTGTTCCGGTTTTGGTCACTAGATGCCCCCATTGGGCTTTTTTGACCCTTTTGTTTTCCCTTATTTCCAGTTATTATTTGCACCTGTCCCTCGTTTCCCTTGTATGTATTTAAACCCTTAGTTTCTCAGTTCTTTGCTCTGTGTTTGAATGTTAGCACCCAGCCCATGCCATGAACTTTTGTTGCTCCAGTTGGATTCTCTTGAGGTACTCTGTTTTTGCTCTCGTTTATTTATTTATTTTTGATTTTTTTTAAAGTTTTTTTCCCTGCTGTACTTACCACTTTTGTGGATTTACCTTGTGACTTGGAGGATATACCTTTTTTCTCTTGGAATTACTTTTGACGTTGTGGATTTATATTTTTGCCCGAAGTACTTTCCTTTTTATTTTATTAAAACACTGTATCAAGTACTGCTGTGTCTGCCTCATCTTCTGGGTTCTGCCGACTATTAGTGGCTCAGTTTGCTAAGTGACTGTTTCTCTCACCGGTGACCCGAGTTTGTAACCGGGTCCTGACAGTTTCATAAGTGTCAAAGGCTTTTATTGACTATTACATGAAATTGATGCAAAGAGTCAATATTTGCAGTGTTGACCCTTCTTTTTCAAGACCTCTGCAATCCGCCCTGGCATGCTGTCAATTAACTTCTGGAACACATCCTGACTGATGGCAGCCCATTCTTGCATAATCAATGCTTGGAGTTTGTCAGAATTTGTGGGTTTTTGTTTGTCCACCCGCCTCTTGAGGCTTGACCACAAGTTCTCAATGGGATTAAGGTCTGGGGAGTTTCCTGGCCATGGACCCAAAATATCAATGTTTTGTTCCCCGAGCCACTTACATATCACTTTTGCCTTATGGCAAGGTGCTCCATCATGCTGGAAAAGGCATTGTTCGTCACCAAACTGTTCCTGTATGATTGGGAAAAGTTGTGTTGGTACCATTCTTTATTCATGGCTGTGTTCTTAGGCAAAATTGTGAATGAGACCACTCCCTTGGCTGAGAAGCAACCCAACACATGAATGGTCTCGGGATGCTTTACTGTTGGCATGACACAGGAATGATGGTAGCGCTCACCTTCTCTTCTCCGGACAAGCTTTTTCCCGGATGCCCCAAACAATCGGAAAGGGGATTCATCAGAGAAAATTACTTTACCCCAGTCCTCAGCAGTCCAATCCCTGTACCTTTTGCAGAATGTCAGTCTGTCCCTGATGTTTTTTGCTGGAGAGAAGTGGCTTCTTTGGTGCCCTTCTTGACACCAGGCCATCCTCCAAAAGTCTTTGCCTCACTGTGCGTGCAGATGCACTCACACCTGCCTGCTGCCATTCCTGAGCAAGCTCTGTACTGGTGGTGCCCCGATCCCGCAGTTGAATCAACTTTAGGAGATGGTCCTGGCGCTTGCTGGACTTTCTTGGGCGCCCTGAAGCCTTCTTCACAACAGTTGAACAGCTCTCCTTGAAGTTCTTGATGATCTGATAAATGGTTGATTTAGGTGCAATCTTACTGACATCAATATCCTTGCCTGTGAAGCCCTTTTTGTGCAAAGCAATGACGACGGAACGCGTTTCCTTGCAGGTAACCATGTTTGACAGAGGAAGAACAATGATTCCAAGCATCAGCCTCATTTTGAAGCTTCCAGTCTGTTATTTGAACTCAATCAGCATGACAAAGTGATCTCCAGCCTTGTCCTCGTCAACACTCACACCTGTGTTAACGAGAGAATCACTGACATGATGTCAAGCTGATCCTTTTGTGGCAGGGCTGAAATGAAGTGGAAATGTTTTTGGGGGATTCAGTTCATTTGCATGGCAAAGAGGGACAAAAAGAGGGAATTCATCAGATCACTTCATAACATTCTGGAGTATATGCAAATTGCCACCATACAAACTGAGGCAGCAGACTTTGTGAAAATGTATATTTGTGTTTTTCTCAACTTTTAGCCACGACTGTACATTTGGCTTTAGTGCAATTGACAACCATTCGATAACACCTTCTATTGAATGACTTTTGTTCAACCATTGAATCGAATGAACAAAAGCAGCGAGCCCACACATGAGGTACATAACTGGTCAAAGTCAAGATTGATGATTGATGATACACACACCATATGAGAATAGTGTTAACGTAGATATCTCCATGTATTTACATAATACTTCTTCCAGCAAAGGAATATAACATTTAGTCCAACAAAATGTAGAGACAGCGAGCAAACAGAGCAGGGCCCGGATTCACAAAAGCATCTTAAGGCTAAGTTCATTGTTAGAACCTTCATAGAAACATTGTTAAATCTCAGAGAATTTTCCAAAATCCATCGTTACTGAAGTTGCACTTAAATGCTTGTTATTTACCGACTGCATCAGACCATTCATAGAACAGCTAAGTGCAACGTTAGATGTGTTTTTCCTTACCACGTCACTTTATACACAGAAGATCTCCGCTAAACATAGAATGAAGATATTTATCTGTCTCTCTGTGACCGCCAATAACTTCACAACGAAGTTGATTACAAATACAAAGTTGCCAATGGCTTTGCAATTGTTACAAACAAGCAAAGGATCAAATGAAAACCGAGAAGAATGCATTAAAAGACAAATAGCCTACCTACAGTATAGGCTACATAGGCCTATATATTTCAATGATTGTGATTGCCTTTCTTTCGATCATATCAGTATCGACACGCCTCAACAAAGCACTTATTAAACTTTCTCTCTGCGTGGTATTTTGGGCAACATGCTACATCTTTGGCTGTTGTAGGAAAGATGCATTGTTAAAACACTTGTAAGCCTAAATTTCCTCGCTATCGGGAAACCGGGTCCATGTCTGCTATGTACAGTAAGCCTTCATTTACGTTTTTTAAAAGTAATCTACAGTCAAATGTACACATGTACACACCATGAGGACAATGCATCATCCCTAATCCATCATCTAAAAAAATACAATGTTTAACAAAAACATAATTGGCACCTGCTTTAGCGCACACTAAGGCCACTTTGAGAAGCATGTAGGTTCATTAAAAATCACCAGGACATGGGAGTTACAGTAGATGATGAACATTAGTTCTGTTCAAATATCACCATTCCATCCATCCAGAGGAGAGAAAATGTGTCAAAATAAATGTAGGAAAGAATATAGGAAGATTCAGTCTACACACACTCTCACAGACGTACCCCACCGACCCATCTCCGACCCCCTTTGTGGTTCTGACTGAGGCCCCTTCTCCTTCTTTGATGTGTAATGCAGTGGTGGGGAGTTGGGGGGAGAGGACTAGGACCTGTTGGAGCCTGCGGGGTAACCCTAGATCCTAGATGGAAAGCACCCCGGTGTCTAGAGCAAGGGGCTGGGGTTGAGGCTAGGGTTGGAGGGGGGGAGGGTGTCTAGGGCTGGGGTTGCGGGTGTCTGGGGCTGGGGCTGCTAAGGCCTATGCTGTCTCTACACAGCATCAGAAGGAAAATAGCACACTGTAGTAACAGAACCATCCCGTATCATGCAAGCCAAACCAGGCCAGACCAGATGTGCGTGTGTGTATGTGTCCAGACATCAATGATAAGTGTGTGTGGACCATTGACGAATATAAACCTTGGATTGCTGATGCTATGTATTGGCCATTGAGAGGCTTTGAAGCCACCAGTCGGCCATATTGGCACTCCCAAGTAGGAGCAGTCCTCCATAGGAATGAATGGAATTCTACAGTATTTCAATGAAATGTTTCAAGGACAAAATTACATGTATTTAAGTATTTTTGTTGTTGTTGTGTGGACAGTAACATTAGAACTCTCTTAAGAAAATACTTCAAGGAAAATGTGTATATATATTTCAAGGTTTTATTTAAAAGTATGCATTAAAGTGCCTGTAATATAATAAACGTGTCAAAATCGAATGTAGACATTAATAAATGCATTTCTATAGCTTCCAATATCTTTTTTACAATTGAGGAGGGGTAACAAGATGGCTGCACGGTGGCTTCAATACAGCGCCCCCTGTCAGTCATCCAGGGTATATACACAAAATTGGTGTGGACCCCCGGGAGGTGTAATGGTGTAGTTATGAGTGTACAGGAATGCCTTTGGTGTGCTTTCCCATGTGTGTCCTTATGCCTCAGCATGTAACAACATGTATGTAGATGTGTGTGTCCTGGTCGTGTGAGTCTGCGTTCATTTCAGCGTGCGTGAGTCCCTATGTATGTGTGTGTGCTGCTCACGTGAGTGATGTGTCAGCATGAATGCGTGTGTGAGACCACCCTCAGGTGCATCAGCTCCCCAGCCACACAGGTGCAGACCTTGAACACTTCTCTTATTACCCCCCCCCCCCCCCCCCCCCACAGATGAAAGCAAGGTGATCGTCAACACCCTAAAACAGGACATGTATGCTCCGTCTCCCCCTCATGGGTTGAAACTATAGTCGTTCGTTTCTGTACCTAAAGAAGAACACAGGCTGAACGCCCCAAGTGCAGCTGGGAGCAAGGGCCATGACACACACGCATTCCACTAGTCTTCCATAGGAGAACTATGGTGGAGGAAGCCCTCTTGATGTCTATGAGGCCCATAAAAACAGGCCTGTAATTTGGTTAGCTAGCGAGCCCAGGAGCTATTACTAACTTCTGTTCCTGTAGTGTAGGGTAACTAAGGGATAGGTTTATCCATACGTTGTATGCATGGGGCTGTGTCCTACATGGCAGTGCACTACTTTTGACCAGAGCCCTGTGTGTGTGTGTGTGTGTGTGTGTGTGTGTGTGTGTGTGTGTGTGTGTGTGTGTGTGTGTGTGTGTGTGTGTGTGTGTGTGTGTGTGTGTGTGTGTGTGTGTGTGTGTGTGTGTTTTGAGGGGGGCCCAGAGGCAGATATAAAACAGGCAGGTGGGATCAATGGTAATCATTAATCATTGTTATCTTTGTTCGTTCGGATTTAATTAAGACATTCTAGGGACATTATATATTCCCTATCTTATCTGTTTTATCCCCTATGTTTGTCTATAATATTTGCATCACATATACTGTCTATATAATACCTTTTGTGGGTTGGAATGAAGACCATAGAGATGCTATAATTAAATTATATGACAAAGACATTCAAAAGGATGAACTCTTAGATAAGATAGACAAGAAGAGCCTGGTATCATATCCATCTATCTAATCAATTTATTATAGATTTTAATCCCCATGTGTGTGTGTAACATCTGTACAGTATATAATACATGTTCCTATATGATATCCCCCTGAACAGACTCAGTATTCATCAGTTCAACGTCGTGTTACTGTGATTAATGTCTGTCACCATCTAAAGATACAGGAGAGCAACTGTATATGTAGTGGAGGTGGATTGACAAACTATGCTTGTCTGAGTGAGTAACCTTGTCGTAAGACCTGACGACTTCAAATGTTTTGTAACATCCAACCATCCAGCAGTGTAGAACACACAGTATCCAACACCTCTCCTAGGACATTATCTGCCAAAGAAACACATCAACACAAATAGTAATAATACATCCCTTTTAAATTGCTTCTCTTAAACCCCCCAAAATGAATCACTATTTAATTTCTCTGTGTAGATGAATTTGCCCATGCATTATCATTGATATAGGAAACACAGAAGGAGACCAATGAACTACATAATATGATACGGTCCGTCCACTCAAAATGATGTTGTCTCTACACACACACACACACACACACACACACACACATCGCATCCTCACTGTATTTTTCTAATCAATCTCTCCATATGGGGGGCAGAGGTCTCCTGATTCCAACTACCAGGCCAGGCCCAAAGCCTGGGGCATGGGTAGACAGGCGGCCCAGATAAGAAACCTACCGTACATTCAAAAAGTATTTACATGTATACCCCTTGAAATATTCCACATTTTGTTTTGTTACAGTCTGAATTCAAATTGGATTAAATATAGTTTTTTCTCACCCATCTACACACAATACCCCATAATGATATATGTTATTAGACAATAATTTTACATGTATTACAAATTAAATACAGCAATATTTACATAAGGATTCACACCCTGTAAGGGCTGTTGTCCTCCTCGTCCTCAGATGAGGAGAGGAGAGAAGGATCAGTGGACCAATACGCAGCATTCGGGAAATAAGCCATCTCTTCATTTGAAACGATGGCACTGTAGGTACTAGGCTGGGGCGGGGAGGTGGCGCCGGAAATACCGGACCGTGGAGGCGTACTGGCACTCTTGAGCATTGAGCCTGCCCAACCTTACCTGGTTGAATGCTCCAGGTCGCCCGACCAGTGCGGGGAGGTGGAATAACCCGCACCGGCCTATGTAGGCGAACCGGGGAAACCATGCGTAAGGCAGGTGCCATGTATGCCGGCCCGAGGAGACGCACTGGAGACCAGACACGTTGAGCCGGCCTCATGACACCTGGCTCAATACCCAATCTAGCCCTGCCAGTGCGGGGAGGTGGAATAACCCGCACTGGGCTATGCACTCGTACAGGAGACACCGTGCGCTCTACTGCGTAACACGGCGCCTGCCCGTACTCCCGCTCTCCACGGTAAGCCAGGTCTCCTACCTGCCCTTGGCCCACTACCTCTTAGCCCCCCCCCAATAAATTTTTGGGTGTTACTCACAGGCTTTTTGGGCTTCCGTGCCAGACTCGTTCCCTCATAACTCCGGTTCCTCTCTCCGGTAGCCTCTGCTCTCCTCAGTGCCTCCAGCTGTTCCCATGGGAGGCGATCCCTACCAGCCAGGATCTCCTCCCATGTGTAGCAACCTTTTCCGCCCAATATATCGTCCCAAGTCCATTCCTCCTTCTTTTCCTGTCTGTTACTCCGTTGAGCTCTCCCTTGCCGCTTGGTCCTAGTTTGGTGGGTGATTCTGTAAGGGCTGTTGTCCTCCTCGTCCTCAGATGAGGAGAGGAGAGAAGGATCAGTGGACCAATACGCAGCATTCGGGAAATAAGCCATCTCTTTATTTGAAACGATGGCAACACGAAAACAAAACACTTACAAAATTACAAAACAAGAAAACGACGTAGACGAAACCTGAACATGAACTTAACTAACTAAACGTAGAACTCACGGACAGGAAACAGACTACATCAAAACGAACGAACAGCCAAACAGTCCCGTATGGTACATACATCGACGACACAGGAGACAATCACCCACAAACAAACAGTGAGAACACCCTACCTAAATATGACTCTCAATTAGAGGAAAACGCAAAACACCTGCCTCTAATTAAGAGCCATACCAGGCAACCCAAAACCAACATAGAAACAGAAAACATAGACTGCCCAGCCAAAACTCACGCCCTGACCATATACACATACAAAAACAACAGAAAACAGGTCAGGAACGTTACACACCCCTGACTCAATACATGTTAGAATCACCTTTGGCAGTCACTAAGAGATCACAACTGGATTGGACAATATTTGCACATTTTTCTTTTTAAAATTCTTCAAGCTCTGTCAAGTTGGTTGTTGATCATTGCTTGTGTGTGTGTGTGTGTGTGTGTGTGTGTGTGTGTGTGTGTGTGTGTGTGTGTGTGTGTGTGTGTGTGTGTGTGTGTGTGTGTGTGTGTGTGTGTGTGTGTGTGTGTGTGTAGAGACCAGGCCATATTAGAATTGCAATTTATATAAAACATTTTACTCTTCTCAACAATATTGCAAAAATTACTTTAGATCGATTTCAATGGCAAAGCTATGTAAATTGCGTTTCTAATATGGCATTGCTGGTATGACCCTCTTGACTTTTCAACCGCCTGGTAGAGCTCTGTTATATTGACTCTGGCAGAACATTGTTTGAGAGTGGTGAGTGTGTATTAGGAGAAGTGATTGAGAATGTTTTTTTTTCTACTGGAAAGAGTAGAAGGGTTTTAGTTGAAGGAAACTGATTTTGGAGACAAGTGAAAGTAACAAAGTGAATGATAGCAATCAGATAGCAATCCAATAATGCAATATTTGAGTAAAACAGAGGGATTGAGCATTGGGACTGATATTCATTTAGAGGCTGCTCACTCTTCAAGGCCTGGTCCACTGCTCTCATGTTTATGTCATCTTTTGTTTGGATTAGGGATAACCTTTCCGTGGAACAATAGATAGCCGCCAGTATACACTGAACTCAAACAGGCTGTGAGAGACACAGGGGGGACATTTGGGACAGTTTGTACATAATTGCATGTCAATGCAACAGGCCAAAAAGAATAAGAATATGAGATAAGTGTTTACTTTAGACGGTGCCCAATTCAGCTATACGGGAGACCGTATCATCTGATATGTCTGAAATATAAATGTGTCTGAAGTATAATTATGTATACGCATGGGTTTATTAAGACTTCCTGCCCAAGATGCAGTAAACTTGATTAATGATTAAGCATTTTTAGGACTTATTCAAATGTAGCATTGTGAAAATTAAGTACATGTTTATTTTCTTTCTTCCAGGAGTGATGAAATGTCCGCTACCAAGTTTTTAAAAATGTTTATCAATGATTCTGTATCTCTCCCTTTGAAAGGGCTTCCTGAGACAGGTGCCTTGAGAGCTTCTTAGGGATAGCCGTCCCGTCAACAGGACACCTGTCGACAACATCCTTTGAAATTGGAGGGCGCGCAATTCAAATAAATAATTGTAATATTAAACATTTATGAACATACAAGTATCGGTTAAAAGCTTAAATTCTTGTTAATCTAACCGCATTGTCTGATTTACAATAAGTTTTACAGCGAAAGCATACCATGTGATTGTTTGAGGACGGTGCCCCTCATCAACATATTTTTCAACCAGCACAGGCTTCATAAAATCAGAAATAGCGATTAAATACATCACTTACTTTTGAAAATCTTCCCCTGTTTGCAATCCCGAAGGTCCCAGCTACAAGATGAATGGTCATTTTGTTAGATAAAATCCTTCTTTATATCCCAAAAAGTCTGTTTAGTTGGCGCCATCGATTTCAGTAATCCACTCGTTCAACATGCAGACAAAGGAATCCAAAAAGCTATCGCTAAACTTTGTTCAAACAAGTCAAACTACGTTTCTATATAATCCTCAGGTACCCTAAAATGTAAATAAACTATAATATTTCATACGGAAAGAAGTATGTTCAATAGAAAAGTAAAGTTAGCAGGCTGTCGCGCGTCAACAGACTGATTTTCCACTGTGACTCTTTGTACCAAATTCTTCCTCATTTTGGAAGAAACAAGCCTGAAACCTTGAACAAAGACTGTTGACCTCTAGTGGAAGCCATAGGAATTGCAATCTGGGAGCTAGAATTGCATAGGACCCATAGCTTTCCATTATAAGAGCCTGGGACCGCCATTTACTTTACTTTTTACGGTTGTGTCAATTGTGTTATAGTCTCATACATTATTTTAACATTTCTACAAACTTCAAAGTGTTTTCTTTCCAATGCTACCTGGCTTCTGGGCCTGTGCATATCCTGGCTTCTGGGCCTGAGTAACAGGCAGTTTACTTTGGCACATCAGTCAGGCGGAAATTCAGAAAAATAGACTGTAGCCCGAAGAAGTGCACGGATCCAGCTATTAAGGGACCTCCAAAATTAAGGCCTGGCCATTTTGTTTGTGTTTACCCTACAATTTTTGTTACACACATGCCAGCACCCACACACAACCCACCTGTTAATATTTCTTAGTGCTTAAAACTTCTTAAGGCTAGGGGGCAGTATTTTGACGTCCGGATGAAAAGCGTACCCAGAGTAAACTGTCTGTTACTCAGGCCCAGAAGCTAGGATATGCATATAATTGGTGGATTTGGATAGGAAACACTCTAAAGCTTCTAAAACTGTTAAAAAAGTATAATATAGTATAACAGAACTGATTTGGCAGGCGAAACCCCGAGGACAAAGGCGAAACCCCGAGGACAAATCATCCAGGGGTAAAAGAATTGAGGTCATAGGATTTCCTGACGGTTTTCTATGGGAAACCTGATTTATGACGAACCTGGTTGCAGTTCCTATGGCTTCCACTAGATATCGACAGTCTTTAGAAATTGGTAAATGTTTTTCTTTTGAGAAAAAAAGAAGTAGGGCTATTCATTCCATGGGTCACTCTGAATGTCCCTACTATTTTGGTGCGCATGAACAGGAACGTGCTTCAGTTGTTTTTATCCGGTATTAGAAACAGTTTGTCCCATCTTAAATTTTATTGATTATTTACATTTTATGATACCTGAGGTTGGATTAGGAACGTTGTTTGAAATGTTTGGACCAAGTTTACAGGTAACTTATTAGATACTTTGTAGTCATGTTTGGCGAGTTGGAACCGGTGTATTTCTGAATCAAACGCGCCAAATAAATTGACATTTTGGGGATATAAAGAAGGAATTTATCAAACAAAACGACCATTCATTCTGTCACTGAGACATCTGGGATTGCAAAAAGAAGATCTTCAAAGGTAAGGCATTTATTATATCGTTATTTCTGACTTTTGTGTCACACCTGCCTGGTTGAAAAATATTTTTCATGTGTTTGTATGCAGGGCGCTGTCCTCAGATAATCGCATGGTGTGCTTTCGCCGTAAAGCCTTTTTGAAATCTGACAGAGCGGCTGGATTAACAAGAAGGTAAGCTTTATTCTGATGTATTACACTCATATTTTCGTGAATGTTGAATATTGATATTCCTGTAGTTTGAATTTGGCGCTCTGAAATTTCACTGGATGTTGTCAAATCGATCCCGATAAAGGGATTGGCGCGTGAAGGGATCCATATTAATACTCTGTTTGATTTAGAAGTGTTTGGTTTTTCAAGTTAGAAAGGATGCTGTACACAAATAAAAGTTTATATTGCTAGAGTTTTGGTTGCATACATATAGATTCTCTTGATTAGAAGAAATGCACTGAAAAACCCAAATGTAAACCTGATATACAAAATGTTTAAGATGTTTGAAATATCTTTAAATAATGTCTGAGGTAAGGGAAAACAAACACTCACTTAATAGGGCTGACTGACCTCTGACCTCTGTTCTGACTTCCTCGTGAGGCCTGATCACCCTTACTAGGCAGACAGGAGACATTGTTTTTTTATGGGCTATGTAAAAACAAATAATTAAGAATAAGTTTATAATTTGTCAATAGTCCTATGTGTGATTCAGACCACGAGAAGGACAGAGAGAGAGAGAGCTGTCTCTAGTCTATTTTACCATTACCTTATGGGATACATTCCTTCCTTATGGAGTTATCAATAGATAATTATATTTGATTTATTATAATTTGTTTATTTTTGATTTAACAGGCAGTGTTGTTGTTTTTTTCTTTGGTCGCATGAATCACGATGTGAGTCATGTATCCAAAGGGGGAATTACTGGTCCCCTGTGGCCCTTTGGTAAATATATGAATTGATTTTATTCACATGCCTGCCTGTAAAAGAGAAAAAGATGCTGGTAATTTATGACAGTTACTTCAAATGAATGTAAGTTTTCACCACCTCGAGTGATAGATGTGTATTGCTGTGGTTGTTTTCTATTCTTTCCTTTGTTTTTGTCCTGCTTCCATAACAAGTTTCACCAGATTGGGTCTGCTGGATGGTCGTGATTCCTCCCTAAGGATTAGCCATCTGTCTCCCTGACCTGTAACGCAGCAGTGAGATCGCCAAGATGATAGGGGAGTATAAGCCAATTTGGGGAGGGGGGGGGGGGTTCAACTATGTATTGTTATCCTAAACTAAACTGTTGTTCTGGTCTGTCCTCTCTTGAGATAATGGCTGAGATGGTATCTAGATGCATGGAAGATAATTTGGCCGATGAACCTCAACACCCCCTCTAACCGCTTGAAATTTGTTCAAAAGTGCGGGAATGGCGTTCAGTAGGGTCCTTCACACCACTTCACTTCTACCGTGAGACCTGAGTCCGAGCCAGCAATCTGTACACAGCAGGCGAAGCTATCAACTGCCATTTATCTCATGCTTTTTCTCTCACGGAGTGCAACATGGGGTGCATGTGGAGTGAGCATGGAGAGAGATCCAAACCAACTCCTCTCATGCTGCTGGGGTACTGGTAGGGAAATGGACAAAGACATAATGACTGTAAAGGACAGTGGCGGCTCAGGTGAGAGACATTATCAAGGGCCGTCCACTTTGAACATGTGCCATTAAAAGGACAAACTGAAACACTATCTGAAGAAGAACATGAGATGCCAGGAGGAAGAATGAGCGCCGTGGAAGGGGGTGGTCAACCGTGCCCGTAATTGATTTAGACTTGTCTAAAATAGTTTATTTGAAGTATCAGGTTGATTGTGGAGGTCTGCAGATCGCAAACATTTAGTAATTTAGACTAAGAATGCATTGAAATACCAATCTGTCATTACCACACGTGATGAGAAAAGAGAGGGTCTTAAATTAAAGTGATAGAACCAATGTGATGCACTAAGGACTGTCACACCCTGATCTATTTCACCTGTCTTTGTGATTGTCTCCACCCCCCTCCAGGTGTTGCCCATCTTCCTCATTATCCCCTGTGTATTTATACCTGTGTTCTCTGTTTGTCTGTTGCCAGTTTGTCTTGTTTGTCAAGTCAACCAGCGTTTTTTTTCTCAACTCCTGCTTTTCCCAGTCTCCCTTTTTCTCGCCCTCCTGGTTTTGATCCTTGCCTGTCGTGACTCTGAGCCCGCCTGCCTGCCGACCTGTACCCCACCTCTGGTTTACTGACCCATGCCTGCCTTGACCTGTCTATTTTTTATTTTTTATTTTTTATTTTACTTTACCAGGTAAGTTGACTGAGAACACATTCTCATTTGCAGCAACGACCTGGGGAATAGTTACAGGGGAGAGGAGGGGGATGAATGAGCCAATTGTAAACTGGGGATTATTAGGTGACCATGATGGTTTGAGGGCCAGATTGGGAATTTAGCCAGGACACCGGGGTTAGCACCCCTACTCTTACGATAAGTGCCATGGGATCTTTAATGACCTCAGAGAGTCAGGACACCCGTTTAACGTCCCATCCGAAAGACGGCACCCTACACAGGGCAGTGTCCCCAATCACTGCCCTGGGGCATTGGGATATTTTTTAGACCAGAGGAAAGAGTGCCTCCTACTGGCCCTCCAACACCACTTCCAGCAGCATCTGGTCTCCCATCCAGGGACTGACCAGGACCAACCCTGCTTAGTTTCAGAAGCAAGCCAGCAGTGGTATGCAGGGTGGTATGCTGCTGGCAGGGTGGTATGCAGGGTGGTATATTGCCTGCCCCTGTTGGATTATTAAACCATTGTTAATTCGACGTGTCTGCATCTGGGTCTTACCTTCCAACCTGATAAGGACTGTCATTCTAAATTTGGGATGGATAATATATTAATAATTATAATTATGATTTGGAAAGGCAAGGCTTCTAGAGACAGAGCTGTGCCCTAAAAAAATGAGGAGAGACGAGATTGTAGCTTGGGCTAACCTTGCAACAATCTCAATCTTAGCAAGTTTGGCGTGAAACTGTCACAATGTGTTCTCTATCTCTTCCCTGTGAAATGTTATTAACATGCTGTAAGGTAATGTGACTCTCTGGCTGATAAGATTTCAGCAGCTATCTTGTTTTTTACTCCTCCCGAGAATGGTGCAACAGTTAGATTGAAGGTTGTTTTCTTTTAAGAGGGTAAGGTCATCTAAACCCTTAACCTGTTTACATTAAGTGGAACACTGAGCTGATGAGCAAGTTAAACCACTGGGTTTTATATTTTGACTAGGTGGATGTCCCAGGGACAGTTAGTGAAAACATAGGTCAATGCAACCCGATTGTGGTAAGAAATATGGAAACAATGGTTAACATAAAGAGATTTATTCACCTCTGAATCTACAGATCCGTTGTGTAGTTTTTATACTCACTGCCATGAAGAAAGTATAACCTCATATTTTGTGAAGTGCACGGGATGGTGTTCTTCGGCTTGCCAGCCCTCCCCCTTTTTCTCCAAACATAACGATGGTCATTATGGCCAAACAATTCTATTTTTGTTTCATCAGACCAGAGGACATTTCTCCAAAAAGTAAAATCTTTGTCCTCATGAAACATGAACATCATTGATGTATACAGAGAAGAGAGTCGGTCGAAGAATTGAACCCTGTGGCACCCCCATAGAGACTGCCAGAGGACCGGACAACAGGCCCTCCGATTTGACACACTGAACTCTATCAGAGAAGTAGTTGGTGAACCAGGCGAGGCAATCATTTGAGAAACCAAGGCTATCGAGTCTGCCGATGAGGATGTGGTGATTGACAGAGTCGAAAGCCTTGGCCAGGTCAATGAATACGGCTGCACAATATTGTTTCTTATCGATGGCGGTTAGGATATCGTTTAGGACCTTGAGCGTGGCTGAGGTGCACCCATGACCAGCTCTGAAACCAGACTGCATAGCGGAGATGGTATGGTGGGATTCAAAATGGTCGGTAATCTGTTTGTTGACTTGGCTTTCGAAGACCTTAGAAAGGCAGGGTAGGATAGATATAGGTCTGTAGCAGTTTGGGTCAAGAGTGTGCGCCCTTTTGAAGAGGGGGATGACCGCAGCTGCTTTCCAATCTTTGGGAATCTCAGACGACACGAAAGAGAGGTTGAGTAGGGTAGTAATAGGGGTTGCAACAATTTCGGCAGATAATTTTAGAAAGAAAAGGTCCAGACTGTCTAGCCCGGCTGATTTGTAGGGGTCCAGATTTTGCAGCTCTTTCAAAACATCAGCTGACTGGATTTGGGAGAAGGAGAAATGGGGAAGGCTTGGGCGAGTTGCTGTGGGGGGTACAGTGCTGTTGACCGGGGTAGGGGTAGCCAGGTGGAAAGCATGGCCAGCCGTAGAAAAATGCTTATTGAAATTCTCAATTATAGTGGATTTATCGGTGGTGACAGTGTTTCCTGTCCTCAGTGCAGTGGGCAGCTGGGAGGAGGTGTTCTTATTCTCCATGGACTTCAGTGTCCCAGACCTTTTTTGAGTTTGTGTTGCAGGAAGCAAATTTCAGCTTGAAAAAGCTAGCCTTGGCTTTTCTAACTGCCTGTGTACTGTATATTGGTTTCTAGCTTCCCTGAAAAGTTGCATATCACGGGGGCTGTTCGATGCTAATGCAGAACGCCATAGGATGTGGCAGTCAGGTCTGTAGAGAACCAAGGGCTATATCTGTTCCTGGTTCTAAATTTCTTGAATGGGGCATGCTTATTTAAGATGGTGAGGAAGGCATTTTAAAAAAATAACCAGGCATCCTCTACTGACGGCGTGAGATCAATATCCTTCCAGGATACCCCGGCAAGGTCGATTAGAAAGGTCTGCTCGCTGAAGTGTTTCAGGGAGCGTTTGACAGTGATGAGTGGAGGTCATTTGACCGCTGACCCATTACGGATGCAGGCAATGAGGCAGTGATCGCTGAGATCTTGGTTGAAAACAGCAGAGGTGTATTTAGTGGGCAAGTTGGTTAGGATGATATCTATGAGGGTGCCCGTGTTTACGGCTTTGGGGTGGTACCTGGTAGGTTCATTGATAATTTGTGTGAGATTGAGGGCATCAAGCTTAGGATGTAGGATGGCTGGGGTGTTAAGCATGTTCCAGTTTAGGTCGCCTAGTAGCACGAACTCTGAAGATAATAGTTGGGGGGCAATCAGTTCACATATGGTGTCCAGAGCACAGCTGGGGGCAGAGGGTGGTCTATAGCAGGCGGCAACGGTTAGAGACTTGTTTTTAGAGAGGTGGATTTTTAAAAGTAGAAGTTCAAATTGCTTGGGTACAGACCTGGATAGTAGGACAGAACTCTGCAGGCTATCTTTGCAGTAGATTGCAACACCACCCCCTTTGGCCGTTCTATCTTGTCTGAAAATGTTGTAGTTAGGAATGGAGATTTCAGAATTCCGGCTAGAACATCCGGGTTGGCAGAGTGTATTAAAGCAGTGAATAAAACAAACTCAGGGAGGAGGCTTCTAATGTTAACATGCACGAAACCAAGGCTATTACGGTTACAGAAGTCATCAAAAGAGAGCGCCTGGGGAATAGGAGTGGAACTAGGCACTGCAGGGCCTGGATTCACCTCTACATCACCAGAGGAACAGAGGAGGAGTAGGATAAGGGTACGGCTAAAAGCTATGAGAATTGGTCGTCTAGAACGTCTGGAACAGAGAGTAAAAGGAGGTTTCTGGGGACGATAAAATAGCTTCAAGGTATAATGTACAGACAAAGGTATGGTAGGATGTGAATACAGTGGAGGTAAACCTAGGTATTGAGTGATGATGAGAGAAATTGTCTCTAGAAACATCATTGAAACCAGGTGATGTCATTGCATGTGTGGGTGGTGGAACTGAAAGGTTGGATAAGGTATAATGAGCAGGGCTAGAGGCTCTACAGTGAAATAAGCCAATAAACACTAACCAGAACAGCAATGGACAAGGCATATTGGCATTAAGGAGAGGCATGCTTAGTCGAATGATCATAAGGGTCCAGTGAGTAGTGAGGTTGGTTGGGGTAACGGCGATTCAGACAGCTAGCCGGGCCATCGGTAGCAAGCTAGCATAGGGGTCTGTTTTAAGCCACCTCGTGCGTTTGACAGTAGATTAGTGGGGTTCCGTGTGGTAGGGGGGATCAATCCAATTGGCAAAATAGATATAGTTATAGTTACCCAAGAAAAATTGTCTAATAGACCTATTCAGATAGCAGCCGATAAGACAGCTAACGATTAGCGGGCCGCAGATAGGCGTTCAGGTAACGTCGCGACGGAGGGGCCAGTTGGATAACTCCCTCGGGCAGATAAAACGGGTCCGGATAGGTGATTGTAGCCCAGGAGTGGCTGATGGAACTCTTCAGCTGGCTAGCTCCGGAATAATTAATGTTTGCTCCGGGATCCACGTAAGCCAATAGTCACACGGATAGCAGCTAGCTAGCTGCGAGATCCTGTTGTAAATGTTCAGAGCTTGCGGTTGAAATCCGGGGATATGGAGAGAAAAATAGGTCCGGTATGTTCTGGTCTGAGTCGCGTTGTACAAAACTGCCGACAGCTTTTCGAGCTAAAGGATAGCTGATGACCACAAACCGTGGTTAGCTGAATACTAACGTTAGCCAGTAAACTGGTTAGCTTCTGGCTAGCTTCTGGTTAGCTTCTGGCTAGCTTCTGGCTAGCTTCTATTGTGGATTTCAGATTTGAGGTAAATAATATATATATTTTTTTAAATTGGTGAGGCGGGTTGCAGGAGAGTGTTTTGAAAAGCAAAAATATATGAAAGATGTAAATATATATATACATGGGACACGACAAGACGAGGACAAAGGACGTCTGACTGCTATGCCATCTTGGAACAAAGGGGGAGGGAATGCTGTCACCTCCAGGTATGTATTTTGAACCATGTGAGCTGAGGGTCTCTCTCTCTCTCTCTCACTCTCTCTCTGCACTGTTTCCATTGAGACTCAGGATATAAAATGAGTGAGACTTTTACTCATTGTTTTATCTCCTCTGCATTTTTCAGTCAGCATCACTCTGCCTTCTCTTCCTCTGTCCTCTGCTGCTGTCACTTCTCTTTTAATCACCTTCTCCTCCTCTCTTCCTCCTCTCTGGGAACTCTAAAATCATCACACCATTATCCCAAACACAGAAAGTGTTTGATTTGTATGCATCTATTCCTCTGCCAGCTCGGAAATTGTTTTCCAGGAGAGCTGAGCGTGACTTGACCCGGCCCAGTTAGTCAATTACACAACTTGAACATTATACATTCGATCTCCCAAGCAATTTTTTAAGTTATGAAGACTTGCTTTCTTTCTTTTGAAAAACGACCCCTTCCTCTTTGTTACTATCGTCTCCCATACAGAAGTACATTAAAATGTGTCATCAGACTATGGATGTGTCCCAAATGGCACCCTATTCCCACTATATAGCACATTATGGGCCCAGGTCAAAAGTATTGCACTACATAGGGAATAGGGTGCCATTTAGGATGCACATTACATTAAGTCCTCTTAAACCTAATGCCTAAACGTTCAAAGAATGGAATTTAAAAACATGTACATTACATTCTCAGCGTCAACGAAACATTATCTTGTTAAGTGCGTTCAGGTGTGTTGGCCACTCCCATTAATTGGCCATGCATTATTTGGGGGCAGAAATACATTCTCGAACATGTGAACTTTTATGTGCCTTAATATCAAACTTGTATGCCATCTGTAAGTATGAATACAATTGTTAAATTACGAGCCTAGTTGGTTCAGCCACAGAAAAAGTAAGCAACCTTCCCGCCTGCCATGATTGGCTGAGATAATGAATGGGCTGGACATGCCAAGAGACGAGTTTGGATTGGTCTGCGGTGTAGCATCTTGTGTCTATAAAATGAGCTGCTCGTAATGCGTAGATAATTCTTTCTACTGCAGTTTTTTTTAAAGCTATAGCATTAGCCATGGATAATTGCAATATTTTGCTTCTGCTCTCAATAACATTGCTGCCCTGAATTTATCAGGCGCTATCGACAAAGGTCAGTGGGAAAAAGTTGTGATGGACTACTTTCTGGAGGACGATCGTGCCAAGCTAGCTAAAGTTAATGTTACATGTCTAAACAAAAGACCCCGAGTTAAAGCTTGCTGTTAGCTAGCTAACATTAACAGGGGTTAGATGGCTGGCTTGCTAGGTAACATTAACTTATGTGTATGAAGTGTGTAATGTTAGTATCTGGAATTTGTCTTTCAGCATCAATAGAACACGCCTGACTCTCCTCCACCAGTTATACAAGGAGAATGTTCTAATGCCTCCCATCAAAAAGAGAGCTGGCCCAAGCAAGCACAGGTTACACCTGAAGTATGAGGACTTGCAGCGAGTGGTGATCTTCATCAACAACTACACAGAGGATAATGCAATAGTATTACCAGGACGCCACCCGGGACACAAACACTTTGGTGGAAAGCTGCTGCCATCCCATGTCTCAAAATGTGGCGTCTTTACAAGGAATCGATGACAACACTTGGTATGTAAAGCATAAACACATTTTGATTATTTAATTGACCTCCAGCATGTTTGGCACTGTCTTCCTTCAGGAATCTGTGGAGAAAATTGCTGCCCCACATCTCAAGCACTAAGCCGAGGACAGACCTGTGCTGGCAGTGCCAGAGGAACAACTATCAGGTCTTCAGATCTGCCAATCTGCCAGAAGCTGTTAAAGTCAGCCAAGCTAAAGATGCAAGAGTAGCATCTCCTGCTTGTTCAGAGTGAGCCTGTCTACCAGAAGATGGTTGCTGACTGCAAGACCACCTGTCAAGACCTTCAGCTGTCTCTGGGGGGCTCCTACTGAACCAGCAAGCAAAGACATCAGAATTTATTACAGCTTTGATTTCGCTCAACACGTAAGCAACATTTCCTCCTTTACACTGATTAAGGACAATAGATGGATAGATATACACACAAAAATATACATAAAAAAATATATATGGGAGGCAGGCAAATACCTTTCATTGAGCGGTGTAAAGACAGGGGTGAGACAATTAATTGTAATTTATCTTAATGTTCTTTGTTGTTTGCAGGTGCACTATCCATCTCACCCTATGCAGCCAGGTCCCATTTACTTTTTAACTTCTTATGGCTGGGGGCAGTATTGAGTAGCTTGGATGAATAAGGTGCCCAGAGTAAACATCATTCAAACAGTTTTAGAAAGAGTGTTTTCTATCCAAATCTACTGATAATATGCATATCCTAGCATCTGGGCCTGAGCAGCAGGCAGTTTACTTTGGGCACGCTTTTCGTCCGGACGTGAAAATACTGCCCTCTACCCCAAAGAAGTTAAGGAGAAGTTTATCTAAAGTTCCATGTAAAACACTTGTATCTTATTTTATTTATTTATTTACCGTTATTTTACCAGGTAAGTTGACTGAGAACACGTTCTCATTTGCAGCAACGACCTGGGGAATAGTTACAGGGGAGAGGAGGGGGATGAATGAGCCAATTGTAAACTGGGGATTATTAGGTGACCATGATGGTTTGAGGGCCAGATTGGGAATTTAGCCAGGACACCGGGGTTAACACCCCTACTCTTACGATAAGTGCCATGGGATCTTTAATGACCTCAGAGAGTCAGGACACCCGTTTAACGTCCCATCCGAAAGACGGCACCCTACACAGGGCAGTGTCCCCAATCACTGCCCTGGGGCATTGGGATATTTTTTAGACCAGAGGAAAGAGTGCCTCCTACTGGCCCTCCAACACCACTTCCAGCAGCATCTGGTCTCCCATCCAGGGACTGACCAGGACCAACCCTGCTTAGCTTCAGAAGCAAGCCAGTAGTGGTATGCAGGGTGGTATGCTGCTGGCAATGTCTATTATGAGTATTTCTGTAAATTGATGTGGCTCTCTGCAAAATCACCGGATGTTTGAGGCAAAACATTACTGAACATAATGCGCCAATGTAAACTAGGATATTTGGATATAAATATTAACTTTATCGAACAAAACATACATGTATTGTGTAACATGAAGTCCTATGAGTGTCATCTGATGAAGATCATCAAAGGTTAGTGATTCATTTTATCTCTATTTCTGCTTTTGTGACTCCTCTCTTTGGCTGGAAAAATGGCTGTGCTTTTCTGTGACTAGGTACTGACCTAACATAATCAGATGGTGTGCTTTCGTCGTAAAGCCTTTTTGAAATCGGACACTATGGTGGGATTAACAACAAGTTTATCTTTAAAATGGTGTAAAATACTTGTATGTTTGAGGAATGTTAATTATGAGATTTCTGTTGTTTGATTTTGGCGCCCTGCACTTTCACTGGCTGTTGTCAAGTCGATCTCAGCCGTAAGAAGTTAATGTCTATAAATAGATTAAAATCGTCTTCGCAGCTTCCAACGTATTCTAAAACCAAACTTTTGAAAAATATGAATTTTTTTTATATATTTTTTTTATTTAAAATTTAAAAACCCTAATTTGCCATTAGCGGAAAAACAGAAAAAATTGAGAACGCTCTCCAAAATCAACCATTGAATGCAGGCTTTGTAATGGTCCTCTCCACTTTAGCCCTTATGTATCACCATCAAAGATTGGCATCAGTCCAGTACCACAGTGCTCAGCAGAAGCACATGCAAGACATGGCTGACATGAAGGGACAAGTACAAAGAACCGAGCAACTATTGACAAAAGCAGGAAATGAATGCATTCTGCTAACTGAGGAACTGCATTTGAAATCTGAACAATTAAAAGTAACTGCAAATACTTATGATGATGAACAAGCACTAGTGCAAATCAACAAAATAGTTTTCTACAGGAACAACTCGATTTAGCCAAAACTAAATACGATGTAGTCCACTCCAAACTAGATAAATCTATTGAGTTATCTACAAACAGGAATGCGCAATTTGATAACATGCAGGCAGTTTTGTTGAACGTTACTCAAAGTAACAATGTTCTACTCCAAATGCTGCAGGCCAAAGACGATCAGTTAACGGACACAATGACTAAGTTGGATGACAAATCAGCAGAACTCATTGAAGTTGCCGACCTAATGAATGATGAGAGAACTCAAGTGATGAAGATGGAAATATTGATTTCTAAGGAAAGGGAGAAAATCTCATCACTGAATCTCTCGCACCGTACTCAAGACTTCTATCTGCAAACCATGACAGATAAGTTTGAGACAGAAAGGAGCAAGTGTGACACTTATGTGTCAAATCAGTATTCTAAGCACTCAAGTGGACTCTGCAATGCAGCAGATGTTGTGGAAAATATTAAATCAAATACTACTCAGATACTGGAGCTTGTGAATTCAATTAGACTTTAATTGCAGAGTGCAACAAAGCCGAGCACCTCCATGGAAGTACTGCCTTCTCATTCCTAGTGCTCGGCTTTTATACATTTTTACCTTTACATAACGTCATCACCCCATTTGCTTTGTTACATAGTTTCCATTCTCTTATTGGCTCAGATATTGGGGCATAGATTCTATTGGTGGCGTGACATGCATACCCCTTAGCTAATGTTCTTGTCCAAAGGTCTTTACAAGTTCAGACCTACATTATCAATGTATGCTTAACTTGTGTGCGTGTCCAGTAGCCTTCACAAGATCAGATATGGCCCAAACCAGTCACGTCTTGTTAGTTTACCTTGCCTCATCTACACAGATTCTGCTTACGTTCTGTTCTTTACATGTCCAATAGTCAATTCGATGTTGATCTAGCTTGGACACTCACATAGGTTTAGCCTTCATTCTGCTTACATATGTCTAATATTTAAGCTTATATTGATAATTCTTTCTACTTCAAAGAGAACAGTATATATTACTGAAAATCATCCGACGACTGGAAAGTCTCCAACATAATATACCACCCTTAGGTACAATCTGGTGGAATTCCAGAACGGTCACGTGCTACAGTGTGACTATCCAACCAAGCAACCGGAGCCCGGTACTGAAAGGAATGAAGACGATAGAAGGTTTCAGACTTTACCTCCCTCATGTGTCCTCCAGTCTTCTCCTCTTGGCCATTCGGCACTGAGTAATATGGCGCCTCTTCCCCAACAAAGCCAAAGCTTGGCTTCTCCTCTTGGCCTTTCGGCCCCAATTTCCCCACAGGATGAAGCCAACCCTCTCCACCTGCTTGGCCCGCAAGCCTTGACAAACTCTTCAAAAATGTCCCCACCTCTGACCCCATTCCAGTTCAGCCAAATGATACTGAGACGTTCCTAGCTGACATAGAGGATGCATCGGATGGCTACCCGAACGCTACGGGTTCTGTCAGGGTTTACCTGTTGAAGCAAACATCAAAAAGACACATGATGCGGTTAATTCGTCTACAACAGCAACACATGCAAAATGAATACGCTAAACTTGCCACAGCTTTGAAATTTGAATTCAGTGGTTCTGCAACTCACAAACAATAGCTCACTGGCTAACACTGTCAAATAAGCTTGGAATGAACACCCACAATCTTACTATCATAGGCTTTGTTGAGCTTACTTTGGACTACTCACTGAAACAAGAATGGAAGAGCTGTTACCATTCAAACAAATGTTTCTGTCGAACATGTATCCCACCTTCATTACCTACTTGGGCCCTACAGCCCACGTTGGCTTGCCTATCTTACAACTCAGAGAGCTTGCAAGCACAGCTTTTGAGGCATCAAAAGCTCGCCACGCTAAGAGCCCTGACAACTCGGTTTTGAAGTTTGACCAGGAGCACTCACTCCAGTTAGAGGGTGCATTATCAGGTATTGGAGCGTTGAAAGATGACTCACAACAACGGTTTCTACCACAAAACCATGCATCCAATAACCACCGCGGTCTAAATAACTGTAAAGTACGTCGCCATCGAAACAACTACCGCTACAATCGACCTGTTCGCTATGTTCCTGCACCCAACTCACACAAAGTGACAGAGCACAAGGGTAACCAAGGGTTCAAGGACAATCAAAACGTACACCAATGTTCTCTAGTGGTTCCACTATGTGAAGAACTAAAGCAAGAAACATTTGAGAAAGGGTAAAAGATAAGTCACAAGGACTATACGGGGAATTGCCGGACACCAGGTCCGCAGGAATTAACACCCTTGCAAGGAAGTTAAAAATCATATTTCTCCCGATCTCACTCAAGATCCTATCCAGGGCCCGCTCGATCAAGAAACAAGCCCACAGGCTTTGTCTATAGACTGATACAAAGGTTCAGAAGAAACAGATCAAAAGCTTTGCTAAAACAAAGCCCACTCAAAATCAGAAAAGTCCATCTGTTATCACCTTGAACAGAAATGGCACATCACGTCGTTGCGAAACGACCACTCCACTTTATGGGGAATATGTCCACCTAATGCATCTCTAAACGGCCATACCTGGAAACGGTCCTGGAGGACTGCTTAACTTGTCATGGGCTAATGGATTCGGGCGCGACAATATCGCTCATCTCTCAAACATTGTTTGATGATCTCAAAAGGGTTTTGAAGCCAACTAAACGTTGGTTAAAAGTGGAACGATGCGACACTAGCTTCAAGGTTTCACTCAGACTACCCCGCCTCTCACATTGAGAGTCATGCTGAAACTATACTTCCAGGACGTACCGCTCGTTCATCCTGTGTATGTTACCAGCCTTGAATCTGAACCCCTGCAACTCGCAGCAGACTTGATGGATCGGTTACTCCCACTGATGGATTGGAAAACCAACCATGTATGGTCACAGGTCACAGTTCCTTCTCCACTGACCACACTGTCTTCTCCTAACGCTAGCTGCAACACAGTCATTCATGAGGGCTATCTGTCAAAAGCACCCCTTGGGAAAAATAAGTTTTGAATCCTCGTCGTGCAGAATCCGATCCAAGGAGATATAACGAATTCTCGACACATTCCATCAGCAAACCTGATTGACCATAAATGTTCATGATTTCGAGCCAGCAGTCTCTGTGAATGAGCAACATCCCTCCTCCTTGAAGTCGTGCATTACGGTAGTTGAGAACTTCTCTTGCCCTTCGGACACTTCCGCAAGCACTGTGGCCGTCTCAGCAAGAAAAACATAGATGCGCAGTGTATTCTGCTTCCGATGATACATCTTCCACTTTGTGGGGGACCCCTTACAATGACACTAATGACTCCCACTGGTGAAACACTTTTCTATTTCACAGACAGATATCCTCGTCTCATTTCGCAGATACTGAAGAGGTTGCCACACGTGGACGCTGTGGTGGCTGACAGGCCATGATGAGCCTCATCGAGGCCGATGGGGGGGTCGAGACCACATGCAACACCGTACGAGGCCGCCAGAGGAGAAAACAAATCTAGTTGTAAACTTCCCTATGAGAACAGTGAGGAGCAGACAGGCCCCTAGACGGGGAAAATCTTAGAACACTTCTAAGATATTACAGATGTGTACCAAACTGGTCGTAAAAGAAGTCCAGTGGATGTTCCAACTCTAAAACAAATGGCAAAAATAGTCATTCCTTGCATGTGTAGGTTCAAATACAATACAACTAGTAAAATGCTCTAATCATGTATTCCAGTAGAATAACATTTCAGAATAAATCGGTAGGACAACTGGTCCCCTTGAGTACCAGTACCAATGCCAGCACAGTCAGTCCAGCCACAATCAGTAAGAAGGTCAGAGACCTCACAAGTCAAATTGCTATTGATAACAGAGGAGTTAGTAGTCACCCAGATTGCAACACGTGTAAGGGAATCTCCAGAAAACTCTTCTGATGGTCAACACATATGCCACTAATAAATAGAACCCTCCATTCAGGAGGAAAGTTATTAGAAGACATGAACCATGATCACACCGCATACGACTGGTTCAGTGCTTAGAGAGTACTTCCGTTGTGAGGTTAGCTCCTCTGTGGATGACATGGCTATGAAATAGACTCCTTCATACCTACCACCACTACAATGGTGTAAGACACATTGACGTGTAGTAAAACTACTACAGGGCCCCTTAACAAATGTCTTGAGGTCGACATCAATTCTTACTGACCTCCAGGCATTGACCTGGAAATTATCTGATGACATCAGACTCATTCTGAACACATTTCAGCCTACCAGGATACTTGGTTTCTTTCCCATGGTACAGTGGGACAAAAAAGTATTCAGTCAGCCACCAATTGTGCATGTTCTCCCACTTAAAAAGATGAGAGGCCTGTAATTTTCATCATAGGTATACTTCAACTATGACAGACAAATTGAGGGGGAAAAATCCAGAAAATCACATTGTAGGATTTTTTATGAATTTATGTGCAAGTTATGGTGGAAAATAAGTATTTGGTCACCTACAAACAAGCAAGATTTCTGGCTCTCACAGACCTGTAACTTCTTCTTTAAGAGGCTCCTCTGTCCTCCACTCGTTACCTGTATTAATGGCACCTGTTTGAACTTGTTATCAGTATAAAAGACACCTGTCCACAACCTCAAACAGTCATACTCCAAACTCCACTATGGCCAAGACCAAAGAGCTGTCAAAGGACACCAGAAACAAAATTGTAGACCTGCACCAGGCTGGGAAGACTGAATCTGCAATAGGTAAGCAGCTTGGTTTGAAGAAATCAACTGTGGGAGCAATTATTAGGAAATGGAAGACATACAAGACCACTGATAATCTCCCTCGATCTGGGGCTCCACGCAAGATCTCATCCCGTGGGGTCAAAATGATCACAAGAACGGTGAGCAAAAATCCCAGAACCACACGGGAGGACCTAGTGAATGACCTGTAGAGAGCTGGGACCAAAGCCTATCATCAGTAACACACTACGCCGCCAGGGACTCAAATCCTGCAGTGCCAGACGTGTCCCCCTGTTTAAGCCAGTACATGTCCAGGCCCGTCTGAAGTTTGCTAGAGAGCATTTGGATGATCCAGAAGAAGATTGGGAGAATGTCATATAGTCAGATGAAACCAAAATATAACTTTTTGGTAAAAACTCAACTCGTCGTGTTTGGAGGACAAAGAATGCTGAGTTGCATCCAAAGAACACCATACCTACTGTGAAGAATGGGGGTGGAAACATCATGCTTTGGGTCTGTTTTTCTGCAAAGGGACCAGGATGACTGATCCGTGTAAAGGAAAGAATGAATGGGGCCATGTATCGAGAGATTTTGAGTGAAAACCTCCTTCCATCAGCAAGGGCATTGAAGATGAAACGTGGCTGGGTCTTTCAGCATGACAATGATCCCAAACACACCGCCCGGGCAACGAAGGAGTGGCTTCGTAAGAAGCATTTCAAGGTCCTGGAGTGGCCTAGCCAGTCTCCAGATCTCAACCCCATAGAAAATCTTTGGAGGGAGTTGAAAGTCCGTGTTGCCCAGCAACAGCCCCAAAACATCACCGCTCTAGAGGAGATCTGCATGGAGGAATGGGCCAAAATACCAGTAACAGTGTGTGAAAACCTATTGACCAAATACTTATTTGTTATTGACCAAATACTTATTTTCCACCATCATTTGCAAATAAATGTATTAAAAATCCTACAATGTGTTTTTCTGGATTTTTTCCCCTCATTTTGTCTGTCATAGTTGAAGTGTACCTATGATGAAAATTACAGGCATCTCATCTTTTTAAGTTGGAGAACTTGCACAATTGGTGGCTGACTAAATACTTTTTTGCCCCACTCTATGTGCGCTGGTGTAAGCACAAACACACACATACAGCGAAACATTTAATAAGGATTTATGCTTGAGGGTCTGAACAAAATACCAGCCTTAGTAAAGTTGAAAAGTTACTTAGGCCTTTTGAATCTACAGCTGTAGTACTCACCAGTTTCTCCACAGGGGTCCATAGGTCATCCCTGTCGACTGCCCGAAGCTGGGGGCTTAGAGCTGTAGACTTATCATGTAGTCAACAACATAGTGCCCTAAGCAACACACCGCAAATTAGGAACGCCCTAGATATGACATTAGACAATGCCATGATAGAGTTATTTTGCCAGGACGTTGGACGTATATAGAATACAGTCCAATTAGATGATTTTGGTGTGATAAATATATTTTGTATATATTTTGTTTATGCTTTCATTCCTTTTTGTTTCAGTTCCTTTGACACGTAGGAAGTGATAGAGCCATAAACAAAGTCCCCATACAACCATCACCTAGTGCTACAACGCCGCTCATTTGGGAAGAAATGTAACTATGTATTTCATGAGTGTGTGTGAAAACCCCATTTTTCCGGTGCCCCGACTTCCTAGTTAATTAAAGTTACATGATTAGTTTAATCGTGTAATTAAATTACACATAGAGAATTTGTATACAGTCTTCACATTTAATGATAGTCACAGACATGACAGATAAAACCTCCCAGGAAAACTTTCAGGGAACCGTAGTAAAACGTTCTCAGAACCTCCATACAACCTAAAAAATGTACGTTCCCAGAACAGACAATTTTCACATCCGTTCTGAGAATGTGTTTTTAAAAATGATCTGTTTTACCGATCAGGAAACTTATGGTTTTGTTCCCAGAACCACTGGGAAACCAAAAAACGTGTCCACAACTTCCAAGGAACCAAAGGTGCTAGCTGGGTTGGTTTTGGAACATCCTCAGCACATTTAAGGAACTTGACCAAAAAAAACATAATTTTCTTGGTATTTCATTACTTTACAGAACATTTCCTAAAAGCTCAAACATGGTTACATTTAATATAAATCGTTTTAATGTTCTAGGAACGTTCTTCAACTGGTTTGACATTGGGAATGTTCTCAAATAGTTCAGAGAACGTTAAGAAACAACATTCTTCTGTGGGAATTTCAGTACTTCAGCATAACGTTTCTTACAGGTTTATTCATGATTCTATTTAAAGTCATGTTCTCAAATTGAAACTAGGCATAAATCACATTATAAGACTCATAGGTCCACTTAGCAATGCATGACTACAATGCATGACCAGGAAGATGAAATCAGGTTCTGTTCTATTCTTCCCAGCTGTGACCCGGTCCAGATCTGATATGAAATCTATCCACATCCAGCATGATCAGACAGCTGTCAAGAGGAAGTCTCTGCTAGAGGACTAATGAAAAGAGGATGGAGATAAAGACTGACACTATAGTCTGAGTATGGAACAGATGAGGGACTGTGCAGTTGTAGCCTTCAGGGGGTAAAATGAGATAAGTGGACTTAACTTGCTTCTCCACCAGACAGATAGGAATTTATCCAGGAAAACATTGCTGTCTCCTGGCCATGTTAGAGCACTACAACAAAACACAGTCAGTGGAACTGCTCTCACCCAAGGCTGAGACTGACTGCCAGGAGTGTTTCTAGGGTTTTTTAAATGGGGTGGCCAAGGAGGGACCAGAAATCAGTCATGTGTGGCCATGGAAAATCAGATTGTATCACAAATAGCGTTGAAAATTTTAACTACAATGTATTGTATTGAATAATTGTTTAAATAGTTAATTTCTATCTGCCCTAATTTATTCAAATCCATTTGAAGTGATCCATATTGCTCCATATTCAAGTTCGATACATGTTCGGTGGTAACTCCCCCTCCAAGGACTTGTTTTCCCATCCAAGGAATTTTTTGAAAGTTGAAGCTGATTTACTGCATTTCTACACAATTTAAAAGCTTTAAAATGCTTTTTGGAGAACAGCAAAAACAGCCATTATCACCTTGGCTGCTGTAGCTTCATTCATTGACCTCAGTCGATAAGGGACATAGCTATACATAACGTTCTAGAACAAACACTTCCCAGTTAGCACAGGGACGGCGTTATGGGCGGGCCTTAGGGGGCCTGGACAACCCAACCGTAAAAATATTTTTACATTGATAATTTATTTTGACGGAGACACAAAGAAAGAAGCATCAATCTCAGATAAATCATTAGAGCGAACGAAACAGCGCCACTCTGTCTCAGTTTGTGTAGCCCATCTATCTGACGCTGTCTGGACCAAAACAGTATGGCATACATATAGTTACACAGAGGGGGCGCTGTTTCACTCATTCAGATGCTTTCTATTGTGAGATAGTTGCGACTTGAAGGAAAGTTGGCGGGTGCACAGTGCTCTGTTCGGATGCTGGAATTATTTTGAAGGAACGTGCAAAGGTAACCTACTTTTTCAAGTGATTTGTTTGTATCAGAAAACATCATGACAGGTTTCATTCATTAAGTTAATACATGTTAACAGTTACAGTTATGTCTTCACTATAAAACCCAACATAGAACTGCTAAAGCAGTCATTTGGACTGTTCATGATTTTTAAAGCCCCCCTGCGTCCTTGACTTTTCCAAAATAAGTCTATAAAACACACTCTCGTTAGAATCTTTATATCACTAACAGAACTGGTGTTATAACTTTTAGTAGGGCATTTTTGCATTAGGAACATCTTCCTAATATTGTGTTGCACTCCCCTTTGCTCTCAGAACAGCCTCAATTCATCCGGACATGGACTCTACAAGGTGTCGGAAGCATTCCACAGGGATGCTGGCCTATGTTGACTCCAACACTTCCCACAGTTGTGTCAAGTTGGCTGGATGTCCTTTGGGTGGTGGAAAATTCATGGTACACACAGGAAACTGTTGAGCGTGAAAAAGCCAGCAGCGGTGCAGTTCTTGACATACTCAAACTGGTGCGCCTGGCACCTACTATCATACCCCGTTTAAAGACACTTCAATATTTTTTCTTGGCCATTCACACTGAATGGCACACACACAATCCATGTCTCAATTGTCTAAAGGCTTAAAATCCTTCTTTAACCTGTCTCCTCCCCTTCATCTACACTGATTGAAGTGGATTTAACAGGTAACATCAATAAGGGATCATAGCTTTCACCTGGATACACCTGGTCAGTCTATGTCATGGAAAAAGCAGGTGTTCCTAATGTTTTGTACACTCTTTGTAGAATAACAGATAAATTAAGTAAAGTATGATGGGAGAGAAAGGGTGAGATGAGCGAGTGGACGACAATTCAATGTCTATTACATTTTATTGAAATCACGTGGAAACAATGTTAATTCAGCCAGTGTGTGCACAGTGGGTTATCACCAATTGTGAATGAAGAACAGGGCGGGCCATTCTATTGTATTGATCTATTCTAATTATAATCTCAAAATGGTAGGTACCCTATATCAGTCCACCGGATACAAGCAATCTGATCAGTCTACACTGGCCTACTTGGGAGTACAGTGAGAGCGTGCATAATTTACAATGGCAAGAAGATCAAGACATAAGCATTGCTTCAACATCTGAATGAAAAAATAATTATTACGACATATGATGATTATTCTTCTGATTCTGAGCACCTCCAGGCCTAAGCGCAAAAAAGCCAGAACGGTGCGCACTGAGCAGGTATTCACACCACCACCAAATGAAACGGTGAGACAGGAGAGAGGAAGGGACGGCACCGTTTGGATAGAACAACTGGTGAAAATGCTACTGGCCGATTATCAGCACAAAATGTCATCACTGAGAGAGCAGGCCCTACATCTGTCAATGTGCCTTTTGAGCAAGGCATTATGGCTGACCCTGTAAAACAACACATTTCACTGCACATATCTGGTGTATGTGAAAATAAAACATCTTTATTTAATAATCTCAAGCAAAAAACAACATCAGCAACGCAGTCACCAGCGTTCCTTGTTTATGTGACATGTACATGCTCCAACTGATGCCATTGTGTGAAGACGAACACCATGTAAGCACGAGCTGAAAACAATTGACTATTTTTAACTGTTGTCAAATCGACACTTATATTCATTATAATGTCATTATAATGCTGAGTTTATTGTCATTATTTGTGCTGAGTTTCACTATTTATCAAGCACACTTGGCACTTCTAATGATGTGCAGGTTACCGATGTTCTCATAATTTGACCACGTATCTTGCTGACCATCAGGGCCGGTTTCAGGCCGAAGTGACATAAGTGGTCGCTTCAGGCCATTGGACGTTTTCTTTTTTGGGGGGGGGGGACTCAGTCGGGATCTCAACTTACTATTGAGAGTAATAATAGTAGAATACACCAGGTAAAATTTCCAAAATGTTATTATGCATCAGCAGTTTTTCTGTTGTTATTTCAGTCACTGACAGTCATTCAATTAGCCATGTCTGCTAACAATTTTTAGATCGGTAGTTAGTCGAGCCAGATATCTAAACTTGTAGTAATCATGGCCGAATACCGACCGGGCACGCAGGGCACGTGCCCAGGGGCCCTGAAATCCATGGCGCATTGATTTGATCAATGCATTGACATTGATTTGGTTACTCATTCTAACTCAGATATCATGTTAACATGGCATAAGTCACTACAAAATGTTTAGAATTCCAGGACATTAGCTTTAAAATTGCAAAAATGTCTCTCCACCCTATGGCAAAATGGGATGAATTGCAGGAAATGTCCTATAAAATTGTAACGTTTTCTCTCCGCCCCATGACCAAATGTGTAGAATTGCAGAAAACGTGCAGTTGTCACGTTCCTGACCTGTTTTCTGTTGTTTTGTATGTGTTTAGTTGGTCAGGACGTGAGCTGGGTGGGAATTCTATGTTGTGTGTCTAGTTTGTCTGTTTCTATGTCAGCCTAGTGTGGGTTCTCAATCAGAGGCAGATGGTAGTCGTTGTCTCTGATTGAGACTCATATATAGGAGGCTTGTTTTGTGTTGGGATTTTGTGGGTGTTTGTTTCCTGTCTCTGTGTTTGTGTTCTGCACCAGATAGGTCTGTATCGGTTTTGCACATTTGTTATTTTGTATGTTGTTTGTAGTGTTTCACTTGTTCTGGTATTAAACATGTTTAACACTAGCCGCGCTGCACTTTGGACCTCTCCTTCACCCCTGGAAGAAAACCTTTACAGCAGTCCAATTCAGCCGTTTTTATCTCAATATCAAACAATTTCAGGGTAACCATACTGTGATTGTTGTCCCTCACAATGAAATCAGGGAGGGGACTGTGAATCTGTCTGTCCATCCATTAGTCACACGCGATATCTCAGACAGCACTGGCACAGTTTTGACTAAACTTGGGTGAATGATGTGTCTTGACATAGAGATCTGGCATTTACAAAATGACCTTGATTGGCCCAATTGGGGCTCCGCATCACTCATAGGGGACTATGTTTGCTGTTGCCATTTTTGGACATACTCTATTTGCATCTCCTCGTGTTTCCCATAACGACCTACAGCAGCAGTCAAAAGTTTGGGCACACCTACTCATTCAAGGGGTTTTCATATTTAAAAAAAAACTATTTTCTACATTGTAGAATAATAGTGAAGACATCAAAACTAGGAAACAACACACAAATACATTTTATATTTGAGATTCTTCAAAGTAGCCACCCTTTGCCTTGATGACAGCTTTGCGCACGCTTGGCATTCTCTCAACCAGCTTCATAAGGTGGAATGCATTTCAATTGGGAGGTGTGCCTTGTTAAAAGTTAATTTGTGGGATTTCTTTCCTTAATGCGTTCGAGCCAATCAGTTGTTCTGTCACAAGGTAGGGGTGGTATACAGAAGATAGCCCTATTTGGTAAAATACAAAGTCCATATTATGGCAAGAACAGCTCAAATAAGCAAAGAGAAATGACAGTCCATCATTACTTTAAGACATGAAGGTCAGGAAAATGTCAAGAACTTTGAAAGCTTCTTCAAGTGCAGTTGCAAAAACCATCAAGCACTATGATGAAACTGGCTGTCATGAGGACCGCCGCAGGAAAGGAAGACCCAGAGTTACCTCTGCTGCAGTGAAAATCTGTCCATTGGTCTGATGAGTCCAAATTTGAGATTATTGGTTCCAAACCAATGTGTCTTTGTGAGACGCAGAGTAGGTGAACGGATGATCTCTGCATGTGTTGTTCCCACCGTGAAGCACGGAGGAGGTGTGATGGTGTGGGGGTGCTTTGCTGGTGACACTGTCTGTGATTTATTTAGAATTCAAGGCACACTTAACCAGCATGGCTAACACAGCATTCTGCAGCGATACGCCATCCCATCTGGTTTGCGCTTAGTGGGACTATCATTTGTCGTGGCGTGGCTATTGTTAACCTGTTTGGGCTGCACGCTGAATATTGAAAAAACTGGAAAATGTGTGCACATTTTCAAACGGCCTCCTAAGAAACTTTTTATTTTCCAATATGCATATATTTACTACTGTTGGATAGATAACAGTCTGTAGTTTCTAAAAAGGTTTGAATTGTTTCTCTAAGTCGAACAGAAATATTTTTACAGCCATTTTCCCAGCCGAATTGAGTTTCCCAAAATGCGATGTGTCTCTTTAAGACCTTCTCTATAAAAGGCCATTTGACTTATGACCATAGGGACACGTCAGAGGCGTTCGCCAGACTGTAATGCGGAAGTGAGAATTGAAAGGAGTCGAATATCTCTTCCCTGGACTGAATAACAGAACTTCTTGTGAGACCTGCGCAGTTAAAATAAAAATCCGGGCGCGAAGGATAATTTGATCTCGGCTTCTGGAACAAGGTAGATAACGTTGAATATGATGCCTGACTACGATATTATTTGCTACATGTCACAAAATCATCCTAAAGTGTGTTTTTTCAATATACTTTAATTATATTATTGCAATTTATTCTGGACTTTAGATGTGAAACGACGGAAGAATTTTTTGAAGAAACGCTTTCTGGCGCAGCAATGCTACCGTGCTAGCTAACCAAAGAGGGAAATCATTCGTTCTGGAACCCAACTAAAGACTCTACTGGACATTGGACCCCGTTACAACATTCTGATGGAGTACCAAGAAAGATAAGACCCAATTTGGGATGCTTTTTCATATATATGTCGAACTGTTGAATGCTAACTCTGCTAACTATGCTAGGCTAGCGCTTGACTAGAATCAATGCTGCCTTATGCTAGCTTATGATGTTAGCTAATATAACGATATATTGTGTTTTCGCTGTAAAACACTTCAAAAATCGGAAATGTTGTCTGTATTCACAAGATATCTGTCTTTCATTAGTTATCCACCATATGTTTTTCTGAAATGTTTTATGAGGTGTAATTAGTAGCCGACGTTGGTGTATGTATTTTCTCTGGCTACTCCCGGCTGGATTCAGACTGTAGCTATGTATTAGCATTTTTGGGTAGCATCAATGTAAAACTGATTTATAGCTAAAATATGCACTTTTTATGAACAAAACATAGATTTATTGTGTAACATGTTATATGACTGTCATCTGAGGTCGTTTTTTCTGGGCTCTTTAGGTTGGTTTTAGTTTATTTCGGTTGGTTGTGCATGCTACTTCAATCATAATTCATACTTCATAATCATAATTCATACGTGTCTGTCCACTTTTGTATTTGGTGGTGAGCTAACATAAATATATGTGGTGTTTTCTCTGTAAAACATTTAAAAAATCGGACATGTTGGCTGGATTGACAAGATGTTTATCTTTCAAATGCTGTATTGGACTTGTTAATGTGTAAAAGTTAAATATTTTTAAAAAATAGATTTTGAATTTCGCGCTCTGCAGGGGTGTCATTTTCGGTCCGAGGTCGGGCTTGCACCCCAAACAGGTTAATGTGTTTATTATTAAGTGGTAAAATTAATCATGTAACAATTAACTCAGTAACCTGGGGCACCACGGGAAAAGTGTACCGTTTCCCGAATTAACTTAAGAATGATTCAGAATCTCCATAGCAGTCAATCATTTCCTCATATCAGTCTCATTCTGAACGTCGCATAATCCTTTAAATCGGCACAAACCTGGGTCTCACTAATCATTCCGTACCACACAAATTGAGCTGATTATTTATTTACTAACAAGCTAAATGATAACATAAGACACACACACAGTCTAGGTTATTGATTAGAACTTAATACAATGACAACAGGTCCCTAGCGGACCAACACAATATGACACGTGTTACACAAGATGGAGATTTAAAGAGAGAGAGAGAGAGCAAGAGAAAAAAGCAACACTTGACTACATTTGTAAACTATGCTTAGTTTAGCCCTAACACCTTGACCCGAACTGCTGCTCTTATGGGTAAAAATTGTAATGGATTGCATTTACGTGTTGAAGGTTGGGTATCTCTTCGTGGGCCGAGTTCCGCTTAGTGGGATAGGTTCGGCCGACGCCTTGTTCTTTCGATGGCCGTCTCCTTCGTTTTCGGGTGTAAGTCTATGATTCTCCACAAGATTTCACAATGTTCTTTCTCTTAGTTGTCTGTTTCCTTGCATTCGTTCTGTAAGAGTGGTCTTCTGAGGAGGCCAATCAGCTGTGTCGACGCTCCCAGCATGGATAGGAGAGCCGTGTGGACAACCGGGGACTTCAAGAGAATAACCGGGTGGTCCTGCTTGAATTTACCTTCTTAGATACAGTACTCAACAATAGCAATGATTGTCAAGTAGTTCCTTGTCCTCTTGTCGTAGCTGAATCATAATTAGCTAGGTAACATAGATAAATAAGATGTTATATTTATTTTATACTTGTCATTAGAATGTCTTCTTTTGGACTATACTGTTGGCAGTTGCATTTTCCCTTCTCTCTAGGGAAAAAGTCACTTGGGGCCCAGAGAGGGGAGAGGTCAGGCTTGTCTTTTACATGTCTGGTAATAGGTAGAATATTAGAAAGGGAGAAGTCAGGTTTGAACATTGTCTTTCATAGGTGAATATATCTGTGAAACCATGTGAAGGGCTCCACTATGTCTGTACTCCAGTCACTCCCTCATTTTCCCATTGGGGGGAGGAGTATGGCAGTGTCTGGAACCATTATACCACCCCTCTGATGTTGAACTTATCTTTCATAGTATATGACCTAGAGGTTCACTCCCCGTAGTGAGCACCTCCAGGAGTGGGGAGAAGAGGGGGTGCATTTGAGATGGGTGTATCTAGAATTGACAATTGATATAAGCCATTGGATGTACCAAGAACGAGAAGTAGAACCTCGCCTAAGAGACCAAACTGAATGATAATTTATAGCTACTGCTATCTGGCTATGGGATACTCCTCTTTCAAGTAAAAGGCCCTTTGTGAAGTTCCTAAGATCTGTGGTTCATCATGTGAGTTGAGAGGGGTGTATCTTGGCTAAAAAATATACTAAGTATTCTTTTGTAAGCACTCTCAGAGAATTAATTTATAGACACTGAATTGATCTGAGAATCAAAGGGCTATGGTGAAGCTCATATAATTAAAGATGGACTTTAAAATATAACTCTGACTTGTGTGTGGTTTGTAAACTCTCATCATTTAGTAATACAGGAAATTACCACGACACTCTTCAACCTTGTGTTGCGTTTCGGGGTCGTGACTACTTGTGGACCTCGGCTGCAACGCCTGGTCCTCTAGTCTAGGTTGTTAATTCTTAACTCACATGCTCTATACCCTCGGGTCAAAAGGGGGCGTTTCTGTATTTATGATACGCTCTCTGGGTTCCCTGGGGCGTAGCTCATTACGAGGCAAATTATTAGAATTTACTATGATCTCGTTTAGAAAACTAAATTCACAGTTCATCGTCACAACATTCTCATTAATCTGTATATTTTCTACATAACGAAAAGGATGTAATCATCATAGACACATTATGAAAACTCTCCAAGTTACAATGTTTTCATTATAATGTCTTCATTTAAGAAGGAAAGAAATTCCACAAAATAACTTATAACAAGGCACACCTGTTAATTGAAATGCATTCCAGGTCACTACCTCATAAAGCTGGTTGAAAGAATATCAATAGTGTGCAAAGCTGTCATCAAGGCAAAGGGTGGCTACATTGAAGAATCTCAAATATCAACAATATTTTGATTTGTTTATCACTTTTTTGGTGTCTTCACTATTATTCTACAATGTAGAAAAAAGGTCATTTCAAAGAGCGCGTCCTCCGCGCTAGCTTGCGACTCTACGTCTTACAGGAACGCACTCACCGGCAAAACACACGCACTGTCGTGGATGCAAGGTCCAATCACTTCTGACACCAGTGTAATGAAACAGCAGGGAGCGGGTCTCGAACCCTCGACCTTCTAGCTCGAGGTCCGGCGCGCTATCGACTGTGCCGCAAAAGCATGCTCGTGCGGCAGAGACGATTTCCGAGCTTATAAACCCAGGGTCGTTACAATACATAGGTTTTTTTTACATTTTCGAAATGTGTTTACTTACTTTAATATGTTCTCCCAGCCATGTGGACAATTGGAAACAGGGAAGCAAAGTGTGTTTGTCACCAGAGCGTTTTAGAGGATATTACTATTGAACTATGTACCCATTTAATAACCAGACCTTCATACAAACTTGCTATGCTGAATTCTTGACGCATAATCGAACATGCTGCTATATGCTGCCAGCAAGCCCACAAGCGAGTCGCAATGGGTGGCCTAAGCGACACGCTGCAATTTACCCCTATCTAGTGTACATGCACCACCGTAAAATGAGTCACGCTAAATGGGCTCTTGAAAGTCGCTTGGGTTGTCATTTCAGGACACTCACTGCCAATGGCTTTTATTTTAAATACTCAAGCATATGATTTGAACAAAACAAACTGTGAAACAGGCATTACATATAGTAGTACCAAGTAGGCATAACATCTGAGTTGGGTTATTAAAAGTGGAGTATACAAAACAATTTGTAGAGGCCTATGACTTTCCGTTTTTTCCGTTTTCATTTTTCTGAATTCTGTGTTTTACGATTTACGCTAATTTTATTATCAGAAAGAGTGTCTAATAATGTGAATGAATAAAAAGTAAACAATTAAAAAATATATAACAGTACATTTGTAATGATGCAACACAACATTGCACAGTTTTCCATTTGTATTACCAGATTCCGCGATTCCATCCACGTTTTCCGCATCGCGGAAATCTTAGGGCCCTAACTTCGCCTGCAGACGTCATGAGGCACACCTGTATAGCAAATGTCAATAGGGTTATGAGTTAGGTTAGGGTTAAAGGTCAAACTTGGTGGTTAAAACATGTCTGGAAAGCATTGTAAAAAGCATGAAACTTCTGTCCTAAATAGCATGTTCTATAACGTTTGACTATGGACCTACAACATTCTACAAGTGTGCCGTTTTTCAGGCTTTTACATAAAATTCTAAATTTTTCGAGCTTATCTAGTGGACTATAGGGACCTACCTGAGTCGCAGTAGGTTTCCTCTCCGGTCCACTCTCCACTGGACAGACAGGTTCGTTCTAGAGAACCATACATGACGTAGCCGCTGTTGCAGAAGAAGCTCACTGTCGTCCCCTCTAGGTAATGCGTCTCTTTCTTCTCTCTGTACCTTGGCGTGGCCAGCCAACCACAGGACACCACTAACGGAAAGAAGGAAGTTATCTACTAATAACAAGTGATACATTTTAATGTCAAACTAATTTAAAAAAATACTTCCTTATTTATTTAAGGGCCTTGTTTTCCAGGACGTTTGTAGTGTTAAGATCATTGATAGAACCATCTTACGATGTACAGTACCAGTCAAAAGTCATTCAAGGGTCTTTCTTTATTTTTACTATTTTCTACATTGTATAATAATAGTGAAGACATTAAAACTATGAAAAAACACATATGGAATCATGTATTAACCAAAAAAGTGTTCAACAAATCAGAATATATTTTATATTTGAGATTCTTCAAAGTAGCCACCCTTTGCCTTGACAGCTTTGCACACTCTTGGCAGTGCAGAAATGGCTGTAGCACAATATACATTTTGTAAGTTGCTGAGCAGTTGTTTATGCTATGGGGAAAATGTGTTGAAACTTGCATTAATCAAGCTTCCTGTTATACATGCTATTCAAATAGGTTAGCAATTAAAGTGATGCTTCGAAACTTTTGTATAATTTCAGCCAGTAGTTTTGACAGTGGTGCTCACGAGCAAAAACGGATCCCTATTTTTTGTGTGTACTACATCATCAAATTGTGTACAACGTCATCCATTTCGTAGGATATGTTACATCCTGCAAAAAATATTTGTATGATATGTTACAAATACAATTCGTACAATGTTAAAAAATGTGTTGTGCTTAAGAACCCAGACAGCATCTTTAAGAGCATTAGGTTACATTCACTAGACTGTAGGTGTTGGGGTTACTGAGTAGATATTCTAACTCTTTAAACATTAATTTCACAATGAAAGAGAGGTCCATTTCAGTGACATACATTTCAGTGACATACAGCCTTGTGACTTTGGAAGGACTGCAGGGTGGCATTGCCCACAGCCGGACTACAGGTGGTCAGGGTATCATATTTGCAGAACTGGGCCCCCTCACCTATAAATGAAAATGTCAATATACTGTAAAACAGTATTTAATTGTGTTATGTTGTACGTTATTCATTGTTTGAATGTTGTTGATTGTCATATAATGAAAACTGTGAGTGCGTCCCAAACAGTACTGTATTCCTGTATATACTGTACTAGAAAGGGAATAGGGTGCTATTTGGTGATACCTGTATTAAGTCCTATGGGGCCTGGTCGAAAATAGTACGGTATAAAGAGAATAGGGTAGGGTGTCATTTAGGAAGCAACCTATATAATAACACTGTTTGAAAGAAAGAGCTCCCATAGCATGTGTGGTCCGGTGGTTAATGCCTATGTACACCATAGGCTAACATTAAGACGCCCTTCTGACTGTCAATCTCGCCTACCTTTCCTATCTCAATAGAATACATAAACACAATTAAAATATATATTAGAAGGAAGAAAGAAAGAGCTCCCTCACCAAAGCACATCTTCAGCATGTCCACATCCAGAAGATCAGCTGCATCTTCGGACACAGAGAAGGCCGGAACGAAGGCTGGGTCGTGTTTCACATAGTAGTATGTGTCCAACAGGTACTTATCGTCGTAGGTGAACAGATTCCCTGTGGAGAAAACCCAACATCACCCGTATTCATAATGAGTGCTGATCTAAGATCAGGGGCTGTATTCATGAAGCCTATCAGAGTAGGAGTGCTGATCTAGGACCAGTTTTGACTTTCAGATTATAATGAATAAGACAGGGGGAACGTGGGTCCCTACTGTATCAAGTGTCTCACAGTAGGAGCACTGATCTAGGATCAGGACGCCCCTGTCCATTTAATTATTCATTATGATCTAAAATGTCAAACTGATCCTAGATCAGCATTCCTACAAGCCTCTTTATGAATACCGGCTCGGATCACCATCTGGTGTTTACTTAGTTTTAAATACAAAGAAGTCCCGTTTAGAGCAACAAACTGCACAGGTGCAGGGTCATGTACTTTCGTTCATTCACTAACATAATTTCACTAACATAGTTTCCACAAGACAAAGAAAAATAAGCACTAAATAGACGAAATGCTTCCCATATGTTCCTTATAGAAAATATGAATGGAATACTATTATAAAGGAAGATAGCCAAGATATTTATCTGAGACATGTGGACAACAGAAACTTATTGCAAAAGGGCATAGTGCATTATCATAATAATTCATGGTTCCTTATGACAGTGTGTATAAAAGCCAAAAAATCCACTGTAATACTATATTATACTAGACAGTATATTGTAAATGAATATATAACCATTACACAGATGGTTCACTGAAAGTGTTATCAGGAACACTGAACTGAAACAAGAGATTTTGATCCAAGGGCAAGTGCATGAGAAGTTAAATAATTTGAGCATCTGAGCGTATGAGGGAAACTCCATTCGTTTCTCCTTATCTCTCTGGGCTGTGTGGAATGTTATCATGGTGTGTGTCTGTGGCTCAGGCCGGCCAGGCTACCACTGGGTTCCTGCCATGTAGTCTGGTCCCACTCTCTCACACCATGTGGTCATGGCCTGCCCTGGATATCTCTCGTGTCATCTATTAAAACCCTTTAGAAGACCTTTAACTCTAAACAGGTGGTTGGCTGGGCTAAGGGAGGGAGTGCAAAACTTCTCTTCTCTTCCTTGAGAATATTTTAGTTAGAGTGAGTGAACAGTTAAATGGAGAAATTGTTGTTTATAATTCATAGTTTAATGTAATTATTATAAGGTAACTGGTTCCACAGCCTGTTTCCTCAACTTTTCATGTACTACCTGAACTAAAAGAAAAAAGTGTGCTTAGCTTCAACTTGAGAAAATGTAAGCCAAAATTCAGTGAATTTAAAATGATGTGTTTGCTCAAATTGTCTCATATGTGAAATCGCCCCCCCCACCCCCCCCCACACAAAAAAATTGGGCATCTTACCTAAACCAGGCTGTGGAACTAGTTACACACACAGTGCTTTTAACATACAATGTTTTCAACATACAGTGCATTCGGAAAGAATTCAAACCCCTTGAATTTTTCCACATTTTGTTACGTTACAGCCTTACTCTAAAATGGATAAAATAGATCCCCCCCCCCCCTCATCAATCTACACACAATACCCCATAATGACAAAGGAAAAACTGTTTTTTAGAAATTTTTGCAAATGTAATAAACCCCCCCCCCCCCCCGGAAATATCACATTTACATAAGTATTCAGACCCTTTACTCTGTACTTTGTTGAAGCACCTTTGGCAGTGATTACAGCCTCGAGTCTTCTTGGGTATGACAATCCCAGGTGAGGACATAATAATTATTGTATAAATGCACAATGTAATCACGTGTGTCAGATATGTACGTTTAAAACATTGTATGTTAAAAGCACTGTTTCTGTGTGTGTAACCAGTTGCACAGCCTTTTTTAGTAAAGATGCACAAATAATAATTTATAGTTCAATGAACATATGAGACAAGTTGAGCAAACACATTTTAAATTGCCTGAATTTTTGCCTTCTCTCAATTTTGGTGTTCTGGCACCTGGATTTGGGTTTGAGTTCCTTTAGGCTATTGTGTAATTCTATTGTTGACCACTTGGGGGCCATTGTCCTGTTTTGATGTGTGTTGTTCGTTTAATATGCTAAACCATGTAGAAGAAGAATTGTTTACATTCCAAAATGGTGAAAGTCACACTGTGGAGGTGCAGATGTTATCAAACTCCATCCTTGCTATCATTTTGTAGAAGCATTGTCTATAGATAGTGAATGGCGCCGGAGGAGATAGCTGTTGTTTTACGGGCACTTAACCAATTGTGCTATTGTGTGTTTTTTTCCGCGTTATTTGTAACTTATTTTGTACAGAATGTTTCTGCCACTGTCTGTTTTGACCGAAAAGAGTTTCTGGATATCAGAACATCGATTGGATGAAGATTTTTTCTTTAACGAGTCGGACGAGAAGGATTTACTTCCGACACCCGACAAGGCCCTCATCCCTGTGATTTGCAGGAGAAAGAGACATCCGGGATATAGGTTGAGGTGCCTTGTAAGGATCCGACGGCGAGTGGGTAATCTGCCTCTACCATTAGTCCTATTAGCCAACGTACAATCACTGGATAACAAAATAGACAAGCTACGATCACGAATATCCTACCAACGGGACATTAAAAACTGTAATATCTTATGTTTCACAGAGTCGTGGCTGAACGACGACATGGATAAAATAGAGCTGGCGGGGTTTACGCTGCATCGCCAAGATAGAACACATGCACCCGGTAAGACAAGGCGTGGCGGTCTGTGTATATTTGTGAACAACAGCTGGTGCACAAAATCTAATATGAAGGAAGTCGCAAGGTTTTGTATCTCACGATAAGCTGTGGATCACACTATTTACCAAGAGAGTTCATCTATGTTTTTCGTAGCGGTCTATTTACCACCACAAACCGATGCTGGCACTAAGTCTGCAATCAATGAGCTGTATAAGGCCATAAGCAAACAAACAAACGCTCATCCATAGGCGGTGCTCCTAGTGGCCGGGGACTTTAACGCACGGAAACTTAAATCCATTTTACCTAATTTCAACAAAACAAAAATTCTTGAGCACCTTTACTCTACACACAGAGATGCGTACAAAGCTCTCCCTCACCCTCCATTTGGCAAATCTGACCATAATTCTATCCTCCTGATTCCTGCTTATAAGCAAAAACTAAAGCAGGAAGCACCAGTGACTTGGTCAATAAAGAAGTGGTCAGATTATGCAGATGCTAAGCTACAGGACTGTTTTGCTAGCACAGACTGGAATATGTTCTGCGATTCTTCCGATGGCATTGATGAGTACACCACATCAGTCACTGGCTTCATCAATAAGTGCATCGATTACGTCGTACCCACAGTGACAGTACGTACATACCCAACCAGAAGCCATGGATTACCGACAACATCCGCACTGAGCTAAAGGGTAGAGCTGCCACTTTCAAGGAGCGGGACTCTAACCCGGACGCTTATAAGAAATCCCGCTATGCCCTCAGACAAATAATTAAACAGGAAAAGCATCAATACAGGACTAAGATTGAATCATACTAAACCGCCTCCGACTCTCACCAGATGTGGAAGGGCTTGCAAACTATTACAGACTACAAAGGGAAGCACAGCCGTGAGCTACCCAGTGACACGAGCCTACCAGACAAGCTAAATTACTTCTATGCTCGCTTTCGAAGCAAGCAACACTGGAGCATGCATGAGAGAATCAGCTGTTCCGGACGACTGTGTGATCACGCTCTCCATAGTCGATGTGAGTAAGACCTTTAAACAGGCCAACATTCACAAGGCCACGGGGCCAGACGGATTAGCAGGACGTGTACTCCGAGCATGCGCTGACCAACTGGCAAGAGTCTTCACTGACATTTTCAACCTGTCCCTGACTGAGTCTGTAATAGCAACATGTTTCAAGCAGACCACCATAGTCCCTGTGCCCAAGAACACTAAGGTAACCTGCCTAAATGACTACCAACCCTTAGCATCCACGTCTGTAGCCATGAAGTGCTTTGAAAGGCTGGTCATGGGTCACATCAACAACATTATCCCAGAAACCCTAGACCCACACCAATTTGCATACCGCCCAAACAGATCCACAGATGATGCAATATCTATTACACTCCACACTGCCCTTTTCCACCTGGACAAAGGAACACCTCAGCATTCAACCCCATAGTGCTCTCAAAGCTCATCACTAAGCTAAGGACCCTGGGACTAAACACCTCACTCTACAACTGGATCCTGGACTTCCTGACGGGCCGCACCCAGGTGGTAAGGGTAGGTAACACATATGCCATGCTGACCCTCAACACGGGGGACCCTCAGGGGTGCGTGCTCAGTCCCCTCCAGTACTCCCTGTTCACCCATGACTGCATGGCCAGACACAACTCCAACACCATCATTAAGTTTGCCGATGACACAACAGTGGTCATAGGGAGGAGGTCAGAGACCTGGCTGTGTGGTGCCAGGATAACAACCTCTCCCTTAACGTGATCAAGACAAAGGAGATGATTGTGGACTACAAGAAAAGGAGGACTGAGCACGCCCCCATTCTCATAGACGGGCTGCAGTGGAGCAGGTTGAGAGCTTCAAGTTCCTTGGTGTCCACATGACCAACAAACTATCATGGTCCAAACACGCCAAGGCAGTCGTGAAGAGTGAACGACAAAGTCTATTCATCCTCAGGAGACTGAAAAGATTTGGCATGGGTCCTCAGATCCTCAAAGAATTCTACAGCTGCACCATCGAGAGGATCCTGACTGGTTGCATCACTGCCTGGTACGACAACTTCTCGGCCTCCGACCGCAAGGCACTATAGAGGGTAGTGCGAATGGCCCCGTGCATCGCTGAGGCCAAGCTTCCTGCCATCCAGAACCTCTATACCAGGCGGTGTCAGAGGGCCCTAAAAATTGTCAAAGACTCCTAGTCATAGGCAAGCAGTACCGGAGCGCCAAGTCTAGGTCCAAAGGCTTCTTAACAGCTTCTATCCCCAAGCCATAAGACTCTTGAACAGCTACTCAAATGGCTACCCAGAATATTTGCATGAATATTAGTATATTGGTATTCAGCTAGCATACACTAAGTCATACTCATTGTTCTTTTCTTTATATATTTCAGTTTTACTCACTTCAGTCACTATTACTGTACCTACGAAGCAGTGGCAATAAATCAACCTTCAACTATACAGTAGCTGTACCAGGTTTATCTATCTGCTATGCTTAAGGGGACTCTTTTGCGAGGGCAGAATATTTGGGCCAACATATTTTTTTTTGTTCAGGTAAGACATGGACCGAAAAGTTGAGTAAACAAAAAAAAGACTGTGGAACCAGTTACTTAATAATAATTAGTTGAAACAACTACATTTTGTTTTTACACTGCATGTTACTTTCATTTTGTAATCCTTTTCATAACCTTCATTTGACAATTGTGTTCCTGTCTATGCAATGAAGGAAAACAATGTGTTATGAAGGTTGGTTTGAATGATACTGCAACACTCATAAAGTTGCTATGATTGGTTTTATAAAGGTCTTATTAATACCCCCTTAAAGTAGGAAGTGTTACTGAATTTGTTTTGGGCAATTGAGAAAGAGCTTTGGATAACTGAGATGCACTGTTAGTTTCAATGTAGAGAGAGTCCCATGGACTCACAGCCAGCTCTGAATGAGAATATCTCCTCAGGGCTGGGGTTGTCAGGGGAGACGACCTCTCCCAGGCTGGTCAGCAGGTCATCTGAAGGGTCAGACTTAATCTGTCCCAGCAGCCTCTGGGTGAGGTTGGTGTAGTCTTGGGGAGCAGCACGGTAAGGGCCATGGTGGCCCGTCTCGCTCCCGCACCTCTACCTCCACCCCTGAAGAGAACATGTAGGATTTGTAGGAGCTCCTAACCAACGTAGCTTCGTAGCAGCTGTGCTAGACGCAGATTGACCACCAGAGAGATTAGCTGAGAGCAATGGGTCCTTAGATTACGAGCAAGAGGAAACAAGGTGTTTTTTTACATCGCCAAAATGTTTTCAACCCCAGAAGTATCTCAAGACCCAGACTGCTTCACTATGTTGTTGTGTAAAAGAGAATACATGGAGTGTGTGTGTGTCTGTGTGAGAAACTGAACTGGGATGACACCTCTCTGGGAAGAAGAGCTAGCTAGCGCTCTGTAGAATAAAATGTATTAAAACTTGTTTCGAAGTAAAAAGGTGTAATTACCATTAAAACAGATGTAGGTCTGAATGCATTCATTATCTTTACAACACAATCAAACAACCAAACTACTACAGAATTATTTATCTTTCGAGATGAGCCTGAATCCATGAGCACCTTAACAAAGACTGAGACAAAGATAGAAAGCCTGAAACAGAGACATAGACAGAGGCAGAGAGAAACAGAGGCAGAGAGAAACAGAGACAGAGAGGCTGAGACAGAGAGGCTGAGACAGAGACAGAGAGGTAGCCAGTCTAGCCACCCTGGGGATGAAAGGGTGCATAGACACTACCTGCCCTTTCACAGCAGAGGGAAAACTCACCGTTCTCTAGTTTCACCTGCTCTGTCCGGCCCTGAATTCTCAGCCCTCTGCCTGGGGAGTCAACCCGGTACTATTCTCCTTTCCCATTGAAAGTGTACTTCACGCCGTCAAACGTTATAAAATGGGGGTCCCCCAGGACTGGACCTAGGAGGGTGGAGAGTAAATAGAAGAATTGTTACAGGGAGAAATAGCAGTTTGGCACTGGCACTTGTTTTGTATTGAAGAGATAAAGCAGCACATTATTCAATATGACACCTGTAGCACATACAAACTGAGAAGAGATGCACAGAGAGACCAGACTAAAAACGGCTTCCCTTATTAACACAACTAAATGATATATGCATGGCCCCGTAACAACCTATACAGTATTCTATTCTTGTTATTTTATTTAACCTTTATTTAAGTCTCATTGAGATACAAATCTACTTTTCAAGAGAGACCTATCTATTATTTTAAGGTGCCACCAATTGCAAACTGTCAGTGTCGGGATAATATGTGTCTTATATTAGAGAAAGTCTTTGATGCTAACAGAAAATACATTTTCTTGGCGATCTGCACACTAACTGGTTATCATCTAGTTGTCCTCTCAAGAGGAAGCTTCTTACTGTGATTAATGCCTGTAACATGACCCAGGTTATCACTCAACCAGTGTATACCAATAGTGTTGGATCTGTGAAATGCACTTACTTGTAATGATCGTATATTCACCAATGCTGCAGAGCTTTTCTCCAAAGCAATATCAGTTCTCATTGGCTATAGAGACCATAACATTGTTGCAATAACAAGGAAAGCCAAAGTACCAAAGGCGGGGCCTAAAGAACAACTCAGGCTGCTCAGCTTATTGGTTGACATACTGTCAATTGAGAAATGTTTACTAAACTTAACAACAAAAACAAGAAATTACACTATATATACAAAAATATGTGGACACTAGCGGTCGACCGATTAATTGGAATGGCTGATTAATTAGGTATTTTTGGAAACCAATTTGGCCGATTATTATATATATATATTTTTACACCTTTATTTAACTAGGCAAGTCGGTTAAGAACACATTTTTATTTAACTATTCATAAATGTTACTAGAAAATACATGTTGTATAGGAAATGATAGATACACTAGTTCTTAATGCAATCGCAGTGTTAGAATTCTAAAAATAACTTCATTACGACATCCAGCTTAGTTATAGCGAGAGCGTGCCCAAAATCTGGGCGCAAACTACTAGTACGACATGTTCGACAGATATATGAAATAGCATCATAAAATGGGTCCTACTTTTGATGATCTTCCATCAGAATGTTGTAGAAGGGGTCCTTTGTCCAGAACAATCGTTGTTTGGTTTTAGAATGTCCTCTTCTCCAGTCAATTAGCACGGAAAGCTAGCAAAGTAGCGCGAAGCTCTCCTTCCTGAACAAAGGCACACAGCGCAACACGCCTAACGTCCCAAATAAATTTCAATAATCTAATAAAACTATATTGAAAAAACATACTTTACGATGATATTGTCACATTTATCAAATAAAATCAAAGCCGGAGATATTAGTCGCCTATAACGACAGCCTTTCAGAAGGCAATACCAGGTCCCTTCGCGCACGCTCCAGAAAACAGGAAACTGGTGACACGTCATACAAAGAGCTTTTATTCGACCCCAGATCAAGTTATACACCCCATTTCTTCTCTCACTGCCTGTCGACATCTAGTGGAAGACGTATGAAGTGCATGTATACTAATAATTATCAAGGACATTTATAGGCAGGCCCTAGAACAGAGCATCGATTTCAGATTTTCCACTTCCTGTCAGGAAGTTTGCTGCAAAATGAGTTCTGTTTTACTCACAGATATAATTCAAACGGTTTTAGAAACTAGAGAGTGTTTTCTATCCAATAGTAATAATAATATGCATATTGTACAAGCAAGAATTGAGTATGAGGCCGTTTAAATTGGGCACGATTTTCCCCCAAAGTGAAAACAGCACCCTCTGTCCTCAACAGGTTAAACAGCAATGTTGTGCGTTTTGCCAGCAGCTCTTCGCAATGCTTCAAGCATTGCGTTGTTTATGACTTCAAGCCTATCAACTCCCGAGATTAGGCTGGTGTAACCAATGTGAAATGGCTAGCTAGTTAGCGGGGTGCGTGCTAATAGCGTTTCAAACATCACTCGCTCTGAGACTTGGAGTAGTTGTTCCCCTTGCTCTGCATGGGTAACGCTGCTTTGAGGGTGGCTGTTGTCGATGTGTTCCTGGTTCGAGCCCAGGTAGGAGCGAGGAGAGGGACGGAAGCTATACTGTTACACTGGCAATACTAAAGTGCCTATAAGAACATCCAATAATCAAAAGGTATATGAAATACAAATCATATAGAGAGAAATAGTCCTATAATTCCTATAATAACTACAACCTAAAACTTCTTACCTGGGAATATTGAAGACTCATGTTAAAAGGAACCACCAGCTTTCATATGTTCTCATGTTCTGAGCAAGGAACTTAAAAGTTAGCTTTCTTACATGGCACATATTGCACTTTTACTTTCTTCTACAACACTTTGTTTTTGCATTATTTAAACCAAATTGAACATGTTTCATTATTTATTTGAGGCTAAATTGATTTTATGGATGTATTATATTAAGTTAAAATAAGTGTTCATTCAGTATTGTTGTAATTGTCATTATTACAAATAAAAAAATAATTTTTTAAAAAATCAGCCGATTAATCGGTATCGGCTTTTTCTGCTCTTCCAATAATCGGTATCGGCGTTGAAAAATCCTAATCATTCGACCTCTAGTGGACATCCCTTCAAATTAGTGGATTTGGCTATTTCAGCCACACCCATTGCTGACAGGTGACTAACATCGAGCACATAGCTACGCAAACTCCAAAGACAAACATTGGCAGTAGAATGGCCTTACTGAAGAGCTCAGTGACATACAACGTGACACCATCATAGGATGCCACCTTTCCAACAAGTCAGTTTGTCAAATTTCTGCCCTGCTAGAGTTGCCACGGTCAACTGTTAGTGCTGTTATTGTGAAGTGGAAACATCTAGGTGCAACAACAGCTCAGTCGTAACGTGGTAGGTTACACAAGCTCACAGAACAGGACCACAGAGTGCTGAAGTGTGCAGCGCGTAACAATCGTCTGTCCTCGATTGCAACACTTACTACCGAGTTCCAAATTGCCTCAGCAGAAGAACTGTTTGTTGGGAGCTTCTTGAAATGGGATTCCATGGCCGAGCAGCCGCACAAAAGCCTAAGATCACCATGCGCAATGCCAAGTGTCGGCTGGAGTGGTGTAAATCTTGCCACCATTAGATTCTGGAGCATTGGAAACCGGTCCTCTGGAGTGATTTTATTTTTTTTATTTCACCTTTATTTAACCAGGTAGGCTAGTTGAGAACAAGTTCTCATTTGCAACTGCGACCTGGCCAAGATAAAGCATAGCAGTGTGAACAGACAACAACACAGAGTTACACATGGAGTAAACAATAAACAAGTCAATAACATGGTAGAAAAAAGAGAATCTATATACAATGTGTGCAAAAGGCATGAGGTAGGCAATAAATCGAGTAATTACAATTTAGCAGATTAACACTGGAGTGATAAATCATCAGATGATCATGTGCAAGAAGAGATACTGGTGTGCAAAAGAGCAGAAAAGTAAATAAATAAAAGCAGTATGGGGGGGTGAGGTAGGTAAATTGGGTGGGTAGTTTACAGATGGACTATGTACAGCTGCAGCGATCGGTTAGCTGCTGATAGCAGATTTTTAAAGTTGTTGAGGGAGATAAAAGTCTCCAACTTCAGAGATTTTTGCCATTCGTTCCAGTCGCAGGCAGCAGAGAACTGGAAGGAAAGGCGTCCAAATGAGGTTTTGGCTTTAGGGATGATCAGTGAGATACACCTGCTGGAGCGCGTGCTACAGGTGGGTGTAGCCATCGTGACCAGTGAACTGAGATAAGGCGGCACTTTACCTAGCATAGCCTTGTAGATGACCTGGAGCCAGTGGGTCTGACGACGAACATGTAGCGAGGGCCAGCCGACTAGGGCATACAGGTCGCAGTGGTGGGTCGTATAAGTTGCTTTAGTAACAAAACGGATGGCACTGTGATAGACTGCATCCAGTTTGCTGAGTAGAGTATTGGAAGCTATTTTGTAGATGACATCGCCGAAGTCGAGGATCGGTAGGATAGTCAGTTTTACTAGGGTAAGTTTGGCGGCGTGAGTGAAGGAGGCTTTGTTGCGGAATAGAAAGCCGACTCTAGATTTGATTTTGGATTGGAGATGTTTGATATGAGTCTGGAAGGAGAGTTTGCAGTCTAGCCAGACACCTAGGTACTTATAGATGTCCACATATTCTAGGTCGGAACCGTCCAGGGTGGTGATGCTAGTCGGGCGTGCGGGTGCAGGCAGCGAACGGTTGAAAAGCATGCATTTGGTTTTACTAGCGTTTAAGAGCAGTTGGAGGCCACGGAAGGAGTGTTGTATGGCATTGAAGCTTGTTTGGAGGTTAGATAGCACAGTGTCCAAGGAAGGGCCGGAAGTGTACAGAATGGTGTCGTCTGCATAGAGGTGGATCAGGGAATCGCCCGCAGCAAGAGCAACATCATTGATGTATACAGAGAAAAGAGTCGGCCCGAGAATTGAACCCTGTGGTACCCCCATAGAGACTGCCAGAGGACCGGACAACATGCCCTCCGATTTGACACACTGAACTCTGTCTGCAAAGTAGTTGGTGAACCAGGCAAGGCAGTCATTAGAAAAACCGAGGCTACTGAGTCTGCCGATAAGAATATGGTGATTGACAGAGTCGAAAGCCTTGGCCAGGTCGATGAAGACGGCTGCACAGTAATGTCTTTTATCGATGGCGGTTATGACATCGTTTAGTACCTTGAGCGTGGCTGAGGTGCACCCGTGACCGGCTCGGAAACCGGATTGCACAGCGGAGAAGGTACGGTGGGATTCGAGATGGTCAGTGATCTGTTTGTTGACTTGGCTTTCGAAGACCTTAGATAGGCAGGGCAGGATGGATATAGGTCTGTAACAGTTTGGGTCCAGGGTGTCTCCCCCTTTGAAGAGGGGGATGACCGCGGCAGCTTTCCAATCCTTGGGGATCTCAGATGATACGAAGGAGAGGTTGAACAGGCTGGTAATAGGGGGTGCGACAATGGCGGCGGACAGTTTCAGAAATAGGGGGTCCAGATTGTCAAGCCCAGCTGATTTGTACGGGTCCAGGTTTTCCAGCTCTTTCAGAACATCTGCTATCTGGATATGGGTAAAGGAGAAGCTGGGGAGGCTTGGGCGAGTAGCAGCGGGGGGGGAGGGGCTGTTGGCCAAGGTTGGAGTCGCCAGGAGGAAGGCATGGCCAGCCATTGAGAAATGTTTGTTGAAGTTTTCGATTATCATGGACTTATCAGTGGTGACCGTGTTACCTAGCCTCAGTGAAGTGGGCAGCTGGGAGGAGGTGCTCTTGTTTTCCATGGACTTTACAGTATCCCAGAACTTTTTGGAGTTAGAGCTACAGGATGTAAATTTCTGCTTGAAAAAGCTGGCCTTTGCTTTCCTGACTGACTGCGTGTATTGGTTCCTGACTTCCCTGAACAGTTGCATATCGCGGGGGCTCTTCGATGCTATTGCAGTTCGCCACAGGATGTTTTTGTGCTGGTCGAGGGCAGTCAGGTCTGGAGTGAACCAAGGGCTATATCTGTTCTTGGTTCTGCGTTTTTTGAACGGAGCATGCTTGTCTAATATGGTGAGGAAGTAACTTTTAAAGAATGACCAGGCATCCTCAACTGACGGGATGAGGTCAATATCCTTCCAGGGTACCCGGGCCAGGTCGATTAGAAAGGCCTGCTCGCAGAAGTGTTTTAGGGAGCGTTTGACAGTGATGAGGGGTGGTCGTTTAGCCGCGGACCCGTGGCGGATACAGGCAATGAGGCAGTGATCGCTGAGATCTTGATTGAAGACAGCAGAGGTGTATTTGGAGGGCAAGTTGGTCAGGATAATGTCTATTAGGGTGCCCATGTTTACGGATTTAGGGTTGTACCTGGTGGGTTCCTTGATGATTTGTGTGAGATTGAGGGCATCAAGCTTAGATTGTAGGACTGCCGGGGTGTTAAGCATATCCCAGTTTAGGTCACCTAACAGAACAAACTCTGAAGTTAGATGGGGAGCGATCAATTCACAGATGGTGTCCAGGGCACAGCTGGGAGCTGAGGGGGGTCGGTAGCAGGCGGCAACAGTGAGAGACTTATTTCTGGAGAGATTAATTTTTAAAATTAGAAGTTCGAACTGTTTGGGCATAGACCTGGAAAGTATGACAGAACTTTGCAGGCTATCTCTGCAGTAGATTGCAACTCCTCCCCCTTTGGCAGTTCTATCTTGACGGAAAGTGTTATAGTTGGGTATGGAAATCTCAGAATTTTTGGTGGCCTTCCTAAGCCAGGATTCGGACACGGCGAGGACATCAGGGTTGGCAGAGTGTGCTAAAGCGGTGAGTAAGGCAAACTTAGGGAGGAGGCTTCTGATGTTGACATGCATGAGGCCAAGGCTTTTTCGATCACAGAAGTCAACAAATGAGGGTGACTGGGGACATGCAGGGCCTGGGTTTACCTCCACATCACCCGAGGAACAGAGGAGTAGTAGGATGAGGGTGCGGCTAAAGGCTATCAAAACTGGTCGCCTAGAGCGTTGGGGACAAGGAATAAAAGGAGCAGATTTATGGGCGTGGTAGAATAGATTCTGGGCATAATGTGCAGACCAGGGTATGGTGGGGCACGGGTACAGCGGAGGCAAGCCCAGGCACTGGGTGATGATAAGAGAGGTTGTATCTCTGGACATGCTGGACTCAATGGGTGAGGTCACCGCATGTGTGGGGGGTGGGACAAAGGAGGTATCAGAGGTACGGAGAGTGGAACTACGGGGTCCATTGCAAACCAAAACAATGATAACTAGCCTGAACAACAGTATGCAAGGCATATTGATATTTGAGGGAGACATGCAATAAGGCGTAAAGTGATTGCAGGTCTTGATTGGGAGAGCTAGCTAAAACAACAGGTGATATAACAGCAGCTAGTCAGCTAACACAGCAGCAGTAGGTAAAAATGTCGACGGCTAGGCAGAGAGGGTCGGATTAACTACACACAGTTCCTGAGTTAAAGCACAGAGCCGACAGATAAAACACAAATAAACGGAATGGAGTACCGTGAATTAATGGACAGTCAAGCAGGCATCAGCTATGTAGCCAAGTGATCATAGTGTCCAGGGGGCAGCCGTAGATGGAGCAGTGAGGCCTCCACTAAGCTAGCCCGCGGCGTTTAAAGTTAGTAGCCCGGGGGGAGGTCTGCTCAGACGGAGGGGGTCTGCTCAGACGGAGGCCGGTTGAGGGCACAGCGGATGGGCTATTCGCCTGCAGACCAGACGTGGTCGTGTCGACAGAGAATCCAAGCCGGATGGCGATGGCGAAAGAGAGGTTGTCTGTTCAGATAGCAGCCGATATGCTCAAGACAGCTAACGATTAGCGTGCCGCAGTTAGCATATGGGCGTTCAGGTTACGTCGCGATGGAGGGGCCAGTTGAATAACTCCCTCGGGCAGATAACGTCGGTATCCCAGTCGTGAAGGCCCGGTGGGGCTCCGCATCGGCAGTAAACGGGTCCGGATAGGTGATTGTAGCCCAGGAGTGGCTGATGGAACTCTTCAGCTGGCTAGCTCCGGGATAATTGGTGTTTGCTCCGGAATTGATGTTAGCCAATAGTCACTCGGATAGCAGCTGGTTAGCTGCAAGATCCAGGTGTAAATGTCCAGAGCTTGCGGTAAAAATCCGGGGATATGGAGAGAAAAAAGGTCTGGTATGCTCTGGTCTGAGTCGCGTTGTACAAAACTGGCAATAGTTTTCCGAGCTAAAGGATAGCTGATGAGCACTAGCTGTGGTTAGCTGAACTACTAACGTTAGCTTGTGAGCTGGCTAACTTCTGGCTAGCTTCTGTTGTAGATTTCGGATACGAGGTGAATAATACCTTTGAGGAAAAAAAACAGATCCGCACCACATTTGGTGAGGTGGGTTGCAGGAGAGTGTTTTGAAGTTGAGTTTTTAAGAAGAAAAAAATATGTATAAAAAGAAATGCGAAGAAAAATATATAAAATATATATACACGGGACAGGACGAGGACAAAGGACATCTGACTGCTACGCTTCATCATCTGGCAGTATGACGGACGAATCTGGATTTGGTGGATGCCAGTTTACTCTGGGCATGTCTGGGCACCTTTTCATCCAAGCTACTCAATACTGCCCCTGCCGCCATAAGAAGTTAACTACTGACTTTCAGCATGTATACAGTGGGGGAAAAAAGTATTTAGTCAGCCACCAATTGTGCAAGTTCTCCCACTTAAAAAGATGAGAGAGGGCTATAATTTTCATCATAGGTACACTTCAACTATGACAGACAAAATAAGAAAAGAAAATCCAGAAAATCACATTGTAGGATTTTTTATGAATTTATTTGCAAATTATGATGGAAAATAAGTATTTGGTCAATAACAACAGTTTATCTCAATACTTTGTTATATACCCTTTGTTGGCAATGACAGAGGTCAAACGTTTTCTGTAAGTCTTCACAAGGTTTTCACACAATGTTGCTGGTATTTTGGCCCATTCCTCCATGCAGATCTCCTCTAGAGCAGTGATGTTTTGGGGCTGTTGCTGGGCAACACAGACTTTCAACTCCCTCCAAAGATTTTCTATGGGGTTGAGATCTGGAGACTGGCTAGGCCACTCCAGGACCTTGAAATGCTTCTTACGAAGCCACTCCTTCGTTGCCCGGGCGGTGTGTTTTGGATCATTGTCATGCTGAAAGAGCCAGCCACGTTTCATCTTTAATGCCCTTGCTGATGGAAGGAGGTTTTCACTCAAAATCTCACGATGCATGGCCCCATTCATTCTTTCTTTTACACGGATCAGTCGTCCTGGTCCCTTTGCAGAAAAACAGCCCCAAAGCATGATGTTTCCACCCCCATGCTTCACAGTAGGTATGGTGTTCTTTGGATGCAACTTAGAATTCTTTGTCCTCCAAACACGACGAGTTGAGTTTTTACCAAAAAGTTATATTTTGGTTTCATCTGACCAAATGACATTCTCCCAATTTTCTTCTGGATCATCCAAATGCTCTCTAGCAAACTTCAGACGGGCCTGGACATGTACTAGCTTAAGCAGGGGGACACGTCTGGCACTGCAGGATTTGAGTCCCTTGCGGCGTAGTGTGTTACTGATGGTAGGCTTTGTTACTTTGGTCCCAGCTCTCTGCAGGTCATTCACTAGGTCCCCCCGTGTGGTTCTGGGATTTTTGCTCACCGTTCTTGTGATCATTTTGACCCCACGGGGTGAGATCTTGCGCGGAGCCCCAGATCGAGGGAGATTATCAGTGGTCTTGTATATCTTCCATTTCCTAATAATTGCTCCCACAGTTGATTTCTTCAAACCAAGCTGCTTGCCTATTGCAGATTCAGTCTTCCCAGCCTGGTGCAGGTCTACAATTTTGTTTCTGGTGACAGCTCTTTGGTCTTGGCCATAGCGGAGTTTGGAGTGTGACTGTTTGAGGTTGCGGACAGGTGTCTTTTATACTGATAACAAGTTCAAACAGGTGCCATTAATACAGGTAACGAGTGGAGGACAGAGGAGCCTCTTAAAGAAGAAGTTACAGGTCTGTGAGAGCCAGAAATCTTGCTTGTTTGTAGGTGACCAAATACTTATTTTCCACCATAATTTGCAAATAAATTCATTAAAAATCCTACAATGTGATTTTCTGGATTTTTTTTTCTCATTTTGTCTGTCATAGTTGAAGTGTACCTATGATGAGAATTACAGGCCTCTCTCATCTTTTTAAGTGGGAGAACTTGCACAATTGGTGGCTGACTAAATACTTTTTTGCCCCACTGTACAGGGAAGGGCACTCAACTTGTACTGCAATGATGACTGATGATTGGCTAAAAGAAATTGATAATAAGATGATAGTTTAAGCTGTATTGTTAAATTTCAATGCAGACTTTCATGTTATTGATTGTCATTTGTTTTTGAAAAAATGTACTTGCTATGGTTTTAAATCACATGGTTGGAGAGTTACTTATCAAATTGAACTCGGGGTGAGTAATCTTCAATGGAAGCTTCTCTAACATCAGAAATGTACTGTTAGAATTTTTAAAGGGATAGTTCACTAAAGTAAAACATTTAACATGTATTCATTGCTTTATAAATAAAAACAATGGGACCACTCCACACTGCCCTGACATTACTGTCAGGGGTGGACTTAGTGATTTGGAGGCCCCAGGCAGAGGACAGTCTGAGGCCCCAGCCCATGTCTATTTAACACAATCATGGCTACTGAATGAAGAGCCTTTCGTAGTTAATCATGTAACAATCAACTCATTATTTACCTGGGGCACCACGGGAAGAGTTTGTTTAATGAGTTACCGTTTCCCAAATGAACTAAAGAATAAATCAGAATCTCGACATTATAGCAGCCAATCATTTCCTCATATCAGTCTCATTCTGAACGTCGCATAATCCTTTAAATCTGCACAAACCCAGGTCTCACTATTCATTCCGTACCACACAAATTGAGTTGATTATTTATAACATCAGATACACACACATAGTCTAGGTTATTTATTAGAACTTAATAAAATGACAATTGGTCCCTAGCGGACCAACAAGATATGACACATGTTACACAAGATGTAGATTTAAAGAGAGAGAGCGAGAGCAAGAGAGAAAAGCAACACTTGGATACATTTGTAAACTATGCTTAGTTTAGCCCTAACACCTTGCCCCGAACTGCCGCTCTTATGGGTAAGAATTGTAATGCATCTATTTAAGGTGTTGAAGATCTCCGTTGGGTATCTCTTCGCGGGCCGAGTTCCACTTGGTGGGATAGGTTCGACCGACTCTTTGTTCTTTCGATGGCCGTCTCCTTCGTTCTCAGGTGTAAGTCTCTGATTGTCCACAAGATGTCACAATGTCTTTTCTCTTAGTTGTCGGTTTCCTTGCACTCATTCTGTGGGAGTGGTTTTCTGAGGAGGATAATCAGCTGTGTCGACGCTCCCAGCTTGGGAATGAAAGCAGTGTAGACAACCGATGACTTTAAGAGAATAACCGGGTGGTCCTTCTTGAATTCACCTTCTTAGATATAGTACTCAATCGTAGCATTGATTGTTAAGAGGTTCCTTTGTCCTCTTCAACCTCGTGTTGTGTTTCTGGGTCGTGACTACTCGTGGACCTGCAGCGCGTGGTCCTCTAGTCTAGTATGTTAATTCTCAACTCACATGTTTTATACCCTAGGGTAGAAAGGGGGCGTTTCTGTCTTTATGACACGCTTAATGGGTTCCCGGGGGTATCTAGTTACGAGGTAAGGTATCACAATTTACTATGATCTCGTTAGACAACAAAAATCACAGCCTCATTGTCACAAAAACATTCTCTTTGATCTGGATATTTTCTACACAACATACAGTATGTGAACATCATTTACACATTATGAAAACTCTTCAAGTTACAATGTTTTTGTTATAACGTCATCATTAACTTTTAATCATATCATAAAATATACATTAATTTTCATATTCCAACCAACATTATTGGATATCTCTGTAGAGCTGATTTTCTTTGCAATATTGACCAATACCGATGTATAGCATTTGTTTCTTTATTTTATGGACTTTCTAACCATTCTAGCACAGATACTAAATGCAACCAAGTTTATATGTTCATAAGGCTAAGCCACCCAAGCCATGCCCTGTTCTCCCTGCTTCAATTACACAGACAAGGGTAATACAGGAACATCATGGCAAAAACTGGAAGATTGGCCAATAGTTTCTACGTTCAGGCCATCAGGCTGCTGAATGGCCCCCACTAGTCAGCTACTTGCACCCCCCCCCCCATTCACTTAGTCCTGCATGTTGGAGCTCTGAGCCTGAGATGTTCACTGTCCCCTGCAATCACACCTACGACCCTGAACACAAAACCTGTGACTATTAAACACTGAATCGTAAAATAAAATCTGCACCTGTCTTGTGCTTGTCTGTACAGTGAACATCTCAGGCTCAGAGCTCCAACATGCAGGACTAAGTGAATGGGGGGGGGAGAGGGGGTGCAACAGGTGTCTCTCCTTTTCCCCATTATCCCCTATGTATTTATACCTGCATTTTCTGTTTGTCTGTAGCCAGTTTGTCTTGTCTTGTTCAGGACGTACCAGCGTGTTATCCATTTTTTCCTGTTTTCAAGTTTTGTTTCTAGTCTTCCCGGTTCTGACCTTTCTGCCTGTCCTGATCCTGAGCCAGCCTGCCGTCTTGTACCTGCCTGACTCTGACCTGGTTTACCAACCACTGCTTGCCCTCGACCTGCCCTTTGCCTGGGAAAAAATACATTTTTGAGATTCTAACTATCTGCCTCCTGTGTCTACATCTGGGTGTTATCCTGAGTTGTGATACAAACTGTTTGGGCCTACATAAAGCTGTCCCAACAGCAGAGCTTTCTTTTCAGCACCATGGAATGAATCCTTACCACTGCTACACCTGGTTATCAGCAGAGCCTTGTCTGGCAGCGAAACAGTTAATTCAGCCTCATTTACTGCCTTTTAAAAAACAGAGCTGATATGACTGACTTGCTTAAATAAATGTGGGTTCTACTGACAATTGAGATGTAAAAACTATGGCATAAGAGGACAACGAGCGGATAAGAGGCAATTCGTAATTTTGATTAAGACAATAATGAGCGAGCTAGGACGGACATAGTCAATTTAACTATTTGTTCAGCACTTTTGAAATGTACAGCGACAGAATTCAGAACTTGGGCCGTTCTTACAGTATTCTCCCTGTACATCAAGTCAGAACCGTAGGATAAATAAATGGGGAAAGGGACCAAGTTATTATGGTGAGGCACATTGGCTACTAACAGCTTACTACACAACATACACAGGGTATTACTTTCTTAGCTACAGACAGTATACCTATCTCCCTGGCATATTACATAATTTATGCAGCAGCATACAATACATTTTTGGACTCACCTTGTTGTGCTGTGTTCACTTGAACAGAAAGGTGGCGCGGCGGTCCTTTGTGAGCAAATTTTGTCATCAAACTTTGTCATCAAAGTCTCTGGATTTATGGTGCTTTCAAGACAACTGGGGGAAAAAACAAGGTTGAATCATGATGACGTCAGTGATCTATTATTATTATCCATAATTTATCTTCATATGACAAGGATTGAAAAGGATTTGCCAGTAGGTTGTCGACTTGATTCATGATAATGACTGCTAGCTTGCTAGCTAAGGTTTTGAAAGTATGATGTTGACATGAGTCCAATCAAAGTTACAGTAGATATAACTTGACATAATTTTATCTATGGCCAATGACCTTGAGCCTTCTTGGATGGGCACTTCTAACTCTATTCTAACTCTATGGCAGCTTGAATTTTCGATTTCTACCCTTAGATTTTGCTGTGACGTAGTGTCCCTATGAGTGACAGAATACGGAGCCAAAGTAGAGAACATTACAAGCCCCTACGCTCTGTATTTTCCACTGGCTGCCCCACCACCACAGAAAGCACTGAGCTAGGCTGAAACACCTGCATTTTGGAGCTGCCTTACTCAAGAAAGCAAAAAAGAGACCAAGTTTGTATGTGGCTTTATTATTTCAATGATTATTATTTTAAAAATGACATTATTTCCAAACTGCTCTGCCCCACCTGCACTGAATGACCTGCACTTGCCAGCAACACAATCTCACACTCAATTCGTGCAAACATGTACAAAAGTTTTTTAGCAGATTTTGTTTGTTTTTGTGGGAATTAATTTATGTGAAAATCATCAAGTATTAGGCGAAAACAAGCATAGAAAACAGTATTGGCCTTAATAAATAAAAAACAACGTAAGGCTACTGGTTATATTATAATTATTTCAGTGACAACATGGTTGATTAACAATATTGGGTTGTTAACACATTTGTTTTTTTTTATAAATAAATGTGGGACACACAAAAAACGGCATCATGCCCATCATGCATAGCTAAAATAACTTTTTTTTTTATTCTGAAGTTTTCCCCCCCATTTATTTTCCTATGAATGAAGTCACACAAATGTATTTTCCTATGAATTAAGCCACACAAAAACGTACGAAATCTGCTGAAATACCTTTTGTACAAATTTGCACGAATTGAGTTTGTGTTACAATCAGCCATTGTCCCAGCAATTTGCAATTTCAATTGCGCAACAATAATTTAAGAAATAGGTTAAATTACCAGAGATTCTCATGTGGCCCATTATATTAGACTAATTGTATTAGTGGGATAGATGTAGTTTGAAGAGACTTGCACTTTCTCTTAGAGCTATTTTTATAGCCTACCTTTTAGGAATGGGAAGACATTCAGAAGAGGAAATATATTTTACCTTTATTTAACTAGGCAAGTCAGTTAAGAACAAATTCTTATTTTCAATGACGGCCAAGGAACAGGGGCAGGGGCAGAACGACATATTTTTACCTTGGCAGCTCGGGGATTCGATCTTGCAACCTTTTCGGTTACTAGTCCAACGCTCTAACCACTAGACTACCTGCCACCCCAAATATAGGTGATCAATGTTTATTTCTAGGCAATGTATTGGCCTAAACTATACTTTAATCATCTGTTTGACAGCCCGCAGGATGAAAAATGCCGACCACGCCCCATTGATCTTTGTCTGCGACCCACGGGAATTGAGCCTTCTCTAGTAGGTAGCCCTGTCCTTGATGCCATAGATGCCAACGAATTGTGGCGTAACTGAACTGCGGAGTGTTTCCACGCATGCGCATTTACACACTGTCTGTGAGCTAGCAACTGGCTATCAATATATATTGAAATACGTTATTGGAGCAGTTTTTCTTTTATTGTTTGGTAGGGAAATGGGAATTCGTTATGAACTGTCACTAAGACGAAGACGAATCGTTTCTATGTACGCCATGGATGTATCGTGTCTAATGTCGACCAGAATGCTAACTACAGTTTACTAGCCTCTAGCTAGTTTTCAGTTAATTCATTGACGTCATTGCAAGAAGAGCGTCCATGATTATTTTATGTGGCTAACCAGCTTGCTTACAAAAATGTATATTTTGTATACGATTATTACTTCATTAGTTTGCTATTTGATTTTGAAATGGATGAAAATGAGGAGATATTGCACGGACTTGAAAAGACTGGATGGGAAAACAGTTATCATTACTGGTAAGGCAGATAGATAGCTAGCTAGCAAATTGGCTAACCTGGTAGCCGCGCGTGCGCCGAAATGGACTCGTTTTAGCTATGTAGACCTAGCGCCAATCGCACATAGCGTAGCTACAATCAGTACCACAGAGTTTCTGGCACTACGTCTGTTAGCTCAGAGGTTTTCAAGCTTTTCTTGCCCAGGGACCACCACCTAGTCGAACCGGCGACCCCCATTAGTAAAACAATTGAAATCATGTCTTCTCATCAGGTATATGATGATGGCAATTAGAAGTAATAAACATTTTAAAATTAATAGATTTGGTAACGTTACAGTTTCGTTATTGTGACCACATTGGAGAACAGTTCATAATAATGTCTGGAACGGAGGTAATAATGGAATGCATCAAACACATGGAAACCATGTGTTTGCTATACTTGCTACCGTTTCAAATATTCTGCTCCAGCCATTACTACGAGCCTGTTTTCCCCAGTTAAAGTGCCACCAACCTCCTGTGAGTGACAGGTATAAACTAGAAAGATATCTTGGTGGCACAGAGAACATTTTGCTGTAAAGCACATTTTCTGCAATTCTAAAAGAAGAAAAAAATCAATTGATCTGGGAGAACATTTCGCAGTTTTGAAGCTAATTCCCAGCAATTATACAGTTTGTCATGGAGCTGAAAGACGATGTTTCTGTTTTAAAGCAAATGTTCTGCAATTCTATGTATTTTGCCAAGGGTAATGCTGTGTTCGTCTGCTCAAGCAATATACTAAAGTCATTGGGCATTTCCCCTGAATACCCAGTTTTGGGAATTTTCTATACTCCCTGACTGTCTACCTTTTATTTGATTGTTAGTTCTCAAATATGGTATTGTAAAAAAATATATGTATAGTTATATGCTTTCTATCTGGTTTTGGTTGTTTAAGTTGACACAAACTGTTTTTCCATCCTGAAAATTACCACTTGCATGGCACGCCTAAGAATTTTCTATACAGAAAAACACTAAATGGCTCCAATGACTGTAATTTCCTCCGTATTAAAGGGATAGTTTGAGATTTTGGCAATTAAGTCCTTTCCCGAGAGTCAGATGAACATGAACAGCTAGCTTGCTAACTGTTTCTGTTGATTTCCAGTCATTGCCCTAACACTAGTTAGCATTGGCTTGTGAAACTACATTTAGCTTCCTTCATACTGGATGCAGAGACATAAGAATGGTGTCCACGGTGTTATTCTGTTGCAGCTAGCGATATTCATAAAATATATATTTTTTCACATAAAAAAAAAAACATGGGGAGCCACAGACCCCAGTTTGAAAACTCCTGTGCTAGCTAATACAATACCCACTTGCAAAGGTTGAGTGATGCATGAATTGATCTATTAACATGAAATAAAACAGGTAACACCTCTTAGGGTTGTTACTAGTTACCGCAGGCACAAAGGCATAAACTCAGCTTTTTTCTACAATTTCTCTTAAAATGTAATTTTAACCTTAACCACACTGCTAACCTTATGCCTAATCCTTACTTGAAATGAAGACCAAAAAGCTCATTTTTGTTTTTATGAATTTATACGATATAGCCAATTTTGACTGTGGCTGTCCTGTCTAGTGTAAACCCTCTCAGAGGGAGGATTAATGTATTTTTTTTAAAGTCACTGAGTGCTGTTAGCAACCATACCCCCCTTATTCAGATGTTTAATTGATGATATCCTCTTATTTCACGTTAATATATTATCACTGTTTCGTTTTTTTAGACTGTAGTCTATTTCACATCATTTCCTGTACATTAGAGCTACATCATTGGACATTATGGCTTTGTAATAATAATCATCATCCATTCTCTCCCTCCCACCCTACCTGTCTCTTTTAGGTGGCAATGCTGGCATCGGCAAAGAGACGGCGGTTGCCTTGGCGATACGAGGTGCCCGTGTCATCATAGCTTGCCGTGATGTGGACAAGGCTGAGAAGGCGGTGAGGGAGATCAAGATCAGGGGTCACAACGTTAACGTCCATCACATGGAGTTGGATTTGGCCAACATGCGCTCCATACAAGACTTCTGTAAGACCTTCCTTCAGAGAGAGAAGAGGCTGGACATCCTCATCAACAACGCAGGTGAGAGAGAGGAGTCTGTGACACCCTCATAAAGAAGCCCTTAGACCACAGGTGTCAAACTCATTCCACGAAGGGCCAAGTGGCTGCGTGTTTTCGCTCCTTCCTTGTACTTTATTAATGAATTAGGTCACTAATTAGTAAGGAACTCCCCTCACCTGGTTGTCTAGGTCTTAATTGAAGGAAAAACCAAACACCTGCAGACACTAGGCCCTCCATGGAATGAGTTTGACACACCTGCCTTAGACTCTTTGGCATTCAGAGCAGAGGTAGTAAACTCAAACATTAAGCAATCTCGCTAGCTAACCTCCCCCCTCCACTCACAGCCATGCCCAGCGTGCTGGACTGGACGGAGGACAACTTCAGCATGTGTTTCGGTGTAAACCACCTCGGCCACTTCCTGTTGACCAACCTACTGTTGGGCCGCCTGAAGGATTCGGCCCCCAGCCGCGTGGTCACGCTCACCTGCTCCAACTACAAGTACCAGAAGTTAGACTTCCAGGACCTCAACTATAACCTGCTGCCCTTCTTCACCTACTGCCGCAGCAAGCTGGCCAACATCTACTTCAGCCAGGAGCTGGGTAGAATGATGGAGGGCAAAGGAGTGACGACATACGCTGTGCACCCTGGTGAGGCTTGAAGCACTACTGTAAACTTAGATTAAATTTGTCACACTGAGACGATGATAGATTATGACTATTTAAAATAATCTAATGGCCAAGAAGACAGAGAGGAAAGGGGTGACCACCTACGCTGTGCACCCTGTTGAGGCTTGATGCACTAGTGTCTGTAACAGTGTTTCCGATGTATTAGTTTAGCTGTGGTCCTGCGCCATGGCAAAATCATTGCTGCCACTGCAAAAACATAGTATTTATACGAAACGTACTTTCAATACAGTTTTGTTATGCACATTCACTTTTCCTCTGTGCATTCGAAAAGTATTCAGACCCCTTGACTTTTTCCACATTTTGTTACTTTACATCCTTACCTAAAATTGATTAAATACAAAATGTTCCTCATCAATCTACAAACAATACCCCATAATGACAGAGCAAAAACAGGTTTTTGTAAATGTTTGCAAATGTATTAAAAATAAACAACAGAAATACCTTATTTACATAAGTATTCAGACCCTTTGCTATGAGACTCGAAATTGGGCTTAGGTGCATCGTGTTTCCTTAGATCATCCTTGAGATGTTTCTACAACTTGATTGGAGTCCACCTGTGGTATTTTCAATTGATTGGACATGATTTGGAAAGGGACACACCTGTCTCTGTCAGGTCCCACATTTGACAGTACATGTCAGAGCAAAAACTAAGCCATGAGGTCAAACGAATTGTCCGTACTACTCCGAGACAGGATTGTGTCGAGGCACAGATCTGGGGAAGGGTACCAAAAACTTTCTGCAGCATTGAAGGTCCCCAAGAACACAGTGGCCTCCATCGTTCTTAAATGAAAGACGTTTGTAACCACCAATACTCTTCCTAGAGCTGGCCTCCCGGCCAAACTGAGCAATCGGGGGAGAAGGGCCTTGATCAGGGAGGTGACCAAGAACCCGATGGTTACTCTGACAGAGCTTCAGAGTTCCTCTGTGGAGATTAGAGAGCATTCCAGAAGGACAGCCATCTCTGCAGCACTTCAAAAATCAGGCCTTTATGGTAGAGTGGCCAGACGGAAGACACTCCTCAGTAAAAGACACGACATCCCGCTTGGAGTTTGCCAAAAGGCACCTAAAGGACTCTCAGACCATTAGAAACAAGATTCTCTGGTTTGATGAAACCAAGATTGAACTCTTTGGCCTGAATGCCAGGCGTCACATCTGGAGGAAACCTGGCACCATCCCTACGGTGAAGCATGGTGGTGGCAGCATCATGCTGTGGGGATGTTTTTCAGCGGCAGGGACTGAGGGACTAGTCAGGATAGAGGGAAAGATGAACGAAGCAAAGTAGAGAGAGATCCTTGATGAAAACCTGCTCCGGAGTGCTCAGCTCAGACTGGGGTGAAGGTTCACCTTCTAACAGGACAATGACCCTAAGCACACAGCCAAGACAACACAGGAGTGGCTTCGGGACAAGTCTCTGAATGTCCTTGAATGGCCCATCGAGAGCCTGGACTTGAACCCGATCGAACATCTCTGGAGAGACCTGAAAATAGCTGTGCAGCAACACTCCTCATCCAACCTGACAAAGCTTGAGAGAAACTGCTGAGAAGAATGGGTGAAACTCTCCAAATACAGGTGTGCCAAGCTTGTAGTGTCATACCCAAGAAGACTCAAGGCTGTAATCGCTGTCAAAGGTGCTGCAACAAAGTACTGAGTAAAGGGTCTGAATACTTATTTAAATTTGATATTTCCTTTTTTTCCTAAAAAACTGTTTTGATTTGTCATTATGGGGTATTGTGTGTAGATTGGTGAGGAGAGAAAACAATTTAATCCATTCTAGAATAAGGCTGTAACGTAACAAAATATGGAAAAAGTCAAGGGGTCTGAATACTTTCCAAATGCACTGTAGATCATCTGTCCTGGTACAACATCGTTCTGCAGGTTATTTAGTCCGGGTACAACACCGTCCTCGATACTGCTCTCTAGTCACTGGAGAGACAGGCTGAGCGTGCCAGTCACTGTTACGGAATACAAATTAGGAACTTTGTCATTCCTCATCCTCACCCCTCAATTAGTAAAGTCTCAACCTTTTGGGCGGCAGGTAGCCTAGTGGTTAGAGCGATCGACTACTAACCGAAAGGTTGCAAGATCGAATCCCCAAGCTGACAAGGTAAAAATATGTTGTTCTGCCACTGAACATTTAAAATAAGAATTTGCTCTTAACCTGTCTGGCTCTGGCGTTCCGCCAGCGGAACTCCTCCCACATTCCACTGAAAAGGCAGAGAGCGAAATTCAAAAGATATTTTTTTTAGAAATATTTAACTTTCACACATTAACATGTCCAATACAGCAAATGAAAGGTACACATCTTGTGAATCCAGCCAACATGTCCGATTTTTAAAATGTTTTACAGCGAAAACACCACATATATTTATGTTAGCTCACCACCAAATACAAAAAAGGGCAGACATTTTTCACAGCACAGGTAGCATGCACAAAGCAAACCTAACTAACCAAGAACCAACCAAACTAACCAACAAACAACTTCATCAGATGACAGTCTTATAACATGTTATTCAATAAATCTATGTTTTGTTCGAAAAATGTGCATATTTCAGGTATAAATCATAGTTTACATTGCAGCTACAATCAGAAATTGCACCGAAAGCAGACAGAATAATTACAGACACCAACGTCAAATACCTAAATACTCATCATAAAACATTTCTGAAAAATCGATGGTGTACAGCAAATTAAAGACAAACATCTTGTGAATCCAGCCAATATTTCCTATTTTTTAAGTGTTTTACAGCGAAAGCACAATATAGCATTATATTAGCTTACTACAATAGCCTACCACACTACCACATTCATTCATCAAGGCACGTTAGCGATAGCAATAGGCACGTTAGCGATAGCGAATAAACCAGCAAGATATATAATTTTGACTAACCTTGATAAGCTTCATCAGATGACAGTCCTATAACATCAGGTTATACATACACTTATGTTTTGTTCGAAAATGTGCATATTTAGAGCTGAAATCAGTGGTTATACATTGTGCTAACGTTGTGCTAACGTAGCATCTTTTCCCCACAACATCCGGATATTTTTCTGACACTTTTTCTGACACACATATTCTGACCAAATAACTATTCATAAACATAACTAAAAAATACATGTTGTATAGGAAATGATAGATACACTAGTTCTTAATGCAATCGCCGTGTTAGAATTCTAAAAATAACTTCATTACGACATCCAGCTTAGGTATAGAGAGAGTACCCAAAAGCTGGGCGCAAACGACTAGTTCACATGTACAACAGATATATGAAATAACATCATAGAATGGGTCCTACTTTTGCTGATCTTCCATCAGAATGTTGTACAAGGGGTCCTTTGTCGGGAACAATCGTTGTTTGGTTTTAGAACGGCCTTTTTCCCTCTTGATTTAGCAAGCACACTTGCCAAGTGGCACGAATCTCTCCATCGTCAACAAACGGAAGAGAACGGAACACGGCAAAACTCCCGAAAAAATTTCAATAATCTGATTAAACTATATTGAAAAACATACTTTACGATGATATTGTCACATGTATCAAATAAAATCAAAGCCGGAGATATTAGTCGTCCATAACGTCAGCTTATCAGAAGGCAAATCCAGGTCCCTCCTCGCGCTCTCCAGAAAACAGGAAACTGGTGACACGTCATGCCAAGAGCTATAATTCGAGCCCAGATCAAGTTACACACTCCATTTCTTCTCTCACTGCTTGTCGACATCTAGTGGAAGACGTATGAAGTGCATCTAAACTAATAAATATCAAGGACTTTAATAGGCAGCCCCTAGAACAGTGCATCGATTTCAGATTTTCCACTTCCTGTCAGGAAGTTTGCTGCAAAAGGAGTTCTGTTTTACTCACAGATATAATTCAAACGGTTTTAGAAACTAGAGAGTGTTTTCTATCCAATAGTAATAATAATATGCATATTGTACGAGCAAGAATTGAGTACAAGGCCGTTTAAATTGGGCACGATTTTCCCCCAAAGTGAAAACAGCGCCCTCTGTCCTCAACAGGTTTAAATGACTTGCCTAGTTAAATAAAGGTAAAACATTTCATTTTTTTAACCTGCCTGCACTAGTCAACCCTCTCCCCTCTCCCCTAGTCAGCTAACTTCTTAGAGAAAATGTTTCTGTTTTAAAGATAATTTCCTGCAATTCTACACATTTTGCCATGGGAGAAAAATGTGCAGTTTTATAGTTAATTTAGTTTAATTCTAAACGTTTTTCCATGGCTTATGACATGTTTATATGCTATATGGTGAGGGGGCCCAAGCTTTAGGGGATAGTCTCAGCTTTCTGTAAGTATACATATTTCTCAACTCTTAATTTTGAGGAAATACCACCACTTTACAAACGGAGTAGCCTATGTAATTTAGATGATGCGCTGGCAGAACGGAACGGAGCACGCCATTTGCGATGAATACATGAAGTAGCTTATAGACCTACCCATGGAAAGTTTTTGTAGGACAATCATTTTACTGTTAAATTATAAATGACTTTGAGCTATAATATCATATTTAGAGTTAGCAATCTAGCTAATGTGTTTTGAGTTCCTACTTCCTTAGGTGGTTATTTATGTAGCATATATTAGCCTAGGCCAATGTGCACAAAAAAAGATGCAAGCAAAAATACATCTGGTAATTCTGAATTCTATTTTGACATGTTGCACATCACAATATCCATCATGGTGGCAGGTAGCCTAGGGGTTAGAGCGTTGGGCCAGTAACTGAAAGGTTGCTGGTTCGAATACCCGTGCCGACAAGGTGAAAAATCTGTCGACGTGCCCTTGAGCAAGGCACTTAACCCTAATTTGCTACAGGGGAGCCGTAGTAGGGGGAGCCGTAGTACTATGTGACAATAAAACATCTTATCCAGCATTCATGTTAGATGAAATAGCTAACTTCTATCATGTCTTACTTGGCACTGGAAAAACTGTCTAGAGCCCTGCAGCTAATGGAAAATAACTGCATAAAAAAATACATAGTTATTGAGTAAAATGGGTCAATTTATTGTGATCTATTTTTTTCTCTAACCTGCACAGTATACTGTATACTGAAGCATTTATAATATAAAATCAACTCCCCCCTCTGCTACTACAATTTCCAGAGGAAACACTGGTCTGTATACTGTAGATTATATACGAATACAGTCATAGCTATAGATCAAATAGTCATATAATGAAACGGCCAGGGTGATGGAAGAGATGGGCTGACTATTTGTCTCACAGTGGCATGCACACAGACATGGTTTCAGAAAATGGAGGCACAACTCTCTTGTCGATTGAAAGTTAATTGGTAAGTGATTAAAAATGTAAAAAAGAAAAGACAACACATTTTTAAACAAGGATAGCTACTTGATACCCCCATTTTGGGGCACAGAATCAGTGTGTGGGAATTATTTTATGCATCACACTTACATCTCCCTCCGTTTTCCAGGCTATGTTCAGAGCAGTTGGACATATCACTACTCCATCCTGTTCCGTATGCTGGTGCAGGTGATCATGTTCATGTTTTTCGTGCCGTGTGAGATGGGCGCTCAGACCGTGGTCTACTGCGCCGTGTCGGACGAGGCTGCCAAGCACAGTGGGGGATACTTCACTGACTGCCAGCCCGCCACGCTGAGACCTTTCGCCAGAGACGCCGGTGTGGCCAAAAAACTGTGGGAGGCCAGCGAGGGGCTGGTCAAACTGGCCTGAGAAAGGATGAAGGCTTCGGAAGGCTTGTAGACGTTTTTAGCCTGGAATACTCACTGAATATCACTCTGTTTTACTACTGTTTTTTTAAACAAAAACAATGGTTTAAGGGGTATGATATTCAGTTTTGGATTTCCAGTCCAAGAGTGTTTTCCAGGTTTCTTGAAATATTAATGACTCAAATAAAAAATACATTCCCTCACACTGTTGGCTTGCAATGTTTCACTGTTATGATGAATAAAAGTTACTGACTGTTAATGTTTTGATCAAAGCATTAAGAAGGTCAGTAGACCAAAATGTTAACGATCAAATTATACTGTGAAGCTTTGCAAGAAAGAAATGTGTGGGGACATTATTTTGGTCAAACTAGCCTGAAATTACTTTTATTGTTTTTGTTATTGTTTAAAAAAAACATTTATTTGTCTTCAGGGGACCTTATTGTGAAGTATGTCTGTGTTTCTTTTTATGAATGGGGAAAGCATTGTTTAACATTTTTATGGTTAGCCTTTTTATTGCTGTCCTGAAACACTTGAATGGTGATGTAAAACATGGCTGATTTTTTTTCTGTTGCAATAAAATCTGTGGCAATAAAGTCCTGTCTGATGTCTTGTTATTAGTCAAAGGATACTTGTATGTTTTTTTTCTTCAATTAGAGTGTACAGGGAATGTGGTGTTGTTTAGTAGAGCACATTTCAGAACACTCGGTAGGAGAAGCATGCAGCTGGTGTCCACAGAGAAACAGATCAGGGGAATTGGATGTGCTTCACCAGTTCCTGAAAGAGGAAGATGAGGCCAGACTGGCTGCACTGAGGGAGAAGGAGGCGGGAAAGATGATCGCCAGAGAGATACTGAAATGATCTCAAAACATCATTGCACTGGAGCAGAAACTCTCCAAAAAAAGAAGCTGTCATTTCTCACAGACTAAAAACACACCCAGACAAGCTACAGTGCACACTGCCGGATCCACAGCTGGTCTTAGGAGCGGTGATAGCTGTGGCCAAACACCTGGGTAACCTGCAGTTCAGAGTCTGGGAGAAGATGCAAGGGATCGTCCAATACACTCCTGTGATTCTGGACCCCAACACTGCTGAATGTAGGCTATATCTGTCTGATGGTCTGACCAGGATGTGAAATTTATGTAAAAGGCAGCATTTCCCTGACAACCCAGAGAGGAACTGGGCTCTGAGGGGTTCAGCTCAGGAAAGTACAGCTGGGAGGTGGAGGTGGGGGACCAGAGAGTCAGTCAACAGGAAGATGGAGTTATATGTAGGCCTAATGTATGGAGTCTCGGCTTTACGGCTGAAGAGCAGTGAGTATTGGGCAGGCGGTAAGACTCCCCCTCTAAGGAGACCCCAGAGGATCAGTTTTCAGCTGAACTATGACAGCGGGGAGGTGTCCTACGAAGCCAAAGGCATGACACACATCTACACGTAAAGACACGTTTACTGATAAACTGTTCCCATACTTCTCTATAGGAAAGCCCTGATATACAGATCTGACAATCAGAGGTGTCTCTGACAGCGATGTAGTCCCGTTGAGGTGTGTGTGTGATAAATATTAATGCTTTGTTTTCTAATGAATATGTTTTTCTGTTTTGGTAATACACACTAAGAACTGTTTATTTATGCGTAGTGAATCACAGAGTAATGCTTTTAGGGTTGGGTTGTAACCCTGCTCTCATGCTGGGGATGTTGCACTGCTAGGTTTCCGTCATCTACATGTAACTGTTCTGGCTCATAATTACGGCCAGAATAGATCAAATGGAATGGCATCAAACGCCTGGAACCCATGTGCTGGATGTATTTGATACCGTTCCACTGATTCCGCTCCAGTCATTACCACGAGCCCGTTCTCCCCAACTAAGGTGGCACCAACCTCCTCTGGTTTGTTATGAAGATTCATGAAAGAAATAGATAAGCTTTGTACTACAAGTCACCAGATTTCTACACAAGACTAATTTCACTGAATAGGACTTAGAGGACAAAGGCCAAGGGCATAATGTCTGTGATCAGTTCAAGTTTAACTCTAGGAGAGTAATATGACAGTGTGTGTTTATAGAGAGATGATGACATAGGGAGGATCAGATTGTCTGTATTTGTAAATAATTTCTCCAGAGGTCTGTTCTGTATGATTTCTATCTCATTAGTTTTTGTTATTTCAAAAATAATTTTTCAAAAGAAATATTGACTTTTAAATATTGAATGAATAATATATGGGTAGCCTTATGCTTTATCTGTATATGCTTTACTAATCAATATCAAGTATGATATTCTGATTTGAATAATATCACATATTATTTATCATGAATCATCATCCTGTTACATCAAACTATGTATGAATCGAAAGTATAAACTGTTAACCCAGTTACACTGTCAACATTATATTATTGTAATATTATTTGCTAATCTCTGTATTGGATTAACCATTGAAAAACAAACAGATTTCTCCTCTCATCAATAAAAAGCAAAAGGAGGACGTCTGACCATTAAAATAATCATTAACTTATTTTTATTTAAATTGTCATTTTATTGATAACACCTTAACACATTTCCTTAAGTTTGAGAAACACATGTAGCACATTGGGGTAGCACAATAATCAGAAGAATCAGAGAAATATAGGTTAAATATATTCTACAGAAGAAACCCAAACGGACAAAAACAAAACTAAGACCCAACTGCAGAGAAATTATTGAATAAAGTTTTTTAAACAGAGGGACTAGGAAAAGAGTTAAATAAATACTACAGAGAGATACTAGCTCAGTGTTGTCAGTACAGGTGGTCTAGTCACTGGATGGATGCACTTTGTATTCCTATTGTTTAAAATGTTTCCAAAATTAACTAAACGAAACATAGTCCAGTGGGTTCTTCCCTCTAAAGTCTATTGGAACTGATTGCTTAAAAGTTTGCTTTTTGGAAAGTTACTTCAGCATCCACAGCCTTTACAATCTCAGACAAATCTGCCCCCCTATCAGCTAGTTGTGCTTAATTACATGTAAGAGTGCTCTCTAATGGGGTTACAGAGGAACTGCAGGTGTGCTTTATGTATCCTTTTTGAGTAAGTCATTATTAAGTGCTGTTCCTCTCAAAGGGCTGAATCCTAACTTCCATTTACAGTGGTTCCTCATTTAAAAGTTGTGTCATACTGTTGTGCAGTATGCTGTGGCTAGGATTCAGTGCATCGCAGTGCATGCCATTAATGATCATTTTAACCACCAGAGGGCATCTTTGAGCCCGTCTAGGCCTACTCCATTTTCTACTATCTTTGATTGTTGCTGTTTGAGATGATGCATTCCCTGTAAGTAAAATGTCCACTTAGTCTACAGTACCAGTGACATCAATGCAATACTCTGTTAAAAATGTACTTAAGTGGAAGATAGGATTTCCCCCCAAGTCCACATGCAAGTTCAGTTGAGCAGGAGTCACTGGAAATGCTTATGGTTTCGAGGTGATCCTCTCTCTACTGTATGTATAAAAGTAAACCACTCTGGATTGACAACATTGAGCTCCATATAAAAGCATGCTATAGAATCATCATTACATGTTCATCATCATCATCCTTGTCATAATCATCAATATCAAAGTCAGCCTCTCATCTATCTTTGTTATGTCGTCTCGAGACAAAAATAGTTTTATGCACTTAAAAAGCTCAGAAAATAGATTGAGAAAGGTTTAGTATACCAGCATTCAGTAGAAAATGAAAAATTAAGAGACAAATCAGGGTTAACACCAAAACTAGTGTCCTGTTGACTATCATGCAAAGAAATGCCAGCTAAGATGCTAGTTAATACATGCTGCTTTGTACATGCTGATATTTCTTATTTTTTTGGAGAGGGGGAAGAGGTCGGTTCACATGTTTGGTTAGCTCGATCACTCAGGAACACTTCAAGGGACATTAGAAGAGGACCTCCCTTTACATTTTTTTTAATTCAACCTTTATTTAGGCAAGTCAGTTAAGATCAAATTCTTATTTACAATGACGGCCTACCGGGGAACAGTGGGTTAACTGCCTTGTTCAGGGGCAGAACGACAGATTTTTACCTTGTCAGCTCGGGGATTCAATCCAGCAACCTTTCGGTTACTGGCCCAATGCTCTAACCATTAGGCTACCTGACGCCCCAAATCACAATGCAACAGAGAGTAATTTAACATTTACGTGAGCTGTATATCGAGGGGAAAACTAAATAAAACATTGAAGAAAAAGCACATAACTGACCAATAAAATAAATAAATAAATAATAAAATAAATATAAACCTGAGGACTAACCAACCGGCTGACCGCCTCACTATCCATTGAGATGGTCAAAATTGTCGGGCCAATAGTGATGAGACACTTCCAAAGGCAGCCAATCACAGGCAGGCATAGCAACTATGGTGGTAGGACGGCAAAAAAAAAACACTCACTTAGATCCAAAATGTGAAACTTCGATCAACTTCCTGGCTGGCTATATGTTGCAGACACCTGACAGATCTCACAGCGTCTGGATAGGCATTTAACATATCAGCTAACCCCATCCTATAATATATTATAGTAATCGGATACCCGACTGCACAGTCCACGATGTGACACGCAAACCATCTGTTGATGAAATGCAACGACTGTGATATAGTCGGCCTGCAACATTACCAAACACTCCAGAGCTGATTTTTCTTCATATACATATACATGGGTGTGTGAAGCCATCTCTTCCTATAACATGTAAATCCACCTGTCCATCTCTCGCTGGCACAAACACAATGAGTAGTAACACTAGTCAATAACATGCAATAGTAACACAAGTCAATGAAGATGATATTACAAATGTGAAAATATAATAATATACATAAAAATCATAACAACTGTAAGTCGTGGACTGAAGGCAGAGGACTGATAGGACCGCTGAAATAAAGCCTCTCTCTCCTCTAAAATCTCCATCATGTGGAAAACCAACACAGGAGCTATCCCCTTTTACACACTGTCTTCTGGATACCCTGAGACCTCAGTCACATTTCTCCACTCTAAAATGAGCAGCAACAACTAGAGACCACAGGACAGAGGGACAAGGTGTATGCAAAGTAAACACCCACACATGTACTTGACCTCACCACTAAAAACACCTGCTACCTGCAGACTGCACAGGCCCACATCTCTCCAAACCAACAGCCTTGCCTGTTAGCTCTCCATTAAACCCCACTAAACATATTAAACAGGCATGGAGCCCTAGGCACGGCTCTATGCAATGCACGACCTCAGTAGCGATGCAGTTTCCAGATTTTATATAGGTTCAGAGTGCAACTGGCTCAAGGTTGACGTGTGAGAGAATGGACAGTTGCACCTTGCGACGCAGTATGGATTTAAGTGTGTAAAGGCTTCATCTCTCCTCACCAAAGGTTCTATAAAATATCCCTGTACAGAAAGATGAGATGTGAGAGGTGTTATAGGTACTGGTACTGTTTAAAAGAGACTGCAAAACTGTTTTAAGATGTTGAATAATAAGTAGTGAAGCTGATATGTATGGACACTATAGCATAATACTGATGTGTTATTGTTTATTCACTTGTTCTATAGCGGCTGTAAAATTCTATAGAGGCCTCATTTGCAGTGTGTGCAGTGCAGTGCAGGAGGTGCAGTGCAGTGTACTGCAATATCTAATCGAACCACCGGGAGCACTGGGGATCACAGAGCCTTCCCACACACCAACGGCCAACACCAGAGAGTAAGAGAGAACCGGTAGGTTTATCCTCTGAGATATGTTAATAATAATAATAAACACAACAAAGGCAAAAACATGATTCATGTGAAATACAATAAAAGCTTCTGTTACTGTTGAATCTCATTTCGTACAGTTGATTGTGACCAGACGACGGAAGACACCAAACCAAGCCAACCCCATTTCCAGCTATTCACATTACAAAGCTGAAAATTCAAACCAGTTGATCAAACCGGCCACCTGTGGACTAATAATCCCATGTACTTGGTTCCACACACACACACACACACACACACACACACACACACACACACACACACACACACACACACACACACACACACACACACACACACACACACACACACACACACGTACGCACAGAAACACACACGCACACACTTCTAACATTCACACACTCGCTTCCTCCACACCACGTCAAACACCCCCCTCCTCCCCAACGTTGTTTTTCTTAAACATGAGCTTTGGTCTAGTATAATAGAATAGATTAAATGCAAGGAGCTTATACAAAAACTGCCAATACCATTTTGTCACTTAAAAGCCACAATAGAAAACAGCCACTGTGAATATTGAAAAACAACATGCTTCCTTAAAAAGATAGAGAAAACTAAAGATTTCCTTCAACTCTAGAAACCACTGGCATCAATCATTTGAATTATACAAATTACATATACAATTTCAATTGTGTAATAGTAATAATCATAATAATAATAGATTTGACTTAAAACTTTACATACTGTATTTCCTGTGTAGTGTTACCCAACACAAGTGAAGATTCACAAGAGGAAGAAGAGGGAACATCATGTGACATAAGACAAAGAATCAAATGCACAATGCGGCCAAGAAAACACCCCAACACCCCCCATCATACCCCTTGAAACACTCCCTACCCACAGCCCAATATTAGCCAGTGGTTGTGTTGGAGGAGTTGGGGTTGGAGAAAAGGGGCAAAACGTGAACTGTCCAAAGTTTTGGCTTGAGGGGGAGAAGGGGGTTGTTGTTGGAAAAACAATAGATTGTTGTCGGATGGTTGGTTGGTTGTTGAGATGGTTGTTAGTGGGTACAGTGGCGGGTGGCGACAGGCAGTCGTAAAAAAGAGATGCATGCTAGGTAACTAGTGTGGGAGGCGTCTGTCGCTGCGGACTCAGAGCCACCCGACACTGGACTTGATCTCCCTCTCCCTCTCTCTCTCCAGCAGAGCACTCGTGTTAGATGTGGCTATGACATTCTACTCCTGAAACACAGGAGACACAATTTAACAGACATTTCCATTTCACGTCTTATATTCCTGAAAACAAGTTTTCAAAACAGTGTGTCTGTGCATGACTGGGAATGTGTGTACACGCACATGACACAAACATGTTCTACACACCTCACTGGAGTGGCGCGGCAGGCGCACCCGAGCAGTGGAAGTGAACGTTCTGCCACTTGGAGTCCCGGCGGTGCCATACCCTAGTCTCCTCTGATTGGCTGGAGCGCGGATGGCCCTGGCCATCAACGAATTGAGTGAGGCGGATGTAGGCGATGCAGGCAGCGTCCTCTCCAATCAGGTGGACGTGGGGATTCAGGATTGTGGTGTGTATAGGCTTACTGTTCTTAGACAGGACTGGAGGGAGGGAGGGAGGGAGGGAGGGAGGGAGGGAATGGTAAAGAAAGGGACACAGAAAGTAAAACACTAAATCGAAATGGTGATTTGAGAGAATAGGTTCGGTCATTCTACATCTAAAGATCAAAAGGTCCTTCAAGAAAATGAGTCCCAAACTACAGTATGATATCGCTTTCTGGTTCTCCCCCAATCCTTGATGCTGGATTAGGTGCATGTGTTTCCCCCAATAGAATATAAAGCATCTCTGCAGTTCTTACGGTTCTCAAAGTAGAATCTGTGGAAGTCCATTCCCTCCACCAGGTTGCCCAGGGCCTCAGGTTCAAAGGAGGTCAGACCAGGATCACAGATCTTACTGGGGAGAGGAAACACGCATTCATGTCGTACACATACAGGCACGCATGGACGCACACACACATTCTGATACATGCTCACACTAAAAATGACTATCAATCATAAAATCCTTCTTCTAACCATCACACACACACACACACACACACTGATGAACTCACGCGTATGCCTCGAAGTCTCCATTGTTGACAGCCTCGATCAGCTGTTCAGTGATCTTGATGATCTCTTGTTTGCGTGCTGTAGGAGGAACACAGCATAGAGTCAGACACACACGCCAGTGGAGAGAACTAGTTGCGTGCAGTTAATGTGCACAGTATCCACCTCAGACACCCAAACACACACACAAACCAACAATCTTGATCACGCTTATAATAAGCAACAAATCCCGTATTGCAGTTTTTTTCAATCACTTTGGTGCAATTTTCAAAAGTATTTAGTCAACTTTCACAATGATCTTCAAAAAGGCAGTTATTTCATACCTCTAAGCACATGTTCAATTGAATAAGTAAAACACAAATTCATATAGTCTCCTTTTCACCAGACTTAAATCAGTGTTTCATTTAGAAATACATGTTTCGCATTGTAATACACGTTCATATAAAGTAACTGCTTTTCACAATGCAATGTTCACATTACATTGAGAAGATATCATTATGTTGTATTTTGGTGATGAAATCAATGTTCTCATAGTATTTCACAGAAAACTTATATTTTGGATGAATGTTTGTGTGGTGAAAGATGTATCCAAACACAATGAACGAACAATGAAAGGTGTTGAATATGAGACTTGCGTTACAAGTTCTGAGTTTTGTACTAAGATTTTTGAAAAGGCACCACAGCGATTGAAAAGAAACTGTAACCAACACCAAAACGACAAACAAACACAACCAGTTGATAACTCTGGCATTATATCACTCTGCAGTGGATGTTAGTTGCTACATGTTACACCACACAACTCACCATTTTCACTTCTAATAACAAAAAAAACAGCACACAGTTAGTTGTGTTTTCCTTATTTCCCCTAGGTAGGATCCAAAGACCCTAAAGCAAATAAAGGCCTTTACAGCAAAACTCAAAACACGCTGCAAACCCACCAAAACAATCTATTCAAACCAGTAAGCCTAGAGGCCCCTTTTACCCAACAGAGCTCGGCAAGAGGCCAGCCTCGCCTGATATATAAGGCTAGAGAAACCCTCGTTAGGGCTTTGGAGTGCTTACCAAACACGAGTGGTGTCACAACATGCCCTATACTATACCGTGAGTACAGCCTTCTGATTGGCTGACACTCTGGGGTCAGGGGTCATGTCCAGTACTCACTCTGAGAGGTGAGGGAGAGGCTGGAGGGGGACATGGAGGGAGGAGGGGAGGTGGGGTGTGATGAGGGGGGGCTGGGCCTGGGGGCTGGTGCCACCTCTACCTCGGGGGGCGCAGGTTTGGCGAGGGGAGGGGCTGGGGCAGGCGACCGGCGAACATTGCTCACTAGGTCTGAAAGACGGGACACTGGTCGCAGGGACAGAGGGATAGAGAAAGAGAGAGAGAGAGAGAGAGAGAGAAAGAGAGAGAGAGAGAGAGAGAGAGAGAGAGAGAGAGAGAGAGAGAGAGAAAAAGGAAGAGAGCGCAAAGGAGCAGGAGAAAGAGGGAGAAGGTGTAGGGGTAGAAAATATCACAAAATTAAATGACGGTGAAATATTTTTTTTTTTTTATAAGTATAAACAGAAAAGGGACATGTTCCATTCGAAATTGACTTATTACAAACTGACTTAGAAGGAAGAATATGAAACATATTCATGAAGACCTCTCAAAACACAGATCCTTCTCTTATGAGTGAATAGGGTTCCATTTCTGATGCGGCCCTGCTTGTCTAAATACTCTGGTCCTGCTATAGTCTACTTACGCTGCATGGGGGTGTGAGCCATGGGTGGGGAGGCAGCGACAGAGGGGTTGACTGGAGGGGGTGGAGGTGTGCTGGTGGCCGCTTCCCCGTCAGACATGGGCCCTGACGCCTTGCGTACAACGCCAAACAGGTCTGACAGCTTGGTGGCTGGACGGACGGACGGACGGACGGACGGAGGAGGGGGGGGGGTGATATGAATGAACTGAAAAAGAAACTGAATAGATTCACACAGAAGACGGCATGCCAAAAATAAGAATAGCGCAAGCAGAAACAGAATCCCTGCATGCGTCCATTGGGACTATGATGCTGCGAGGTTGCGGTTCTGTATTTGTCCACACGAGGGAGACAGTGAGCTGCTACACACACAAACACACATTGTGGGCGGAATAGGGATGGCTCCAAATCAAAAGACAGGAGAGGGGGATGGACAGGTGGAGATAGAGAGAGGGGAGGAGTGAGTGATGAGATGCATCAGATCAGTGTGTGCATCTTTAAGTCTCTCTACATGGATGCCACAGACAGCTATTGTATGCTAGGTTAGGCTAAATGATGCTTTTAGGCTAGGTTAAGTTTAGTCACTGAGTTGAATGTGACAGTGTGGTGAATCTAGTCATCTTTTCCTAAAACAGGCGTTATTCACAACAGTCTAAGGACAGGACTGTGTTTAACATTTATATTAGCCTTTGAAAGCCTTGGATGGGGCGCCTAAGCGTTTTTTTTTTTTAGATTTGAGAGAAATAAGGTTTTTGTGTATATGGAAAAATTATGGGATATCTTATTTCAGCTCATGAAACATGGGACCAACACTTTACATGTTGCATTGATGTTTTTGCTCAGTATATGTATGTATGTATGTATGTATGTATGTATGTATGTATGTATGTATGTATATATATTTTACACACATTTATTTTACTAATATGTATTTGTTGTCATTCATGTGTTGGTGTCAAACTGGTGGCAGTTGTGAAAAAAGTCAATAGTTGGAAGAGTTCCAGAGTTCATTTAAAGGCTGCCATTGTGTGGCCTGTGTGCACATGTATGCCAAAGCCTAAATGGTTTTGTATCCGGCCCACTGCCCTTTGACAAGAAAATTATGAAACTAAAGGTGTTGATTAGATGCTTTTTACATTAACTGAATTATTTGATTAGATGCTTTTTTAAATTTCATTATTGTCTCTTGAAGCATATGGTCTATCTATTAGAAACTCATAGACAATACGGACACAGATATATTTATATATGAATCGTTTTAAAATAGTTATTAAAGTGTAAATTACCAAAGTTACCATAGATTGCCATGCATTTTCTGTTAATGACCAAAATCAACAAAGATTCTGGTAACTTCGGTAGATTACCGGTAGTTTTGCAACCCTAGTCAAGCCACTCATCATTCAAGGTTTCAGTGTTCTAAAAAGATGATATGATGGTGAGTATACACACAGGGGGGTTGTGTTAGCACTAAGTCTTGTGTGTCTGAGCGTCTATACGGAAGTGGGTATGTGTGTGTGCGCGTCACACTGCACTTCGGGGTGTGCTGACTTACAGTACATAGCGGGCGAGGGGACCTGGGGCTGTGGGACAAAGGTGTCAGGCTGGGACTCGGTCTTTACTGAACTGTCTATACTCTTCCCTGATCACGCACACACACGCACACGCACAGGACGACAGATTAACGAGAAGAGATAGAGGGAAAAAAAGGAGAGGGTGAATGAATGAAAGAATGAATTAACAAAAGAAAGAAACACAAGATTGAGCAGGTGGATGGAAAACAAAGGGATAAAAAACCTACTAATGATTTCCGAGCTCTGTATTTAATCAGGTTTATTTTCTGTATCAGTAGAACAGATGTATTATTATACGTATTTGAAGGCAGTATGTGTGTGTGTGTGTGTGTGTGTGTGTGTGTGTGTGTGTGTGTGTGTGTGTGTGTGTGTGAGTTATTAAACACCTCCCCATGTCTTTTCCATTTCCCCTTAGGTCTATGTTGTGGTAAGATGTCAATAAGGTACCTCATTTGTTATGTGGTTTAATGGGACGTTAATGGCCAGGCTGTCACCGATATAATTATGATCACAGTGATAATGACTATGGATGTGTCCCATCCTATTCCCTATACACTGAGTATATAACATTAGGAACACCTTCCTAATATTGAGTTGCACCCCTCCCTTTTGCCCTCAGAACAGCCTCAATTTGTCGAGGCATGGACTCGACAAGCTGTTGAATGCGCTCCTCAGGGATGCTGGCCCATGTTGACTCCCACAGTTGTGTCAAGTTGGCTGGTGGACCATTCTTGAAACACAGGGGAAACTGTTGAGTGTGTCTTGCCCATTTACCCTCTGAATGGCACACATACACAATTCATGTCTCGAGACTTGAACGTACTTCTTTAACCTGTCTCCTCCCATTCATCTACACTGATTGAAGTAGATTTAACAAATGACATCAAAAAGGGATAGTAGCTTTCACCGGGATTCACCTGGTCAGTCTGTCATGGAAAGAGCAGACATTCTTAATGTTTTGTATACTCAGTGTATATGCACTACTTTTGACCAGGGCTCTGGGCACTATGTAGGCAATAGGGTGTAATTTCTGACGCAGGCCATGATAATTGGGAATAGTAGTAACACAGATGAACACCGGCATCTGTATGCTAGGCATATCTGTCTACAGCACAGGCTTTCCAACTAAGCACAATGTCATTCCTCTGACTGCTTGGAACTAGTGATCTGTCTACGGTCTAATACAGTAATACTGTCGAATACAGTAGACAGGAGAAAGAGCAACAAGTGATGTCCTATTCAGAGAGTAGAGACGAACATACCAGGAACATACCGTACCATACAGATAGATAGTGTACTGTAGTAGAGGAGGAGGTATTCTGCCCAGCTCAACAATCCACCAACCCAAAATAAACTTTGAGCAAATCCAGTTCACTTTTACATGCCAGTCGACTCTTCATTGTCTCGTCACAATCATAAGCACGCATGAACACACACCCAAACACACACATACATTATACGCACACACACACACACACAGACATACTCACCCGTACAATCTAAGAAGTCCAAACACACACAACCAGATAACCTATTAAAACATGAGCACAAAATCCAACCAAACTCCCATGCCGTACTCTCTCTCACCTCAATCGAGTAGATTCGTGTCATGATCACATCAGACTAAAGTAGTGAGACTTACGCTACAGTAACAGCACATCTATTAGCGCTCTGGTGCTATGTATCCCAGGTGGCGCTGCTACAGTAATGCGTCTCCGACTCCTCCACATGGCTCTGTTTCCTGCCACAAGCTAAATATACACACAAGGTGCCCTTGGCCTGCTTCTGTGGGGGGCTACTAGTGCAGGGAGCTGGATACCTAGCAGTGGCACAGAGAAGGACGGTACAAAACAGCTCACTCTTACTTTGGGGGTTAGAGTTTTGGGGTCGGAGCATAAAAGGAAGGTAGAATTCAATATGTCAGGGAACATCAACTAGATTCAGCCGTGGGCCATTTTTTTCTTGATCGCTGGTCTGGGGGACGGAATATAATTACAAATAATTTGTAGATTGCAAATTGACCGCAAGAAGCCCAAACGTTTGACTAAAAGATAATAATTTCAAACCTTGCTTACATTTGTATACGGTCATATGTCTCTGTATTATGTGTGGGGATACTTGGGGACAGATTTCTTAAATTAAAATCACTTGGAGCTGATTTTCAGTCTTTTATGTCCAACATATTACAGGGCCGCCAGTTGGGAAACCCTGCAATACAGTCTCTACTGTAATACTTCACACTGGACCACCACATTAGTGACCTGCTTTAGGGAGATCTTATTGTTCTCAGCTCATGGACACACACATACACACCTCATTGGAACTACATCACTGTCAGAGCCAGATCTGATTGGCAGATCTGTACAGTGGATTTCTTCACATTCTATTGTGTTACAAAGTGGGATTAAAGTTGATTTAATTGAGAAAAAAATTCCATGATCTACACAAAATACTTTGTAAGGTCAAAGTGAGAAACAAAAATAATATTTAAAAAAAAAAGTATGAGAAATGTAACACTAATATACCTTGATTAGATAAGTATTCACCCACCTGAATCAATGCATGTTAGAAACACCTTCGGCAGCGATCTTCTTGAGTTATTCTAAGAGCTTTTCACACTTGGACTGTGCAATATTTGCCAATGTTTCCTTTAAAAAATTATTCAAGCTCTGTCAAGGTGTTGGGGTTCATGGCTAAATCTTTCATGGATTTTTAAAACATTTTTTAAACTATATATTAGGTTTCCCATTAGCCAACACCAATGGTGACAGCTTGACTTACTGGGGTCCGACACATAAAGAAAAATACATTACAGACAAAAGACTACAATTTACATACATCAAAATGTACTGTAGTGTGTGTGTGCATCTATCAGTTATACATACTGTACATTTCAGTACATACACACAACAAGTAGGTCACATGGGGGAGATGCGTTGTGCCGTGAGGTGTTGCTTTATTTGTTTTTTGAAACCAGGTTTGCTGTTCACCTGTGCTATATAAGATGGAAGGGAGTTCCATGCACTCATGGCTCTGTATAATACTGTACTTTTCCTTGAATTTGTTCTGGACCTGGGAAGTGTGAAAAGACCCCTGGTGGCATGTCTGGTGGGTTGTGTGTGTGTGTGTGTGTGTGTCAGTGCTGTGTGTAAGTTGACTATGCAAACAATTAGGAATTTCCAAGAGGTGATGCAGTCAGTCTTTCCTCAACTCTTAGCCAAGAGAGACTGGCATGCATAGTATTTATATTAGCCCTATGATTTCAACGAAGAGCAAGACATGAGGCTCTGTTCTCTGTTTTCAAGCAGATTTAAGTCAAAACTGTAACTTGGCCACACAGGAACATTCACTGTCTTCTTGGTAAGCAACTCCAGTGTAGATTTAGCGACAGGGTCTAGCAGTGGTTTCACGCACAATGAAACGCTGCATTCACGGCTTATGACCTGCTTGGAGCAGCTCCTCTTTGTACAGTAGCTCAGAAGGACACGTATACACACAAACTCGGACAACATCCACACAGATCTTATTTCAACCCACATGATACTGTCTCCTTCGATACTCAGCTCCTGTGTACTCTACTGGGTACAGTGCGCTACCTTGACCCGTCTCTCTACTGTCTCCCAGGGTCTCCAGTTCTTACCTTTGACATCTTCGTCCTCCACAGTGTTGCTGCTGTCAGATGACTCCTACAGAGGGGAGGGAGAAGCGCCATCAGAGAGGAACACACTCGACACACACACGTACGTGCAGGCACACAAATACACCCACACAGCTATTGAAACACACACTTCTTATTAAGAACACACATAAAACATGCAAATCGCTAACTCAATTGCCACTCTTGTCACGGCTTCGTGAAATCAAATCCACGTTCAATTAATTCAAATCAATGAATCAATTCATCAAATGACAGACAAACACCTTTGGGATGAGTGTAAGTTTAGTCAACGTCTCATATCTGTCTTAGAGGGACCAACAAGGATTGAGGTATACAGATGTAGGATCTTCAATTTGAGCCAGTTTGCTACAGCAGGAAAATAATCCTGCAGCAACAGGAAATGTGAATTATTACGTGGATTATAGTTAACGGAAATATTTGTAGGGGTTGCTAGATTTTTTTCGTAAGCGAAAATCAAGTCTGAAATGTCAAAGTAGAAATTACAAACTTCAGCGGCCGTTTTAAACCTCAAATACACTACAAGGAAAAAAATGTCCTCATTGCAGGAAATTCTCCTGCAATAAGGTTATCAAATTAAGATCCTACTGTCGGAGACACCTACAGTATTCAGGACGACTCACAGAGACACAGTACACAATGAACAGACCTTGACTTCAACAAAACAGCAGACCATGACTTCAATAAATTACATCTGACAAAAGCATTTAGCTTAAAGCGTGAACCTGTTTCATGTCAGTAAACTCACCCATGGGCATCCCACAGAAAGCCGCATCACTTCAGGATCCAACCTCTAACCTTTTACCTCAGCTTGACCCCCTCCCTCATCCCATCCACCTTCCAGTCCCCCTGCTGCCTAATCTCATCAACATGCTCCCAGCTACAGCTTCCAACCAGTCGCCCCTTCTGTTTACTTCCATTCCCATAGAAATAGAATCACCACCCATCACAGAACATTGACCTGAATGGGGATACCCGTTTTAGTCATTCCATTTCTATCTTCACTCCCACTTCATCTGTCTGTGTCTGTGCAGCCTGCCACTAGATAGAGATGTGAGGGCAGGCCACAGAGATACATTAATTATATGTGGTAGGCATCAATGTGGCATCCGTTCACCAATCTATTCCATTAAACTACTAGCCTAAGCTGTTTCTCTCTGCGAAATGCTGTGTCTGTATCTCTCCCCTGACCTGCCAGAGGAAAAGTTTGAGACTTTTTCCTATATGGCACCATATTCCCTATACAGTGCACTACTTTTGACCAATGCCCTATGAACCATGGTCAAAAGTAGTGCACAATGTTGGGAATGGGGTGCCATTTGGGATGCAAGCCTAAGGAGCTCTGGTTTCCAATTAGTGGATTAAATGGGCCTATTCCCCAGCATGATAGGATATGGATACTGGGCCCTCATTTGGAACACTTTTACACTGGAGAATTCCACAGAGGAGTTTGTGATTGAGTGTGTGTCGTGTGAGAAAGAGAGAAGAGGTCACCTGTGTGTGTGTGTGTATGTGTGTGGGTGCGTGCGTGCGAGTGTGTGTTTGTTCTTCCGTCTCCCAGACATAGGATGTGCAACAAATGGCACACTATTCCCTATATAGTGCACTACTTTTGACCAGCGTCTTCAAAAGTAGTGCACTACATAGTGAAAAGGGTGCCATTTGGGATCAGCCATAGCTCTATTGCATAGGCTACATACAGAACACGAAAAGAGACTGTCACTGACAAACAGATCAAACAGATTGATAGATAGATGGAAATATCATGAAACCAGCTGATACATAGCCTACATTACAAACATAAACACTGTACAAGCTCACAATGCCAGCCCTAGCCTGGTCAAACAGACCGAGTGACTGCTGCGCTCATGTTTCATTCCACTTAACAGAATGTGAGCTATTGCAAGGTTAGGCTGGTTCCAATGGGCACTCCACGTCATTTCAACATGGATAATTGGGTCATATTTAGTTGAGACATTGATCACTGAGATTCCAACCTATATTCAGTTTGGTTGTCAACGCAACCAAATATCAACATTTAAAGGAGATGTACTGTACCTACTGCTTGGATAGTTCCATCTGTGCCACTGACTTAGTCTGGCTTTAATTTGTCTACAAATGAATCATTGATGGTAATTGGATTCAAGTCTCCATCTCAACCAAAAATCTAAGTTAAAGAACAGGACTAAATCAAATCAACCTTTTAATACACTTTAAATAAAGCAATTTCATTTTGTCCTATTTTTTTAAAATATTTTTCTTAAAGAACATATCAGTTATTCATTGGAAAGACAAACTGGAATTAAAGCCAGACTAAGTCAGTGGCACAGATGGAACTATCCAAGCAGAAGATACATCTCCTTCAAATGCGTTGACAACCAAAAAGATCACTAAGGATCATTGCATTTTAAATCAACTAGAGCTTGCAACCCTAGGCCTATTGTAATGCCAATTTTTTGTTGAATTCTGGGTTGAGTTGAAACAATAGCTTTTGATGACTTTGCAAATGCTACATAGACGTACATAGCATCATTGATAAAGTATGGTCACAATTCATTTGCTCTGTAAAAGCTATTATTTGGCATGACTTCGAAAGCAACATTGAATCTATTTTGTTTTTAAGTGGAGATCTCGTAACAGTCACTCTCACGATAGCACATTGGTAATAGTCAAACATCATAGCTGGGCTGGGCTTGGTTAAAACCCCGGATGGGAGACCAATGGGTAGCTGTAGATAGATCAATTCTCCAGTCGGAGGTGCTGCCCAGCCTATAGTTTTTAATCTGATAGTGGACGTAACGTTGAAGATCTGACAATGTTTTAAAGGTACAAATACAACATGTTTTATTCAAAGTGTGTCTATGTTGAAATTTGATTATCGTGACATAATCCTGTGGTTGAAATTTCACCCTCAAAACAACAGTTGATTACTTTTTTCAAATCCAATGTATTTTGCAAGCAGATTCCACATCAGAATACGTTGATAAATTACGTTGAAACAATGTTGATTCAACCAGTTTGTGTCCAGTGGGGTGAAAGCTGTGATGATTTACACAAGGCCATTGGTTGGTTTCAGGCTATTACATAAATCCTGTAGTTCTGGTGTACTAAGCAAGGCCACATGGGGACAGTATTGTGTACACACACACGCGCACACGCACACACACACACACACACACACACACACACACACACACACACACACACACACACACACACACACACACACACACACACACACACACACTCTCTCTTAGAGACAGATTTAGTTCTGTAAGAATTTGCCTCAGTGTAAAGTAACTTTGCACCTCAATAAATAAAACACAAAGGGATAGAACTGTAGCGGTTTGATTTGAAAGGTTAGTGAATGAGAGGTGTTAATTTAAAAAATGGTTCGTAAATCTGTCCGTCGCTGTCTGTAACACATTTAAGTCCCTGAAGAACTGTGTGGACTAATATTGAGCACATTTTTACATTCAAAGATCCAAGTTTAACCAATCAAACTATTGGTTTCCAATTGACATTAGTGTGTTGAAATTGTCTCCACACAAACACACATGCATACTCAGTATACACGCTATTAGAGATGTGCTTAGCGGGGTGCTGGATAAAACATAAATAACAGTGCATAATTGCACACACCCACACACACAAACACAGGCACACAGAGCCTACAGTACACGCCTCTGTAATGACACACACACAAAGATGTGGAACGGGGGGGGAAGCAGATCAAAGAGAGGATGAGAGGGAGGACAGGAGAAGGGGGATGTACCTTAGTCCCATCCATTGGATTATGGATAACAGTGGTCTGAGGCTCCTACAGAAAGAGAGGGATGGAGGGAGAGAGAGAGATATGGAGGGAGATGGAGAGGGAGAGCGAGAGAGAGATGGAGAAAAAGAGAGAGATGGGGAAGGATGAAAACAGAAAAATGGGAGAGAGAGGTCGAGGTAGAAAAAAGAAAAGAGGGGAGGGGAAACAGGTGGAGAGAAAGTGTGAAAAAGAGAGCGAGAGGTATGCGTGTAGAATGACGATGAAGCAAAAGGCGAGAAAACTGGTTAAGGCTGGAGGTGAAGGAGGGATGAAGATTCTTCTGGAGTGATAGAGTTGAGGGGGTGGATGAGCTGAGGACTGTCAGTTTTTGTCAATTCAGAAAACACACACACGCTCTGAGCATAGGGAGAGAAACATTGCTGAAACGTAGAGAGAAAAGTCTGTGCCACACAGTTACACGCACACACACACACACACACACACACACACACACACACACACACACACACACACACACACACACACACACAATAACATCACAGAAACCCTGCAGGAATGTTGCACCCTAAAAAAAGCACATAATGTACAGTAAACCATACAGTATGAAGAAGCCACCTCTTGAACAGACTGTACCTGACACATAACATTTTGGTAATATGGGCACAATCTCATGGAAACTCTCCTGAAATAGAGCCACCACATTTGGCAGCTACAGCTGGTTCATTTCCAGAGTATGACGAACACTTAAAGGCATCGGGTAGCCGTCCTATTGCCTTTGGCCAGCATTTACCGACGATTCTACATGTTTAATCGCCACCGTTCTTCGACACCCAGCAGGTGATCACTAACCCATCGAGGCCATCCGCTGCTTTTAGCCGTTCGTCGGCACAGTGGTTTTGTCCAAACTGGAGACTGAGGAGTCAATTGAGGTCATTACAATTCGAGTGTTGTACTGTAGTGGATGGGTACATCAGTGTCTGCAACTGAGTGTGTTTACGCGGCACAGAAGAGTTTGCAGTGCTGTCATGGTCAGTGCAATAACAGCTACTCTGAAATACCATTGCACTCGAACAGGACCCAACCTGCCTTAGAAGGATGTTTTTGCAAACATCTAAACAGCTAAGCAGATAACGACTCTATCCTTGTAATGGTATTTCCTCTTCAATCTCACTCTGTTTCCCTCTCCCGTCATCTCTTTCTCTCTTTTCATCTCTTGCCCCTTCTACCTCTGTTTCCCTCCCGCGCCGACTCTCTCTCTATTCTGACAGTTGTGTTAGAAGACGTGTTTGACACGCATGACACACAGGGACACACACGCACACACTTTCCACCACACCATTCTGAGCGCAACCCCCCTAGGATGTGACACCTTCCGATGACCAATCACCAGCCAGCTGTCTCCTGCATGATGATGACATTATTGTCATGACAACGGTCACCCGGGGCAACAGCTTGAGGAACAAGCAGAGAGAGAACAAGTCAGGGAGGGACTCACTGACTAAGAGTTTTTAAAAAAGAAGAGGGGTTTGTGTGATATTTTAAAGAGGATAAGGCTTATAATCACTGTCGGGCACTCATAAACCTAGTCTACCTTACACTGCCTCATACTTCATGCACAAGCCCGATTGCATAACTAGGTCTTTTCCAGAGGCTTTCAAATACCACTACTACAACAATTACCTAAACTTCCTGTACCTCTAAACCATTGTCTATAAGTTTGGGGGAAATATTCTGCATCAAAAGAGAGATTATGTGAGATTTTACTTAAAGTATCAGTATCTATTAGTATTAGTATAATAGAAGAGGCTACAGCACCAAATAGCACAATAATGAGCTACGGTAGCAGAAGTCCCCCCCCCCCCCCCCCCCCCCCTTCTCCTCCCACACACAGACACACACACCAAGCATTAAAGGGCAAATGTGAGGGCTCCTAAAAATATGCTGATATATGGCTGCATGTGTTGTGCTGGTGTTGCGTATGGTAGAATGCCTGTCATTTCCCCCCGTCTTTCTCCAGCTCTCTTCTCTAACTGGCCTGATCCCTGTGAAGTGTATCACCCAGTAGTCAGGCAGATCCTCCACATGGTTCACCATAGGCCACCCAAATGAACAACTAGTCACAGGAGAGGCAGTGATTCAGTAATATACGGCAATTTAGCACTTTTATCCAAGGTCATTTAAGAGTGAATGTATTCAGGATATCTAACCAACGTGGAAAACAAACCCACATTGAAACTCTGGTGTTGCACCGTGCTCCAAGTAGCTTACAACCATCTAGCAGTTTTATTGGCATAATGTTCACCAATATTCTGTAGATCTCTGCTATAGGGAAGAGAGACGAGTGTCAGACAAGAGACAAACAACCGCCCACAGTCTCAGATCTCTGCTCCTCTCCTGTCGAAATACCAAAAGAATCAAAGGCTGCAAGATTATGGAAGGAAACGCACACAGTAACAGTTGGTTACAGTGAAGCGACAGTTGGCAAATCTCTATAACACACGGTGGCAATCTTTAACAGGGAAGCACATTTTGACACAACCTGGCATTTCTGGCTTCTCTCCTTGCAGAAAGCATCTGACACACACTTGACAGAGACAACGAAGAGCCATCGAGCCAACCACAGCTGCTCCAAAGTGACAACAAACATCTGAGACCGACGGAGGGAAAGGAGGGAGGGAGAAAAGGAAATAGGACGAAAGGAGGGAGGGACGGACAAACAGTCAGAAAAGACAGACGACAGATAAACGGTTAAACGGACAGACAGACCGACAGACACACAGACGGACGGGCAGAGGGAGGAGGGAGGATTAAAAGTAAATACCAGAACAGGAGTAGGGACGTTTCCTTTAGGGCTGGTGACTATGCTGTTTTTGGTGCTGTTTGTCTGTGGTGTCTGGGGCTGTGCAGGTAGAGGGGAGACAACACAGGGTTAACAACAGTGGCTGGTGGGGTGAGATACTGTGGATGGGTGATGGATGGGTCGTGGTGGTGGTGAAGGGGTTAAAACAAACAGACCTGGGTTCAAGTACTATTCAAAGTCTTTCACTGAGCGTTTTGTTCTACCTTGATCGTTGTTTGACCAGATGATGAGAGAAGTGATGGTTTTAGCTGGCATGGTGTGTAAGATGTAAGATAAAATACAGCATCACAGAAGATCAAGGGAAACAGAGCAGCAGTGACGGTCAAGCAGTTTGTTAGCCGTGTGTTAACCATGGAGAGAGAGAGAGAACAGAGAGAGAGCGAGAGAACAGAGAGACAGAAAGAGCGAGCAAACAGAGACAGAAAGAGCGAGAGAACAGAGAGAACAGCAAGAGAACAGAGAGAGAGAGAGAGAGTAAGCTCGAGAGAACAGAGATAGAACAGAGAGAGAGAGCGAGTGAGCGTGAGAGAACAGAGAGAGAGAGAACAGAGAGAGAGAGTGAGAGAACAGAGAGAGAGAGCGAGAGAACAGAGAGAGTGAGTGAGAGATAGAGAGAACAGAGAGAGAGTGAGAGAACAGAGAGAGAGAGCGAGAGAACAGAGAGAGTGAGTGAGAGAGGGCGAGAGAACAGAGAGAGAACAGAGAGTGAGAGAGAACAGAGAGAGAACAGAGAGAGAGAGCAAGAGAACAGAGAGAGAGAGACAGAGAACAGAGAGAGAGAGACAGAGAGAAAGAGAGACAGAGAGAGAGAAACAGACAGAGACAGACATAGAGAGAGACACGGAGAGAGACAGAGAGAGAGAGAGAGAGAACGCAGAAAGAGAGAGACAGAGAGAGAGAGAGAACACAGAGAGAGAGAGGGAGAGAGTGAGAGAGAGAGAGCGAGAGAGACAGAACAGAGTGAAAAAGAAAGTGAACAGAGAGAGAGTGTGAGAGCGAGAACAGAGAGCAAAAGAACACACACAGTCGTCAGTGAGCGAAAATTGCACCAGGGGCTGGCAAACAGACACCGATAACAAATCAACATCTATAGAAAATCCACACACATACAAATACAGCCACAAGATACACATAAGCAGTCACACACACTCACACAAATCAACCAAAGCAGTTCTCCAGCTCAGACAAAGCTTCGCTCATCAGCCATCAGATCTTCATACGCAGTAGCTCACTCATCCAGAACACAGAAACACATACAAAGAGATACTTTCTTACACGTTTGAGTAAAACCCCGTTTCAAATTCCAATCATCTTCCCAGCTGCAGTAGTGGCATACAGCACACAGCTGAGATCCTGAGAGCACGGAGAGGAGGTCATATGTGTATTCATGTCTAGGGTTCGAGTTCCACTGGGACATCTCTGAGGACACTCTGATCATCCACAGACAACGGCGCACAAATAGCAGTCCAGGCCCGGGGCAAAACATGCTAACCTCTCCAATTGGGAATATAATGCTGTGACACGGCACACTTTCCCTCGTCAGAAGGGAAAGGTAGAGGTTGAAGTTAGGTTCGGTAGATGAACTGAACTCCAAGCTCATAAGATGGGGGGAAAAAGGGAAGAAATATAAAGAGCACTTCCATGTAGGACTCTGGCAAACTCAAGGTGGGAGTGGAGGTGGAGATGGGGGGAGAGGAGTGGATGAGGAGAGTGAAAGTGAAGAATCGAGGAGAAAAGTGGAACGGCGGAACGAGGGAGTGGGGAAAAAGGGAGGGAGAGAGAGGGAGGTCCAGGGATGTTAAAATGGCATGCTCACCATGTGCCGCACAGCGGAGCTGGACTTACGTTTCTGTCCCGGGCGGAGAGAAAGACCGGACGACAACAGACGAATGGCAAGTAGTGAAGGATGAGCATTTCAAATAAAATGAGAGCCCTGGTTAGTGAGCATGGTGGACCAATAGGCTCAAAACCCACCATAAAGAAGTTCAATTTCACCAGTTCAAGAGAGCAGAGGAAAAAGAGGATCTCACATAGAAAATGTAACTTCTATGGTTTCTCAAGAAAAAACATAGATAGAAAGAAAGAAAGAAAGAAAGAAAGAAAGAAAGAAAGAAAGAAAGAAAGGGGAGGGTGCGCAAGCGGAGGACAGGAACAGAGGATGGTGTGGCGTGAGGAATACAAGGAAAAGAAAAAAGAGAAAGGTGCGGGAGCAGCTAGGGAGGAGCCCTGACTGGGAGTAAAATCACCAATCGTTCTCTTGTGATGAGGAAAGAAGGAAAAGAGTCTTTCGTGGAGAAAAGAGCAGGAGGGAGAAACAATTACGTCGCAAAGAAAAGCTATATAACTGATTTGTTAAAGGGATACTTCAGGATTTGGGCCGTTATCTACTTCCCCTAAGTCAGATGAACTCATGGACACCATTGTCATGTCTCATCTATTATGAAGGAAAATATCAATTTAATACACATTCAAAAGTGGCATCCATTATGATTAAAAAGCAGAACAATAACCTTTAAACTGCATTTGCAATCTACAGGTAACTGACAAAATAACGGAAACACCAACGTAGTGTCTTAATAGGGCGCTGGGCCACCACACGCCACCAGAACAGCTTCAATGCGCCTTGGCATAGATTCTACAAGTGTCTGGAACTCTATTGGAGGCATGCGATACAGCAGCCTCACAGCAGTGCAGTAGCAGCTAGTGCCAGAACAGCACAGAAGAGAAGAGAGCACAACGCGGCTGAAGCTGGTGTTTGACTGGTGTGGAAAACGTCAGGTGCTGTCCGGTTCTGCATTACAGAGCAAGAAAGAACAGAGGACACAAGGATCTGGGTCAGAGGAGCGATACAAACAGGGAAATAATTATGAGAGAGGGAGCAAAGAGAGAGAAAGAGAGGGGGGAGGAAAGAAGAACACAATTGAAATATTTTAAAACTGTTAGGCTGAGTTTGTCGGGGGGGGGGGGGGGTCTGTTGCTAGGCAATGATGAGCGTGGCACAGAGAAGAGCAGGGGAAGTGTGTGTTGTGTGTTTGTGTTTGAGAGAGAGAGAGAGAGTCTATTTCTGGCCGGTCAGTTTCCAGGGTTCAGACTCATGGCTATTCCTGGAACTGGTGTCACATTCCCTACTGAGCACACACACACACATACACACAAACACACACGTGCACACACACACACACACACACACACACACACAAACACGTACACAAGCTCCCTAATTTACATACTCACAAGAACAAACATGCTCATACTATTCCCCAACCTCCATCCGCTCTGCCTTTCCCCCGCCCACATACACATGCACACATGCACGCACAATGCGCGCAACAATGTGTTGGTGCATTAGGTGAGATGGGGTGAGGATGGTGACAGAGATTCATTAAGGCTCGTCAGCCAGCCGGAGAGGGTTTCAAATGGTTAAAGAGCAGATGGGGTGAGCCGGAAATGGAAACCGTGATAGAGGGGGAGGTGGAAAAGAAAAGAACAGAGGGATGAGATGGGGGGGAAAAAGAGAAAGAAAGAATGCTGGAGTGACAGATGGCATAAAATTAACAAAAAAGCGTAAAAGACGGGGTGCAATGAGGAGACACAGGCATGAACGGATGCACACTCTACACTTGAAACCACTATTTTGTGATGGTTGCAAATTGAGTCAACACTCTCTCCCACACACACACACACACCACAGTCAGCCACCACAGCACACACTGACATCAAGACAGGACATTCACGAATCACTGAGCAAGAGACACTTTCAGCTACACAGAAACACGCAAGCTAAGCAAAAGCAGAGAAAGAGATGTAGAGAGAGGGAGCGAGAGAGGGAGTGAGGGTGGGGGGGAGAGAGATAGCCACAACCAGAGAGGGAATAGAGAAGAGGAAAAGAACCAGGGGCTGGATTCACAAAACATGACTTACGAAAAAACTTTAAAATTCCTGAAGAAAATAAATAAGAAGGTTATAAGATGGTTCGTAAATGCAATTCCTCAAAATGTTGTTGGGAATCCGTCGTTTTCTCAGGAACTTTGAAAATACCTTTCAGAACTTCGTAAATATCTTCTTATGTGGCATTGACATTAGCGACGTGCTTGAAACCAATAAATACGTCTATGTGACAGGGATGATAGGATTTGGTTATTTTGTTATTGTTCACACATTACAGCCATCAGACTAGCTATATCAAAACCAACAGTGGATAACCAAGGAAAGCGCAATAAAAACTTAAGCAAACAAAGAGCTTGAAGTGATGGTGGAGGAAATAGCAGCCAGGAAAAGGTTGCCGTTGGGGAGACTTGAGACCAAAAAGAGAGGATGGGCGAGAGTGGCCGAGTCTGTCTCTCCCATCAGGGGTATAGCAAGGGACAGTGACGCCGTAAAAAGGAAGTCCTCCGACATCAAGTCGGCTGCTAAGAAGAAGGGAACTGAGAGACCATTTATGTGGACCAGCTGGAGGAGAAGGTGTCGTCCATCATAGAGATGGTGGTAGAGGGACTGTGCGACCGGTAAGTTAGGTAGCTACGTTAGCTAGCTAGCTAACGCGTAACGACACTATAGCCAACATATCTAACGACATTAACGTTAGCTAAGTTAGCCAAGTTATTCTTTGTAAATTGACAAGATAGTGCTAGATATTAAACACTTCTGGAATATTGTAATATATTGTTAATTACTAGCTAGCATGTTTCATTTGTTTTCTTGCTGTATTTAAATATCCGGTAGCCAACTGTGTCTGTGGTGCAATAAAACGTTTATGGTTACAAAAGTACCCATTCGTCTCAAGACACGGGTTTAGCGGTCCTAAAGCTAAGTACATTTCCAAGAAGAAATCCTAAAACCTTATTATCTTCTTACCTTTTTTCTCAGGAAGAAACATAGGGGAAAAATGAAGAACATTTCCAAGAACTTTATTGAGGAATAGTAACTTTGTTTAACTTTCTTCACAAGTCTATAGTTAAGGGAAAAAAGGCAATTAAGAAGAAATATCTTCTTAAGAAGGTTTTGTGAATCCGGCCCCAGGGCCTAAACCCCTGATAAGTTAAACGAAGAGAAAGAGGAGGAGGAAGATGGGAAGGTTTGGAGCAGGAACGTGTAAATTGAACAGGGCCTTACCTTGACATCTGCCTTCTTGTTGAGCAAACTTTTGGCTGCTGCAATAGGAAACAAAAGAAGAGCGACAGCAGGTCAGAGACGCAGAGAGAACACAGGAGAGATCACATAGAGACAGCGGCATCAACCTGTAGGAGTCATGTTCATTGGACTGCAATTCAAACAGAAGGCAACTGAGGCCTTTTATTGACAAGATAGGAAAGTTAATTTAACTGTGTATTGTAACGCTGGAGGTGAAAGAGAATCAAAGACAGTAGGAGCTTAGAGGCATTAATTACTAGCATTGTGGTAGCAAGGGGACAAGGTAGTCATCTGTGACATGATTCAATTGACGGACCACTTATATAACTACTTGAGAAGCACAATGTTCATTAAAACACAACAATAGACGGCTTCCTAAGTACCATTGTTGGTAGGACAATAACATTAAGAGTGGACAATGTGTTATTCCCTTATTGGACTAAACTATTACATCCTCCTAGTGGGAGAGGAGAGTAGAGGAGGTGTGTTCACTGATACTATGGGCAGTAGTCCGATTAGCACAATACCCATAATCCTCAGCAACAGGGGAAATGTCATACAGACAACAGTCAGTATCCTCTCCAACTACTTCACCAGGACACACACACACACGTGTAAACCTATGTAATAGAAACAGACACACACACATACTTGTTCCTGGGTTAGGCCCAGCGAGGGTTGATGTGGGTTGTTGCCGTGGGCAACAGAACCTCATTTTAGGAAACTGGTTAATTAGTTAATGAGGCAGAGATAGAAAACGAATTTTGGAGAGAAAGAGACAGATTCTGGAGTTTGTCCCCCTGGTCCCCTTCAGGGCTAGAGTCCAAAATGGGTCCTCCATCCATTACATTACCAGCGAAAATGTGCAATCGGATACTTTTGAAAAACTAGATGCTTACTTCTAGGATTACTTTTAACTTCAGAAAGGATGTTTACAAAGAACAATGACACCTTTCTGTTTTCTCAATGACATTCAAATCAGCAACAAAAAAAAAAGGCGCAGGTTTAAGTTTGTTTCTGAGTTTGTCAGAGACCACTATAACGACACACCAAATGCATTTGATGGATCGCGGGAAGAGAGCAGGAATAGGCTTTTGTAGGCGTCAGTCCAAGCTATGTCTTCCAATGGTGCGACTGCTGTCGGCACCCAAAGGTTATACATCCAATTTGAATAAACGCTTGGAGGTAAAAAGGACAGTTGTGTAGCGTGTAGCTATATGTGTGTGATAAGAATATCACTATATAGCGCAATTGTGGTTGTTGTGGATGGCTGTTCACAAATGTAATCCTAAATCGAATTTGTGCCAAGTCCCCCAAAAAATCCATAGGTCTAACGGTCACATGCTCAAACTTGCACACGTAAACATAAAAAAAAAACAATAGGCCTATAGCAAATTCAGCATTTTTTCACACGCAAATAGCACATTTCGGTAGTGCTCAAAGCATGCCATTCCATGAGAGCAGCATTTCTTTTTCAACTCGAAGCAATGACCCCAATCAGTCCTCCATGACAACAAAACATAAACAACAGAGTAGGTTATTAAGTCCTTAGTTTTTGGGCTATGTCCAGCTAAAACAATTGGGCCAATCTATATTTCCAAGTTGAAGAACAAGGGTCATTAAATTCATTGGAATGACTGAAAATCTGATAGACTTTGTTTTTTAAATGTAAAGATATGGCCTAATTGTATTATCAATAGAAAGCAATGGGTTACAAGAAGCCTACATAACCATCCCATAAAGTAAAATTCAACATCAATTTATGGCCAGCTATGCACACTCTAACATTGATTTATCCTGCAATAAATGTTGTTCAATTGGTAATATAAATTGTTTTCTTCTTTTAATGGCTCTGAAGGGCAAAGTAATCTAAAAGTAACCGGAAGTAATCAGATTACAATATTGAGTTTGGGTAATCCAAAAGTTACGTTAATGATTACAATTTTGGACAGGTAACCAGTAACTGTAACGGACTACATTTAGAAAGTGACCTACCCAACCCTGCCTCCCAACACACACACGCGGCATCTCACTGTACTTGTGCATCCTTTACCTCGCTGTCAATCAACATTGTCTCATCAAGCAGGTGGGCTCTATACCTGTCAGAGTAAGACTGTCCCAGTCTCACTCCCCTAACTCTACTAGACATCATCAGCTCCACTGCTACTTTTAAAGGCCTGAGTCACATTGACAGTCTAATCACATCCTATCACAACATCAACACTACCACATTACATAAAACGCTATTTCTGGCATTCTGGATTATTCTCTTCTCTCCTCCTTTTTAGCTCTCTCTATATAGCTCATGCTCTCCCCTCTCTCTCTCTCTCTCTCTCTCTGTGTAGCTCTGTCTAGCTCTCTCTATCTACACACAATGCACACAAATCTGCAGTGAATTTTAAATAGAGGTTTGACTTCCATGAGAAACTAATTTCTGGAGGAATTGGAAGCAAGCAAGAGAAGCCTGTTCAAAGTGTGCTTGAGGCCACGAGAGGAGAGGAGATGGCGATGAGACAGGAGAGCCCGCTCTTTAGAAGTCAAAACATGGTGGTGGGTGTGGAGAGAGAGACAGAGAGAGAGACAGAGAGAGAGACAGAGGGAAAGGAAGACAGAATGAAAGACAAGAGGATAATGCAACTCGCAATTTATTTTCCTCTGCTTTTCCCCTTCCTTCCTACACAGTATCCCATTCCTCTTTCCATCTTCCTCAATTGATATAGAAACTCATTTTTACCAGCATACAGATAGCTAAATGTGCAAATTCCTCCGTTTACTAGGTACATCGGGCAGCACGATAATCACATGGGCCCTGTTTCCCAAAAGCATCTTAAGGCTAAGTTCATCGCTTGAACCTTCATATGAGCATCATTAAATCTCCGAGCTATTTCCCAAAAGTAGGGCTGTGGCGGTCATGACATTTTGTCAGCCGGTTATTGTCATGCAAACAACTGCCTGTCTCACGGTAATTGACCGTTAATTAACAAATACGTTTTGCATCTCTGGCTTCTAAGCATAGCCTAAAGCCATGAAGCCGACAGAAACAGCTGTAGGCTATTTTGCGCAAGGGAGCAGAGCATGAGCATGATATTTTTCCCTTCCACGCTGAGTGGTTATGAAAAGGGAGCGAGCTGAAGAAAAAAAAATCCATTGAGGAACTATAGTCATTCTCAATGGATGTAAAAACAGACTTTGTTTGATTGCCGTTTGAGGTGAAGAACACATTACTTTGAGAAGCTCCACAGCTTCGTAATAAATTCATTATTTTAGGTAGGTCTAAATAAATATTATGACATGAAGAAAATGTCAGAAGAACAGAATAGCATATTCAGAGTCGTCCTTATGTCAGGCCCTGATCTGGCTATGCCATAAGAACAATACAATTGATTATAGGTGAATAAAATAGAAAGGATATTTTCCCCCAAACAATTTCAGAGGGACTGAGCACACACGGCTATTCTGTTTTGAGCAGTTAACAAAGAAACGGGCCGATTCACAAAGCATTACTTCCGAGAAAGCTTAAGCTGCTTAAAAAAAGTTCATAAGATAGTTTGTAAATGCAATTCCTCAAAATGTTCTTAGGAATTCATAGTTTTCTTAGGAACTTCATAAATATCTTTCTTAAGAACTTCGTAAATATCTTCTTATGTGGCATTGACATTAGTGACGTGCTTGAAACCAATAAATAAGCCTATGTGACACGGATGATAGGATTTGGCCCACTATAATAAAGTGTTGGTATTTCAATTTTATTACATTTCTTTTTTTTGCTTTATGTCTCGAGAATAAAAATGTTTTAGTTGGCTCGCGAACCCTTTACACACAAACAAAAAAACATAATTTTTCACACATTATAGCCATCAGACTAATGTTAGCTACTGTACATCAAAACCAAAAATGGATAACCAAGGAAAGTGCAATAAAAACTTCAGTAAACAAGAGCTTGAAGTGATGGTGGAGGAAATAGCAGCCAGGAAAAGGTTGCCGTTGGGGAGACTTGATAACTGCAGAGACCAAAAAGAGAGGATGGGCGAGAAAGGCCGAGTCTGTCTCTCCCATTAGGGGTATGGCAAGGGATAGTGACGCCGTAACAAATAAGTGGTCCGACATCAAGTCGTTAACGTTAGCGTTAGCTAAGTTAGCCAAGTTCTTCTTTGCAAATTGACGAGATAGCGCTAGCTATTTAACACTTCTCGAATATTGTAACATATTATTTAATTACTAGCTAGCTAGATAATGCGTGTTTAATTTGTATTCTTGCTGTATTTAAATATCCGGTAGCCAACTGTTTCTGTGGCGCAAGAAAACATTAATGGTTACAAAAGTACCCATTCGTCTCAAGACAAGGGTTTAGCTGTCGTAAAGTTAAGTACATTTCCAAGAAGATATCCTAAAGCATCATTTTCAAGAATCACATTTCTTCTTAACTTTTTTCTTAGGAACATTTCCAATAACTTTATTGAGGAATAGCAACTTTGTTTAACTTTTTTCTTAAGTCTATAGTTAAGGAAAAAATGCCAGTTAAGAAGACATTTCTTCTTAAGAAGGTTTTGTGAATCCGGCCCCAGGTCCTCCATAGTTATTTATGCAACTTTAGTTGGGATACAAACTTTATGGAAATATGTGTTGATTTCTAATACATTTTAAGCCTGCATGATGCAACTAATGATTACAAAAAAGTTGTATGAAAGGGAAGCGCTCTGCTGTGGTTCTTGCGCAGACTGCACACACTTCATCAGTTTCTCCTTCACAGTTTGACAAGGACTTGATAATATTCTCACAGACGATTTTCAATATAATCTGGTCTTTACATATAGCCTACTAATATATATGTGTGGATTTATTTCTTATTCAGAATGGCCGACAAAAAAATAATATAATAATCCGTAGCCTGCACTCGAATAGCGAATGGAGGTTACGTGCAATTATGTTTTTGATATGCTAGGTGGGCTACACCGTTTGTAAAGCGGATTAATGAGCTTAATTTTTAAAGAATTTAGCAAAAAATATACAGTGCATTTGGAAAGTATTCAGACCCCTTTACTTTTTACAAACTGTATTACGTTACAGCCTTATTTTAAAATGGATTAAATTATTTTCCCCCTCATCAATCTACACACAATACCCCATAATGACAAAGCAAAAACAGGTTTAATGGATTTTTTTGTAAATTCATTAAAATAAAAAAAACTGAAATAACTTATTTAAATAAGTACTCAGACCCTTTGCTATGAGACTCAAAATGTAGCCCAGGAGCATCCTGTTTTCATTGATCATCCTTGAGATGTTTCGACAACTTGATTGGAGTCCACCTGTGGTAAATTCAATTGATTGGACCTGATTTGGAATCATCAATGAAGGTACCCAAGTCTCTGAATGTCCTTGAGTGAGAAAGCTGGCCAGTTAAAACTCTGTTTTCACACATTATTGCGCAGTGGCTGGGCTTATAAGAAGATGTTTCACTAGGCTCTGTAGGCTAATTGGCTCTCCAACAATGTTCCAGGGGTCTTGTGCCTATTGGCTACTTTTTAAGTTATTTGGACATTTGCGATACAAACCTTATCAAAACATATAGGCCTATGGGCTAGGCAACATGATGCATGTGACTACATTATGATTTGAAAAAGTCGCACTGGGCCTCATTCACAAGTAATAATATACTCACCATTCAGACTATTGTCAATTTAATGTTGTCTTTATATATACTAAATAATATGTGCGGAATTAGTTTTGATTTAGAATGAGCCGTTATCATACACCTGTCGGAACAAGGGCAGGGGGTAAAAAAGACGTAATCCGTATGCACTTGAATAGCAAATGGAGGACGCTTTTCCCATGGTTCCTTTTTCATGGCAGCCAGGTAGGCTACTCCGGCTGTAAAAGAGAAGCAATGTGCTTAATATATGGAAAGTTGAGAAATAAATATAGTAGGCATATAGAATGCTGATGGGATCCTCTTTTTAATAGAGGCCGTCAAATCTGTTTTCTCACGCAATTGCATAGCATAGCCTATAGAAATGTTGCGCAACAGGAGCACGTATTTTATTCCATGTATCAACCAGCTATGAGGAGCTGGCTCTCGCTGCGCTACAGGTGACCCTATTCCGCTCAAACTCTGACTGCCAGGGTTCTCGTGAAGTGTTTGATTTGATTTTCAATAGCATTTGCATTGATGTCAGAGTCATTAAAGGGACAATAGAGCGCCGAGTACCGGGCATTAGAGACTGGCCATTAGCAAGTTTGGTAGGCTACTAATGAGCATCAGAGGCATCAGAGAGCAGTTTTGGAGAAACCTAATTACTATGACTCAACGGTTCGATGCGTTCCATACCAGGTCACTTTATATCAAATCAAATGTAATTTTATTTGTCACATACACATATTTACCAGATGTTATTGCGGGTGTAGCGAAATGCTTGTGTTCCAAGCTCCAACACGACTCTGATTTCTCTTCATTACGCACAAGTCTTTCACCTTATACACAGAAGATCTCTGTTAAACATAGAATCAATATGTTTATCTGTCTTTCTGTGACTGCCGATAACTTCAAAGTGGACAACAAATACAATGTTACCAATGTCTTTGCATTGTTACACACAAGCGAATTATAAAATTATGCTTCAAATGAAAACCCGAGATGACTGCATCACGGTTTTCATTCAATTTCCTTGTATTTGGCTCTCTATCATTTTCTCATCAATATATTTCATGATGTGTAGCCTACCGTGCACAATGAGCACAAATCTTAATTTAGTGTATTATTATAAGATATGCATTAGAATAAGCAGCCTCCATATTTGCAGCCATAGGTGATATCTCTCTAGGAGCAGATCCGTCGGCAGTATTGTGGAATAATTATAAAGTTAAGGTAAGATTTGAATGGAGAAAGCAGATCCGAGAGCAGCACTGCCTTTCTTTCGATCCTTTCAGTATCGACACGCCTCAACGATGCACTTAGCGAACGTTCTCTCTGCGTGGTGTTTTGGGAAACACGTTACATTTTCGGGCCTCTGTAGGAAAGATGCATCATTAAAACACTCGTAAGCCTAAATTCCATTGCTATCGGGAAACTGGGCCCAGCTCTGTTATCCAAAGAGCACTGTTCGAATGTCAAGAGCGGTAGGATTTGTGTGGAGTTTTCCTCCACTGCCTCTCACTGGCATGTTTTCATTAAGGGACATAAGTGTCAAGTGCATTCTCGCATCTTGTTTGAAGTCTCAGAGAGAAAGAAAGATAGAGAGGGATGGATGGAAGAGAGAAGAGGGATGCTTTTGCCCCAGCATTTTTCACACAATATTTATTCCAATAAACGGACATTGTTTTTCCTTCCACTATAGAACAGACCAGAGCATTCTATCTGAATAAATAGAAGCTTCTGGAACACTTTCAGAAAGCTTAGACAGACTCTAGAATGGAAGTGGTCTGAGCTGCAGAACAACCACTGAGTTGCAGTCATAGACAAACACTATTTAGCCCTCTTTGTGTTTACATACATCATTGGTTGCAGTTACATTCACTCTCAGATCGCTCAGATAGATTCCATAAAATGAGAAAAAGTAGAATTCCATGGTGTTTTACCCCAACCTGTAAACCCAAAGGTCATGCTGTTCTTAAACCCTGTAGAGCAGGGGTAGGAAACCCTGTTCCTGGAGTGCCCTAGGTACTGCAGGATTTTGTTCCAACTAGGCACCACACCTGACCAACTGAGCTAATTGATCAGTTCAGTGATTGACTAAATTCAACACACTTGGTCTTCCAGATCGGTTAAATCAAAAACATGAAGTGCCTTCGTCACTCCAGGACCAGGGTTGCTTACCCGTGCTGTAGAGGAAGCAAGAAGGCTCCTTACCTTGCCACAAATTACAGAAGCAAGAAGGAAGGAAGGAAAGAGGGGAGGAAGAGATTAAGAGAAAGAAGACAATGGGTCATATTGGTTAATACCCATTAAGATGGTCACTTACATTCCTGTAAATAGCAGGCCCTACAGGAAGAAGCAAGGATGGAGGCTGATTTGTAAAAACCTTTGCCTGTCTGTCTGTCTGTCTTGTGCCACTGTATATGTCTGTCTGTCTTGTGCCATTCGGTATATGTCTGCCTGTCTTGTACCTGTCTGTCTTGTACCTGACTGTCCATCTTGTGCCAGTCTGTAAGCATCCTGATGAAGGCATCAAGCCAGAATTATTTAGGTTTTTCATAAGAAGAAACATTTCAGTGAACTTCTTTTTGCCTCTTGGGAGGCTAACTGTATCCTGTGGATCCTGTGCGTCTATCTCTGTCTCTCTAGTGGAGGAGGAGTAGATCTAATGTGGAGAGACAGACAGGTCAGTATGAAGTTGCAATATTTGATCAGTCTTGTGGAGACAGTGGGAAGTGGAGAGGACAGCAAAGCTGATTGCATCAGCTCTATCCCTACGCTGTAAACATTATATACATTAAATTGAACAGTTAGCCAATGCTAGTATTGCTGAACATACAGTACAGTAACTAACAATAAAATGTACTTAGAAGACTGATAGAATCTTTCCCTACACTAGACTGTGTAGTGGTTATTCTATAGCATTTGTATTCATCAATTGTGGTGCAATTACACACTCAACTACTGGCAAACTAGCATCCTTCTGTTGTTATGTCATACACAAACTTTGGATCGTTACAGATATAAAAACTATTTTTCATGAGAAGCCCCAACCTTGCATCTTTCACTGTGTTAACCACGAGTCATATCCCTGTAACCCCCTGTGTTAGAATGCATGCACCAGTCCAGTGCCCCATGCAGCATTCATCGACAGCACATGGGCCGTTCCATCCTTAAAATGACGGGGGTAAACTTTCCAGTGTTATTAACAGAGAAAAATTGAGGAAAGAGGTAGAGCAGGGGAACAAGGAAGGAAATAGAGGTATTATATGAAAAGAGGCAAATGAAGATGGGATTGAAGCTGTATGGAATGGTGTGTTAGAAGGAAAATTAATGAGAGAGAAAGAGAGATCAGAAAGGGAGAAGAAGGACGGGTCTTGTTGGGTCAGGCATGCTCCACTGTGCTGCTATGTGCAGTGAAGGAATGGAGAGATGGAGCTGGAGAGGAGGAAATAGCATGTGAGTGGAGAGAAAGAGGCCAGGTGGCCAATGAGGTGTGGCGATGAAAGTGGCATGCTCTGAACACCCATGCTAGGAGGAAAGGAGAGGAAGAGAAGAGAAAAGAGGGAGGGAGTGAGGAGGGTAGCACCCCCAGGTGTGCCGGGCTACCTTGTTCCACCAGCCCAGTGGTGGAGCCCGCTGCCGCGGATGCAGCTGCCGCAGCGGCAGTGATACTGATTGGAGCGGTGGAGCGACAGCCGACTGTTTGTGTCCCACACACACAGTCGCCACAGAGAAAGCGGGGGGGGGATAGTAGAGAGAAGGGAAGAGGAGAGGAGGAAGTTGGAGGGATAGAGGGAAGAGGGCAGAGAAGTAAGGAAGAAATGGAGAGAGGGAAACAAATATGGTTCATTAGTCCAAAAGAGAGGCGGATTAATAGAGCACACAGAGAAACACAATCCAACACAATATCTTCCTGACAGAAGACATAAGTTGTCCAAGTTCTCCCAATGTAGGTTATTTTCCTCTATACTTTATACATCACTGCCACCAACACACTGAAATAAAGCATCAACAGAGTTCATTGCGAAGTGACTATTAGGAGTGAACACAGCTAGTGATACATCTAACACCATCATCTAATACCCGACTGGAACAGTTCATAAGGGTTAGAAGGAGATGTCAAGGATACCTAAGCCTTTATCTTTCACTTCTCTTGTCGGCCCCTCTCTCTTTCCATCCCTTCTAAGACCCCCTCCCATCTCGCCTCTCATTCTCTCTTTCACATCCTACTCTATCTCTTAAGCCTTCTCCACCCTCTCCCTTATCTACAGATGTAGGATCTTAATTTGAGCCAGTTTGCTACAGCGGGAAAATAATCCCGCAGCAACAGGAAATGTGAATTATTAATGTGTACTATACTTAATGGACATTTTTGTAGTGGTTGGTGCATTTTTCGTCAGGGAAAATCAAAGTTGAAATTACAAACTTCAGAAGCCTTTTTAAACCTCAAATACACTACACGTTTTACATTTCCTGCAATGCGGGAAAGTTCTCCAGCAACAGGGTAATCAAATTAAGATCCTACATCTGTATCTCCCCCTTTCTCTCGTCTCTCCTTTTCACTCACATCTCCCTTTCCCTCATCCATCATTCTTCCTCTCCTCATCCATCATTCTTCCTCTCCTCTTTCTACCTTATCCATCAACCCGTCTCCCCTTGCTCTCCCCCATCCGTCTCTCTGTCTCTCATATCCACCTCTTCTCTGTGATTCATCCCTGGATGACCTAACTCTAAATAATGGCTCCTCTTCCTGAGGAGATGAGGGTGTTGGAGTGGGGATGCGGCACACGGGTGTGCGTGCTTGTGTCTGTAGGTGCTTGTGTGCGTGTGGATAAAGCCGGGGGAGGACCTCAGATCATTTTACAATTTAAGGCCTGCTGTTACGATCACAGTGACTCATGTTCACTGAAGCAGCAACCTCCCAGACAGACAGACCGACCGACTGACACGCTGCTGATTGTGTAGCATATGAAAATGAGTTATATACTGTTGAAAATGCACATATTTGCTACTGGACTCAACTTCCCAAATAGCTGCCACATCTGTGTGCATCTTGTCAGTGGCCTTTTACCCCTTGACTTTAGGGAGAGTTAGCTGATCCTGACTCTGTGCCTAAGGGCAACTTCTAGCCAGAGCCCCACACCCTTGCGGGTTCCACACGAAGTAAAGAGTAGGTGTGTGTGTTGACGCAACACTTACCAGAGAAGTTCCGTGAAACCAGCATAGCTGTGAGAACGGCCCCCTGAGAGAGGAGAAGAAGAGAGGAAAGGGTAGGGAAGGAGAAAGAGGAGAGGTGGTCAACCCAAGACTGCTTTATATGACAGAGTCACTTCAGATTATAATATTGTGCAAATCTTTTCCATTCATTTGAGATTCAGGCATATAGCTAGTTTCAAGTTTTAATGACAGTGAGATGCCTTACATGCTCTAAACCCAACAATGCAGTAATCAATATCAATGTAGCTAAATAGCTACAAAACAGGCTGTAGCTATAGCTGTAGAACAAGTGGCATGGAATCGTCTTGACTTAAGAAAACTTTTGAGGTCTGAAAACCACTCACAAATGAATTGAAACAGACACAGAATACCAAAGTCATCCACTGACCTTGAGTTTCCTCCTGGCGTTGAATTTCTTCAGGCACTCCACGGTCTCCTGTCTGTGCATCATGGATGCCACTGTAGAACGTTGCTGTGTGTGAGAGAGAGAGACAGGGGGATAAAGAGAGAGACAGACAGAAAGAGATAAAGAGACAGGGGGATAAAGAGAGAGACAGACAGAAAGAGAGAAAAATAGATAAATAGAGAGAGAGAAAAGAACAGAGGGAATGTAAGTCACATGAGTCAAAAGTCACGGAGACTTAGTTAAATCTTTGCGCCTTTGTGTGTATGTATATGAGTGGGTGTTTATCTCTCCTGGATATATTACAATACATAGTGACATGTGTACTTACGCAGACCCATGGGTGTTTGAGGGCCTCCTGGGCGGTGATCCTCTTGGCAGGGTTGATGGTCAACATCTGGTTAATCAGGTTCTTAGCCTCTGGAGTGACTGTGTCCCACTCTGGGGAGGGAAACTACACACACGCACACACACACACACAAACACACACCCTGGCTTGATCAGGTTCTAGGCTTCTGGACTCTCCATTTGTCTATATAATACTATATCATTGAAAAGTATTACAGTGGTAATCAATACAATTCTATCAGCAATGTTTCAAATTTTCCACTGCTCTGAACAGGTCCCAGGTGAGTGCACTCGCTGGCCAATCAATTACATTGAATGATCAATTATATAACTAAGTACCAGGCAGAAGAGAAAGCCAGCAGACACACAGCCAGCGTAATACCCTTAGTAAATATACTGGGTACTCCTCTCCATATAAGACTGTGTTTATAGATGTGGTGTAAAAGTGTGCTATCGCACCATCCTTACTAAGATAATGTATGTCCCATATAAATAATGTATTCACAAATAAATATATAACATTGGGATGTGACGGCAAATTGTCCGCAAGCGATCTGGGACAATGTGTCTTTTAATAATAGGTTTTGGGGTGTTAAACGTCATCGTAGCTCAATGACAATCTCCATGACATTCTTTCCTAAAATGGGACTAGTGTGCTCAAGGTACTGTAGGCACTTTCTCGCTCCTCTAAACTATTAATGAGGTGATTTAGTTACTTCTAAAAAAGAAACGGGGGAAGAGATAGAAAGGAGACGCTGTAGGGAAGAGAGTGGACGATCGAAATAGGGAGAGGGTAAAGTGAGTAAGATGAGGTGTACAAAAAGAGAGGAAAAGAAAAAGAGCGAAAGAAAGAGAGAACAGGAGAGAACAGGAAAGCAAACAGAGAGCAGTGTGGCAGTTAGAAAGTTAAGAAGTAGAGGGGAGTGAGGAGAGGAAAGGACAAAGAAAGAGAGGAGGACATGACGAAAGGAACGGAGAAAAGGAATCGAGTGAGGGGATGAGGAGAATAGAGAAAATGGAGAGGAGACAAGAGAAGATAGGAGAGGACAGCAGGTAGCAATGGAGAGGAGAGCAGGCCTAGTACAATCTTGTATAACTCACATCGTATGCCCCGGCTTTAATCTGTTGGTACAGTTTGTGCTGGTCCTCGTCCCAGAAGGGAGGGTAGCCCACCAGCAGGATATACAGAATCACCCCTGAGAAAGGGAGACAGAGAGAGCGTGAGAGACAGAGAATGCAAGAGAGAGAGAGCGAGATTGAAAACGAGAGAGAGAGTGAAACACACAGATGGAGAAAAACACAGAATCAGCATTTTTTTATTAATATTTACTTTGCTTTTGTGTCCAAGCATTTGTGTCTGGGTGTGAAGGTATACATGTGTGTATAATTTCTGTGTGTGCATGTTTCTGTGTGCCCAAAAGAGTGTGTGTGCGTGTGTGTAAATGTGTGAGATGCTCACCGCAGGCCCAGATGTCCACAGGTTTGCCATATGCCTCCTTTCTCAGAACCTCAGGGGACAGGTATCCCGGTGTGCCAGCAAATCCTGCAGCACGACAATACACACACACGCACGCACGCACACACACACAAACAAACACACAAATAGAAAAACAACTCCTCACTCCAAGCTTAGCACCGTCACCCCTAGTGGGATGAATAAAGGTTGGAAACATGCTGGTGTAGAACCACAGATCTAGGGTCAGAACGTACCAAACCAGGCTTGCTGATCCCCCTGTACCTCGATGGCCAGGCCAAAGTCAGCCAGCTTGACGGCAGCATTCTTGCATTTGCTGGCCAGGAGCAGGTTCTCTGGCTAAGGGGAGGAGAGGGGCGCTAAGGTTACCCTGCTTTGAACTATAAGAGAAAGGAGAAGGGGGAGAGACGGAAGACAGACAGACATCCAAACACTCTTGTGGTGTTTAATAGTGGATGGCCACCCAGTTTATTTACACACATACACAAACAGTAACAGAAAAAACACATAGATGTACCACATGAAAACACACACACCGGAACACCTATAGTTTGCTGTGGTTTAGGGTATATTGGTTTGGGCTGTGGTGTGGTGTGGGGAGCTGGTGGTGCCACCCCTCTCCTCTCTCTCTGTCCCAGATAGAGCAGCCTCATTACTCTCTGTCAGAGGGTGACTCTAATAAAGGGCTGCTATCCCCACTGTCTCTCTCTCTCTCTCTCTCTCTCTCTCTCTCTCTCAGTACAGTACGTGTCTCTCTCCCTCTCTCTCTTTCTTTCGTTCTTCTGCTTTCGCTCTCTCTTTTTCTCAGTTTCTCTCTTTTTTCTCTCTTTCTCTCCCTCTCTCTCTCTCTCTCTCTCTCTCTCTCTCTCTCTCTCTCTCTCTCTCTCTCTCTCTCTCTCTCTCTCTCTCTCTCTCTCTCTCTCTCTCTCTCTCTCTCTGCAAGGCTACTGTGCTGTAGACCTACTGTAGCCTAACATCACTCTACATAATAGAAATGTGTCACCCTATTCCCTTGCCTTAGTTCCCATTGCTTGGATGTTTGCAGATCTGAAGGGACTGGATAGGTATAAAGGATGACTTCTGGCATATTTACTTCACCTAGCTAGTTTGTATGATAGAGAGTGAGGCACTATCTAGCCCAGACACACATTATCTGTTACTTCCCTCGCAAACACACGCCTGTAGAGAGTGTGTGAGGTATAAACACTGTGTTAAACAGTGTCACTGCTGACCCTGCATTGCAGTAGCTCATGTCATTGCAGCCTGTCTTCCTCTTTATGTCTCATTATTACCCCCCCCCCCCCCCCTCCTCTCTCTACCTCTCTCCCTAACTTGTTTGGAGCCGTAATAATACTGACTGTGCATTTTCTTTTTTACCTTGGCAAGTCAGTGAAGAACAACTTCTTATTTTCAATGACGGCCTAGGAACAGTGGGTTAACTGCCTTGTTCAGGGGCTGAACGACAGATTTTTACCTTGTCAGCTCGGGGATTCGAAATTGTAACCTTTCGGTTACTAGTCCAACGCTCTAACCACTAGGCTACCCGCCACCCCAAATGTGGCAATAACAACAAAACTTGGGCTCTGCGCTGCTCGGATGCAGAGGAGAGAGAGAGAACAGAAGGAGAGAGAGAGAAAGAAAGACCTCAAAAGAGAGAGAAGGAGGAAGAGTGAAAAAGAGAGTGAAAGAGAGACAGGGAAAGAGATAGAAGAGAGCGAGAGAAAGAGAGCGAGTGAGTGAAGGGAGAGATAGAGAGAAACAGCAAAAGAGAGAGCGAAGGAGAGGAAGAGAGAGAAAGAGAATGAGGGCAAGAGAAAACGAACGAGAGAGGAACTGTAATCCTGAGGCGGTTACCTTACTTGGTGTCATCTCCCCCTCAGCCACATCATATGATTCAGGGTTTACTCATTTGTATGGAGAAAATTAAAACTTGCCAACACTGCAAGCACTAGGATAATCCCTGCTATGATTGTGGGTGGAATTTAGATTAACTACAAGCTTCCAATAAATAGATTTCAATATCCAAACACAATGTCCAGGCCACGCGCACAAACACACAGAAATTCACCACGCACAGACAGACAGACACAGAGACAGACAAACATCTTTCTCTGCACATCGCATAATAGCAGCCCTCTGCAGCAACACACAAATCTAGGTCCTTCCCGCCTTCCCTCCCTCCTTCCCTCCACACACACAATAAAGTGGGTTAGGTGAGGGAATGCGAGTGTGAGAGATTGCTGCGCTGGAGAGCAGTGAGGGCCTGTGTGTGGGTGTCTGGGATGGAACGATTCCCAGCTCTCTCTCTCTTTCTCTTTCTCCCTCTCTCTTTCTCCATCTTTCCTTTCGCAGGAGCAGAGTGGGAGCTGTTGCAACATTCCAGACATGGCTCTATCTGCTCAGATTCCTTCTGAGGGAGTGGAGGAGAGGAGAGAGAGACGAGATGCAGACAGACAGACAGACGGGCAGACAGGCCTCCATTGAAATGGCAATCCAATTGTGAAACCAGAGTAATTAAGTAATTTAGCCTAATTTCTCTGTTTTGGGACTTTAGAAGAAACATATCAACAGAAGAGTGTGCCTTCTTTGTAGTCGTGCTTTACTTTTCACACTAATCAATTATTCATAATTGTTTGGTGGTCCCAACTTGATTTGTTATTTGCTGATTCGCGCTTCCAAGACGGGAGTGTTCGTCTCACCACTCAGATACTCTCAGAGGTTGTCCTCAGTCATATCACACTATGACCTACTGGGTGAACCGCCCCAGTATTGCGGACTGTAACCTGATAGGTGTGGCCGCTAAATAAAGAAATAGACACAACAGTTCTGATAAACACAACACTACTTCAAGAGGAATGCTGCCACAGCCCGGGGGCCCGGGGGCCACTGGCATTAGCATAAAGGGCAATTCCAATTCCAAACTCCATTTTGGATGAGACTGACTTTTATGACCAAAATGTTCTTATTTACACTTTGTAGTCAATATTGAGAGTATAAAAAATGTTTATGACTCATATCGACGCCACATAGGCTGTTTTCTAAATGAGAAGTTGTTTTTTAAGGATAGTTGCTCTTTAACAATTTCCATTAAACATTTTACAAAAAAATATTTCCTTCAATAGTGCAGATGCAAAGTTTGGTAACAGAATTGTGTTGTTTTCTGTTTGTGCCGTAATTCTGACACCATCTGCACTGTTCAAGTAAATGTGTTTCTGTAAAATAAAATAAAATATGGCGGAAATTGTTCAAAGTAGTCCTTGTGCAAAGAGTTCTATGGTTTATTTAACTTTGCAATCATTGGTTTTAATTTTAAATACATTTTTAAGTGAAAAATCTGAGTCTCAGCATCACTCTGTTACTGTGGAATTGCCCATAGACTACAGCGGCAGACTAGCATCATGAAAAACAAGGTATAGCTTTAATAATAATAATAATAATATAATAATAATAGTTATAATAACACACAAGCTTGCTCACAGACCCCCAAGCATACACACAGACACACAGGATAGGACTGAACAGGAAAGGACTGCCCTGACCGCAAGCCAATCACAGTAGACTCAGTAAACGGCAACTGCTTCTGTTGCAGTAGTTTCATCTATAAATACAGTCTCACTGGAAGCTATACAACTCCATTGGAAGCACCATAGAGACAAATAAATTGGACAAAGCGATTGCCATTTAGAAATCCGTAGGCTATTGGGAAACAGAATAGCATGGGGCTCATTTTAATACAGCAGCCTGAAGACTAGGAGAAACAAACCCTGTTCCAAGAGAGGGCTGGCATAGTACAGCACAGCATAGCATAGTTTAGCAAAGCATAGCAGAGCCATCAGTCAGCTAGCGTAACACGCACGCATATTGGCATTCTCCACAGACTAGGAGAGGTGCTGTTTCAACAAGAGGACAGGAAAGAGAGGGTCTGCATTTGGCAAGGGTTAAAGCTGCTGTTTCAACAACAGGAGAGAGATAGGGGAGCAGCATTTGGCATGACACAACCAGATAGGCCAAAGGTCACAGAACACATGGTGCAGAGAGAGATGGTGCTAAAGTAGGTGGAGAATCTGACCTGACTGCTTTTGATTGTTTTTTTAATATGCAAACTAATGGGTAGGCCTGACAAGCTACAGCATAACAGAAGATACAAAATCCTTATCTAAAGCTACAATCCAAACAGTGATGCAGGAAAATGTCACTTACACCAACACACAAATAGAGGATAGACACACTGGACACACGCTGAAGGGGCAACAGTTACCCACACGCACACATACACATTGGACACACACAGGAGACAACATACAGACAGTAAGGTGATACCTGTCACTCACCTTCAGGTCTCGGTGCACCACGCCCATTTGATGGCAGTGTAGCACCGCCTCCAGGATCTGCTGGATGCAATGACTGCATGCAAACACCAGGGGGCGCATGTTAGTCTGAAGAGCATTGCTACATTCCCGTGCAAAGACCAGGGGATGGGGGGGGGGGGGGGGGGGGGGGGACTTCTATCACACAGACACACCTTCTTGCAGCCTCATCCAACCCATGGCAAAGTTAATCGCCCAATGGTTTGGCAATAAGAGCGACCAATTATCTAAAAGATGAGCTACCAATTAGGTGACCAATAATCTAAAATAATTATATAGATGTGAGCAATATGGTGGTGCCTTGTGGATTGGAGTTCCCACCATATAACTGGTCTTCACCCATCCAATAAATGAAAGATCAATGGTCAACTTTCAAGTAAAAAGGAGAAGTCAACATCAAATGTATGATGATTTTATGAAAAGGTATGAGAATTTATGAACATGTATCTGTGTGGGGAGGAGACGGATATATGGTAGAAGGCCTGGTACATGTGTGCATAGATAGGTAGCATTTATATTATCATGATCCAACACAGGGAGGTGTGCTGCTGCATGCACACACGTGTTGGGTTGGAGGGGCTGTGTGAGAGAAAGGGAGTGTGTTGAGATGCAGGAGTGTGTGTGTGTGTGCGTGCATGTACGTACGTGTGTGTTTTTTGGGGGAAAGGGGAGGGTAAAAAAGGTTCAGTGGTTGGTTGGTTGGGTTCTTTGTCAAGCAAAATGTCAAATAAAAGTAAAAACTACTTAATTCTAAGAGCAAACTCTAAATTAAACGATCTGCAGTGTGTAGTTATTTCAATCTATTGATGCAATATACTTATCTAGCAGTGGCATCTGCAGAAGATGTGTGTTGAAATAGACTGCAGTAAATCATTATTTGTGTCTAAAATACACAGTACATAGAATATTGACTTTTCAGTATGCAATTAAGAAATCATATACTGTCTATGAGATATAATGCCACCAAGTGAGAGAGAGAGAGAAAGAGAGAGAGGAGAGAGAAAGAAAGAAGAGGAGAAGAAGAGAGAGGAATATTAGAGATTAAACAAGGGAGAAATAGAGTTTGAGAAAAAGAGAGAGGGAAGGAGAGAGAGGATATTATGGGAGTGTCTTGGTGTGAGCTAGCTAGCTGATTGACTCCGGCTTGGACCGGCCTGGCAGTAAAGTTCAGGGCTATATATTACGATCCCTAGTCTTCACCAAATGAATAAACACTAGCCAGGTCACATCCGCAGGCAGCACAGTGTGTGTGTCAAATCTAATTTTATTTGGTCACATACACGTGTTTAGCAGATGTTAATGCGAGTGTAGGGGGGAGGGGTGTGTGTGTGTCTATGCACATAGACAAAGATATCTACCTACAGTTGAAGTCGGAAGTTACCATACACTTAGGTTGGAGTAATTAAAACTCGTTTTTCAACCGCTCCACAAATTTCTTGTTAAGAAACTACAGTTTGGCAAGTCGGTTAGGACATCTACTTTGTGCATGACACAAGTAATTTTTACAACAATTGTTTACAGACAGATTATTTCACTTATAATTCACTTTATCACAATTCCAGTGGGTCAGAAGTTTACACACACTAAGTTGACTGTGCCTTTAAACAGCTTGGAAAATTCCATAAAATGATGTCATGGCTTTAAAAGCTTCTGATAGGCTAATTGACATAATTTGAGTCAATTGGAGGTGTACCTGTGGATGCATTTCAAGGCCTACCTTCAAACTCAGTGCCTCTTTGCTGCTTGACATCATGGGAAAATCTAAAGAAATCAGCCAAGACCTCAGAAAAAAAATTGTAGACCTGCACAAGTCTGGTTCATCCCTGGGAGCAATTTACAAATGCCTGAAGGTACCACGTTCATCTGTACAAACAATAGTACGGAAGTATAAACACCATGGGACCACGCAGCCGTCATACCGTGCAAATCAATCCCAAAGGACTTTGTGAAGATGCTGGAGGAAACAGGTACAAAAGTATCTATATCCACAGTAAAACGAGTCCTATATCGACATAACCTGAAAGGCCGCTCAGCAAAAAAGAAGCCACTGCTCCAAAACCGCCATAAAAAAGCCAGGCTACGGTTTGCAACTGCACATGGGGACAAAGATCGTACTTTTTGGAGAAATGTCCTCTGGTCTGATGAAACAAAAATAGAACAGTTTGGCCAAAATGACCATCGTTATGTTTGGAGGAAAAGGGATGGAGGCTTGCAAGCCAAAGAACACCATCCCAACCGTGAAGCACGAGGGTGGCAGCATCATGTTGTGGGGGTGCTTTGCTGCAGGAGGGACTGGTGCACTTCACAAAATAGATGGCATCATGAGGCAGGAAAATGATGTGGATATGTTGAAGCAACATCTCAAGACACCAGTCAGGGAGTTAAAGCTTGGTTGCAAATGGGTCTTCCAAATGGACAATGACCCCAAGCATACTTCCAAAGTTGTGGCAAATGGCTTAAGGACAACAAAGTCAAGGTATTGGAGTGGCCATCACAAAGCCCTGACCTCAATCCTATAGAAAATTTGTGGGCAAAACTGAAAAAGTTGGTGTGAGCAAGGACGCCTACAAACCTGACTCAGTTACACCAGCTCTGTCAGGAGGAATGGGCCAAAATCCACCCAACTTATTGTGGGAAGCTTGTGGAAGGCTACCCGAAACGTTTTACAATTAAACAATTTAAAGAAAATGCTACCAAATACTAAGTGAGTGTATGTAAACTTCTGACCCACTGGGAATGTAATGAAAGAAATAAAAGCTGAAATAAATCATTCTCTCTACTATTATTCTGACATTTCACATTCTTAAAATAAAGTGGTGATCCTAACTGACCTAAGACAGGGAATTTTTATTCTGATTAAATGTCAGGAATTGTGAAAAACTGAGCTTAAATGTATTTGGCTAAGGTGTATGTAAACTTCCGACTTCAACTGTACATCTCTGTCTCACTCCAAGACAATATATTTGACGTTATATATGACACTGTAGAGTACAGTAAATAACATCCTCCACATACAACACCCGTTCTGCCAGTCACATTCTGTTAAAGGTCCCCAAAGTACACACATCCCTTGGTCGCTCGTCTTTTCAGTTCGCTGCAGCTAGCGACTGGAACGAGCTGCAACAAACACTCAAACTGGACAGTTTTATCTAAATCTCTTCATTCAAAGACTCAATCATGGACACTCTTACTGACAGTTGTGGCTGCTTTGCGTGATGTATTGTTGTCTCTACCTTCCTGCCCTTTGTGCTGTTGTGTGTGCCCAATAATGTTTGTACCATGTTTTGTGCTGCTACCATGTTTTGTTGCTACCATGTTGTTGTCATGTTGTGTTGCTACCATGCTGTGTTGTCGTGTGTTGCTGCCTTGCTATGTTGTTGTCTTAGGTCTATCTTTATGTGTGCTGTGTTGTCTCTCTTGTCGTGATGTGTGTTTTGAGCCTATATTTATATATTTTTATTTTTAATCCAGTCCCCGTCCCCGCAGAAGGCCTTTTGATTTTGGTAGGCCGTCATTGTAAATAAGAATATGTTCTTAACTGACTTGCCTAGTTAAATAAAGGTTAAATAAAAAAATAAAAAATATATTGTTTCGATCACACACCACTTTTTTTTATGTGAAATAATTTTTTATCATCTGTAACCCTGTGTTAGCCTTGTCAAACTAAAGTGAAAAAGATCTCTCGTCCCTGCGATTCAAAAAAGGCGTCCGAAGAGAGAAGGAGTAGGGGAAGAGAAGAGGAATCGAGGAAGATCAGAGTGAACAAGGGATGGGTTTAGAGACCTGGGGCCTCATTTATAAACGCTGCATATGCACAAAATATGTGCCTAAACATGCGTGTGCCAGTTTTTATGCAAAAGTTGGCATTTATAAAAACTGAACTTGACGTGAGAATGTGCTATCCTCCCGCAAACGTTAGACCATGCGTACGCACAGTTTCTACTGGTTGAGATATTGCATTGCAAGAAGGCAAAAGTAGCCTAGAAGTAGCCTTGTGCAAATGGGAAATATATGTTAACACTCTTATTCATACAAAAAAATGATAGCTAAATATAATAAGATGTAATCATTTGCCATTAGTGAGAAGAACAAAAATCGATTTATTTTATCTTTGCATTGGAAAATAATTCTAAATAGTCATCTATTTCCTGTTATTTATTTAATTTCCATGATCATGGAATAAATTCCTCACCTTTTCTGACTGTGATATGGTTTCATACTTCTGAAATAGCCTACCAGACCTACAACAAGTTAGGTTTCCATTCGTCCCTTTTCTCATTTAATTGGACCCACTTCACAGAAGTAAATAGATGAGCTATTTCAAGTATTTTGCTCTATGCGATCCGATCCCGAAGCGCAGTTTAACAGTAGAACCTTTTCCATTAACGTTTGTAGGCTCTCTCTGAATATTGCAATGTCAAATTTCTCGAGTAGACAATGTTTCATTTGTAAACATAATACATATATCATAACCATTGCAGAATAACTTATTACAAAAGATTTCCATGCGCATCTGTCATTTAATTGGGCCTATTGATAAGCTATAATAATTTCAAGTTAATGCTCCATGTATTAGAAAGGGAGCACAGTTTATAACACAGTAGAATTTAACAGGTGAACAGACAGTTGATAATTTGCATTGAAGTGTGTAGACTACTGTAGTAAAAGAGTAGACAATGTTTCCGATTTCCCGGGCAGTGCAGCATATTTAGGTTAGGTTAAAAGTAAACACAAAACATTATTGAATTCAAACAATCTGTTTACAGGTCCACAATAATTTGCAATAGATTTTTTTGTCTTTCGGAAACTTTCTAATACAACAAAATGTCACTGCAAAAGAAAACATTCTGCCAACAAGACATTTGATCAAGTTCGCCATTGCTATTGAGATACCGTCTCGGCCTAATTCTAATACTTCCAAAGTATACAGCAAATAAATACATTATTGGCACCATAAAAGGTGAATGGTGGCTGTTTTTCAGGCGGTGCGGTTTGGGACGCATCCTCGGGAGTGAGAAACGGTCGCTGAAGCCTGAGAAGCTGGGCAAGTGCACTGGTGGGGGTCCCAGGTTGAGGGGGTTGGAGGGGGGCGAGGGATGAGGGGTCAAATGTTTCGGGAGGAGGACGGAGGACGAAGTCAGACAGTCAGTGCAACAAGAGCAACATAGAAAGGCTAATGCAGGAACCTTAGACTAAAATAAACAAGCACATCAAGACGCAACAGAGCAACAGACAGACTGAACGACTGGCAGAAAAACACACGAACGGACAGGGAGACTGAGACGGAGGAGGCGAGGGTGCAGGCAGAGGTGCAGGGGGTGGAGATGTCGGGCAGAGGACGGGGGGAGGAAGAGGAGTGCAGCTGGTCTCTACACATACTGACCTTCAGGTCCCTGTGCACTATGTCATGTTGGTGAATGTGATGAACACTGTCTAGAATCTGAGTGATACAGTGACTGTGAAGACAAAACAGAGAGGCGGAGAGGGAGAGATGGAGGAGAGGGAGAGATGGAGGGAGGCAAGGTGGAAGAAGAGAGGATGGGAGGGTGGAGGAGAAATGTGGACAGGTGAAAAATATTGGCAGGTGAACATGATTTTGAAAAGCAAGAAAAACAGTGAGGACGGAATATTGAACAGTATGGACGGAATATTGAAGAGTGAAAAAAGAATGCACATTTGATGGATAGAACAGAGAAATGGAGTAGGAGAGATGGCAGATATGTTGGAGCCAGAAGGGTAGAGGAAGAGTAGGGAGGGCAGGTGGAGATGGAGAGAGATGGGAGGAGGAGATGAAGTGGATGAATGCAGTGAGGGATTAGGAGACAAAACCGTTTTCAACATGATGAGACACAAGACTACCAACAACAGCACAGCCAGATGTGCTTACAACATAGAGAAAGAGAAGAGAGGGAGGAGAGAGAACGGGAGGAGAGCAGCGAGAAAAGGAGGGAAACAGCTTGAGAAAAGAGGGAATAAGAGATGATAGAGGGCAAGAGAGGAGGGAGAGATAGGGAGAGTAAGAGACTGACATGAGAAAGTGAACAAGGCAGAGAACAGAAAATGAGAAAGAGAGAGATAGAGGAGAGCAGTGGATTGATGTGTAACTGTTATTTCAACCAACAAGTGGATGGAAAAAATTGCGCAGTGAAGGGGTTAATGTGCCTTACCACTCGTGTGTGTGTGTGTGTGTGTGGTGAAGGAGTTAAATGTGCAGGATATAATGTGACTAATAGCAGAACAGGAAGACAGCCTGCAGGATGGATACTGAGTGGGAGGACACACACACACACACACACACACACACACACACACACACACACACACACACACACACACACACACACACACACACACACACACACACACAGACGCATACGTGGACATGGCAAGCACTTAAGTACTTAAGTTGGAGGTATCTGTACCAATATACCACGGCTAAGGGCTGTTCTTAGGCATGACGCAACGTGGATTGCCTGGATACAGCCCTTAGCCGTGGTATATTGGCCATATATCACAAACCCCCAATGTGCCTTATTGCTATGATAAACTGGTTACCAATATAATTAGAGCATTAAAAATAAACGTTTTGTCATACCCGTGGTATACGGTCTGATATACCATGGCTATCAGCCAAATCAGCATTGAGGGCTCGAACCACCCAGTTTATAAAGTAGTTTATACCAGGGGATTTCAAAATGTTCTTGCACAGGAACAAACAGGCGACCCAGGAACCCCCATCATGTTAGCGACCCCCCCCAAAAAAGAAATCACGTCTTGTCTGATCATCATCAGGTGAATGATACTGGCAAGTAGAAGTAACTGGTTGCCAGTCATTATTTTGACCTCCCAATTAATATGAAGAGGAAGTGTAAACTCTAACTTGGTCTATTAGCTAGAAAGGTATCTTGGCAGCGTAAAGAACATGTTGCTGTTGTAAAGCAGATTCTCCCTGACGGTCTAGCTTTTATTTGATTGTTGATTCTCAAAGATGGTATAAAAATAAAATATATATAATACCAGTGAAAAGTTTGGACACACCTACTCATTCAAGAGTTTTTCTTTATTTTTTACTATTTTCTACATTGTAGAATGCCAAGAGTGTGCAAAGCTGTCATCAAGGCAAACGGTGGCTACTTTGAAGAATCTCAAATATGAAATATATTTCGATTTGTTTAACACTTTTTTGGTTACTACATGACTCCATAATGTGACCCGTTTCAGGAAACTAGGCGTATATCACGGGTCACTACTTCACAGGAGAGCCGTTTGAAAGTAAACTTTTTTTTGGTGTCAGAAATGCCTTCTTGAACATGTGAACTTTCATGTGCCTTAAATAACAAACTTGTATACCACCTGTAAATACGAATAACCTTTTTAAATTACGAGCCTAGTTGGTTTAGCCACAGAAAAAGCCATGATTGGCTGAGATAATGAGTGGGCTGGAAATGCTGAGAGATAAGTTTGGTTTTGTATGCCATATAGCATGCTTCTGTCTAATTGAGCTGGTCAGTATGTCTAGGTAAAACTGTCTAACGCAGCTTTTATTTTTTATCGTGTAGTAAAACTGCAAGTGTTGCTCTCTACTTTCTGGAGGACCGAGTTTTGAAATCAGTGGAATTTGAGTACGATAGCTAAGGAGATGGAGAAAACCCCTTTCTCTGGATTACATCTTCAAACTAAGGGCAACCATGGCATCCGACAGGAGACGCGTCCATCCATGAATGATGTATACGGACGGGTAAGACAGTCTAGCTAGCTACATTTTCAGATATTACACGTTTCTAATATTGACAAAGTGGTTTCATTTACGTTAAAGTATGCTGTAAGCTAGCTAGATAATGTTAGCTGGCTGGCTCGCTAGCTAACATTACGTGTATGATCTTATTATTCATATCTCAGAGCTATTTGTTTGGCTAGCTATAGCCTAATGTTAGCTAGCGAACATTGAACCTGGTTGGTTAGCTACCTGCAGATTCATGCAGGGTAGTAATGTCATGAGTAGGAATTATGGTTCATTGTTTACCTTGCTAGCTAGCCACATGTCTTAACAAAAGACAACACTATGCAAGTAACCATTTCGGGTGCGTTCGTAAATTCAGTCTGGCCATCTACTCCAATTTAAGAGCACTCTGGTCTAGTGTGTCAAAATAACTGATGAATTTATGAACGCTCAACACCCGTTGAATTTGCCGGTGTCAGTAAACATCGGCAAAGAATCTGAATTAAATTGTTGCCAGCAGCACAGTTACAGTCACCAACGTTATGGATAACATGAAAACAGCCTAACCAGCTCTGCTAGGGTGAGTAAAATGGTCAGAGTGTGGTGTTCTCTCATTATGTGTCTGGAAGTAGCTAGCAAGCTAGCCAATGTTAGCCAGTTATCTTGGGTGCTTGACTGCCGTTGTGAGGTCAGAACATTCGAATCAACCCTACTCATCGGCCAGAGCGTCCAGTGTGCACTCAGCGCAAAACGCTCTGAATTTTTCGAACAGACAATCTGACAGCACAGTTGCAGTCACCAACGCTCTGGATAACATAACAGCCTAACCAGCTCTGCTAGAGAGAGTAATGTTCCATGAGCTGTTCTCTCATTTGTGTCTGGAAGTAGTTGGCAAGTTAGCTTGGGTGCTTGACTGCTGTTGTTAGTACATAACGCTCGGATCTACTCTTAAAGAGATAGGTGGTGCTAAAACTTAAGACGATGTGAATGATGCTGAATGGGTGTAGACAAAGGGCTCTCCAGTAGTAGTACCAAATCATTCAAAGGCCATTTTCTCAGAAGTGAGTTTACAAGTTTATCAACTTTCAAAGCATAATTATTTTCCCATTGTTCCTCAAATGCAGTGTATGATATGCCATTTAGTAGCTCTGAGTCTCTAATTTTATCCAATGTAAAAAAACACAAGTTCAAATTATGCTACATAAAACCGATTTGAGCCGGTCGGTCACGTGTTATTTCATAGTTTTGAGGTCTTCACTATTATTCTACAATGTAGAAAACCCTTGAATGAGTAGGTGTGTCCAAACTTTACTTGTACTGTATATATGTAGTTCAATATCTTTTCTGCATGCTTTCTATCTGGTTTTGGTGGTTTACGTTGACAAACTGTTTTTCCATCTCGAAAATTAGCACTTAGGCGGCTGACCTAAGAATTCTCTACACAGGAAAAACGATGTAATTGGCTCCAATGACTGTAATTTCCTCCATATTAAAGGGATAGTTTGAGATTTTGGAAATGAAGCCATGTATGTACTTCCCCAGAGTCAGATGAACAAGGAACAGCTAGCAGACTAACTGTTCCTGTACACTTCCAGTCATTGCTAGTTAGCATTTTCTCATGAAACTACCTCTAACTTCCTTCATACTGGACGCAGTGACATACAAATGGTATTCTGTTGCAGCTAGGGAGGATTATAAAATAAAAAATGTTCACATAAAAAAATACCCCCCCCCCCCCAAAACTAAACAAATTGCAGACCCCCTACAGTACCTCCGCAGATTTTGCAACCCTAGAGTGGAATAATGCTCTGTTATGAATCAGCTCAGTGAGTTTATTGGAGACGGTCTGTGGTTATTAGATATGCCGTAAGGGGACATTTAAGTGCTTTTTAATCAGTGAGTAGAGGGGAATTTTCTGATTACAATCCGTGCCCATTTGACGCTCTCTCGCTCCCTCTCTCTCTCCATCCCATGGATTTCTCTGTTTACTAGGTCCTATGGAGGACAGAAAAACCCCAGTCACACTCTTCACACTGCCCATATATGTGACTGGGTCAGCAGTTTGAGCCACAATCGCACTCTTGTCTCAGAAGGACAGAAAACAGAAAGTAGCCTCAATTTGATTTTGGGTGTATTCATATTCATTGAGCTAACAACGTCGAAAACATTTCGCTTGTGTCTAATGCCAGAAAACAATTAATATCCTGTTTTTTTGTTTTGCCATGGCAACTCCAGTACATGACAGAAAAAATATATCTACAATTTTAAGCTATACATTTTTTTTTGTGTGACTAATTATGTCAGCTAATTAAAAGGCCCAGTTATCGCTGGTCTCCTAGGAAACAGGGGGCAAGGCTGACCTGGATGACTGACACACACACCTACTCTCATCATCTCCATATTCACACATTGACATTCAGTGCATAGACAGATGCACACTTGTCTTTACACATACTTTGTTTCACACACACACCCCAACTTTCACACACAGGTCCAAACACACACACACACACACACACACACACACACACACACACACACACACACACACACACACACACACACACACACACACACACACACACACACACACACACACACACACACACACACACACACACACACACCCTTACCAGTTCACACACTAACCAATGTGTGTGATGTGCCTCCTCCAAACAGCCATTGTGTGTGGGGTGTAATATCAGGAGTAAAAGACTGGCTGAATACACTCACTGGAGAGATAAGGCAGTTTTCTTGCCCCACCCTGCCCTGTGGTGTGTGTGTATATGTGTGCTACAGTACTGCTCTGATAGGGTAGCTGTAGAGGTGGCCACACTGCGTCAGTGAAAGGAAGAGAGAGATGACAGAAAATGAGAGAATCTGGGATAGGGGGAGAGAAAATGAGTGACAGAAAGTGAAAGAGAATGAGAAAGAGATAGAAAGAGGGAGAAATAAAGAGAGAAAGAGAGAAAAAGATAGAGAGGAGGATACAGGAAGCCCAGAGAGAGGCTGCAGAAGGACAGGGTGTGTATAGCTTCACCGTTATAGCTCATATCATGCTTATAGCTCATATCTGACTGGACTAGACAGTATGGCTACTGAGACACAGACGGGGTCAATCTCAATACTCTCCACTGGCTTCCTTCCCTTGGTCCGATGTCCTTATTATTGCTTATCTCAAAGAGCTAGATATCTGACAGCGATGACATTCCACTTCTCTTTCCCAGAGCTTTTGATAATAGTGCTTCTCTTGCACCTTATCAAACCAAGTCAGACCTGAGAATAGGAAGCTGCTTCAAAGTACTGACAAAGATAGTACAGTTTGAAGATAGGCAGAAAAACTGCCTCTCAAATCCCTGATCACACTTGTAGGCGATGTCTTGGCGACGTTAGCTAGCTAAACTCGTGCAGAAACACGTCACCGGGTCTAACGGTCGTGTTGCCCCAAACTGTGCATGTGCAAGCCGTTAAATCAAAGACACTCCTTTGATATAAAGTTGATGAAAATGAAAAGTTGTTAAAAAAAAAAACGAGAAAATTAACAACTAATTAACAACTATGTACGGATTTTTTACTTCTCCCATTGACTTGCCAAACCCCAAACCCTGGTCTAGTCTGCTAAGTCTACTTCGCAAGTGGCCCCGGAAGTCTCACGATGTTGCGCCTCTGGTTTTCGAAACACTGGTGTATTGAGATTCATGGTGTGGACAAGAAACAAGGCAGAAGAGGATGGAAGAAGCAAAAGGAGAGTGGGGTAGTGAAAGGAGAACAAGAAAGGGAGATGAGTGAGAAAGCGATAGAGAAAGAGAGAGAGAGAGAGAGAGAGAGAAAGAGGGAGAGAAAGAGAGAAAAAAGAGAGAAACTGAGAAAAAGAGAGAGCGAAAGCAGAAGAACGAAAGAAAGAGAGAGAGGGAGAGAGACACGTACTGTGTGTGCCAGTCTTACCTGGCATCAGCCTCACTGTAGTACTCTCTGGCTACGATGTCCTCGAACAGCTCCCCTCCAGTCACCCTGTCAACAAATCAGAAACAAGCTCATTAACCAATCAGAGAGCAGCTCATCAGCATTCCCCTCAGTCAGGTCTGAAGCCCCTCTCGCTCCGGCTTGCTACACCAGGACTCCCGTTACCCTCGGCAACCCTACTCTCGCTCATCCTCTCATCCCCAGTGCCAGCTGTTACCATGGAAACTAGAACTAGTACGGTTAACCGGCGGAATCTCATGGGAGAGAGCGAGGGAGGGAGGGTATAAGAGAGGAGAGTAGTGTAAAAGAGTAGGGGGATTTTAGTGAGTGGATAGACAAATGACAGAGGTGTAAAGAGGTAAAACATTTGTAAAAAAGGAGAGGAGAGAGAGAGAGAACTTACAAGTCAAACAGGAGATAGTGGAAGCCTTCCTCTGATATACTGTCATGAAGACGAACTGAAAGAGAGAGAGAGAGAGAAAGAGAGAGAGGGAGAACTAAGCCATGGAGGGGTCAAATGAAATCTGTATACATTCACATTTAGTCATTTAGCAGACACTCTTATCCAGAGCATCAATCAGCAATCGGTGCAGTCAACCAAAATAGCTAAGACAACCACATATCAAGATCATTGCAAGTAAAACCTTTTTCCAAATAGCTTTCTGATTTCAAACACATCATGGCATTTGGATTAAAGTGTACAGTATAAGGCTCAATGAAACAGTGGAAGAGTATTCTTTGATACTAACGTAGCTGTCCGAGAGCTGTATGTTCTTGTGAAAACGGGGGATAAAGAATGACTTGGAACAAGCAACAAGAAGAAGTGCGAACAATCAGGTAGTGCGAACACTGCAAAAGCATTAGGGGGCAAAAACTCCCCAAAAATGTAAACTCAAGGCAATCTCACGCACGCCACGCGTAGAAACGTTAAAAAGCCTTTTATTCATACTTGGCCAGTAATAATGCATGGCAACGGAAGGATAAATCAAAACGCACCGAGGCCAGACCCAGGAACCTGAGCCTTCCGTCGCCATGGTACTGAATGTGGAATAGTCAAACAAGACGTAGATATCAAAACTTTGTGCCGGCTTAGAGATTCATATAGATTCATTATAGATGATAGATTCATTGAATCAGCAAACTTTATAGTACAGAATATATGTATACATGTATGTATATAGATAGATATAGATATATTGAAGATTGATAATGGCAGATTGAAGCAGCATATTGCAGCATACTGTAGGCAGGTGGCATTGCTTTGGTGCGTTGGTTAGTTACAGAAAGACTCACCGATGTTGGAGTGCTTGAGCAGGCGACAAATACGGGCCTCTCTCTCTAGCTTCTGGTGATCTGAGGAGGAAATAACAAACACTTACACACATAGACCTGAATACTGTAACAGATGCAATGTAAAGTTATATACGTTGACTACACTTTATTTTGGTGTAATACACAAATGCACATAAGTGTAACAGAACAAATGGATACAACTCGTATGTCAGCATCTCTTTAGTACAGAGCCACTGGCTGCTTGGACTAGGGAGGGACCCAGACCTAAAACTATTTCTAACAGAGTGGAGTTGACAAAATGTAGACTGCCTAGTGACTGACTAACTGCCATGGAATGCAAGTTGGAGATTATCATAAAAGTTACATAAGTTACATAGGGTTTGTCGGTAAACAGATGTTCAAATCGTCATACCGTTTCTGTACCATACCGGGGTATACAGTATTACCGGACGTGCACCCCTCAAATGTATGGGGCAATCTTGATCCAGGAGGGGATTGAATGTCTCTAGTCTGGGTACCAGTCTTTTTAGCTAACATTCCACTCCTTGCCACTCCATGTCATTGCCAAAGAAACGGGCTTTTCGGCAATCTCAACGTTCAATATGCAGATGAGTTTATGGTGGAGTTGCTCATTGGTCGTTGGAAATAACATTCATATTTTCCATGACAACATCATGAGCCTCAAAAATATAATTATAACAAAGTTAAAAATAAACATTTAGCTGTTAGGTAAGCAAGAGAATTTAGACATGAGCTAGCACATTTTGACAGATTGGTTTCCTCTGGACAAACAAAAAATGGATACCAACATGTGTGGAGAAAAAAAAAGGTGATATAGTTCCAATTAAGTGATAATGCCCGAAAAATCGATGTTCGGAGGACATATTGGCACGGGTGTTGTTAGGCGCGGAAAAATGTGCCAATATACTGTATCCTCTAAACACCGGCTTCGAGACATTATCTCTTTTATACAATGGGTTATCAAAATATTCAAATAATGATTTATGAAAAAATTATTTATTCATACGATTTCATCCTTACACAAGAAATAGTCCCAACACAAATCTAGGGTTGCTACCCAAACCGGCTTGTTGTTCGGTCTATCAGTTCGGTTGCCAGAGACGTGACCCAGTTGTTAAGTCTTTTTGTTCTATATCTATGGAGATGATCCAGTCGTTCGTTGTAAATGTTCTATTGCCATACTGGCTGGCAACGTTCTTATCCCTTGCTTGCTAGATAGCCAACTACGGCTAACTTACAGTTACTTCAAACAGTACAGCCAGAACAACGACAAAGTAGCTGCATTTGCATTTGTTTAAGTTGTTTTCTAGTGACATTTAACAATGAGCTAATGATGCACAATTTTACCTGGCATAGAAAATGCTCTCCCGTCAGGACACTATTGTTCAGAGGAGCTAGCCAACAACACAGCTAGCTAACACGATTACTTCAAACTGAAGCTGGAAATACTGCAAACTAGCTGCAATTTGTTTCCTTTGACCTGTTTTTTATTGATATTCCTTTCTATATATCCATACAAATTATACTGATTTTGACTGGCTGAGAAAAGCTGCCTGCCAGTATGGCTCATCCTGACTCCCGACACGTTAATTACTATGCGACAGCTGGAGACTGAATTTGTATATTGAAGCAATGTTGCAAATGTTGGAGAGACAGACAGCAAGGTCTACACAAATCTCCGCTGTTGAAAACGAAATGTTAGTCGAAAAGAAATCTGAGATAATGTCTAGATGCTTTTTATAGTGGAGATCAAATTTATAAAATGACCTGTCTGGGCTGAATAAAACAGTGGATTGCACAGTCAGACGGAACAAAGTAAATATGCATTTTAATGTCACAGATTAAGCCGATGGCAATTTGTGGAATAGACACCGGCTGGAATGCGGTTTTAACCATTCAGCATTCAGGATTAGACCCACCCATTGTATAATATTTGGATAGTCATTTTGATTGGAGGATATCGAATCAGGATCAACTCCTCTGTTCTCCTGAGGCCATTAATGATAGAATGTTCATACTTGAAGATGACAGAAAGGCCTTTGGCAGTGAATGGAATGGAATGTTAGAATGGGTTAGCTAAAGAGACTGGTACTCAGGCTAGAATGTCTCTGCTGTAACGAAGAAGCTTGATCTTGACATGTTTTTATTTAACCATTATTTAACCAAGCAAGCCAGTTATGAACTAATTCTCATTTACTCCAGCCAAACCATAATCCGGACGACACTGGGCCAATTGTGCACTGCCCTATTGGACTCCCAGTCACGGCAGGGTGTCAAACAGCCCAGGATTGAACCAGGGTCTGTAGTGATGCCTCTAGCACTGAGATACTGTGCCTTAGACCGCTGCGCCACTCGGGAGCCCATAAATCTAGCCAGTTACCTAACAAGTTAGCAAACCAAATGCAAAGCTGGAGCCCTGAGCTGGATATCATTTATTTGATACATCTTACATTTTTATAGTTATACTTAACGTATGAGCAGTGACATAGCATGCACCCCACACAGCCCCCAAACCCCCCAAATAAGAAACGGTATTGAAAATCATACCGTCTGTATTTCAAATCCCAGTGTTCTTTCACCTCAAGGTGAACTCCACACAATTGGCCGGCCTCCTGGCCCTCATTTGAATATTATGCAACACCCCCCTCTCACTGTCCAACAGTCTCTATCACATTCAAAACCTATTCAAATTGGAACAATCACTTAGCAATAGGTCACACATATAAGGTGTATCTCAATAATCAGAAATCAAATCAAATTCAATTTTATTGGTCACATGCACATGGTTAGCAGATGTTAATGCGAGTGTAGCGAAATGCTTTTGCTTCTAGTTCTGACCGTGCAGTAATATCTAACATGTAATCTAACAATTTCACAACAACTACCTTATACACACAAGTGTAAAGGAATGAATAATAATATGTACATATAAATATATGGATGAGCGATGGCCGTGTGGCATAGGCAAGATGCAGTAGATGGTATAGAGTACAGTATGTACATATGAGATGAGTAATGTAGGGTATGTAACCATTATACACTGCTCAAAAAATAAAGGGAACACTTAAACAACACAATGTAACTCCAAGTCAATCACACTTCTGTGAAATCAAACTGTCCACTTAGGAAGCAACACTGATTGACAATAAATTTCACATGCTGTTGTGCAAAGGGAATAGACAAAAGGTGGAAATTATAGGCAATTAGCAAGACACCCCCAATAAAGGAGTGGTTCTGCAGGTGGTGACCACAGACCACTTCTCAGTTCCTATGCTTCCTGGCTGGTTGTTGTCCTTGATGATCTTTTTGGTCTTCCTGTGACATCGGGTGGTGTAGGTGTCCTGGAGGGCAGGTAGTTTGCCCCCGGTGATGCATTGTGCAGACCTCACTACCCTCTGGAGAGCCTTAAGGTTGTGGGCAGGGCAGTTGCCATACCAAGCGGTGATACAGCCCGACAGGATGTTCTCGATTGTGCATCTGTAAAAGTTTGTGAGTGTTTTCAGTGACAAGTCAAATTTCTTCAGCCTCCTGAGGATGAAGAGGCGCTATTGCGCCTTCTTCACCACGCTGTCTGTGTGGGTGGACCATTTCAGTTTGTCCGTGATGTGTACGCCAAGGAACTTTCCACCTTCTCCACTACTGTCCCGTCAATGAGGATAGGGGGATGATCCCTCTGCTGTTTCCTGAAGTCCACGATCACCTCTTTTGTTTTGTTGACATTGAGTGTGAAGTTATTTTTCTGACACCACACTCCGAGGGACCTCACCTCCTCCCTGTAGGCCGTCTCGTTGTTGTTGGTAATGCCTACCACTGAAGTGTCGTCTGCAAACTTGATGATTGAGTTGGAGGCGTGCATAACCACGCAGTCATGGGTGAACAGGGAGTACAGGAGAGGGCTGAGAACGCACCCTTGTGGGGCCACAGTGTTGAGGATCAGCGGGGTGGAGATGTTGTTTCCTACCCTCACCACTTGGAGGCGGCCCGTTAGAAAGTCCAGGACACAGTTGTCCTCAAAGCGAGCAAAGAAGTTGTTTAGTTTGTCTGGGGGCAAGACGTCGGTGTCAACGACAGGGCTGGTTTTCTTTTTCTAATCTGTGATCGACTCTAGACCCTGCCACATACGTCTTGTGTCTGAGCCGTTGAATTGTGACTCTACTTTGTCTCTATACTGACGCTTAGCTTGTTTGATTGCCTTGCGGAGGGAATAGCTACACTTTGTATTCGGTAATGTTTCCGGTCGCCTTGCCATGATTAAAAGCAGTGGTTCAGATTGGTCGGACCAGCGTTGAACAGACCTGAGCATGGGCGTTTCCTGTATTAGTTTCGGTCTCTCTCTCCTTGTCTCCTTTCCTTCATCCTAATTGGTGTGAAAGAACTGGACAGGTGAAACCTCATGTTGGCTGGTGGTGTAGGCAACCACCATATCAAATCAGTGCAGATAAAGGAAAACAGAAGAGGAGAGTATTAGATTATTGAGATGCATCCAAGAGTTTCTGAGATGAAGAGAGTTGAGACTATTGAGATTTACCCAAAAGCTTCTCCATCGACTAGCAACAAGCCAACCAAAGACAGCCAGCACTCGTAAATAAAGTTATTTTGATTTATTATATAACAGCTGTCTTTTTTTCAAGCTGGTCTTTGCCAATAGCAAAGCCTCTTCACATAAGCGCTGCTAAAATACAATTGCACTGTGTACCTACTACCCACTGCCCACTTCCACTCAGACAGGGAAGATCTTATTTTGTCTTTTACCACCTTCTGTCAATTGATGAAAGCTAAACCTGTAGCAGACAGACATTGACTCAATCTGCTTGTTCAATCAATAGACAGATCTGGTCTCGTAATAGTCCATGTTTTACTCCAAAATGGCCCATACAGATGTAGGATCTTAATTTAAGCCAGTTTTCTACAGCAGGAAAATAATCCTGCAGCAACAGGAAATGTGATTTATTATGTGTATTATAATTAAGGAGTGTTAAGGAGTTTTTTGTAGGGGTTGGTGCATTTTTTGTTAGGGCAAATCCAGCCTGACATTTTGCATTTCCTGCCGTGCAGGAAAATTCTCAGCAACAAAAGAGTGATCAAATTAAGATCCCACATCTGTAGGCCACAGACAGAGACACTTTTTAGGAAACCAGCTACCTAAATCCCGATATACTGAGGACCACAGGATTACCAATACATTATATCATTATTTGTGTGTGTTATGTGTGTTACTACAGCAGGTGTTTGTATGTAGACATTAGGGATGCAACAGTACACAGTATGTTGTTGAACCGTTCGGTACGCCCCCTATGGTTCAATACGCACACATGAACCGCAGAATTACGATATGCCTGTCATTTTCCTAGAATTTCCTAAACTTGTTTATTGCGCTGCGGACTACACGCACGTTGTACATTCAGATCCACAGAACCATACACGCAGCTTGTGAACAGGTTTGGCAGGCAACTGCTTGAGGCCCCAGGCCGTTAGGGGTCTCCTGAGGGCTGACAAACTTTACTCCACAGCAATGTCTCTAAATGTGGCTGCTACAGTGAGCGCAACCCCCTCCCCCTTAAACAACCAATGGAAGATTTGCAATGACATTTCAGTAGGAAACCTACCTGAAGGAGCCCCATGAAGAGAGGGGAAACTAAAAACAAATAATCTCTCCGCTCAGCACCAACGTGACAATGGCGAGCGCTAGCGAGACAGAGAGAAGCAAATTTGAAGAGGCACCGCCGTCTTTCAAACCCGCTATGTGGGAACATTTCGGATTCAGCGCTCAATACGATGACGAGGGTAAGAAGACCGTAAACAAACAAAGTACAGTCTGCGAGCATTGCTTTGCCACGGTCGGTTACTCGAGTGGAAACACTTCTATCATGATGTGTCATTTACGTCGCCATCACCCAGCCGTATCCCTTGCAGGTGGAGCTGAAGCAAGGAGAATCCACCCGCTAGCGAAAACACAACAATCACTTGCTGCTGCCTTCCAACAACAATTTGCGACAAATTCAGAAAAACATAAAGAAATAACAAAAGCAGCGGGAGTATTCAAAGCCAAAGATTTGCAGCCCTATTCGGCGGTTACTGACTCGGGATTTCGTCACCTGATGAAATAAATTGAACCGCGTTACAATGTCCCCTCCAGCACACATGTCAGCACCTAAGTAATTCCCAAACTCTATGAAACATCACGGAGATAAAATGAAAACAAATTGACACAGACAACCTATCTAGCTCTCTCCACTGAGAGTTGAACCTCCAGAGCAACTCAAAGCTACCTCACTGTGACGGTTCAATATGTACTAGATTAGGAGATGAAGATCTACGTGTTGCAAACTCGTCCCCTGTATGAGAGTCATACAAGTGCACACTTTTCTTAAATATAAATATAAAGATACAGAAACCGTACCATGGCCCACAAACCGTGATACATACTGAACCGTGGGCCCACTGTACCGTTGCATCCCTAGTAGACATACAGTAAAATGTCAAGACTAATGTCACATTCAGGATGGGTTTGTCTTTGGACTGACAGTACATTGAGAGTGTGGGTTAGGTGTGCTGGGCAGGGTCATGATTTCCACACCAAAAAACAAATACCATAGCGAGCTGAATTTTATATGAACCGTGTGTGTTTAGGTTAAACTACGGTCAACTGTAAGCTAGGCTTGTCCAGTACATCTCTGCCTCTCTGTCACCTTAGTAGCTGTAGCTGTTTTCTGTTCTGCCGTGAAGCAGCTAGCCTAGCCTATATCCACCCAGCCTTCCCTTTCTGTGATGCAGCAGAGTAAATAAGAGATGAGAGGAGAGGGAGAGGAGGAGAGAAGGAGGTGGAGGACGGGTCCTGAGGGGGAGAAGAGAGCATGAGCAATGTGTTCACTGGGTGAGAAAATCCACAGGAACGACCTCGCCGCTGCCCAAAAACCCCACAGCGATCGATGAACTCCACTCAGTGCGTGTGTGTGTTCATGCATCCATGCGCATGTGAGAGTGAATGAGAGCGAGACAGAAAGTGTGACTTTGCCCCTGTGTGCATACATTTGTGTGTGTTTCTGTGTGTGGGCATGCATGTCTGATACTGTGAGTAAGTCTATGATATTGAGTGTGTGTAAACATTATTTTGGTGCTCTCTGTCTGAGGTTTTTGCATGCTTGAGTGTGGGAGGGAAGACTGACTATCTGCGACTCATCATGTCACTGAGGAAAGGAGAAGAAAGAGGAGAAGACTATGTTATGGCATGACTCCAACAATAAAGGAATACATTAAACACACACACTTGTGTCAAACACATCACCACATCTCATATTCCACCAGATTGACATGGGTTTCAAGGAATACCAAACCAAAATATGACCACTTGTCATTTTCAATCCGTTAATAATGTATGCGCTGCTTGGTTCTAGAAGTTCTTTACGACAAAAAGTTCATCTACTAGGTCAAAACCAACCTACACCAAAGTGCTGATCTTTTTTGATTATAAATTATGATGAAAAAATACATCTGTTTAACTTTGTAAAGTAAAGGTGTGTTTAGAATTATTTTTGTTGTATTAATGCTATTTAATCTCTCCTCAGACTAATATTATTCTGTTTGTCCTGTGGGTACCTTTGCCACTGTTCCACCCCTTGTGTATTGCGCTGTCATGGTGTATTTGTGAAATGTTATTGTTTTCCCTAACAACAGTGGTGAAACTAACCAATACACATTTTAGTGCTATTTTATTTCCTCATTCTGTGCTGCGACTATTGCTGTATTTTTATTTTATTTTTTATGTTGTTTTTTTTGCTGTATTTTTTATTTTTTTTGTATGTTTGTTTTCCAACAATTATTCCACGTATATTATTATTAACAGTCAATGTTTTCAACAGCACAGCTCAAGTATAAACAGTGTGTGTGATATGAATAATCATCATCATCATCATGTGTCCAAGACACAATAGCCATAAGAAGCATATGGGGAGAAGATACAATTTGGCCATTTTCTCCCAGTCAGTCAGTCATTTTACACCCAGATTATGACACAAATAGGCCTAAATACAGGTCATCCTACTACAACTTTATTGCAGGTGATTCTGAAACAGCACACACACCACCCCCACGCACACTCTCTCTCTCTCATCGCCAATCTCTATCATCTCCCCATTGAGAATATATTGGCCCAATAGCTGACCTCCTGCAACCCTGCCCAATATGTCTCATATTCCCATTGAGAATATATTGGCCCAATAGCTGACCTCCTGCAACCCTGCCAGTCTCCACATCAATAAACAAGCTCTCGGATTGGCTGCGGGCTGTGCCAACAGCCCCACCCCACTACCCCTGACATGTGGCAGCTGACATTAACTGTTCGTCTGCTGGACTGGACAGTTTAAACCAAGAGTTGTAACTGAAATTATTTTCCAATTGATTCGTTCTGAACAGAAACACTATTCGTTTCATTCCATTCCACTTTCCGAACAGAAAAATACAATTCTGAACTTGTTCGACCCCTCAAAAAAGTACCGGTATATATTGTTCCTTTCTGTTCCTTTTTAACCTGTGAAATCATTTTTTTTTTTACATTTAGCTCATTACATTACTTCACCAATCAGCGCAGATAAAGCAGGAAAGCTAGTTCTTTACATGCGTGATGGACAGACAAGAGTAACCTATGGTGCAAGATGGGACTGACATTTTGCGGGTGGGGAGAGAGCGAGAGAGGTTTGAGGAGGAGGCCTGAAGCGCTGGGCATCTTGTTATGACATCTGAATTAGGTCCACAGAATTACAGTGCAAATATGTTCAGCTTGCAGACAGACATTGGAATAAGTTTCTGAGTAACAGAATAAATTATCTATTGATTCGGTCTCTTCGCAGCAAAATCTAAGATCTGAGATTGTTGTATGCCCCAAGATATATATATATATATATATATATATATATATATATATATATATATATATATATATATATATATATATATAGCATTCTGTTGGCGGCAACAATTTTATATAATAATTTAAATTGAAAAACTAAGTGTTGAATCAAGTGTAGTTTTTTGTACCAGTTCATAAACCAAATGCCATGGAAATGGTACATCGGAAATCTCTTCCCATTTATTTTGCAACCTGTATGGCACAGCGGTCAATATTATGTCCTCAAATGAAACTGGTATATTTTTATATTTATGCCAGTTCCTTTCAGCCAATTTGTATCTTTAATATATGACAGGCAAACAAGTTCCCTACCTTCTCCCTTTTCCACTTTCCACCTCCATTTTTGTGGTAGTGCTGCAATCAGATGGTTGTAAGTTTGGATTGAACAGATATTCCTATATATTTTCGATAACTGCATATGTGACATAAAACTCCTCCGTTTCTATTCATAATATCACTAACAAATATAATACTTTTTTTTGTCCATAAAGAATGTTTTTTTATTAATCAGTATATTTGAGTTTAACTAACTTCCGTAGGATAAAACTGAAATTGTAACCAGCTTTGTATGGCTTGTTTTAGAAAGGGCGATACTTTAAACAAAATATAATTAGTCGGAAATGATAAGTTGTAATCTGTATAAAGACAAAAAGGCAATTTTTGAACAAAGGATGAGCCTTTCTTAATAATCTACTGGAGAACCATTTTGGGTTTAAGTATAACTTATGTATGAGTCAAGCTTTTAGTAAGAGGTTTAAAGCTTTAATATTTTAACATGTTAGCCCCCCAAACTCATATTAATTATATAAATAGGCACGTTTAATTTTGTCTGGTTTAGCATTCCAAACAAAATGAAATATTTTTTCCTCATATTATTTAAAAAACTAGTTATCTGGAGTAGGCAGTGTTATTCGTAAGTAAGTAAACTGTGATAGGACTAAAGAGTTCATCAATGTGATTTTTAGTATTACCTCTCCATGGTTGCAGAGTCTTATCTATTTTTGCTAACTTTCTATTGCGATTAATTGTGGTAAATTCATTTATATTTTTTGAGATGTCATTACCATGTGCGTCTAATTCACCATCCGCCCATTTTATTGGTAAACTACAAGGTAGTGTAAACACTATTTTTAATGATCAAATACGTAATATTGGATTCATTGTCATAATTTGGTTTTAATCCAGAGAGGCTATAAAAGTGATCAAGACTGTGCAGGGATCCATATTGCGGATTTAAGAAAAAACTAGAGTCATCGGCATACATTGACACTTTTGTTTTTATCTCCTGGATTTCTAACCCCTTGATGCTCTTGTTGGATCTAATTTTAATAGCTAGTATTTCAATGGCCATAAATAGATATGGAGACAACAGACAGCCTTGTTTTACTCCTCTTTAAAGCTCAATACTTTCTGAGAAATAACCATTATTTACCATTACCACTATTTTACATCTGGGGTTGATGCACATAACTTTAACCCATTGTATAAGAGATTCATCAAAATTAAAGTAATCCAGGCATTTATATATAAATTCTAGTCGTACTTTATCAAACGCCTTTTCAAAATCTGCTATGAAGAGCAGGCCTGGTATCTTTGATGTTTCATAATGTTCAATTGTTTCAAGTAATTGTCGAATATTATCTCCAATATATCGTCCATGTTCAGACTTGATTTGCCCCTACAAAAAAATGTATATGAATTATAATCCACATAATAATTCAGTTTCAGTTGCTGCAGAATTATTTTCCTGCTGTGAGAAACTGGTTCAAATTAAGATACGGCATTTGTAATGTATGACTGAGTTTGTCCTAACCTAATGGTGACTATGAGAAGAGTTTATGACTGTGACTCATCATGGTATTGGATTGGAAGGCAACCAAATTTTCCACCTTACTCATGAATAAGGGAATAAGGGACAGGCTGAATCTTCTACTATATCCAATACAAGTCCAGTAGGCTAGCATTAGGACTCTTGGGTGGGTGGGTGTGTGTGTGTGTGTGTCAGATGAGAGTCCCGTGCTAAAGGCATGTAAGAAGCACAGACGCATGGCCCACAGCTTTCAAGTGCCTGGGGTGCCTTCTCTATCTCTATCCCCCCCACCCCCTCACACACATTCATCTGTCAATCTCACTCTCTTTTCCTCGAAATCCTCCTGCTCTATTGCCTATTTCATCATATCTTGTAACATTTGATTTGAACAAAAACATAAATACGATTTGGCAAGTCAAAATCATGTTCATGTCCATTTGTTTCACCAAAATGAAATGTATCTTTGAATGGGTAATATGTTGACTAAAGTCCATGTAGTGAAACATCAAGAACAGTACCCGTGAAGTACCCCCTCGTGTGCATTTTACCAGTAAGCCTATGGTCTCATGAGTCTTCTCAAGTACCCCCTGTGGATAGGCCAAATACCCCCAGGGGTCCTAGTACCGCTGTTTGAGACCACTGATCTAAGCCTGTAGCCTACATCCCCTCAACTCAAATACTAGGACATTGAGGTACAGTAGATACATAACACACAGCTAGCTATCTTCTGCCATATAGGTAGAGAGTATATACACTGTGTATACAAACCATTAAGAACACCTGCTCTTTCCATGACATAGACTGACCAGGTGAATCCAGGCAAAAGCTATGATCCCTTACTGATGTCACCTGTTAAATCAACTTCAAATCAGTGTAAGGGGAGGAGACAGGTTAAAAAATATTATTTGAGACAATTGAGACATGGATTGTGTATGTGTGCCATTCAGAGGGTGAATGGGCAAGACAAAAGATTTAAGTGCCTTTGAACGGGGTAAGGTGCCAGGCGCACCAGTTTGAATGTGTCAAGAACTGCAACGCCGCTGGGCTTTTCACGCTCAAGAATAGTCCACCATCCAAAGGACATCCAGTCAACTTGACACAAGCGTGGGAAGCACTGGAGTCAATATGGGCCAGCATCCCTGTGGAATGCTTTCGACACCTCATAGAGTCCATTCCCTGAGGAATTTAGGCTGTTCTGAGGGTTTTGTACACGCAGTAGTACAATACAGCAGAACTAGATGTAATGTTTCCTTTCTTTTCATACTACAGTGCATTTGTCAAGTATTCAGACCCCTTCACTTTTTCCACATTTTGTTACATTACAGCCTCATTCTAAGATGGATGAAATCATCCCCCCAGATGTACACACAATAAATCATAATGACAAAGCAAAAACAGGGTTAGAAATATCACCTTTACATAAGTATTCAGACCCTTTACTCAGTACTTTGTTAAAGCACCGTTGGCAGCAATTACAGCCTCAAGTCTTCTTGGGTATGACGCTACATACTTGGCACACCTGTATTTGAGGAGTTTCTCCCATTCTTCTCAGCAGATCCTCTCAAGCTCTGTCAGGTTGGATGGGGAGCGTCACTGCACTAGCTATTTTCAGGTGTCTCCAGAGATGTTCAATAGGGTTCAAGTCCGGGCTCTGGCTGGGCCACTCAAGAACATTCAGAGACCTGGCCCGAAGCCAATCCTACGTTGTCTTGGCTGTGTGCTAAGGGTCATTGTCCTGTTGAGGTCCTGAGCGCTCTGGAGCAGGTTTTCACCAAGGATCTCTCTGTACGTTGCTCCATTCACCTTTCCTTCAATCCTGACAAGTCTCCCAAGTCCCTGCTACTGAAAAAAAAACACAGCATGATGCTGCCACCACCGTGCTTCACCGTAGGGATGGTATTAGCCAGGTGATGAGCGGTGCCTGGTTTCCTCCAGAGATGATGCTTGGCATTCAGGTCAAAGAGTTCAATCTTGGTTTTATCTAACCAGAGAATCTTGCTTCTCATTGGCCTGAGAGTCTAGGTACCTTATGTCAAAGTCCAAACGGGCTGTCATGTGCCTTTTACTGAGGAGTGGCTTCCGTCTGGCCACTCTACCATAATGGCCTGATTGGTGGAGTGCTATAGAGAGGCGAGAACCTTCCAGAAGGACAACTATCTCCACAGAGGAACTCTGGAGCTCTGTCTGATTGACCATCGGGTTCTTGGTCACCTCCCTGACCAAGGCTCTTCTCCCCTGATTGCTCAGTTTGGCCGGGCAGCCAGCTCTTGGAAGTCTTGGTGGTTCCGAACTTCTTCCATTTAAGAATGATGGAGGCCACTGTATTCTTAGGGACCTTCAATGCCGCAGAAATGTTTTGGTACTCTGTGTCTCGACAGAATCTTGTCTCGGAGCGCTACGGGCAATTCCTTCGATCTCATGGCTTGGTTTGTGCGCTGACAATCATTGTCAACTGTGGGACCTTATATAGACAGGTATGTGCCTTTCCAAATCATGTCCAATCAATTGAATGTACCACAGGTGGACTCCAATCAAGTGGTATAAACATCTCAAGGACAATAAATGGAAACAGGATGCACCTGAGCTCAATTTGGAGTCCCATAGCAAAGGGTCTGAATAGTTATGTAAATAAGGTATCTGTTTTCTATTTTTAAAACATTTGCAAAAAAAATTACAAAACTGTTTGGCTTTGACCTTTTGGGATTTTGTGTGTATATTGATGAAGATGTTTATTTATTTAATCAATTTTAGAATAAGGTTGTAACGTAACAAAATGTGGAAAAAGTCAATACTTTCCAAATGCACTGTATATACAGATGTAGAATCTTAATTTGAGCCAGTTTTCTACAGCAGGAAAATAACCCTGCAGAAACAGGAAATGTGAATTATTATGTTGATTATAATTTACCTTTTCACATGTACCAACAAACGGGTGTGATCATTCTACAGTGGTCCTTGCAGCATACACTCAAACCCGTATGATTAGAACGCTTATTTAGAACGTTCAGTTTCAGTTTCAACAGTCAGCATTTGAGCTAGCCACACTGTTTTTTCACAGGAACATTTTGCACAAACACAGTCCTTACAAAGTTATGTCCTGAATGCGACCAGTTTATTTTTGGATGCAATGTTCATTCATTCACAGACGTAGCGACAGCACACACAATCAACCAAACTGGAAAATGTAGGCTACATTAGTCCTAGTGCTAGTGCTAGTGCTAACTTAGGAAAGATTGATGTATTTAGATAACTCTCGGCTGTCAGAAACCACAATATGAATTAGCTAATAGCAATTACTATTTGTAATTCATCCCATCACGTGTGAGCTTACCATTGATCTAAATAATTGAGTTAAACACTTTCTAGTAATCAAAACTAATCCAGTGGTTCTTCCTTTAAAAGTTGCAAGTTGCAAGCTTACACCGCGGGACTTAGAGGTACCCAGCGTCACGGCTTCAGCCAGCAGCATACCACCCTGCATACCACTACTGGCTTGCTTCTGAAGCTAAGCAGGGTTGGTCCTGGTCAGTCCCTGGATGGGAGACCAGATGCTGCTGGAAGTGGTGTTGGAGGGCCAGTAGGAGGCACTCTTTCCTCTGGTCTAAAAAATACCCCAATGCCCCAGGGCAGTGATTGGGGACACTGCCCTGTGTAGGGTGCCGTCTTTCGGATGGGACGTTAAACGGGTGTCCTGACTCTCTGAGGTCATTAAAGATCCCATGGCACTTATCGTAAGAGTAGGGGTGTTAACCCCGGTGTCCTGGCTAAATTCCCAATCTGGCCCTCAAACCATCATGGTCACCTAATAATCCCCAGTTTACAATTGGCTCATTCATCCTCCTCCTCTCCCCTGTAATTATTCCCCAGGTCGTTGCTGCAAATGAGAACGTGTTCTCAGTCAACTTACCTGGTAAAATAACGGTAAATAAATAAATAAATTGCTCCAGACCACCACAAGGGGGAGGTAGAGCACTCATTATGCATTTGGGTCCCAATGTTTTTATATGGCCAATCATATAGAGTGGTTCCAATGACGAATTTGACTCCAGCCACCTGTCCGTGGTGACTTTCTTCAGCAAAGATGGTTGACAAAACACTATGGGGGAAGCAAATGTAAGTAGTTATAATGTCATAACGAGTCACGCAAAACATTTACAACTGAGAGGAAAATTTTTGTTAATGTAGAGACAAACGATTGTGTATATTTTTTGTCATAAAGTTCATTTACGAAAATCACTATTTAGTAAGTTTTTTCCCAGTCATATCCAATACCAGGTGTATCAAACTCCATTATTTGAATGATGCTGTGTCTGCATGTATGTATTACAATTATACACTTCAACAGTGTTTACCACTCTTGCTCCTGGGACATCAATGATTACACATTGTAACTATGCAATAGACTAGAATCATGATTTAAGTAAAGGCTGATTTGTAATTCATATATACAGAATAAAAAACAGTACATCCTGCCAGCATGCCCACAAGCATGCTGAATGACGTGTGGAAAAGAGCGAAGAACGAGATGGGAGGTAACAATCCAGGATATTTGCTCTGAGATCGGCATAATAATGTAATGAAACAAGCAGGAAGCAGATTTTGAATCCTCAACATTCTAGCCCTATGTCCAGCACGCTATCGATTGTGCCCAAATGTATTAATTGGGGTTGGGGACGATTGTGGCTAAAAACACTTTGTCAATTGGAGTCTTTAACATGTGGAAAGGGGAAAAAGTGTTATTATTCGTTTTTCACAAGCGTAGCAGGATAGGCTATTCGCTGAACAATAGACTATTCAACCTTTACTAAAGAATTGTCTAATAGCCAAGCTAGGTGTGGACCCCCCTCCCCCCTCCCCAACTTGAGCTACAGTTGATGTCGGAAGTTTACATACACTTAGGTTGGAGTCATTAAAAATCGTTTTTCAACCATTCCACAAAAGTCTTGTAAAAAAAAATATAGTGTTGGCAAGTCGGTTTTGACATCTACTGTGTGTATGACAAGTAATTTTTCCAACAATTGTTTACAGACAGATTATTTCACTTATAATTCACTGTATCACAATTCCAGTGGGTCAGAAGTTTACATACACTAAGTTGACTGTGCCTTTAAACAGCTTGGAAAATTCCAGAAAATGATGTCACGACTTTAGAAGCTTCTGATAGGCTAATTGACATAATTTGAATCAATTGGAGGTGTACCTGTGGATGCCAAGACCTGAATTTGTTTTTGTAGACCTCCACAAGTCTGGTTCATCCCTGGGAGCAATTTACAAATGCCTGAAGGTACCACGTTCATCTGTACAAACAATAGTACGCAAGTATAAACACCATGGGACCACGCAGCCGTCATACCACTCAGGAAGGAGACGCGTTCTATCACCTAGAGATGAACGTACTTTGGTGCAAGAAGTGCAAATCAATCCCAGAACAGCAGCAAAGGACTTTGTGAAGATGCTGGAGGAAACAGGTACAAAAGTATCTATATTCACAGTAAAACGAGTCCTATATCAACATAACCTGAAAGACCGCTCAGCAAGGAAGAAGCCGCTGCTCCAAAACCGCCATAAAAAAGCCAGACTATGGTTTGCATCTACACATGGGGACAAAGATGGTACTTTTTGGAGAAATTTCCTCTGGTCTGATGAAACAAAAATAGTACTGTTTGGCCATAATGACCATTGTTATGTTTGGAGGAAAAAGGGGTGGCTTGCATGCCGAAGGACACCATCCCAACCGTGAAGCACGGGGGTGGAAGCATCATGTTGTGGGGGTGCTTTGCTGCAGGAGGGACTGGTGCACTTCACAAAATAGATGGCATCATGAGGCAGGAAACGTATGTGGATATATTGAAGCAACATCTCAAGACATCAGTCAGGAAGTTAAAGCTTGGTCACAAATGGGTCTTCCAAATGGACAATGACCCCAAAGCATAGTTGTGGCAAAATGGCTTAAATACAACAAAGTCAAGGTATTGGAGTGGCCATCACAAAGCCCTGACCTCAATCCCAGAGAAAACTTGTGGGCAGAACTGAAAAAGTGTGTGCTAGCAAGGAGGCCTACAAACCTGACTCAGTTACACCAGCTCTGTCAGGAGGAATGAGCCTGCAGGATGCAAAGTTCTTTGTTTGTCAGACGACATACAGATTGCCTTTGCCGATCACTCATCATCTTCATGAATATAAGCAAGTGATGTCTGCTAAATAATCAAGTTAGGTTTCTCCAGAAATAAATAATTCTAAATAACAAACTGGCTTTATTGACAAATTAGTGAGAATGTCTCACCCCATGTTCAAGAATTGCCTTTTTCTCGCTCACTCTAAGTTATATGAAAATGAAATCTCCAAAATATTGTTACTTTTTAAACAAAGCGATTATTATTATTAATTATTTTTGAATTATATAAAAGCCCTTAGGATCTGTGACAGTATGTGATAATATCTAATGGAAAATGCCCCTTAGATATTAATTTAGAGTCATTCAACCCTCTAAATGTAATAATTGGCGGAGAGTCACGTCATTGAAAAAAAAATCCAATATTTCGCCTATGGTTAGCCTACAGTATGAGTCTCACTAGTGTTGAGTAATGTACTGTTAAAAACTGTGTAGGTCTTATTTATTTAAAGAGCATATTGAAGTTAGAAGCAAAAGCCTACAACTATTTTACCACCGTTTCGCGCTCCTCTGAGGCAAGCATGGGGACTGGTTTTGATAAATCAATGAGATTTTTATTTTCACTTAATCTCCGTTTGGATATTGGTTAGACAAGTATTAGAAAATGAGAGTGCAGGAATGGTATGCTCTTAGTGCAACCTTTATTTAACAAGGCAAGTCAGTTAAGAACAAATTCTTATTGCAAGGACATCCTACTCCTTCCTCGTGCCCTGCGGGGATTCTTTAGCTAAATAGCCCAGTATTGTACAGCCGACCGTCACGTTGTACAGCGCCATATTTTTCATTCCAGCAAGTACCAGTCAAAAGTTTGGACACGCCTACTCATTCCAGGATTTTTCTATATTTTTACTATTTTCTACATTGTAGAATAATAGTGAAGAGATCAAAACTATGAAATAACAGATATGGAATCAGTTAAGAACAAATTCTTATTTACAAGGACAGCCTACTCCTTTGAGAAGTTGACAAGTTGAAACATAGCTTGGACCTGCTGTTTCGACTCTCTCTCTCTCTCCTCCTTTTTCTCTGCCCTCATTAAAACTTCTGGTGTGTAACAGTTTCATCAAGTCAATCTGCGTGACTAGTGTTAGCCGGGGCCTTATGGTAATGCAGGCAGGATAATCTGGTCATGGCAGTAATGTCATTACATTCACTAATGTGTTCCTAGATCCCCAGGCCCACTACGAGGAAGGACAGACAGCCAGAGCCTTCAAAACAAACTGTTGCCTAAAAAGATTGGAGATAAACTAGTCCTTGTATCGTCAATTCAGCTACTGTATAGACAACAACCTGGAAATTAATACCAAAAAGATTCCAAATCAAACTTAATAATTTGTATCAAAATAGATCTATGACATCTGATCATCCTGAGGTAACACAACCATTTAAAATTGACAAAAAAATGTCAAGCTGAGTGGGGGTCAGCCATTTTAATTCCCAAAGTCAAAAGTGGAATTGACCCCAACGACCCAGATTCGAGTCCCTGTTGTGTCATTCTAAAACTGGTCTGACAGTTGCCACCAGACAAAGAGAGAGAGAGAGAGAGCCAACACCGGCCTCTTCAAGTTCCAGGAGGATCCCCCCACTAATACCTGTTGAAATGTTTGTTCACCACAATAACAAGTAGCCCTCATCTGTCTGTCTGTCAGACCTGGGCTGAAATACTATTTGAAATCATTTCATATACTTTAGCTGTGCTTGATTGAGTTTGCCTGGTGCAATGGACCCAATCAAATAGCTGTAGAAGAACACTGCAAACTCCGTCCATCTGGCACCACAGGCAGGCTCATGCAAATGCTAAAAGTATTTGAAAGATTTCAAATAGTATTTGAACCCAGGTCCGCTGACACCTGGCAGGGCAGAGCCGCCTTAGGGCTCCAGTTACGAGGCAGAGAGGGCAGCAGGAGATTTACACTGTGCAGCTGGAGGCGTGAAACACACCCTGCAGTCATTGTGGACCTAGAGGCCCTGAGTGGATCTCATGGCCATGGCATTTGGCCTTGGCTTTTTCTAAAACAGTTCCCCAACACGTGTGATACTGATTAACATTACGACGAGTGGGAAATACGAGTGGGAAATACAGGCCAATGCTTTTTCATGACAATATACAGTATACTGCACTGTAGGATACGTCTTTTTAATGCTGATGAATATAAGGTGTTTGTAAATAGTTTTAATAATAGGGGTTCCCCAAGGTTGAGCAACACTGGATCATGGCCTATTCAGATGGTTCATGGATAGTAGGATACAGCAGTGCAACCTAAATGTAAACATTAAAAAAAGACAGCACAGAGCTTAAAAATGCTTACCTCTTGCAGATAGCTTTTTGGTGTTGATTATTTTGGCGGCATATTCCTGTCCAGTACACAGCTTGACACATCTGCGCACCACTGAAAAGGCTCCCCTGTAGACAAAGAGAAAAGGAACAGAACATCCGGTCAGACATATTACATAGTGTTGTCATGTCTGGACTATCATTAAATGTGAAGACTTATTTTATCAAATCAATTCTCGAGCTGTAATTATTATTACGTGATTAAGCTAATCATGTAAACTTTAACTAACTAGGAAGTCGGGGCACCTCATAATTTTTTTATAGTCTCTATTTCCCGAATCGACTCTTCAGATATTTTCATATCTTATCGAGTACAGTCTTCTATGAATTATTATTAATCTTTACCTCATTAGTCTCATTCAAATGTAGTAAAATGTTTGGTTATCTGCACGAATCCTAGTTTCCATAATGAATCAGCAATATACAAATTGGCTTAATTATTTATTTACTAACTAACTAAATAATCACAGAAATGCATCACAAACAAACAGTAGATATTAGTTACTAACAATGATAGAAAAGCCCGTAGTGGGCTAAGCCGATATGACGGCTTGGTAGTCAAAGGAAATGGGTGGGGACTGAGAAAGAGCGGGAAATACAAAATGGATTCACTACACACAGTTTATAATTATATTTATTGAAATGCTAATCCTTTCTACATGAACGGGCGCTCATTCGAGAATAATTGCAATGTATATACATTTACGCCCGTCTGTCGTTGTTGTCTTCTCTGCTGAAATCCTCGATTGTCCTGTTGGGTTCATCAGAGTCTCTGGTTAACTTTCCCAGAAGTCACAATGTCTTTCGTGGTTGTAGGTGGTTAGAATGGATACTTCAGAGCACCATTCAGAAATATTCTCATAGTGTAGATGCTTCGTCAGTTGTCTGTATTCTCGTTCTAGACTCACGTAATGTCTAGCTGCAGACTAGTAATTATACATCTAAGATTTGCTCTTATTCTGTAGTGATCGATAGTCTCAGAGTTTAACCATTTCCAGCCATGTAGCCAAAGCGTAGTATGGTCTTGTCCTTTGGTAGAGTTGTAGTGCCAACTATTTCAACATGTCGCGTCAGCTGCATGTTTTCTAGTCTGGTCCGAATATCTTCAGGAGTGGGTTTTATCCTCTGTCGAAGAAGGGGTGGATCTATGACGGCTAATGTGATGTCTGGGCTCATGGGGGTATGGCCACTGACTAGTTCATCTTTATTTGAAAATCCATACTCTCATTTAGAAGGTTAATATCACATTACATCTTTTCACAAATAGTTTCATGTTTAATCACATACATTTCACAATATTTAGATGTAAACCTGACAGCTGGGACATTTTAAGAGATACCGTTATGTGTGTTCCCTGTCCTTCATGAGATCACCAAATGAAACACACTCATCATAACTGTCCCTCAACTGTCCACGTACCATTCACACATTCTCAGAAGTGGAAATATTGTTTAATTCTCACATTTTGCGGATTTAGGAGTTTTGCCAAGTCTCTCTTTGTTCTGGTAGACTCTCTCAATACTGCATGGCAGTTTCTACCAGGTATTTATGACCTGTTATAAAGTCATAAAACTGTAGAGAGAGAGAGAGAGAGGAGGGGGGGCTATGATCCTCCCCCCAGGGCACGTCATGACAGTGTATAACATTAACATTGCAATGAAGAAGCCATAGTTTCTCTGAATGTAATACAAGGGGTCTTTTCTAATAACATTTTTTTCCAGCACAGCAGTGTGTCTGCCTTCTGTCCTTGGCTGGCGTGCTACTGGTGGTAATAGAATATACTATAAGAGTCTGGATAATAGGTTCCCCTGAGGTTCCCACCACAAAGTCAGCAAACACCGTAAGATCAGTGTGAGTGTGACACGTGCAAAGGTAAAAACACAAAAGCATTTGTGTTGTTTTGTTTGTTGTTGTTTTTTAAACCAAGTATGCCCGCTGCAAAATCTGTTCTGCAAACACTTTCTTTTCATGTCAATATTACTGAAGTACGAAAATCCACATTCAAAAAGAATCACAGTTTAGTTACAAATACTTGCTTTATCAGTTTGAACTAAATCAAACTGTACTAACTGCACTAGTTCACAACATTCCTTTCTCCTTCAAATCAAATGTTATTAGTCACATGCCCCGAACACAACAGGTGTAGACCTTACAGTGAAATGCTTACTTACGAGCCCCTAACCAACAATGCAGTTTAAAAAAACGGATAAGAATAAGAAATAAAAGTAACAAGTATTTAAAGAGCATCAGTAAAATAACAATAGTGAGACTATATACAGGGGGGTACCGGTACTGAGTCAATGTGCGGGGGCACCGGTTAGTTGAAGTAATATGTACATGTAGGTAGAGTTATTAAAGTGACTATGCACAGATGATAACAACAGAGAATAGCAGCAGTGTAAAAGAGGGGTAGAGGGAGGAAATGCAAATAGTCTGGGTAGCCATTTGATTAGATGTTCAGGAGTCTTATGGCTTGGGGGTAGAAGCTGTTAAGGAGCCTCTTGGACCTAGACTTGGCGCTCCGGTACCACTTGCCGTGCGGTAGCAGAGAGAACAGTTTATGACTAGGGTGGCTGGAGTCTTTGAAAATGTTTAGGGCCTTCCTCTGACACCGTATAGAGGTCCTGGATGGCAGGAAGCTTGGCCCCAGTGATGTGCTGGGCCGTACGCACTACCCTCTGTAGCGCCATACCTGGCAGCGATGCAACCAGTCAAGATGCTCTTGATGGTGCAGCTGTAGAACCTTTTGAGGATCTGAGGACCCATGCCAAATCTTTTCAGTCTCCTGAGGGGGAATAGATTTTGTTGTGCCCTCTTCACGACTGTCTTGGTCTGCATGGGCCATGTTAGTTTGTTGGTGATGTGGACACCAAGGAACTTGAAGCTCTCAACCTGCTCCACTGCAGCCCCGTCAATGAGAATGGGGGGCGTGCTTGACATTATCACTGATATTACACCGTTTGGAAAATATTACACCGTTTGGAAAAGGAAAAGCAAGGGTTAAACTTCAGCTATTCAGACATGAATATTAACACTTTCACAGACACACATTCATGTTGTCACACATTTCAACAAACAATTCAACAACACATCCATAAGGAGGACCGAGTGAAGCCCACACTCCTTGCATGTCTTCCCTGCCTTGAGCACAGCTGGTTTGTGTGTGCAGGTGGGCTAGGCAGAGCTCCCAGCTACCAGAGTCAATATCTTAACACAGTGCTCTTTATTTTTTCCTGTTTCTTCCCTGTATGTCTCTGAAGAGACGTTAAAGTGATTTATCTTGTCAGCCTACTGGGGCATGGAGGGGTGGAGGGGGAGGGGGGCCGTGTGGCCTTTCCCCTCCTCTTCTGAGCCACTCGCACCTCGCCCCGCATAGCTGGAATGACTGAAGGCTGCTGGGAAATCAGAAAGCTACACACTCAGTGCACATAATGGGGCCTGGCAGAGACACATGGACGAGCACATACACCCTACATATAATGGCGACTGGAGAGAGACACACTGAGAGACGCACTCACACACTGAAACATACACGTCTTACTCTTTTTCATTTTACACACACACACACACACACACACACACACACACACACACACACACACACACACACACACACACACACACACACACACACACACACACACCACAACAACTGCGCCTGGGAAGTTCACACTCGGCCAGGTCTCTTTTTGGGAGGCATAAACACACCACAGAGAGAAACAGCATAGGCCTACTTAGCCTTTCCATAACACAGCGCAACACAGTTAGAAACCTACAAGATAATGGACATGAATGTTATTTTTTAATAGTTTGACACCCTGTTTGTAAGCTTTCAAAAAAATATAAATCTCAACCGATTATCTTTTCCAGTGATGAATACATGGATGTCTCATGGTATGGTGAGGTATGCAAAATGGGTGAACTGAATGTTTTGGCATTCAGGTCCAAAATGTCACTTTCTAAGCACTTCTAATATGTATGGAAGGTTTAGTTCAAATCAAAAGGGATGCTGTCAAAAAGTGATTGAATTAAAAGCAACACTACAATCACAGCTCGGTCGTTACACAAGATGAGTGCCTATGATATTTTAAGTAGAAATGATGCTCCAATATTAAAAATCTGTTATACGAAATTAAGTGCACTTTAATATAGTCCACATGGAGAATTCAATAAATCAGTTTTTTTTTTTTTAAATAAAAGGTTGATAAAGTGCCAAAATTCAGCATGTTGACATGTCCCTCTGTCAACCCTGTGTCACTTTTAGGAAGAGTTCAGTCAAATTAATCCAAAGATTACTAAATTTCACCATCATTGTAAAGGCCTAGTGATTTTGCTGTTTCGACAAAGTAATTTCAGAAGATTATTATTTGTATTCATGTGATTAGCGCAAATATTTTACCCCTTTAAAATATCATACCATTCCCACAATATAAATTATTCACAGCAGGTTACATCATTTGGGTCTTCTGAACAGTATGGTGGAAAATGAAGTAAGTTCTCTTTTTTTGGTCTATTTAGTTTGTTTATCATCTTTGACTAGGGCTGGGCGATAAATCAATATCAATAATTATCGAGGTAATTACTTCCCTCAATAACAAAATAAAAATATTTAGAATCATTTTCGATAATGTCGATATAGAGTCATTAAGTACAGCAGTCCATTTCACCTCTGTGAAACAGCAGGAACGTGTGGAGAAGTGACAATATGCACGTGGAGAGGTATACGCCCACTATAAACCACTTAGCACCTCGAGTGATGGAGTAGCCACAATTAACCACGAAAAATGAGTGATGTAGGCGAAAACAGTGGCAGTGATAGTCATGGAGAAGGAGCAGCTTCCAACAATTTTTAAAAAAATAAAGATAAAAACTCTTTCAGTAATTTGGAAGTGGTTTGGCTTTTTGAAGTCCGGCAAAAAGCAGAGCAATGTTCGGTGCAAATTGTGCCGTAGACAGGTGGCTACGAAGTCTGGTAATACGACAAACCTTTTTCAACATCTGAAGCAAAATTCACTCTTTGGAACATGGAGGAAGTTTGAGTTTGCACCATGGTATTGATAAGCGTCCCTCAAGCACCAGCCAATCTAGGGATGTTTGCCCGAAGCAGTCAACACTGACAGCGTTTATGCACTACAAGCAAACATCGAAAAGACAAAGACATCACAAATGCTACCAATTAGCACAGTCGAAAAGGAAGGTTTCAAGAGGCTTGTCAATTTAATTGACCCTAGGTACGTGCTCCCTGGCCGCAAACATTGAACAATTTTCCTTCAAGTATAATTGTATGTGTAGCTCACATAATATTAAAAAATGTAACCTTTATTTAACTAGGCAAGTCAGTTAAGAACAACTTCTTATTTACAATGACAACCTACCGGGGAACAGTGGGTTAACTGCCTTGTTCAGGGGTAGAACGACATATTTTTACCTTGTCAGCTCGAGCATTCGATCTAGCAACCTTTCGGTTACTGGCCCAACGCTCGAACCACTGTTTGTTCAGACATTCTTGAATTTGAAGAAGATATACACCTTTAAACATTATTTGATTAATATCATGATAATTATCGTTATCGAATGAAAATATTTAGATGTCGTGATAATTTATTTGCCATATCGCCCAGCCCTAGAACACATGAATAATTCCTAATTTGATGAACACCATGTGGTCCCATGCTCTTCACCACTTGAGTAATGGCCGATCTTCACCTAAAACCTGAACCCTCTTATTGTCAACCCTGTTAGAGGCCCAACGGTAACTTTATCAGGTTAACATTATGTGAGTTTAAATTGTACAAGGAATACTTAAACAAATCAAATAAAAATTAAATGAATCGCAAACATGCATTTAAATAATAGTTGGGAAGTTACATACACCATAGCCAAATACATTTAAACTCAGCTTCACAATTCCTGACATTTAATCCAAGTAAATATTCCCTGTCTTAGGTCAGTTAGGATCACCACTTCATTTTAAGAATGTGAAATGTCAGAATAATAGTAGAGAGAATTATTTATTTCAGCTTTTATTTCTTTCATCACATTCCCAGTGGGTCAGAAGTTTACATACACTCAATTAGTATTTGGTAGCATTGCCTTTAAATTGTATAACTTGGGTCAAAGGTTTTGGGTAGCCTTCCACAAGCTTCCCACAATAAGTTGGATGAATTTTGGCCCAGTCCTCCTGACAGAGCGGGTGTAATGGAGTCAGGTTTGTAGGCCTCCTTGCTTGCACACGCTTTTTCAGTTCTGCCCACAAATTTTCTCTGGGATTGAGGTCAGGGCTTTGTGATGGCCACTCCAATACCTTGACTTTGTTGTCAACTTTGGAAGTATGCATGGGGTCATTGTCCATTTGGAAGACGCATTTGAGACCAAGCTTTAACTTCCTGACTGATGTCTGGAGATGTTGCTTCAATATATCCACATCATTTTCATTCCTCGTGATGTCATTATTTTGTGAAGTGCACCAGTCCCTCCTGCAGCAAAGCACCCCCACAACATGATACTGCCACCCCCGTGCTTCATGGTTGGGATGGTGATCTTCGGCTTGCAAGCCTCCCACTTTTTCCTCCAAACTTTTTCCGCCAAACAGTTCTATTGTTGTTTCATCAGACATTTCTCCAAAAAGTACAATCTTTGTCCCTGTTACGGATACAGGTATCCTGTGTGCATTTGTTTTCTCTCCTTCTGCCCTAGTCACAGGTGGCAGTCATCAGTCGCCACTGAAGACACACCTGCTCCTTTTCCCTTACCCAATCAAATCCCCTTTCCCTTGGTTTAAAAACCCAGTCAGTTGTTTTCCCAAACTCTCTCTCTCTTTGGATTGAGTTCTCTCTTTTGTTTTTGCACCTACATGTCACATTTGTCCATTATTATGTGAGTATGTATTGTTATGGTGTATGACTGTTTGCTTGTTGGTGGGAAAAGGGGGTACAATGCCAAGTCGCCCATGGGCATACATTACCAATAGGAAAACTTTGTCTAAGTACACTATTTAGAACTGGGCGGACCACCCACTGTATTTTATTGGTTAGTTAGCTAGCTGTGCTTGAAGCAGGTAAGACTAGCTTAGGGTTTTTTGGATATTTATTATTTCTTTCCTTGGGTCCAGCTCAGCCCCCCCTCCCCCTCCCTTTAATCGTTTGACGGTAGATTTAAGTTGTCTGTTATTAGTTCCCACTGTTCCTTTTCACTGTTATGATTTGCATGAGATATGTTACGGGTCTTGTTTCCATCCCCCCTAGACTGCAGGGCCAAAGGGGTTTGTAACAGTCCCCGTGTGCAGATGCAAACCGTAGTCTGGCTTTTTTATGGCGGTTTTGGAGCAGTGGCTTCTTCCTTGCTGAGCAGCCTTTCAGGTTATGTCGATATAGGACCTGTTTTACTGTGGATATAGATACTTTTGTAACTGTTTCCTGCGGCATCGTCACAAGATCCTTTGCTGTTCTGGGATTGATTTGCACTTCTCGCACCAAAGTACGTTCATCTCCAAGAGACAGAACGTGTCTTCTTGCTGAGCGGTATGTCGGCTATGTGGTCCCATGGTGTTATACTTGCGTACTATTGCTTGTACAGATGAACGTGGTACCTTCGGGCATTTGTAAATTGCTCCCAAGGATGAACCAGACTTGTGGAGGTCTACAATTTTTTCTCGGAGGTCTTGGCGGATTTCTTTTGATTTTCCCATGATGTCAAGCAAAGAGACACTGAGTTTGAAGGTAGGTCTTGAAATACATCCACAGGTACACCTCCAATCGACTCAAATTATGTCAATTAGCCTATCAGAAGCTTCTAAAGCCATGACATCATTTTTTGGAATTTAAGCTGTTTAAAGACACAGTCAACTTAGTGTATGTAAACTTCTGACCCACTGGAATTGTGATACAGTGAGTTACAAGTGAAATAATCTGTGAACAATTGTTGGAAAAATTACTTGTGTCATGCACAAAGTAGATGTCCTAATCGACATGCCAAACTATAGTTTGTTAACAAAAAATGTATGGTTGAAAAACAAGTTTTAATGACTCCAACCTAAGTGTATGTACATTTCCGACTTCAACTGTAAGTGTCTAAGAGGGTTGACATATATTGTGGTACCGTAGCAGATCAAATAAAATATTCTTAGTTCACAGGATTTAATGCCTGAGATATATTTTCTTCTAAGTCTGTAGGCTCAACATATCCACCATGCAATTGAATGTTGAAAGAAGAGATATTTTAAAGTGAATTCCGTAAAAAGCTTGCATGTCCAAAAGGCACCAATTGTGTGGAATGACCCAGCTACAGCAGACCTACGTAACAACCCACAGCAGCACTACAGTTAGAGCTACGGAAGGCAAGTCTGGTGGTTTACGATTTAGCTTCAACAGTGTAATTGCACATCCCAACATAATCCACAGGTGCTGGACCTGAGAGAGAAAGGAAAGGCAGCACACGGTATATGCCGCTCCTGTGCTTTATGACAAGGTTTCAGTGGGCTTATACTGTAGCTCAATGCTTTATATGCTCTGGGTTGGAGACATACAGTATAGACAGCTTTACAACACCATCCATACTTTAGATGTTGGATTTAGTGTGGCAATAACCCCTAGAGTCTATTGACGCATTTGTCAATATAAGTAACATAACACCGATATGTCCGTTTTTGGTTTTGGCTGCTTCTCAATCCACCACATCTGCCTATGGGGGCCTTCCACATCTGCGGTGGAAGATGGTTGAGCTATAGCGGTGTTTGTCTCATGAAAATGGCTATAGCTACCACTCTATGGAAAGGGGAGACTCTCACAAACACGATGGTGGTCTCCGTTTTGCTCCACGGCCCCCCCAAAAGTGGCACAGGACTCGTCTGACGGTAACTGGTACCCGGTTTATAAAATTAATGGAAGTATGGAGGTAGTTTTGTGCATATCCCAAAAAAGGAGTTAAATATGTGTATTAAAAAAACGAATTTCCTGAGCTTTCCTATAGCTCCTAGATATAGGACAGATACTTCAAAACCTTATTTCTTAAGAAAAAAAATTTATACAGTTTTTTTTGCCATTTTATGAATGTTATTCAATGTGTTTCTATGGGAATTGGTACTAAAGGCCAATTTCAATATTTTAATCAAATAATTGTTTTATATATATATTTTTTATACCTAAAGGGGTCCTAAATATACATTGTCATATTTATGTGGTTAAAAACGATTGCCATTTAAAGGGCCGGTGTGTCAACATTTCGTCCATTGATCCTAAAAGACAATGACCAAAAATATAGCTTAGTTTTCTTTATTTACTTACCCCATAGCCAGAATTAGCGTCGCTGCTAGTGAAACAATAGGAATGGTAGGGCCTATGGTAGGATGCTTAAAAAAGCAAGCCCAAATCCTCAGTCCCTTCAAACCAAATGGTATAGCAACAAAAATACCATAACAAGTTTCACATATAGAATGTGGATATTATAGGAATACTGGTATTTATAGAACATTTCCTGTAAAATAACTACTTTCAGAGAATACACACCAATACTGCACTATGTGTACATATAGAGGGTAGCTGGTTTCTCAATTACAGTGAAGTATTCATACCACTGACAGGCTTTTCTGAGCAGTTTTGACTGCAACTAAGCTTAGAATGTTTGATTGATTAAAAACAAGTTCATTGATTAAGTCATGAAAAATAGGAAGAATTTAATAAACCACCGTTGGTGCTATGGTGACAAATATACCTCTGTGGTCAAAATGACCCCAGTTGGTTGTATGAAGGTTAACACAAGCAGGTGATCTGTCTATCTGGTCAAAATCACTCCAATAGGTACCCCTTCGCCCTCTGGTAGTATGGATAACTTAATATTATGTCTCAAATAAATACTTTAGATTTTCTCTAGAAAGACTACCTTTTAGATCATACACACCAATACAGCTCTGGATGTAGATTCAGAACATATATATGTTCTGTATTGCAGTTCTACCAAGTATTTATAACATTGGCAGACGTTGTACACCATTGGCAGATTTTTATATGCACTAAAATAAAGGTTATTTTGGTTTTTAACACAGCCATATGATACGTGGTATAGAAAAGTACAATCTTAGGTGAGTACATGGAGAGCTATATCTCTGCAGATTATCTGTTTATCTGGTCAAAATCACTGTTACAGGTCCCCCATCACCCTATGGTGGTACACACAAAAAGGTTTCGAAAAGGGTTCTTCAGCTGACCCCATAAGAAAACAGTTTTTGGTTCCAGATAGAACCCTTTTGGCTTCCATGTAGAACCCTCTCTGCAAAGGGTTTTACATGGAACCCAAAAGGGTTTCTACCTGAACCAAAAATAGTTATTCAAAGGGGTTCTCCTAGGGGGACAGCCAAATAACCCTTTTAGGTTCTAGATAGCACCTTTTTTTCTAAGAGTGTTTGGATAACCTGGTATTATGACTCCGGAAAAACATACACTGAGTACACAAAACATGAAGAACATATTTTTCCATGACAGACTGACCAGGTGAAAGCTATGATCCCTTATTGATGTCACTTGTTAAATCCACTTCAATCAGTGTAGATGAAGGGGAGGAGATTTGTACGGATTTTTAAGCCTTGAGACAATTGACACATGGATTGTGTATGTGTGCCATTCAGAGGGTGAATGGGCAAGACAAAATATTTGAAAGCCTTTGAATGGGGAATGGTAGGAGGTGCCAGGCGCACCAGTTTGAGTGTGTCAAGAACTGCAATGCTGCTGGGGTTTTCACGCTCAACAGTTTCCCGTATGTATCAAGAATGTCCACCGCCCAAAGGGCATCCATCCAGCCAACTTGACACAACTGTGTGAAGCATTGGAGTCAACAAGGGCCAGCATCCCTGTGGATTGATTTCAACACCTTGTAGAGTCCATACCCCGACGAATTGATGCTGTTCTGAGGGTTAAAGAGGGGGGGGTTCAACTTAATATTAAGAAGGTGTAGATTCAAATAAAAGGTCCTATCTATCAAATTACAATAGGTGGAATTGGGTGTTTTTGGCTGGGGTCCATATTGCTACCAAAACTAGGGCTGGGCGGTATACCGTATTTTACTATATACCGGTATAGATGAACAGACCGGTTTGAGTTTTTACTTTACCTTCTATAATGATATTTCAATGTTTGGTTTGTTAAATGTGATACACAACTCCAGCGCATCTAATGTCTGTTTCTATAGTTTACTCTGTTTGCTACTTGAGTCATCTCTCTCCTTCCTCCTGTCGCTGCATTCACCTAACCACACCAAGCCCCGCACCCTGTCACTCAAGAAGAGAGCCGCCGCTGGACCACGGAGTCACGAGCACTTTATAGATTACCATTAGCGGCTAACACAAATGATTTTAGCAATAAACTAGCAAACAGTAGTTTGCAGACAGTAAGATACACACACCAATAGTGTAATTATAGACCGCTTGTGGAAATCAGCATGTCACCAACATTGTTGCATCCATCTGCACATGCAGAGTGAACGTCAAGAAAGTAAGAAAGTGCTCGTGACTCCGTAGTCCAGCAACTGCTCTCTTCTTGAGTGACAGATAAGTTGCCTATATCATACAGCACGGTACAGTGTGTAAATGATAATAAAAGTGTAGGAAATGCAGAAATGTATGAAAATGCTGAAAATTATTTTTGTTTGGAGTTGGATTGAACAGTATAAATGGAGAAAGACCCATTGAAATCACTTATAATTTATGTGTTGCCACAATAGGGTCAGGAGATACTCAGAAAGCATATTTAGAACTGTTACTATTCAAAAACATCAAATACCATCAAAATGATATATTTTGTCCATATCTCCCAGCCCTAACAGAAACACTACTAAACAATGATTTAGAATGTTCAATTGATTAAAAACAAGTTGATTGACAAAGTCAATTTAATAAACCACTAATGGGCTATGATGACAAATATACCTCTGTGGTCAAAATGACCCCAGTCGGTTGTATGAAGGTTAACAAAAGTCCCCCGGGAAGAACATACCTTCATCAATGGGTGCTAAAGGTAGTTTGTGTCTATGAATAGGCTACTGCCATAATATGCATCAAACTCAGAGGCTCAGGTTGTGAAAAAAACACATGAAAATTCATCTCAAATTAACTTTCAATCGGCCTATCTCAACCGGTGGCCTCTTTTTGGTGAATGTTTAGAACCGAATCTCATCGGTGAAAGAAACGTTCGCTCCCTAATTTGAATACTGCTACTACTGCTTCTTGAGCTGCAAACAACAATTATCTGCAAATAAATTACAAAATCGTTGTCTGAATTTGGTGAAACCTCACTGCAGAAACATTAGTATTGGGGCGAGCATGTCATTTTGGTCCATGCTATTTATTTAAGTGCTTAAAAATATTAATTTAGAATAACAGGAAATTAGCTTTAAAACTGCAACATTTTCTCTAAGCCTCATGGCACAATGTGTAGAATAGCAGGACATTTGCTCTAAAACAGCAACATTTTCTCTCAGCCTCATGGAAAAATGTGTAAAATAGCATGAAATTAGCAATAAAACGGCACATTTTTCTCTGCGGTGGCTTGCTCGAAAGTTGCAGCGCAGCAAAATACAGCCGCCCCATTTATAGACAGCTCAAAATGTCAGTCTCCCGGACCGCTACCTGTGGTTGTCGCCTGTTGATAGGGTGATAGGGGGGGAGCCAGGGAGAGAGCTCGCCAACCAAAGCAATATTACCCAATGCCTATGGAGAGCTTTGTTTAAACGCATTGACCAACTACTGCTATAATATTTTTAAGAGCGCAGGGAACAAGAATCTCGTGTGTGTGTGAAGAGAGACAGCGTATTTTGAGCGAGCTGTCACCCTTGCGCCGCTGTCACCCCGAAAAAGACCACCGCAACAACACAAACCCACACCCACGCAAACGACAAGTCAGCGACTGCAAATTACCAAAACAAATATGCTTACTTTCCCAGCTCTTCATATAGCTGAAATTCGTCCGTGAATCGTGTACAGGTTGTCACAGCCATGTCTCTGTATCTCGTGCTTCTCTCACGGCTGCTCCTTTGCTTGATATGATCCTCCTGCGCGGTATGTAGCCAAATTCTTCCCAAAATATGAGTACTCTTTCTGCGCTGCAGGCGACTCAAAGATTCCCTAATACGGCAGCCGATAGGTTATGGTTTGATAAGGATGGCAGGTGTGCGTCTAAGGTGGTTATTGACTCTCGTCTCCCCCACTATTTTCTACTGTAGTGTACTGTATCGTTCCTCACCAGTTCACTCAACTGTGCAAAGCGAAGCGCTCCAAAGCCCTATAGCTCGATCTGCTCAGCGCTGCCCTCGATTGGGCGCTGCGCTTAACTGCGTGCCTGGGTAACGTAATCGCGGCGCCAGTGCTTCCAAATAGGGACAAATTTAAGACCTAGGTTATTTGTGTTTTGCGTAAGGCGCATAATGTAGATTTCACTACAGATATAAAACGTAATGACAATGTAGTACAAACAATAGCCTAATACATATATTATGTTAACCATCCTGCTGTGTTCCGGTCGAATTATAAGTTCTCTCTCTGAAAAATGTAGTTCGTTTAATAATATGATTGTCATAAAGTTCCATGACTTTGTCCACACAGGGCATCTGAACACACAATATAAAATTTGATGATTTTTCATGACATTTTGTGTGTTTTATTTAACTTGTGTACACCTGTGGTGTTCCCGGTCAAAATGACCGATCATTAGAAATGAATGGGTGAGATTACTGTATAAAATTGAATTCAGGCACATGCCCATTCATCAGATGGACACACTTCCTCTCCCAGGCCCCCACATGCATGTGTGTTTGAACACACACACCCCTTCTTGGCTTCCATGGCAACCCCCACAGGAACCTTTCCCCCACGGAACCACACCTGTTGGCATTCTCACAAACAATCGCAACATTGTTTCAATAATATATAGCACTTTTCTCGCAGCTCTGGTATATAAAGCTTTTTTGAGGCCTTGCTCACAATTCATTCTGTGGCAGCACAATAATCAAACGATATACTTACTGTATGTGAGGCTCTTGATCATATCTTTAATCATGACACTTGTGAGGAGAGAGTCCTTGTTAAACTTTGACACAGAGTAGTGTGTGATAAATAGCACTATGTTCCATCTGAATATTTGTTATAGAAGGCCTGTTCTTAAGGGCTGTTCTTAAGCATGACAAGTGCCTGGACACAGCCCTTAGAATTGGTATATTGTCCATATACCACAAACCCCCAAGGTACCTTATTGCTATTATAAACTGGTTACCAACGTAATTAGAGCAATAAAACAAAATGTTTTGTCATACCCGTGGTATACCATGGCCTTCAGCCATTCAGAATTCAGGGCTCAAACCACCCAGTTTATAATTAAGCAATAAGGCATGAGGGGGTGGGGTATATGGCCAATATACCACAAACCCCCAAGGTGCCTTCTTGCTATTTATAAACTGGTTATCAACGTAATTAGAGCAGTAAAAATACATGTTTTGTCATACCTGTGGTATACGGTCTGATATACCACAGCTGTCAGCCAATCAGCATTCAGGGCTCTAACCACCCAGTTTATAATACATGCTATAATACAGTAATGCTGCTATGAAGTAATTTTAAAACAAATAATATCACATAAAACATTTTGTAGAAATGTTGTTACAGTCATTGGATAGCCTACATGTGGTTGTGGTGTGCAACAGTTACAGTAAATCATGTTGCTGTCAAATACACATGTCACAAATACACATCTTTACACATGTTACAGGATGTGGTCTAAGGGCTGTGTGTCTGACTTGATAGAATACTAGAACAGTTTCATTCTGTTGTCACGTTTCTAACCAAAGTGAACTTAACCAGAGAGTTTAGAAAACCTCCTACTCTACTATATTTGACAACTTGCATGATCCACATGGTCCAATCCAACCCAGGGAAAAACACAATTGGGTAACTTTGGGGGGAAACTAACAAAATCCTTAGTGTTTCCCTGTGGTTAGCCAGCCTCCACTCACCATATGAGTCTCAAGCTAACATGAAAGAAAACGTGTTTGAAATGAATGGTAAATAATGTATTGTGTTATTTGATTCATTGTTATTGTAAATAAGAATAATACCTAAAACCTACATTAATGTGTATGCTACCATGGTTACGGATCATTCTGAATGAATCGTGAATAATGAGTGAGAAAGTTAGACGCACAAATACAGTATCATTACCCCCCACCACCACAAATGTTAACCTCTGATTGTAATGCTGAGATGTTAGCATGTCTTGGGCTTATGATATTTGGGCGTCCTACATTCTCACTCATCATTATTCACGATTCATTCAAAATGATCCGTAATCATTTATGTAGACCATTTATGTAGACGTGTTTAGAGACAATTTCTTTCTTATTTACAATAAAAGTGACAATACATTATTTACCATTCATTTTTATTGTGCCCAAAATAATCTGAAACGCAACCAAAACAAACAGCAAATGCGTCCAACAAATTTGTAGAGTCACAAGCTTGATGTAGTCATTGCATACTATGAATATGGGACCAAATACTTAACTTTAATACACATAAGTGAAATTCCCAATACTTTTGGTCCCCTAAAATGGGGGAACTATGTGCAAAGAGTGCTGTAATTTCTAAACGGTTCACTCGATATGGACGAAAATACCCTCAAATGAAAGCTGACAGTCTGCACTTTAACCTCATTGTATCACCCACCATGCTGGAGTACAGAGCCAAAACAACAAATGTGCCACTGTCCCAATGCTTTTGGAGCTCACTGTATATAGTTTGATGTCTATTTATGTTAAATAATGTCTGTATAAATCAGTTTGATGCAAATCAGGACAGCTGTCATATAAAGGCTTCCCATGTATTGAGTCAATCTTTAAAGGGATAGTTCACCCAAATAACAAAAAGGACAAATTGGTTTCCTTTTGCTGTAAGCAGTCTATGGACAAGGTATGACAGCAAATCCATGTTTTGGCACTGGCACTGTTTCCACATGCTAACGTTTCAGCATTTGTGGCACAAATCCCATTCAAGTCGTAAGACCAATATTAGCATTTTTCGCACATCATTTCAATCATTCAAAAGTATTTACAATTTATTGTGAAGCTCAACAAAGTCAGGGATAGATGTTTTCAACATGATGCGTGAAAAAGGAATTCACTGTCAAAGACACCACTGGTTGACAGATTTGCATATCAGGTGGTTGGCATCCCCAGCCTTTCCATTAGAGAAGTGTGGGAACATTCTCTCAGTAAACGTGTCTTTATGAGTGTAGATGTGTCATGTCTTTGGTGTTGTAGAAGGATACCTCCCCCTGATAATCCAGCTGCACTCTGATCCTCTGGGGTATCTTCTTCGGAGCGAAATCTACAGTTACCACTCCTCAGTTCCACAGTCCAGGTTGTAAATCCTTCCCCATTCCTGTGGATTGACTCTTCGGCCACGCCTATATACCAGTGAAGGTGGTCCCCCACCACCTCCCACCTGAACCCCTTAGATGCCAGAACCTGGGCATTTAACCTGTTCCTCTCTGGGTTGTCAGGGAGCTGCATGTTTTGGGCTAAGGTGTTTCACACTGGTCAGATCATCAGACAGTGAGAGGCAGGGGTTTGCAGTGTTATATACTCACAGGAGTATATTTGATGATCCCTTGCATCTTGTCCCAGACTCTGAACTGCAGGTTTCCCAAGTGTTTGGCCATGTCTATCAGCGCTCCTGAGTCCTGAGACCAGCTGAGGATCTGGCAGTGTGAACTGGGCTCTGAAGCGTGTCTGGATGTGTTCGTAGCTCTTGAGGAATGGCACCTACTGTTTCAGGAGTTCCTGTTTCACCGCAGAAATGCATGGTGATCTGGTCCTGAATGTTCTGCATTTCTGGCGATCATCTTTCCCTTCCTCCCTCAGTGCAGCCTGTCCCTCTGTTGGGTGTCTCAATAGAAAACCCACCTAACTTTATATTACTTTATTCCTTTTGCTTTTGTCAAAAGTCGATTACAGTTGATCAGAAAACGTTTCTCAGTTAAAGAACGACTGCCCCTGAAAACCAACTAATCGATTAGAAAACAGCCTGTGTGGCATTGATATGAGTCAGATACATTTATTCTAGTGTCAAAATTGACTAAAGTGTAAATAGAATAATTTTACTCATAGTCAGTCTTGTCTAAAACTGAGTTTGGAACCTAAGTGCGCCCCACGTAATTTAAGGTAGGGTTTGGATTGTAATAATGGCAACAATTCATGTCCCCTTTTGCCAAGATCCAACTGTAATTCATCCAAACGTCAGCCATGGTGGTGAGTATACCAGTAGCTAGATCAAATTGTAATAACATTTTTAAATTAACTAGGCAAGTCAGTTAAGAACAAATTCTTATTTACAATGACGGCCTCCGGGGAACAGTAGGTTCACTGCCTTGTTGAGGGGAAGAACGACATATTTTTACTTTGTCAGCTCAGGGATTTGATCCAGCAACCTTTCAGTTACTGGCCCAACGCTCTACCCGCCGCCCGAAACATTTCCTTCGAGCCGGATCAAGGGCCACTTCATTGCTTGACGACTTTTGACGTAAAGAATGAGTGCTGCGAGAATGAGAAAGGTGGACTCTGAATGTCATATGTTTAAAGAATGGACAGCAAAATACTGTACTAATATTGGATATAAGGCGGTATATCTGATATGGCAAGAAAGTGTTGTCGCTTTTAAGGAATATAATCTCGATCGACGGTTTCGATCTTTTTTCTATAGCACTGGATGCAGCTATTAGCCAATTTAGGTCTGACTACAACAGTGCACTAACAAGCCGCAACAAACCAAACCCGACCCATAACAAAACATGTCACCGTTGGTTGCATAGGGTAACGGTGTCTCCGGCCTGAATCTAATCCAATCTGGAGTCAGTCTACATCTGTAAAGCATAGAATAGGCTTCCAAACGAGATTGTTATTTCTCAAGCTGTGTTTATAATTGAGGGATGATGACAATCGTTGACCCTGTTTTTCTGTTAGACAAATTGCACAGTTGGGTGCCAGACTGATCGTTTGGTCATGAACGGATGCCGGGCCTTAACAGAAGGAAAAAGGTAGGTATCATACCATGTCCAGCAATGTGATTGCAATGGTTTAGCGACCTCCAAAAAATAATTGAATTCACTGCTAAACGTTGTTTTCACAGTTTATCGGGCAAGACCTCAGAATAAACGTATCGTGCGACATGAGTATCCCTGTTCCACCTCCCTCAACTCCTAAGAAAGACACTCCATCATGAGGCCTCTGATAGTGACCTGAGGTACTGCGCTGAAAAACTAGTAGGCTAATTCCCCAGCCAAGCAGATACAACTAGCCATTTTGGTTGTGAACTGCATTAGCAAAAATGCACTTCACAACCAAAAATCCGTTCTTTAGGACAAAATGCAATTTACCACTTGGCTGTCTATTATAATACCCTGTCACAGGCCCTCCTAGTCAACACCACCTAATAAGATTGCCTGCTGCAGTTTTTCAAAAGATGTCCAGTTTGCAGCAGAACATGCAGCATAGAGAAGACCAGCAATGGAGCCCTCATAAGCATCATGCCGACATGCCCTTGCTGTGAGCATTCCTATGAATGGAACAGTATTGCCAAGCATCCAGCCAGCAACCTTCACCTGTCAGGGGCAACAGCTCTTCACAGGCACATCATTTGTACAAATACAGAATGTAATCTACTTTGACAAATTAGATAACACTATTGTGAAATATAATTATTGTAAGCTGATTTTTTAGAGGAAAGCTCAGCTTTAATATTGCAGATATATTGTGGCATCTATCAATTTAATTGTCTGCATAATTTCCAGTCCCCAATATATATTTTAAATGTACAGTATCAGTCAAAAGTATGGACACACCTACTCATTCAAGCCCAAATAAATGCTTCACAGAGTTCAAGTAACAGACACATCTCAACATCAACTGTTCAGAGGAGACTGCATGAATCAGGCCTTCATGGTCAAATTGCTGCAAAGAAACCACTACTAAAGGACACCAATAATAAGAAGAGACTTGCTTGGGGCAAGAAACACGAGCAATGGAAATAAGAACGGTGAAAATGTGTCCTTTAGTATGAGTCCAAATTTGAGATTTTTGGTTCCAACCGCCGTGTCTTTGTGAGATGCAGAATAGGTGAACCGATGATCTCCACGTGTATGGTTCCCACCGTGAAGCATAGAGGAGGTGTGATGGTGCTTTGCTGGCGACACTGATTTATTTAGAATTCCAGGTGAAGCTGGTTGAGACAATGCCAAGAGTGTGCAAAGCTGTCAAGGCAAAGGGTGGCTACTTTGAAGAATCTAAAATATATTTGAATTTGTTTAACACTTTTTTGGTTACTACATGATTCCATGTGTGTTATTTCATAGTTTGTCTCCACTATTATTCTACAATTTAGAAAATAGTAAATATAAAGAAAAACCCTTGAATGAGTAGGTGTCCGAACTTTTGACTGGTACTGTAATGTGAAAAAATTACACTTGTCTTTCATCTTCTATTGTCATTCACAAGCCAATACAGATATGGTACCCATCGGCATTTTGTCTGGTGGTACATGTTAGTCGTCATCCCTTCGTATGATGTTCCATATGTCCCGATTCAATAAAGACAAAAAGTAAGCCTAATCTTGTATAATTTTTATGCTGAGTGCACGGCTTCTCAGTTCAGACATCTGTATCAGCCTTTATTTTAGTCAGGGGACTCCATGACAAACTCTCTCTTCCGTCCTTCATTTGTAGAAAAGGTAAAGTTGATAAATACAGCACTGATTACATTGTCAATGGCTGTTAGGTGAATTCCAGGACAGACAACTGATATCTGGTTGTAGTTTGACATACTCAAATGTGACCAATGTGAAGTGGGTTTGGTACCTGGCCACATACTGCCTCAGCCTTTTGCTCCTGATATGGTAGGGGGTTCCCACAACACTACTGAATAACAATCCACCAGGTTTTTTAAGTAGCCTTTGAATTAAATAAAAAATAAAAAATCACTCAAACATATATTGGGAGAAATTACTTTAGTTTGGAAGTAATTATACTAAGAGTGACTAAGTGCAGAATAGATTCAGGCCAATAATGCTGACGCCGTGACTATGCAACCAGCATTACATTGCTGAGTGCTTGCTGACACTAATTTGTAGCATGTTAGCTAAAAAGACTGGTACTCAGGCTAGACGAGTACCATTTTTACATTTATTTTTACCCTAGAAAATACACAGACTTACGAGAACAGGCATGTTGTTTTAGCATTAGTAGCAGACCTTATAGGCAGGTGCAACGTTAGCTATGCAAATCTTCCTCTATGACATTACATCACATAAACTGTGTTCGAATACTCATACTAACTGTACTATTTGTGACATGAATTGAGCAGATCGTATGCTTATCGGTCATAGTATACATAAAGTTCCTGGATGTCGTACTAAATTTGCCAATATATGAAGTATGCACGCAGAAGATACAGTGTACGGTCTAAACACATAAGTAACACCCTCGTCCACTTAACCTCGCCTTGTGCCCTTGGGGGAATCCCTGTCGCCATCTTGGAGCGCGGTCCAAATGATTAGCCAAGCAAGGGAAGTTTGCAACGTAAGCCCCTCAGCCCTCGTTTTTAGTAGGCTTTGCGATTGTACAATTATGTTCACTCCGGGGCCTGAACCTCCCACAATTAAATTCGCAACGATTGTACTTTCGGTAAGAAAAGTCTGAGAAAACTTACAAACAAGATCAATGGAGAAGTCAACATACAAGTGTAAGTAAAAACAAATGCAAATAAGTTACAAATTGTGCTACTAATACACATGACGGCACAAACACGTTTCGTAAAAATTAAATATGTTTTTGTTTGGTTCTCTTTTGGAAAATATAGAAATAAAACATTTCCCTTTTTCAGAAGTTCCAGCTAGGCAGGCTAACGTTAATAAGGTAATTCATTTGCTAGCGATCATACAGTAGGATTATATATGTAATATAAGTAGACATGCACTCAATTGACTGTAGCACATATAAAGCACCCACAAGCTACCGGTGGCTGAAGTATACTCGTCAAACGTCATGATACGTTTTCAGAAGTGTCCACTTAATTTGAGGGCTGAGTGGATAGGGTGTCTTTTAAGTGTTTGGACCGCAATCAATATTTCCCTACTTTAGGATCCATAATGCAATTCTTCAGGAAATAGGTGTGGCGTCACAACATTTTCAGATTTAAAGAAAATGGTGTAAAATATGCAGCCGACGTCCAATGATAGCTGAAAACAAATTAGTTGCTTTAACTAATGACAACTGTGAACAAAATGTTGAGCTATGCAATAAATTACTTTTCAATTAAGTTACCTTACATTGGCTGACAATTTATTAGCTACGCTGTCCTTACGAACCACATAGCATATCATCACAGCAGTATGTACCGGTATGTTAGTTGGCTACTTATAAATTCAGCAGAAAAAGAAACGTCCTCTCACAGTCAACTGCATTTATTTTCAGCAAACTTAACATGTGTAAATATTTGTATGAACATAACAAGATTCAACAAGTGAGATAAACTGAACAAACTCCATAGACATGTGACTAACAGAAATGGAATAATGTGTCCCTGAACAAAGGGGGGTCAAAATAAGTCAGCATCTGCATTAAGTACTGCAGTGCATCTCCAACTCATGGACTGCACCAGATTTGCCAGTTCTTGCTGTGAGATGTTACCCCACTCTTCCACCAAGGCACCTGCAAGTTCCTGGACATTCTGGGGCGAATGGACCTGGCCCTCACCCTCCGATCCAACAGGTCCCAGACATGCTCAATGGGATTGAGATCCGGGCTCTTCGCTGGCCATGGCAGAACACTGACATCCCTGTCTTGCAAGTAATCACTCACAGAACGAGCAGTATGGCTGGTGGCATTGTCATGCTGGAGGGTCATGTCAGGATGAGCCTGCAGGAAGGGTACCACATGAGGGAGGAGGATGTCTTCCCTGTAACGCACAGCGTTGAGATTGCCTGCAATGACAACAAGATCAGTCCGATGATGCTGTGACACACCGCCGCAGACCATGACGGACCCTCCACCTCGATCCCGCTCCAAAGTACAGGCCTCGGTGTAACACTCATTCCTTCGACGATAAACGTGAATCCGACCATCACTCCTGGTGAGACAAAACCGTGACTTGTCAGTGAAGAGCATTTTCTGCCAGTCCTGTTTGGTCCAGCAACGGTGGGTTTGTGCCCATAGGCGACGTTGTTGCCAGTGATGTCTGGTGAGGACCTGCCTTACAACAGGCCTATAAGCCCTCAGTCCAGCCTCTCTCGGCCTATTGCGAACAGTCTGAGCACTGATGGAGGGATTGTGCATTACTGGTGTAACTCGGGCAGTTGCTGTTGCCATCTTGTACCTGTCCCGCAGGTGTGATGTTTGGATATACCGATCCTGTGCAGGTGTTGTTACACGTGGTCTTTCACTGTGAGGATGATCAGCTGTCCGTCCTGTCTACCTGTAGCGCTGTCTTAGGCGTCTCACAGTACATACATTGCAATTTATTGCCCTGGCCACATCTGCAGTCCTCATGCCTCCTTGCAGCATGCTTAAGGCACGTTCACGCAGATGAGCAGGGACCCTGGGGATCTTTCTTTTGGTGTTTTTCAGAGTCAGTAGAAAGGCCTCTTCAGTGTCCTAAGTTCTTATAACTGTGACCTTAATTGCCTACCGTCTGTAAGCTGTTAGTGTCTTAACGACTGTCCACAGGTGCATGTTCATTAATTGTTTATGGTTCATTGAACAAGAATGGGAAACAGTGTTTAAAACTTCTTAGAACTAGGGGGCGACATTTTCACTTTTGGATGAATTTGTACCAAAATTAAACGGCCTCGTACTCTGTCCTAGATCATATGATATGCATATTATTATTACTATTGGATAGAAAACACAGTTTCTAAAACTGTTTGAATTATATCTGTGAGTAAAACAGAACTCATATGGCAGGCAAACTTCCAAACAGGAAGTGAAAATTCTGAAATGGGTCGCTGTGAAAGGCATCGCCTATTCAATTGCCTTATATTTATGGATCTGTATGCACTTCATACGCTAGATGTCAACAGGCAGTAGAACGTGGAATGAAGCATATAGCCTCATGTGGGACCGGATGAGAGCCTTTAGAGAGACAGGTCAGGCAGATTGCCAGTTCTTGGCCACGCGCAGAGGGAATGTGATGTCTTTGTCTGCACTGCGTTAGATAGACATGAAGAAATGCTCCATTTGGGACGTTATTGGATATATATGAGAAAAACATCTTCAAGATTGATTCTCAACTGAGTTTGACCAGTTTATTCGACTTTTAATATCACTTTTTGAAGTTTTCATTCATTGCGCAAATGTGTACGGACACGTGAGCTACACATGCTAGCCAAAGTTGCTAATTCGACAGTAATGGACATTATAAAACAAAACAACGATTTATTGTGGAACTAGGATTCCTGGCACTGCATTCTGATGAAAGTTCATCAAAGGGAATATTTATGATGTTATTTCGTATTTCTGTTGACTCCAACATGGCGGAGAATGGCTGAGCGCTGTCTCAGATTATTGCATGCTGTGCTTTTTACGAAAGTTATTTTTTAAATCTAACACAGCGGTTGCATTAAAACTTCTTGTCAATAGGGGGGCGCTATTTTCACTTTGGAAAAAAATCGTGCCCAAATTAAACGGCCTCGTACTCTGTTCTAGATCATACAATATGCATATTATTATTACCATTGGATAGAAAACACTCAGAAGTTTCTAAAACTGTTTGAATTATATCTGTGAGTAAAACAGAACTCATTTGGCAGCAAACTTCCAAATAGGAAGTGAAAAATCTGAAAACAAGGCTCTGTTTCAGGGCCTGCCTATTCAACTGGCTTTTATTTACTGATATGTATGCACTTCATACGCCTTCCACTAGATGTCAACAGGCAGTAGAAGGTTGAATTGGGTGTCTAGCTTGATCTGAGACCGAATGAGAGCTTTTGGAGTGACAGGTCCGGTATTTTGTCACTTTTCCACGGCGCACGGGGGATCTCAACATTGTCTTCTGAAAAGCGTTCGGTATACATGGCGAATTGCTCCGGCTCTGATTTTATTTGATACATATGAGAAAAACATCATAAAGTAGGATTTTTCAACCGAGTTTGATCAGTTTATTCAACGTTTATTGGGACTTTTGGAATTTTCCGTTCTTTGCGCCAAGAGTTGATGGGCATGTTCGCGCCACATGGCTAGCCAAGGTTGCTAATTCGACAGAAGAAATGGACATTCTAAAACCAAACAACGATTTATTCTGACCAAGGACTCCTTGCACAACATTCTGATTGAAGCTCAGCAAAAGTAAGACACAATTTATGATATTTCGTATTTCTGTGGAATATTTTGACTCCACAGGGCGGAGAATATGTGAGCGCTGTCTCACAATAATGCATTTTGTGTGTTGTAGTAAAGTTATTTTTAAAAATCTAACACAGTGGTTGCATTAAGAACCAGTGTATCTTTCATTTGCTGTACAACATGTATTTTTTAGTAAAGTTTATGATGAGTTCTTTGATTAGATTAGGTGACTGTCCAAAATATCTCCGGAGATTTTGGTGAATTGTTGCTACATATTGACAATGTATAACGACGATTTGCAGCTCTAAATATGCACATTTTCGAACAAAACATAAATGTATTGTATAACATGATGTTATAAGACTGTCATCTGATGAAGTTGTCCAAAGGTTAGTGATTAATTTAATCTATATTGCTGTTTTTGTGAAATCTATGCTGGCGGTGGATAAATAGCTTTGTGTGTTTGGCTATTGTGATGAGCTAATATAATTCTATATTGTGTTTTCGCTGTAAAACACTTAAAAAAAATAGGAAATATTGGCTGGATTCACAAGATGTTTATCTTTCATTTGCTGTACACCATGTATTTTTCATAAATGTTTTATGATGAGTATTTCTGTATTTCACGTTGCTCTCTGTAATTATTCTGTCTGTTTTGGAGCCATTTCTGAACATGGCGCCAATGTAAAACCACGATTTCTGGCTATAAATATGCACATTTTTGAACAAAACATTAATGTATTGTATAACATGATGTCACATGACTGTCATCTGATGAAGTTGTTCAAAGGTTAGTGATTAATTTTATCTCTATTTGTGGGTTTTGTGAAAGCTATCTTTTCTGTGAAAAAATGGTGGTGTGTTTTTGGATATTGTGGTGAGCTAACATAAATATATGTTGTGTTTTCGCTGTAAAACATAAAAAAATTGGACATGTTGGCTGGATTCACAAGATGTTTATCTTTAATTATGTGTACAACATGTATTTTTCATCAAAGTTTATGATGAGTATTTCTGTATTTCACGTTGCTCTCTGTAATTATTCTGTCTGTTTTGGAGCCATTTCTGAACATGGCGCCAATGTAAAACCACGATTTCTGGCTATAAATATGCACATTTTTGAACAAAACATTAATGTATTGTATAACATGATGTCACATGACTGTCATCTGATGAAGTTGTTCAAAGGTTAGTGATTAATTTTATCTCTATTTGTGGGTTTTGTGAAAGCTATCTTTTCTGTGAAAAAATGGTGGTGTGTTTTTGGATATTGTGGTGAGCTAACATAAATATATGTTGTGTTTTCGCTGTAAAACATAAAAAAATTGGACATGTTGGCTGGATTCACAAGATGTTTATCTTTAATTATGTGTACAACATGTATTTTTCATCAAAGTTTATGATGAGTATTTCTGTATTTCACGTTGCTCTCTGTAATTATTCTGGCTGTTTTGGAGCCATTTCTGAACATGGCGCCAATGTAAAACCACGATTTCTGGCTATAAATATGCACCTTTTCGAACAAAACATAAATGTATTGTATTACATGATGTCATAAGACTGTCATCTGATGAAGTTGTTCAAAGGTTAGTGATTAATTTTATCTCTATTTGTGGGTTTTGTGAAAGCTATCTTTGCGGTGAAAAAATGGCTGTGTTTTTTGGGATATGGTGGTGAGCTAACATAAATATATGTTGTGTTTTCGCTGTTAAATATTTAAAAAAAAAAATCGGACATGTTGGCTGGATTCACAAGATGTTTATCTTTCATTTGCTGTATTGGACTTGTGATTTCATGAAATTATATTATATGATATCCCTGTGGCGCTAGGCTAGGCTATTCTAGTCATCGTTTCTGATGAGAATGATCCCGGATCCGGGATGGGGGGTCCGTAGAGGTTGTTTAAACCCTTTACAATCAAGATCTGTGAAGTTATTTTGATTTTTATGAATTATCTTTGAAAGACAGGGTCCTGAAAAAGGGACGTTTCTTTTTTTTGCTGACTTAACATCAAACTTGGCAGTATATTAACTATAGGCTAAAAACCTACCCAAAGTTTATTAACTTGATTATTTCCGTCATTCTTAGCTTAGCTAAATGGCATAGTCATTGTGCGTTCTCAATTGACATTCGGATGCTTTTGTAAATTCGCTCTGGCTTTCTACTCTGATTTCAGAGCACTCGTCTGAGTGTACCAGAGCGCAAAATAAGGAATTTACGACCTTTCAACACCCATTGAATATGGCCGGTGTCAGTAAACGTCAGCAAAAAAAGCTGAATTAAATTGTTGCCAGCAGCACAGTAGTCACCAAAGCTCTGGATAATATGAAAACTGCCTAACCAGTTCTGCTAGGGCAAGTAAAATGGTCTGAGTGGTCACTCATTTGTGTCTGGAAGTAGCTAGCAAGCTACCCAACATTAGCTGAATTTACAATCTGACAACGTTCTGAATTTACGAGCACACTCTGGCACTCCAGATTAAATTTAAGAACACACCCAAAGTCGTAAAATGTCTAACTAGTCATTTGTTGTGCTAACTAGCTAGCAAGAGGATGCATAGCAACAGCATCACCTTCCAGTAGACCGGCAAAGAGCTAGTATGCTCAACTGAAAGGATACTGTTTCGTTTACAGTATACTAAAATTAACTAATAGTATATACTCATTAAGTATGTAGTATACAGTATGTTAGTATAGGTATTCTGACACAGCTATAGTGTTTCATCTTGGGGCTGTAGCTGTCTTGACATTATGGCAGCTGGTTATTGTCATGCAAAAGACTGCCGGTCTCATTGTATTTGAACGCATTGTGTGACTAGGATATTGATCATTTGAGAAAATAGCAAAAGGTTGCGCTCTGTTCCTCGCCTCAGTCTGCACAGCTGTTCACTCAAGTGATCATCTATTTACCAATCAGACTTTAGTTTAATCTCGTCTTTACTAATATGTATAGAATTAGCTTTGATTTAGAATGGCGTATTATCAAATTGGGAACAGTGGCAGTGGAAAAAATGTCATCGGTGTGCACTCAAATAGTGAATGGAGGCTGCATGCTTCCCTGACAGTTTTGTAGGTCATGGCAATGGTTATAGCAGAGCATGTGCTTAATATGAGCAGCTGAGAAATAAATATTCCACTCCATGCATCAACCACTGTTTGAGGAGCCTTTTCTTGCTGCGTGACAAAACCCAAAATATATTTGAGTTTGTTTAACATCACCCCTGGCCACCACATGACTTCACGTGCCCCCACAGCCCTGGAAAGAGTGGAACAAGTGACTCTATGCGCTACTATTTGGAATTACAGTGTACAATGCTTTCAACACGTGCTACATTTTTACAATAGCCAACTGTTTTACAACTTTAAACTTACACCCCTTTTCCCCTGTACCCGTTGCCCCGACAGACGGCCCATGTATGCCATGGGCTACCCAGTGCTTAATTTGGCAAACCAAGTGAAATCTGTTCAGTAACATGTTTTTGCAACAAAAACATATTTCACAACTTGCTGAAGAGTGATTAGTAATTATGTTATGGCACCCAGACCATCCGCTCAACAAAAAAAACTATAATAGTCCTGCCTTGGCTGAATTTAGTTGATGATCCCTGGCCGAATTTAGTTGATGATCCCTGGCCTACGGCTACACGTTCTCTCCCAGACTCATGGATAGATATACACACATAGGAGCGTAGCATAAGAGAATCAGTCCATCCAGGATGCATAATACAGCCCACACTCAAAGGCAATTACACAAATTTGTTTAATTTTGGAGTCTAGGCTAGACCAATGACATCTTAAATCAGTTTTGTTTAATGTTTTTCTGCCATGCGTAATATGCGGTAGGTTATCATTTTAGTTTAGGTTATTTCATTTTATTTCTGGCCTGGGCTCATAAGCATAAGCTCTTACATGCATATGAGTATTTTGAATTAAGGCCAGATCGTTCAAGACGTTCATAGATAACCAGTAGGATCAACTAATAATCAGTGGTTGTAGAGGGTGGAGCAGAACAGCACCTCAGGAGTAAATGTCAGTTGGCTTTTCATAGCCAGGCAGAGGTCGAGACAGAGTGATAGAGGGACAAAAACAGCAGGTCCAGGACAAGGTAGCACATCCAGTGAACAGGTCAGGGTTCCACAGCCAGAACTGCAGAAACTGAATCAGCAGCACCGCCAGGTGGACAGCCAGGAGTCATCAGGCATGGTCCTCGGAGTGAGCGAGAGAAGGTAGTTACGGGAGGATCAAATCGGAGAGATAGGTAGGAGAAAGTCCATGTAATGCTTTGTGGGTTAACAGTAAAACCTTGAAATCAGCCCTAGGCTTAACAGGAAGCAAACGGTCTTGTTCAAGTTTTAAATGGACACAACACCTGTGTCCAAATGTGTCAGCTAGAGATGACGTGCAGGAGCTTGTAGTTTTGCATGTCTACTTTGATGCTAATTAGCCTTTCCAAATCTAAGTATAAATAGAGCCAAATATATTGATAAGTCCACTTGTCCGAGAGAGATTTACATGGTTATCAAAATGTCACGCCCGGGTAATGCTACACGAAACAGCCCTTCAGTGTTTCTAAAATCCTCTAAGGGGAAAATTGTTGGTGGAACAAAAACTGGAACCATTTCCGTTTGACTGCTAGGTTTTATTATAGCTCCTGTGGGTCTCGATTGGACATAATTGGCAAAAGTGTCATGCAAGTAATCCATACCCAACTCATCCATACCCGTCGTAATGCACTCACTTCCAAATCTAGTTTTGGATTAGGGACTGATCAAAATTATCCTATTTACTCTTTATAGTCAATTTTGACACTGATTAATGTTTCTGACTCATATTGATCACACATAGGCATTTAAAAACAGAAGTTAGTTTGAGGCAGTTCCCATTTAAGACCTAACCAATCAGGGGAGGTCCTAACTAATCAGTTAACTTAATTGATCAAGTACAAGGGAGGAGCAAAATTCAGACACTTCCGGGAATAGAGTTTGGCATCCCTGCTCTGTGGTGACCTCTCAATAGAGACTGAACCGGTCTGATAGTCAGGCTTTTCCTCATAATTCTAGTTCAGTATCCAGTCTGGGTTTGTATTTATCTTTTTGGTCAAACAATAGTATGAAATAAAGGTATATTCTAGTTGATCAGAAGAGGTCTCTGTCTCAATTCAAAATGTACTTTAATCTTGGTCAATTAATACTGATTACCGCAGATCTGATTAAATCCTGGCCTTACGACAGGATGCATAAAGAACACCTGCAGTTCCACTGTAACCCCACTAGAGGACACATGTAATAAAGCACAACTAGCTGACCAGGGGGTAGAATTGCCTGAGACTGTAAAGCACTATATAGCTCCTAAAGTAACTCCCCAATATTCAAGACCATCAGTTCCAGAAGACTTGAGGTGAAAACAGTGAACTGTTTTTTTTAATTTATTTTTTACTGTGAACTGTTTCTTTAGATAATGTGGAAAATGTTTAACATATGAATACAAAGTGCATCCAGCCAGTGACATCGCCACCTGCTGACAACACTGAGCTCGTATTTCTAGTTCATTTCACTATATTTATAGTCCCTCTATTTAAAAACCTAATTTCTCTGCAGTTGGGTCTTTATATTTTTCCTGGCTGTGTCATTTTGTAGAATATATTTATTTGATTCTCACTCTGTTCTCCAAGGTGCGACGCACTTAGAAATTAGGGTTCTTCGGGAAGGGTTATGTTCTGTGTGGAACCGTAATGACTAAAAATGCTGAGCCCTTCAAATGGTTCTTCGCAGTTCAGAAAATGGCTTTTTCCTCTTTTAGTGATGTGGAGGCAAATTACAATATTTTGGGGTGTAGCTTGCTCACAGCTGTTGTGCAACCGTGAGTCATTCCAGTTTCTGTTGTGTTATGCTGTGAAAAGGCTGGCTGATGCCTAGCTGCTTTTAGCAAAGCATGTCATTTTATTTTACATACAATTGGGAGCAACGCTAGTGTATCGGGTTGCACAAAAACAGAACATTAAATACAATTCTATTTCAACTTACTTTGCCATTGGGCATGATGGTAGCCGATGCCCTTCACATTAAAAGGTTTTCACTGAAAGTCAAGAACAGTTCTTTCTCAAAATGTGAGATTTATTTGAATAAATACATAAAAACAGCCTAAAACAATTACATCTACCAGTGCTCCTGAGACCAGCTGTCTGGCCTCTGGAGCTTGTCTGGGTGTGTTTGTAGCTCTTGAGAAATGACACATCCTGTTTCCGCAGGTTTTGTTTCACAGCAGGGATGATTTCCGTAAGAGAGGTGATCTGGTCCTGAATGTTCTTTCTCTCTGACGATCATCTTACCCTTCTCCTTCTCTTTCTCCCTCCGTGCAGTCAGTCTGGCCTCCTCTTTCTCTCAGGAACTGGTGAAGTTTCTCAAGCTCCCCCCTGATCTGCCTCTCTGTCGCTCCCAGCTGCTTCCTGGAGGATTGCATGTCTCCTCTAAGTCTTCACATTTGGTCTACTTGTCCTGCAGTGACTAAAACAGATGTTAGTTTTTCCTTCAGGTCTTGCACTGCCTGCTGTAAGGGTATGAATGTGTGTCCATGGTCATCAGGAGATTCACATTTGTGACCCACAGCTCTCTGCTTCACCTTACATAACCACTTTGGTTCATCTGTATGTTTACTACAAATGATCTCTCTGTCATCCTTTGGATAACTATCATCCCTCCCTTCCCTGGACGCTCCTGCTTTCTATATCCCTGCATATTTGTCAGCCAGCTCCTTTAATGCAAAATGAATTGCAGCATCCTTAGAAGAATTCCTCTTACAGACTAGACAGTTCTTGTTTTTGGTCTGATCCCAGTATTTGTCCAGGCAGCTGGAACAGAAGCTGTGGTGGCAGTCCAGAGAAACAGGTTCTCTGAAAGTCTCTGAACAGATGACAGCACAGGTAAGTATACAGGAGAGCTTTCTCAGCCATTTTCTTGAACAGTGCTGCTGGTATCCTAGTGTCCTTTGATTAGCAAAAAAGACAATTGACACTAGAACAACCACTTCACTTCATATGCTTAAGCATACATTATCAGAGTACTCTAAATTGTAGTTTTAACGCTAAATTGTAATTATTTTGCCACTATGGCCTATTTATTGCCTTACCTCCCTAATCTTACTACATTTGCACACACTGTACATATATTCTTCTATTGTGTTATTGACTGTACATTTGTTTATCCCATGTGTAACTCTACGTTGTTGTTGTCCCACTGCTTTGCTTTACCTTGGCCAGGTCGCAGTTGTAAATGTCGAACTTGTTCTCAACTGGCCTACCTGGTAAAATAAAGGTGAAAGAAAATAAATATGACCAAAATAAAGTAAGAAAATAAGTATGTGTCCGTGGTCAGACGCCTCACAAGTCCTCAACTGGCAGCTTCATTAAATAGTTCCCGCAAAACACCAGTCTCAACGTCAACAGTGAAGAGGTGACTCCGGGATGCTGGCATTCTAGAAAGAGTGGCCATTTTGAGCCTGTAATCGAACCCAGAAATGCTGATGTTCCAGATACTCAAAAGGCAGTTGATAGCTTCTGTATGCTGGCTTTGACTCAGGTCTCACGGTAGAATTGGTTAAGGACCATGCTGAACACCACTTTCACAATTGTCAGCCAGTTAGAGGGGGTGTTGAAGTTCACACTGTTCTCTGCCGAATTATCTTCCATGCATCTAGACACCATCTGTGGTCACCTTCGCCATAACCTAGAGAGAGGACAGACCACAACAACAGTTTAGTTTAGGGCATTTTCTGATTCAAGAAATCCAGACTTCTAGGACAGATGTCTTAGAGAATAACAACACACTGTTGAAATAAAAAAAATCTTATTTTTTTTTACATTTCATCGGCTTATACTCCCCTATCATATTGGCGATCTCACTGCATAGTTACATGCCAGGGAGTCAGAGTGCTAATCCTTAGGAAGAAATCCCAACCATTCAGCAGACCCAATCTGGTGAGATTTGTTATTAAAGCAAGACAAAAACAAAGAAAACAACACAACAACGGCAATACACATTTCACTGGAGGTGGGGTAAACTTCAAATAATTTGAAGTAACTGTCAACCATTACCGACATCTCTTTTTTCCTTTTACAGGCAGGCATGTGAATAAAACAATTTGCATATTTACCAAAGGGCCCCAGGGGACCAGTAATTCCCCCTTTGGATACATAAACTAATCAGAATAAAAAAAGAAAATTCTCTCTTGATAATTCCATAAGTAAATAATTGTATCCCATAAGGTAATGGTCAAATAGACTAAAGACAGCTCTCTCTGTGTCCTTCTTGTGGTCCGAATTACACATAGGACTATTGATGAATTATAAACTTCTTCCTAATTTTTTGTTTTTGCGTAGCCAATAAAAACAATGTCTGCTGTCTTTCTAGTGAGGGTGATCAGACCTCACCAGGAAGTCAGAACAGAAGCCAGAGGTCAGTCAGCCCTATTAACCTTTTACGGGGGCAGCCCGACACCGGTACACTTATGACAACATCCAGCTTAAAGTGCAGGGCGCGAAATTCAAAATCTATTTTTTTTTTATATTTAACTTTCACACATTAACAAGTCCAAGACACCAGATGAAAGGTGCACATCTTGTGAATCAAGCCAACATGTCCAATTTTTAAAATGTTTTACAGGGAAGACAAAATATGTAAATCTATTAGCTAACCACGTTAGCAAAAGACACAACTTTTCTAACTCAATCAGTTTTTTACTCCATCAGGTGCTATCACAAATTCGACCAAATAAAGATATAAATAGCCACTAACCAAGAAACAAATTCATCAGATGACAGTCTGATAACATATTTATTGTATAGCATATGTTTTGTTCGAAAAATTTGCATATTTCATGTATAAACCATAGTTTACATTTCAGCTACAATCCGAAATTGCACCGAAAGCAGCCATAATATTTACAGACACCAACGTCAAATAGCTAATTACTCATCATAAAACATTTCTGAAAAATACATAGTCTGCAGCAATTGAAAGACAGGCATCTTGTGATTCCAAACAATATTTCCGATTTATTAAATGTTTTACAGCGCAAACAAAATGTATCGCTATATTAGCGTAGCTACAATAGACAGAAATAATTGGGCGCCCACGGCCAGTTCACATGCACGACAGATATATGAAATAACATCATAAAATGGGTCTTACTTTTGCTGATCTTTCATCAGAATGTTGAAGAACGTGTCCTCTGTCCAGATGAGTCGTTGTTTCGATTCAGAATGGCAAATGTCCCTCTTCAATTAGCATTGGCACTAGCCGAGTGGCATACATTTCTCCAACGTAAACACAGTCAGAGGACGGAACACGGCAAAACTCCCGAATAAAGTTTCAATAATCTGATTAAACTATATTGAAAAAACATACATTACGATGATATGGTCACATGTATCAAAAAAAATTCGAGCCGGAGACGTTAGCCGTTCGTTACCAAGGCAAAACAGAAGTCAATCCCACTTCCTTCAGAGTACCGGAAGTGGACGGTCACGTCAAAGAAATAGGTTTTTTTCCACCACAGACCAAGAGGAGCAAAAAAAAATATTCTCTGACATCCTCTTTACACCAATAGGAAGGCGTATAGAGTGTCAGCAGACTCCTAAGTGTTAAGACCATGTATAGGCATCAAGTTGAAAAGAGCATCGATTTCTGACATTTCACTTCCTGTTCAGGAAAAGTGCTGCAGAAGGACTTCTGTTTCACTCAGAGAAATAATTCCAACTCTTTTAGAAACTAGAAAGTGTTTTCTATCCAAAAAGAATAATAATATTCATATTGTACGAGCAAGATTTGAGTAGGAGGCCGTTTGAAATGGGCACGATTTCACTGGCTACTCAACACTTTGCCTTGCTGCCATAAGAAGTTTTAAGTGAGTGTTTGTTTTCCTGTACCCCAGACATTATTTCACTTCTTATGGCTGCAGGCGGCGTATTGAAAAACTGGAAAATATGTGCCCATTTTCAAACGGCCTCTTAAAGATATTTCAAACATTTTGTGTATCAGGTTTACATTGGGTTTTTCAGTACATTTCTTCTAAGAGAATTTACATGTGTGCAACCAAAACTTTGACAATAGAAACTTTTATTTGTGTACAGCATCATTTCTAACCTGTGAAGACCCCACTAAAACCAAATAAAAGAACACACACTTCTAAATAAAATAGAATATTAACCACTAACAAATATGAATTAATAGGTGGGTTGTGTGTGGGTGCTAATGTGTGTGTAGCAAAAATCGTAGGGTAAACACAAACAGAATGGCAAGGCCTTGCTTAATTTGGGAGTTTCCTTAACTGCTGATATCCAGGCACTTTTAACTGCTCTCCTAAGCCACCTGCCTCAGGAGGCCTTTCAAAGGGAGAGATACAGAATAATTGATAAACATAAAAAAAAAACTTGGTAGCAGACATTCCATCAGCCCTGGAAGAAGGAAAATAAACATGTACTTAATTTTCACAATGCTACATTTGAATCAGTCCTAAAAATTCTTAATCATTAATCGAGTTTACTGCATCTTGGGCAGGAAGTCTCAATAAACCCGTGCGTATACAGAATTATACTTCAGACACACTTATACCTCAGACACATCAGACGATAGAGTGTCCCATGAAGCTGAATTGGGCACCTTTTATGGTAAACAACTTTCTTTAATCGTAATCTTTTTGACCTGTTGCATTGACATGTAAATCTGTACAAACGGTCCCTAATTTCCCCACTGTGTTGGTCACAGCCTGTTTGAGTTCAGTGTGTACTGGCGGCTATCTATTGTTCCACAGGAAGGTTATCTCTAACCCAAACAACAGATGACTTAACCACGAGAGCAGTGGACCAGGCCTTGAAGAGTGAGCAGCATCTAATTTAATATCAGTGCCAATGCTCAATCCATCTGTCTTACTCCTTCAAATTACTAATATATTGCCTTATTGGATTGCTATCTGAAAGCCAATTACCATTAATTTTGTTACTTTCAATAGTGTCCATAATCTGTTTACTTCAACTAAAACCATTCGCCTCTTTCCAGTAGAAAAAAAAGAATCCTCAATCACTACTCCTAATACACACGGATCACACTCAAACAATGTTCTGCTTTTCCCCCATTGCAAAGTTTAAAACAAAACAAACATGATAACTTTCTCCATATTGGGAGGCATTGTTTTCATTTTAGTATACCTTCAAAAAGTTACTCTATATTTTTATTACCCGTCTCTGTCGGATATTCACTTTCTGCTTCAATATTTGTTAAATGTCTATTATTTCAAGATTCATATGTAATGCTTTGGAGGGATCAATATGTATTAACTGGGTTGGCACTGTATCAGTCCCCAGTAGATGTCATGCTCCGTCCATAATAAGTCTCTACTTAACACTTTAAATGGTTGAGTAGGTGAATACAGAAAATCATTGGTTCTATTTAATTCTTGGAGCACGGATCCCTTTAGCGGGATAATTGTCATCAACAACCGCTGAATTGCAGAGCGCCAAATTTAAAAAAAAAATGGCAAAAAATATTTATATTCATGAAATCACAAGTGCAATATAGCAAAACACAGCTTAGCTTGTTGCTAATCCACCTGTAGTGTCAGATTTTGAAAATATGCTTTACAGCGAAAGCAATCCAAACGTTTGTGTGAGTTTATCGATCACTAGACAAAATATTACGAACAGCTAGCATCAATGTAGATTGGTCACGAAAGTCAGAAAAGCAATCAAATTAATTAACCTAAGATGATCTTCGGATGTTTGCACTCACGAGACTCCCAGTTTCACAATAAATGTTCCTTTTGTTCGATAAAGAGGATTTTATATCCAAAAACCTCCATTTGGTTTGCGCGCTATGTTCAGTAATCCACAGGCTCGTGCCGGTCATGAAGGGCAGACAAAAATTCCAAATAGTATCCGTAAAGTTCGTAGAAACATGTCAAATGTTTTTATAATCAATCCTCAGGTTGTTTTTAACATAAATAATCGGTAATATTTCAACCGGAGGGTAAAGTATTCAATACAAGACAGAAATAAAATGTCGAGCTACCACTTTCGTGCGCAAGAACTAATCAAGGACACTGACGCGATTTGATAAATCTCGCTAATTTTTCAGAATATAAGCTTGAAACTATGTCTAAAGACTGTTCACCACCTGTGGGAAGCCATTGGAAAAGGAATCTGGTTGATATCCCTTTAAATGGAGGATAGGCAGGCAAATGAACAGGGATTTTTCAAAATAAGAGGCACTTCCGGGTTAGATTTCCTCAGGTTTTCGCCTGCAAAATCAGTTCTGTTATACTCACAGACAATATTTTGACAATTTTGGAAACTTTAGAGTGTTTTCTATCCTAATCTGTCAATTATATGCATATTCTAGCATCTGGGCCTGAGAAATAGGCCATTTACATTGGGAACGTTATTTTTCCAAACATAAAAATTCGGCCTTCTAGCGTCAAGAAGTTAAAACTTCTTATGGCTGCAAGGGAAAGTGTTGAGTAGCCAGTGAAATCGTGCCCATTTCAAACGGCCTCCTACTCAATTCTTGCTCGTACAATATGGATATTATTATTAATATTGGATAGAAAACACTCTCTAGTTTCTAAAACCGTTGGAATTATTTCTCTGAGTGAAACAGAATTCATTTGGCAGCACTTTCCCTGACCAGGAAGTGAAATGTCAGAAATATGTGTTCTGTTCAACTTGATGCCTATATATGGTCATGACACTTAGGAGGCTACTTACACTCCATACGCCTTCCTCTTGGTCTCAAGAGGATGTGAGAGAAGAAATTTTGTGTTCATCTTGGTCAGGGGTGGAATAAAAGCTATTTCTTTGACGTGACCGTCCACTTCCGGTACTCTGAAACGCGCGACAAGAAAGTTCCATTGCCTTCTGTTTTGCTGCCGTAATAGATGAAAACTATCCCCGGCTCTGAATTTTTTTGATACATGTGAACATATCATCGTAATGTATGTTTTTTCAATATAGTTTAATCAGATTATTGAAATTTTTCTGGAGTTTTGCCGTGTTCCGTCCTCTGACTGTGTTTACGTCGGAGAGATTTGTGCCACTCGGTTAGTGCCAATGCTAAGTGAAGAGGGAAATTTGCCATTCTGAATCCAAACAACGACTCATCTGGACAGAGGACACCTTGTTCAACATTCTGATGAAAGATCAGCAAAAGTAAGAGCCAATTTATGATGTTATTTCATATATCTGTCGTGCATGTTGACTGGTCGTGGGCGCCCAAGTTTTTCTGGTTTTGCTGTTAGGCTAATATCACGCTACATTTTGTTTGCGCTGTAAAACATTTAATAAATCTGAAATATTGTCTAGAATCACAAGATGCCTCTCTTTCAATTGCTGTACACTATGTATTTTTCAGAAATGTTTTATGATGAGTAATTATGTATTTGACGTTGGTGTCTGTAAATATTATGGCTGCTTTCGGTGCAATTTCTGATTGTAGCTGAAATGTAAACTATGAATTATACCTGAAATATGCAAATTTTTTGAAAAAAACATATGCTATACAATAAATATTTTATCAGATTGTCATCTGATGAGGTTGTTTCTTGGTTAGTGGCTATTTTTATCTTTATTTGGCCGAATTTGTGATAGCTACTGATGGAGTAAAAAACTGATTGAGTAAGAAAAGTGGTGTCTTTTGCTAACGTGCTTTACATATTGTGTCTTCCCTGTAAAACATTTTAAAAATCGGACATGTTGGCTTGATTCACAAGATGTGCACCTTTCATCTGGTGTCTTGGACTTGTTAATGTGTGAAAGTTAAATATTTAAAAAAAATATCTTTTGAATTTCGTGCCCTGCACTTTGAGCTGGATGTTGTCGTACGTGTACCGGTGTCGGGCTGCACCCCTAACAGGTTAACAGGGTATGGGCTTATTTAGAAATGTCTTACCAGGGTGGAGGAAATCACATACGCATGTGTAGTTTTATTGGTTAGTGGTAAATCAAGTCCCGTTCAATGTTTTAACCTCATCTTCGTCAAATGATCCATAAAGGGACCACTCTGAACAGAATACCTTTTACACCACTTACGAACATCTGCATGTGGGTGTGCAAGTTGTATATTATTTATTTTTCTATTCTTACTTCATCAGATCATCATCGTAATAACCCATTATACAAATATTCTGTTACTTTATCTCTAGTAACCAATTATGCATTTGTATACATTTATAAATGTATACATCTTTAGGTTTTACCTCCACACTACAGTAACAATCACAGCGCAGCAGCCCGAGAGGTACAAATATCTTTCAATGGCTTCTCCTGTTAGTCCTATAGATCTAAAAACTCAGCTCACACAGAACTGGTTGGGGTATCCATTTTTGTGAAAAACCGTGGCTCAAGACTGGAAAAGGACCAGAAAAGTGACCACACGTGTCCGGAGAGACAAGTAAAGACTGTTCCCGCCTGCTGCTGTGATTGAAATGGCTGATTCATTACTGGTGGAGCAGCTAAAGACCGCAAGGACATCAGCGAAGCGTCAGTTTTCCCGTCTGGCCAATAATGTGCTACGAATGCATACAATGATGTCAGAAGAGGAGCTCAGAGACAATTTTAGGAAGCTCACTGCAGAAGCTGGCAAAGTCCTGGAAGCCAACGATGATGTAGAGCGAGCAGCAGAAGTCTGACTTGGTCAAAACAGCCAATGAGTGTGAGAAAAAACTGCAAGAGCTAAAGGACCTCATACAAAAGACATTGTGGGCCAATTTCGGGGAATATAAACTGACACAAGCAATTACAACAGCAGAGTCGCAAGCAGAAAACGTGGGAGCTGTGGACCCAAGTAAAAACCCAGATGCATATCTTTTCATGATCGGACAACTAGAGAAACTTGTGAAGGCTGCGAAGGAGGTGCATAAACATTGGAAGTGCTGGGCCCCCCCAGCAGAGCAACAACATTTCCAGAGTCGTATCAAAGGCCTTGAAACTATCCTGCCAAATCTCACAATAAGACAAGCAGACTTTACAGGGGCACACGTTGGAGGAGAAACCAGCAGATTGAGTACTACTTCAAACAGTTCTGTGGCCACACCAGCAATTAAATTAAAGCCTGCTTCCCTCCCAAAGTTTTGTGGCATCCGCCGAGAGTTTCACCGGTGGAAAAAAGACTGGGAAGCGCTCCAGATGCAGGGAGAACCTACTGGATCCAGAGAGGTTAAAAAGTTCCAACTTCTCGACAGTGTGGATGAGAAGACCATACGAGACCTTCACCTTACAACTTACACAACCGCTGAGGAGGTTTTCCGGGTCTTGGAGAACCGCTTTGGAAATAAGACAACTATAGCCCTTGAGATAGTAGAAGAGCTCCAAAGACTCCAAGCAGTTAAAGGTAACCAGCCCAGGAGGTTTGTTGAGCTCATCCAATCAGTAGAAAAAGCCCTGGTCGATCTGAACGAGCTTGGCAAGACCGGTGCTATAAAGAACCCTCTTGTAACAAGGACAATAGAGAGTAAACTTCCTAATGGCCTGAAGAAGGAATGGCTTCTTCATGTAGCTGGCAAAGGTGATGAAGCGGAAGAAGACAAGCGATTTGACTACCTCCACAAGTTTCTTCAAGGTCAAGAAGCCATCTATGAGAAGCTGGACCAACTGAGAGAGGAGGAACCAAAACCGAAATCTGAACCTCGGCAAGCTCGAACCAGAACCTCCACCCAACTAAGCGAGCAGGCTCAAGGATGTGTGGTCTGCGGAGACTGCAAGCATAAGAAAAGGCTATATTTCTGCCAAAAGTTTCGCACGCTTAAGCTGTCAGAGAAAAGAGATGCTGTCAGGAAGCTGGGAGCCTGCAAAAGATGCCTGGAGATTCACAAGGAAGGTGACTATTGTAAATCAGAGTTTCTGTGCAGGAGGCCAGACTGCATAGAACAGCGTGCTGCAGAACACCACTATTACCTCTGCCCTAGAGCTGGTACATCCAAAGGGAATGTCGTCCAGAGGTCCAATAACAGCAAAGTGGGAGGTGACACAAGAGAGCGTTATACCCAAGCCCAAGAAGAGTTCATTAAAAGTCTCTCACCTGAACTTGCAGAGAAGTGTTGCGATGCCTTTTGCAACACTATAGCCAGAACCTCTCTGGTGTCCAACCAACCTAGTCTTCTAGCAGAGAATGGAATAGTGGAGTGGCCAGTCATCATGATGCTCTTAGAGGTCACGGCCAATGCAGGACAAAAAGTTGGGACTTTGATCGACCTGGCATCGGATACAAACTATATAACTCATGATGCAGCTGAGAGTTTGAACCTTAGAAGTGAAGCCATAACCCTTGTTGTCCATGGTGTGGGAGGAATGAAAGTTCAAGTCACCACAAAACGGTACCTCCTAAAGATCCGGGTCCGCACAGAGCAAGGCAATGTCAGATCCCACCAACTCCTCTGCTATGGTTTGGACAGCATTGCAGAGATTCACAAACATGTGACAGCCAAAAGACTCCAAAAATTCTTTCCAGATGTCCCCCAAAATGAACTTGTTAGACCAAGACAGATACAGCTTTTGATAAGCCATAAGGAAGGGCGACTAGTCCCACAGAAAATACGCACCGTTGGGGACCTTGTACTATGGGATGGGCCATTGGGAAAGACAATTGCAGGGACACACCCTGGTCTGTTTGAAGAGGCTACAGTTACAGCACACCAGTCCAGAGCGCACTTCGCCAGATCCATGAGAACAGCAGCATTGATGTATGAGGAACATATCTGCGCCAAACCTACCATCAGGTCTTCTTGTTCTGCTATTTCCACTCGGGATTTTATTGATTGGTGGAGATGGGATAGCATTGGCGCCCCCTGCACCCCAAAATGTGGAGGATGTCGCTGCGGCAGTTGTCAACTTGGTGGCAAAGAAATGACTCTGGCTGAAGAAAGGGAGCTGGAAGTTGTTAAGGGTGGCCTGACTTATGTTGGTGCTGATGACCACAGTGATAGTCCACACTGGCATGCAAGGTATCCATGGCTCATTGACCCATCTACATTGCCAAACAACATAAAAGCAGTAGAGGCAACCTTTCTCAGAACGGAGAGACAGCTCGCCAAAGAACCGCAGTGGAAAAAAGCCTATGGTGCTCAAGTCCACGAAATGGTTGACCGCCGGGCTGCAAGAAAGCTGACCAAAGAAGATCTAACCAACTGGAATTTACCTGTCTGGTATATTAGTCATCTTATCGCACCCAACCCCCACTCTGTTACAACTCCGGTAAGACTTGTCTGGAACAGCAGTCAGAAGTACAAAGGCCAAAGTCTCAATGACCTTCTGATGAAAGGCCCTGACGTTCTCAATCCGATTCGAGCTGTCCTCCTCAAATTCCGCCAAGGCTCCTACGCCGCTCTAGGAGACGTCAGAAAAATGTACAATTCTGTGTGGCTCGAGGAGAGGGAAGTCCATCTACACCGGTTCTTGTGGCGGGATTCAGAGGGCGATGAGGTGGAACAATACGCCATAACCAGAGTGAATATTGGGGACAAGCCAGCAGGGTGCATAGCACAACTGGCCATGAGGGAGACGGCTAACCTGCCTCAATTCAGCCACCTCACAGATGAATGCCAAGTATTACATGAGCACAGCTACGTCGATGACATCTTGACATCCCACAACTGCCGTGAAAAACTCGAAGTCATCACAAAGAATGTGGAGCTGATTCTAAAAGCAGGAGGGTTTGCACTGAAGCCTTGGGTCTTCTCAGGCCAAAATAAAGGAGAAAGCGAAAAGGCATCACCAAATATTGTTGTCCTGCCAAATCAGCTTAAGGAGGAAGACAACAAGGCGCTCGGTCTCGGCTACATTGTGGATGAAGACATGTTGCATGTCATGGTGAGGGTCAACTTCTCCAGGCGGAAGAAAAAGATGAGACTTGGGCAAGACTTACTACTAGAAGAAGTACGAGCACAGACACCAGACCCGCTGACAAGACGTGAACTGCTGAGTCAAGTTGCTGGTTTGTACGACCCAGTTGGCCTGACAACGCCATCAAAGCAAAGAGGGGCTATCTTGGTCCGAAGGGCATTCCAAAGTACAGATCAAATCAAAGTACAGCATGGTCAAGGACACATGGGACCTTCCCCTGTCGGATGAGCTCCGCAAAGATGCAATTGGAATTTTTGAGGAGTACGTCCAGCTAAGCAAAGTAATGTTCCCAAGAGCTCTTACTCCACCAAAGGCAACAACTGAACCAGTCGCTGTCACTTTTTCAGATGGCAGTGAAAGCTCCTATGGTGCTGTCTTCTACCTGCGGTGGAACTGCAACAAACAATTAACAATTCGACTAGTGGAGTCAAAAGCAAAGCTGACACCACTAGACCAGAAGGGGGATGCAGTCAAAGCAGAACTTTGCGGTGCAGTCTTTGCAAGCGCCTGAAAAAGTACTTTGAACAGCATCCCCAGATCCAGATAAAAAGGTGGTACCATTTGTTAGACAGTCAGACTGTTCTTGGAGCTATCCAGCGAGAAAGCTATGGATTTCAGACTTTCTTCGCTAATAGAATTGGAGAGATCCAAGAGAGCACACGGCTACAGGACTGGTGGTGGATCCCTGGACCACTCAACATAGCCGACATTATCACTCGAGGAGCTGGGCCAAAGGAACTTGATGCCCATTCAGAGTGGCAGCAAGGGCCAGAGTTTCTATATCTTCCAGAGAGCGAGTGGCCAATTATGTCGTCAAAAGATGTGTCTGTGACAGCTCGAGAGAGCATTAACAATATGCAAAAGAAGTCATTTGTGGCAGCACTCACCAGAGCCCAAGCGAGAAGAAGTCTTCCAAGTCTGGTGGGACGATTTCCTGCTGGTGCAGCTGTCCTAAACTTGGTGGATGAGAGGCGCTTTAGTAGCCTAAAGTGTCTAGTCAAGACTGTTGCTTTGATCTGGAGAGCCGCCAAAAAGTTTAGATCTGCAACAAAATCCATTGAGACCCCAAAGTGGGAGGCGATTCCCACAAAAGGAGTTATCACCGCCACAGAACGTCAAGAGGCAATAAGAGACATCTATCTTGCTGCTCAAGAGGGGGTGACGTTCCCAACTACCACTACGGACCGCTTGGTTGTGTACAGAGAGCCAAAATCTGGGTTACTAGTCTGCAGTGGGAGAATCCATGGCTTCAGGGAGGATGGCGCTGCAGTTCCCCTTCTGCCTTTCAATGCATGGGTCTCTACTTTATTGGCACGGGAGGCGCACGATGAGGGTCATGACGGTATGGCTGCAACCCTGCTGAAAATGAGGAGGAAAGCCTGGGTCATCCAAGGAAGAAAAATTTCCCAAAAAGTAGTGGATAACTGCCATTTCTGCAAAAAGTCAAGAGCAAGAAGGTGCGAACAGGTAATGGCTGACTTACCTGCTGAAAGAGCCACACCTGCAGCTCCGTTCGAGTTCACTACAGTCGACCTCTTCGGACCGTACCTTGTCAAAGATGACATCAAGAAACGGGTCTCAATGAAAGTGTGGGGTGTCGTCTTCAGCTGTATGGCCAGCAGGGCAATTCATGCAGACCTGGTCAACACAATGTCGACAGAGAGCTTCTTGATGGTTTACCAACACTTTACTGCAATTAGAGGGCACCCAAGAAAGATCTGGTCCGACCCGGGGACAAACTTCATCGGCGCCAAACCTGTCCTAAGAGAGCTGTACCAGTTCCTGGATGCTCAGAATAGAACTTCAATAGAAGAGATGTCGGCTCAAAAAGGTACCAAATGGGAGTGGACAATTCACCCAGCTGACTCACCTCACCGCAATGGGGCTGCTGAAGCCGCTGTTCGCATTCTCAAGAAGGCACTGCAGAGCCTGGGCAACAACACTGGCCTTAGCTACAGTGAGCTTCAGACAACACTACAACTTGCTGCAAACCTTGCCAACGAATGCCCAATAGATGCCAGGGTGCAGAGTCAAGAAGAAAGCGTGCAGTATGTGTCACCCAACACACTTCTCCTGGGCCGGGCCTCTCCAAGCGGTGAGATCAGAACATTTGACTTTGCGAACTACCCTTACAAGAGACTCCGAGAGATGCAGAACCAGGTCAACAAATTCTGGAGGTCTTGGAGCCAGCTTGCCGGCCCAAACTTATTTCTGAGAAGTAAATGGCACACTTCATATCGCAACGTTGCTGTCGGAGATATTGTCTGGTTGTGTGACCAAAATGCAATGAGGGGCCAATTCAAACTAGGACGGGTGATGAGCGTTAATCCAGATGCTAAGGGCATTGTTCGAGACGTGAACGTCAAAGTGGTCCAAAGCTCCTGCCTTCCTGTCACAAAACCCGCACTAAACCGACCATCGGCCAAAGTCCTGAAAGAAGCTACGCAAACAACAGTCCTGCACAGAGATGTTCGACGCTTGGTTGTCTTGCTACCAGTTGAGGATCAAACTCGGAGCTGACCGGCAGTATGTAGGTGCTGATTTACAATCTTTCCATCGGTTCCCGTGGGAAGATTGAGTGGGAGGTGTGCTGTCAAACTGCCTGGGAGCTCCTCAGTGGTGAAACTCCTCCTCCTTCAATCAGTGGTGAACCAGGTGGAACAAATCTTCCAGGCAATCTGGGCGTGCCAGCACCTGGCTCTGCTGTTGTCTTTAGAACGCAGTGAAAGGAGCATTTATAAAACCACAAGACCAAGGAAACTTCATCTATGTGATCAAGGTGACTGTGCAAGTCCAAGCCCTCCACAAAACTGTGAAAGACAGCCGGTAAGCGCCATATTGGCCATGTTTTGTTAGACTGACTTAAGCAGTGCACTGCTAATGATACTCTGGAAAACACAGACTTAACTTTTAACTTTGATAGGACTTTTGCAGTGGTATTTATAACTTCAAATGTTGTTTGTGGGGTATAAAGTAAGAAGAGCCAAATTCATTGTTGATAGAACTTGTTTGAAATGGTTAAAAGTAATTTAAACTTTGTAGAAATCTTAGTAAACCAAGTTCTTAATTCAGTAACAAATGTATAGTCTGGAAAATCTTTGGCTAAAAGATGTAGGATTTGTCTGCTTAACTGCTGATTAGAAAATAAGTGTGTTTTTTTTGCTACTAGAGGTATTTTGAATGTGTTTGGCTAAAATGCAAATTTGGATAAAAGTGTACTGATTCTGCTCATTTGATTAAAAATGGTGGGTTTCTATTTTGGGAAACATTTGCTTAACAGTGGAAACCTTGTATTTGATAATGGCAGAAATGTGTTTGAGGTGAATGTGGATAATTTTGTGTATTTAATTAGGCTGTCAACTCAAATAATCACTTGTATTTGTCATCTCTTTTTTGAGGTTTTTCACCTGTTTACTGCCAACCAAAGAATGGTAAATAAAAGACAAACAACTGATTCTATGGCTGTTTATTGAGTGAAATCCAGTTAAAATCTTCACGTGGAGGGATTGTCCTTTTCAAGTGGGGAATTGCACAAGAAAGAGGTCAAAACTTGACATCATCGTAATAACCCATTATACAAATATTCTGTTACTTTATCTCTAGTAACCAATTATGCATTTGTATACATTTATAAATGTATACATCTTTAGGTTTTACCTCCACACTACAGTAACAATCACAGCGCAGCAGCCCGAGAGGTACAAATATCTTTCAATGGCTTCTCCTGTTAGTCCTATAGATCTAAAAACTCAGCTCACACAGAACTGGTTGGGGTATCCATTTTTTAAACCCCTCAGTAATCTTCTTTCACACTGGAGCTCGTCCCCTGATAGCTCTCATTCACTCTGTACAGTCAGCTTAATATCCACATTTCAATCTCTTAACATTCAAATTTCAATCAATCATTTTATTATCCAAATTCCAATGAGCGTATTACCCAAATGTCAATCAATCAGCTTAATTTCCAAATTTCAATCATCTTAACACGCCCTTTCCACACTCACACAACCATACACAACTTTCACATCCACATTCAATTAGTACTATTCCCAAACACACTCGGTAATCTCCCTTATTAGCACATGTGCATCTTCAACAATTCTCTGTCATTACTTCCTATGCACCATATGTATCTTCACTATACATATAAAATAGCACAGTGTGCACCTTATGCTATTCTCTACCAGTGGCTGCAGACCATGTAGACATTTCTCTTATAAATACCTACAGACAGCTGTCAGCGGGGCATGGTACCATTACTTGCCCTCGCTCTAGTCTTCTCTCTAAGACTAACTCTAGCCTTCTTCCACGTCATATGTATTTCAACGGTTCCTCTATAGTCTCTACAGTCGCCATAGTCTTTACAGTATCCATGATCCCTGAACATTTGTAGTCCCAAAGCATCCATAGTCCCAATAGCATCCATGGTCCCTATAGTTATGGCAATCTATTTTCCCTACAGCATCTATAGTCCCTCAGCATCATAGAATCAATAGTTTATATAGTCATAAACGCTATGGTTTCTATAGGCTCTTTAGTCTTGCCACTTCCCGTACATGTACATAACTCCCCGTATTCAAAAACACCTTGTGTTATTATGTAGGCTAGCAGAACCCTCCTTCTACATCTTTATGTTCAATTTTATTGGTTTTATGTATTTTTTTTTAATACAGATTTATTTAAATTGACTTACTGAAATCAGTTGCCGTCCCTCAATTGTTTGCAGATGATGTGTCTCCTCCTGGGCAGCTCACAGTAAGGGTCTGGTCTGGGCGGGTCCTCTTTTAGTCAGATGGGATTTCCCCTCACGCTTCATAAAATGCTCCACCGGTTTTCCTCGCAGACCCCCACTGGAAAGCTCTGCAGGCTGAATCAATCATGCTGTTCGTGATGCCAAATTGTTTTGGAAATTCTTACACAGGGACACTCGAAGTCAATGTTAAATGAATCATTGTTTATTTGTCAGTGCGCTGGAGAGGTTCCAACCAACTCAATTTACCATGGTACGCATGCCAATCAGGAGCTCTTCCTGGGAAGTCTCAGCAGTTGTCTTATATACGGGTATAAACAGACAGTTTATATTTGCATGATTTAGCATAATTAATTCATCATTACCATTTTGTTTCATTCATGTGACCTACCAATACTGGTTCATAACATGTGATAGACCAACACCTCACGAGGCTTCTTCTCTAAGCTGAGACCTTGAAACTGAGATATATTTTGTTCTCAAAACAAAGTTCTGGGTGTACTGTCAAATTGCAGCTACTGATAGTGAGGATTCGTTCAGTCAGTCACTTGCATGAACACAGGTAACGGTTATTAGAAAAGCACATGAATAGAATACAGAAATGTGTTATTAGAAAAGAACAAACATTAAAAATGTCCAGCACAGGGCCACTAGGTCATTTGACTGCAGGAAAGGGCTAGTGTGTTAATCAAATTTTTCATCTTCGAACTTTCTGTAAAACTTTCTTTTCTATGTCAAACAATTTTGTTATATTTCAGTGTTTTGTGATGTGTATATAAAGTGCAATATTGAAATGCAAACTAAAAATGGAATACATTTCAACTCTATATCTGACATGGTACAGGTGTCTTCTTTTTTAAGCCAATAATCATGTGTGTGAGGTGTATACTTTTGTTTCAAAGTAGATTTGTTTAAGATTACCAAGAAACACTATGTGACCCTGATTTAGCCCACTGCACTATAAGGTTAAACGGGAACATTTTCTCCAAATTCATATTGTTCTCGGTGTACAATGACTTTGTAGAAGAAAGATGGGCACTTCCCACTGCTCAATTACCTTCCTGTACCTGCAAGTTCAGCTTTCGCAGCCTCCTTATCTCCAAGTCCTTTTATTTGAATTGCGCCTGCATCTCCTCAATGTTCTTCTGCAACACTTTATCATTCTACTTTCATACTAGGAGGGTTTTTGCTTTCTTGCATAGCAACAGATGTGATACAGAAACAGTATAGTTGAAAACAAGCATCTCTTGGCATCCCGGGTGGCACAGTGGTCTAGGGTACTGCATCGCAGTGCTAGCTGCGCCACCAGAGTCTCTGGGTTCGCGCCCAGGCTCTGTCGCAGCCAGCCGCGACCGGGAGGTCCGTGGGGCGACGCACAATTGGGCAAGCGTCGTCCGGGTTAGGGAGGGTTTGGCCGGTAGGGATATCCTTGTCTCATCGCGCTCCAGCGACTCCTGTGGCGGGCCGGGCGCAGTGCACGCTAACCAAGTGGGCCAGGTGCACGGTGTTTCCTCCGACACATTGGTGCGGCTGGCTTCCGGGTTGGAGGCGCGCTGTGTTAAAGAAGCAGTGCGGCTTGGTTGGGTTGTGCTTCGGAGGACGCATGGCTTTCGACCTTCGTCTCTCCCGAGCCCGTACGGGAGTTGTAGCTATGAGACAAGATAGTAATTACTAGCGATTGGATACCACGAAAATTGGGGAGAAAAGGGGAGAAAAATAAATAAAATTAAGAAAAAAAGAAAAAAGAAAAAGAAAACAAGCATCTCTTAAATACATTTTTCTCAGTCAGACAATCCAAGATAAAGGCTAATAAACATTTTCAGAAGCAATAGAAATGATGACTGCAAAAAAAGAGAGAAGGGTTTTGAGTAATCAACTACAATAAAGAGTAATGAAAGCCATGCCTCTTAACTAACTCAGTGCCAGCGTCTACCTTTGTTGACAGAAATGTAAAAGTTCTAGAATGCACACAATTTCAAATGGGAGCCTTATAAAAACAACTTGTATGTGTCTATCATATTGGGGGAGACTTAGAATGTGGGCATTCACATTGCCTTGGCACAGGAGTTAGAGTTAATCTGACTCTAGCTACGTGCACTGAACAAAAATATAAATGCAACATGTAAAGTGTTGAAACCCATGTTTCATGAGCTAAAATAAAAGATCCCAGAAATGTTGCATACACACAAAAATCCTATTTCTCAAAAATGTTATGCACAAATTTGTTTACATCCCTGTTAGTGAGCATTTCTCTTTTACCAAGATAATTCATTCTTCTGACAAGTGTGGCATATCAAGAAGCTGATTAAACAGCATGGTTATTACACAGCTGCACCTTGTGTTGGGGACAAAAGTCTACTTTAAAGAATGTACAGTTTTGTCACACAACACAATGCCACAGATGTCTCATGTTGAGGGAGTGTGTAATTGGATGTTAATTTCTCTACCATAAGCCGCCTCCAACGTCCTTTTAGAGAATTTGGCAGTACGTCCACCAGCCTCACAACTGCAGACAATGTGTATGGCATCGTGTGGATGAGAGGTTTGATGATGTCAACCTTGTGAACAGAGTGCCCCAATGTGGCGGTGGGGTTATGGTAATAGCTGGCATAAGCTACGGACAATTGCATTTTATTGATGGCAATTTGAATGCACAGAGATACCGTGATGAGATCCTGAGGTCCATTGTTGTGCCATTCATCTGCTGCCATCACCTCATGTTTCAGCATGATAATGCACGGCCCCATGTCGCAAGGATCTGTACACAATTCCTGGAAGCTGAAAATGTCCCAGTTCTTCCATGGCCTGCATAATCACCAGACATGTCACCCATTGAGCAAGTTTTGGATGCTCTGGATTGACATGTACGACAGCATGTTCCAGTTCCTTCCAATATCCAGGAACTTTGCACAGCCATTGAAGAGGAGTGGGACAACATTCCACAGGCCACAATCAGTAGCTCTATGCGAAGGAGATGTGTCATGCTGCATGAGGCAAATCATGGTCACACCAGATACTGACTGGTTTCCTGGTCCACACCCCTACCTTTTTTAAGGTAGCTGTGACCAACATATGCCTGTATATATTTTCAGTTGTGAAATCCATAGATTACGGCCTAATTCATTTATTTAAATTGACTGATTTCCTTATATGAACTAACTCAGTAAAATCTTTGAAATTGTTGCCTGTTGCATTTATATTTTTGTTCAATATAGTTAGTTAGTTGAACCTCAACCTAGCTTATTATTATGAACACATTCTTCATCACTAACTAGGTTTCTATGATCATGCTTTTTTATATGTTCTATTTATACCTGTAAATCAACCAATGAAATCAAGCCACGCCCAGCTATGATTACGGACACCTGTGTGTCCATTCAAACAATTTAAATTAGTCACCCGAAGTATTGTCATTATATCCTGATGAAGACAGCTTGCCTGTCGACACGTTGGTTATGAAATTATTGCGTCTGAGCTCCTAGAGTGTGAGGATCTCCTTTTCTTTTTCAAGTGTTCTGCTCCGCTAGCCAGCACCTCGCCTAAACAGGTGTGCGTTTCTTTCACATCCAGATTTTCCGTCCAATTGGTGACATATTTTCAAGAGAATATTCTAAAATCAGCATGAATAAATTATGCGCATTTTCCCATCAGTGGGTGTGTTTCCACCAAAAGGAGTTGTGGATAAAAACCAGTGCATGTGATGTAGTGCACACAAACAGGGCAGGATTAAGAAACCACAGGCCCTGGGGACTTTTGTTTTATCTCGCTCAAATGTTGTGCACAAGTTTGTGAGCATTTCTCCTTTGCCAAGATAATCCATCCACCTAACAGGTGTGGCATATCAAGAAGCTGATTAAAAGGCATGATCATTTAGGGTACTAGGGGGTAACTAGCCCCCTGGGGTAACTGTACCCCCACCCCCATAATTCACATTAAGACCACAAGATGTCACAATTATTTCCCCAATACTTTCCCTGGCTGCCACTGCTCTTGCTCAACAACAAAAAATGCTCTGTGTCATCACAACTTGGAGATATTTTCACAAAAAGATTTTGTTGTAAGTTGATCTTGAAATTTGGAAAAAGTTGTAGATATATCGCAATGAAGTTAGATCTATGACTGCTTTTTATATATATATGCACAAGTAGGAAAGCCTTAAGATAAATAATCCACTTGTTTAGTGCAAAAAAATGTAGATACTTTTTGAGTAAAGTAGTAATATGTTGGATGAGTGTGTTGGGGGAAACTAACCCCCCCCCATTAAGGGGTAACTGACCCCTGTTACCTTATAGTACTTCATACTTTATAGCCTTTTGCTATTGCTATTAAATGTTATATTCTAATGTTATTTAATGTTATATTCCATTCCAGTATTATATTCCAATATTTTTATTTATTTATTAAAACTATTGAAAAGTCCTGAATGTAATTTTAATGGTTACATGTGTTACAAATAATGAAAATAAGACTTTAAATATTACTCACTAAAGAATTTCAAAATAAAATGATACAATTGATTTTAAAACATGCCATAATCTTCTACCGGGGTAAATGGCACATCCAGATAACCAGATAACCCATGGAAGTAGGGGGGGGGGGGGGGCAGTTACCCATGTACTTTCATGAAATAACAAACAAAAAAAGTAAACTATCCATTTATTTCCCTTTATAGTTTATTCGCCTAAGCATGACCTTCATCCACATTTGTTTCTCCAAACATTGCTTTAGGGGGGTCTAGTTACCCCCTAGTACCCATACACAGGTGCACCACAATAAATGGCCACTCTAAAATGTGCAGTTTTGTCACACACAATCCCACAGACGTCTCAAGTTTTGGAGGGAGTATTCAATTGGCGTGCTGACTGCAGGAATGTCCAAAAGAGCTGTTGCCAGAGAATGTTATGTTAATTTCTCTACCATAAGCCGCCTCTAATGTAGTTTTAGAGAATTTGGCAGTACATCCAACCGGCCTCACAACCGCAGACCTCGTGTCACCATGCCAGCCTAGGACCTCCACATCCTGCTGCTTTAGCTGGGGGATCATCTGAGGAGGGGGAGATGGGATTCTGATGAGTATTTCTGTCTGCAATAAAGCCTTTTTGTGGGGAAAAACTAATTCTGATTGGCTGGGTCTGACACCTCAGTGGGTGGGTCTGACTCCCCAGTGCGTGGGCCTATGCCCTCCCAGGCCAACCATGGCCAGTCATGTGAAATCCAAAGATTAGGGCCTAATGTATTTATTTAAATTGACTGATTTCCTTCTATGAACTGTAGCACAGTAAAATCTTTGAAATTGTTACATGTTGCGTTTATATTTTTGTTCAGTATAATTTTCAGTGGCACACTGACTCACCTAATGATGAAGATGAAGCCATAGGCTACTCACGTTGATGGCCGATGCACTAATTGTGGCAATAGTGTATCTCAGAATGAGCTACTTTGATAAACATTGCCGCTGTTGTTTCTATTGGTTCTACAGACAGGTTAGGCTTCTCTTTTCAGCAGTAGGCATTTGCTTTCCAAACTACGTTTTTCTGCCGATTGTATTTTGAAATCTGCGAAAGGCAAACAGACATCCGCAACCAACCATAGAAATATAATCCATAGATGGCAGTTCCCATTCAAGTCAGAAGGATTGGCATACATTGTTAATTTACCCATGAGTTTAACTTCTTTGAGCTGCAGGGGCAGTATTGAGTAGCTTGGATGAAAGGTGCCCATTTCAAACGGCCTCGTACTCAATTCTTGCTCGTACAATATGCATATTATTATTACTATTGGATAGAAAACACTCTCTAGTTTCTAAAACCATTTGAATTATATCTGTGAGTAAAACAGAACTCATTTTGCAGCAAACTAAAGTATACATGCACTTCATACGCCTTCCAACAGGCAGTGAGAGAAGAAATGGAGTGTATAGCTTGATCTGAGGTCGAATAAGAGCTCTTGGCATGACGTGACACAAATTTCCTGTTTTCTGGAAGGCGCGAGAAGGAACCGGGGATTGCCTTCTGAAAAGCTGTCGTTATAGACGGCTACTATCTCCGGCTTTGATTTTATTCGATAAATGTGACAATATCATCGTAAAGTATGTTTTTTCAATATAGTTTTATCATATTATTGAATTTTTTTCAGGAGGTTAGGCGTGTTGCGTTCTCTGCGTTTGTTCAGGAAGGAGAGCTTCGCGCCACTTGGCTAGTGTGCTTGCTAATTCAAGAGGGAAAAATGCCATTCTAAAACCAAACAACGATTGTTCCCGACAAAGGACCCCTTGTACAACATTCTGATGGAAGATCATCAAAAGTAGGACCCATTTATGATGTTATTTCATATATCTGTCGAACATGTGTACTATTAGTTTGCGCCCAGATTTTGGGCGCTCTCTCGTCATAACGTAAGCTGCATGTCGTAATGAAGTTATTTTTAGAATTCTAACATGGCGATTGCATTAAGAACTAAGCTATCTTTAATTTGTTGTCCAACATGTATTTTTTAGTAACGTCTATGAATAGTTATTTGATTAGAATAGGTGAGTGTCAGAAATATATCCGGACATTCTGGGAAAAAGATGCTAAGTTTTCCCAATGTATAACCACGATTTGTGCCGCTAAAAATATGCACATTTTCGAACAAACCATATATGTATTGTGTAATATGATGTTATAGGACTGTCATCTGATGACGTTTGAGAAGGTTAGTGAAAAAATTTAAATATTTTGCTGGTTTATTCGTTATCGCTACTGTTGGCTTGAATCAATGCGGTTGTGTGGTTGGCTATTGTAGTAAGCTAATATAATGCTATATTGTGTTTGCTGTAAAACACTTAAAGAATTGGAAATATTGGCTGGATTCACAAGATGTTTGTCTTTAATTTGCTGTACACCATGTATTTTTCATAAATGTTTTATGATGAGTATTTAGGTATTTCAATTTGGTCTCTGTAATTGTTCTAGCTGCTTCGGTGCTATTTCCGATTGTAGCTGCAATGTAAAACTATGATTTATACCTCAAATATGCACGTTTTTCGAACAAACCATAGATTTATTGTATAACTTGTTATAAGACTGTCATCTGATGAAGTTGTTTCTTGGTTAGTTTGGTTGGTTCTTGGTTAGTTAGGTTGGTTTTGTGCAAGCTACCTGTGCTGTGAAAAATGTCTGTGCTTTTTTTGTATTGGGTGGTGAGCTAACATAAATATACGTGGTGTTTTCGCTGTAAAACATTTTAAAAAATCGGACATGTTGGCTGGATTCACAAGATGTGTATCTTTCATTTGCTGTATTGGACTTGTTAATGTGTGAAAGTTAAATATTTCTAAAAAATATCTTTTGAATTTCGCGCCCTGCACTTGGACGGGCTGTTGTCATAAGTGTACCGGCACCGCCCTGCAGCCATAAGAAGTTAACTGTCAAATTGCCAAGGTTACAAAACCCTTTTATGGATTATATGTCTATGGCCATAACGCAACAAGCTGTATATTTGGCGTGCATGCTGCCCAAACTACGGCCTTCCCAGCTGTAGGCATACTTGGGCCCCCTACAGGCTTGGGCCCAACTCCTGACTCACACAATTGACATGTCACATGTATTTATTATGCAGTTTATTTATTTATTTTTATTTATCATTTACCCAATCAAGGCAGGGCTCCCCACGTACCCACATGGGCCCCCTACCTCCTCTCCTCCCCCTTCTGATGATTAGCAGAGCAGCAGAAGGAAGCAGCAGGCTGTCTAAACTCATTGAGAACGGGCTCCTGAGTCTTCCTGTGGTTGGCGGTTGCATTAAAACACTAAATACACTACAAAAGTATGTGGACACGTGGAACATCACATTCCAAAATCATGGAGTTGGTCCCCACTTTGCTGCTATAATAGCCTCCACTCTTCTGGGAAGATGTTGGAACATGGACTTGCTTCCACTCAGCCACATGAGCATTAGTGAGGTCGGGCACTGATGTTGAACGATTAGGCCTGGCTCGCAGTCGGCATTCCAGTTTATCCCAAAGGTGTTCGATGGGGTTGAGGTCAGGGTTCTGTGCAGGCCAGTCAAGTTCTTCCACACCGAACTCGACAAACCGTTTCTGTATGGACCTCGCTTTGTGCACGCAAGCATGTTCATGCTGAAACAGGAAAGGGCCTTCCCAAAACTGTTGCCACAAAGTTGGAAGCACAGAATCGTCTAGAATGTCATTGTATGCTGTACCGTTAAGATTTCCATGAACCATGAAAAAACATTATCCCTCCTCCACAAAACTTAAAAGTTGGCTCTATGCATTCAGGCACGTGGCGTTCTACTGGCATCCGCTAAACACAGATTTGTCCGTTGGACTGTCAGATGGTGTAGCATGATTCATCACTACAGAGACCGCATTTCCACTGCTCTGAGTCCAATGGCGGCGAGCTTTACACCACTCCAGGTAACGCTTGTCATTGCGCATGGTGATCTTAGGCTCTTGTGCGGCTGCTTGGTGATGGAAACCCATATTCATGAAGCTCACTGAGCTCTTCAGTACGGGCCATTCTACTGCCAATCTTTGTCTATGGAGATTGCATTACTGTGTACTCGATTTTACACACCTGTCAGCAATTGGTGTGGCGGAAATAGCCGAATCCACTAATTTGAAGGGGTGTGCACATAATTCTGGCAATGTAGTGTATATACTACATGCTGCACGTAATATATACTGTATATATTTGTAAAACTTGTAATAAGGTACAGTGCCAGTCAAAAGTTTGGACACACTTACTAACTCAAGCATTTTTCTTCATTTTTACTGTTTTCTACATTGTACAATACTAGTGAAGACATCAAAACTATGAAATAACACATGGAATCATGTAGTAACCAAAAAAGTTTTAAACAAATTAAAATGTATTTATATTTTAGATTCTTCAAAGTAGCCACCCTTTGCTTTGATGACAGCTTTGCACACTCTTCACATTCTCTCAATCAACTTCACCTGGAATGCTTTTCCAACAGTCTTGACGGAGTTCTGACATATGCCGAGCACTTGTTGGCTGCTTTTCCTAAACTCTGCAGTCCAACTCATCCCAAACCCTGTCAATTGAGTTAAGGTCGGGGGACTGTGAAGGCCAGGTCATCTGATGCCTAGGTCATCTGATGCCTAGGCAGCACTCCAAATCAAATCAAATCAAATCAAATTTATTAGTCACATACACATGGTTAGCAGATGTTAATGCGAGTGTAGCGAAATGCTTGTGCTTCTGGTTCCGACAATGCAGTAATAACAACAAGTAATCTAACCTAACAATTCCGCAACTACTAATATGTACATAAAGATATATGAATGAGTGATGGTACAATTTTTTTAATCGTATATTCAGTAGTTCCTCCCGGCTGTATGTAATGAAACTTAAGATCACCCGGGGTACCAATGTAAGAAATAACACATAGAAAAACAAAATACTGCATATTTTCCAAGGAACGCGAAGCGAGGCAGCCATCCTGTTCGGCGCCGGATGTATGTATGTCACTCTCCTTCTTGGTCAAATAGCCCTTACACAGCCCGGAGGTGTGTTGGTGTCCTGTTGGAAAACAAACGATAGTCCCAAACCAGACGGGATGGTGTATCGCTGCAGAATGCTGTGGTAGCCATGCTGGTTAAGTATGTCTTGAATTCTAAATAAATCACTGTCACCAGCAAAGTACCCCCACACCACCTCCTCCATGCTTCACGGTAGCAACCACACATGCGGAGATTATCCGTTCATCTACTCTGCGTCTCACAAAGACAAGGTGGTTGGAACCAAATATCTCAGATTTGGACTCATCAGACCAAAGGACATATTTCCATCAGTCTAATGTCCATTGCTTGTGTTTCTTGGCCCAAGCAAGTCTCTTTTTCCTATTGGTGTCCTTTAGTAGTGGTTTCTTTGCAGCAATTCGACCATGAAGGCCTGATTTACGCAGTTTCTTCTGAATAGTTGATGTTGAGAGGTGTCTGTTACTTGAATTCTGTGAAGCATTTATTTGGGCAGCAATCTGAGGTGCAGTTAACTCTAATTAACTTATCCTCTGCAGCACAGGTAACTCTGGGTCTTCCTTTCCTGTGGCGATCCTCATGAGAGCCAGTTTCATCATAGTGCTTGATGGATTTTGCAACTGCATTTGAAGAAACTTTCAAAGATATTGAAATTTTCCGGATTGACTGACCTTCATGTCTTAAGTTAATGGTGGATTGCCATTTCTCTTTGCTTATTTGAGCTGTTCTTGCCTTAATATGGACTTGGTCTTTCAGCAGAGGGATTTCTTCTGTATACCACCACTACCTTGTCACAACACAACGGATTGGCTCAAACGCATTAAGAAGGAAAGAAATTCCACAAATTAATTTTTAACAAGGCACACCTGTTAATTGAAATGCATTCCAGGTGACTACCTCGTGAAGGTGGTTGAGAGAATGACAAGAGTGTGCAAAGCTGTCATCAAGGCAAAGCCCTTTACTGTACTAACAAATGGCTGAAATAAATGTTACATTCTGTACATAATCATCTTTACTTTATTTAGATGTGATAGGTAATAGGCATACCCTACTTTTTTTTAAAGCGCCCCATTTAATTAGGGGGAGTAGGGGAGAAAAAGGACATGAGAAAAAGTGAATGTACTGTATAGTTAATGAATTGTCTCTATGATGTACAAACACATCTGTCCAAGGGTAGCAAAACAGAATTGGCTTTACCATGTTTGTAATATCAAACTGAAGCATTTCCTAATTAGAAGTTAGAACAATCACAATGATGCCAAACTCTAAAAGGTTATTGGCTCGTGGGCTGAGTCTGCCAACTGATTTGCCGACCCCCCAGATCCCTTGATGACACAGTGATAATCCCCTAGTTTGGAAACGAGAGAAATGATGCATCCAAAATATCACCTTATTGATTATATAGTGCACTACTTTTGACCAGGGCTATGGGCTCTGGTCAGAAGTAACTATATAGGGAATAGGGTGCCATTTCGGACGCAAGCAAAGACAGAAAAGGAGCAACTCCCCAATGAGTCAGAGCTGACTAACGAGGCCTCGTCACATTTTTCTGCCTTAAGACCCTTTCCTGCAGTCAAATGACTAAATCGCCATCTAGTGGCCTCATGGGTGGAATATTATTTATTTCTTTATTTTTAAATGTCATAATATTTTTTTTTTATTATGTCATTTGGTTTTGTAATATTTCAGTCTTCTATGATGTATATAAAGTGTAATATTGTGTGGCAAACTCAAAATGGAATACATTTCAACTTCTTTTTTGTAAGCCCATTGTAACGGCTCTCGTTGGTGGTAGAAAGAGTAGACCAAGGCGCAGCGTGGAAAGTGTTCATGATTTTAATTCCAAAAAACACTCAAACAAAATAACAAAATAGAAAACGAAAATGCACAGTTGTCAGGCAACAGTAACTAAACAGAAAACAAGATCCCACAACTAAAGGTGGGATAAAGGGCTGCCTAAGTATGATCCCCAATCAGAGACAACGATAGACAGCTGCCTCTGATTGGGAATCATACCCTGCCAACAAAGAAATATACAAACTAGAATACCCACCCCAAATCACACCCTGACCTAACCAAATAGAGAAATAAAAAGGCTCTAAGGTCAGGGCGTGACAGTATCCCTCCCAAAGGTGCGGACTCCGGACGCAAAACCTGACTCAATAGGGGAGGGTCCGGGTGGGCATCTATCCTCGGTGGCGGCTCCGGTTCGGGACGTAGCCCCCGCTCCGTACGCTGATCTCTCCGCTTCTGTGGAACCGGACCGTGGATCGTCGCCGGAGACTCCGGACCGTGGATCATCGCCGGAGGCTCTTGACTGGGAACCCCCGCTGGAGGCTCTGGACTGCAGATTGTCGCCGGAGGCTCTGGACTGGGAACCCCTGCTGGAAGCTCTGGACTGCAGATCGTCGCCGGAGACTCTGGACTGGGAACCTCCGCTGGAGGCTCTGGACTGCGGATTGTCGCCGGAGGCTCCGGACTGCGGAGGCTCCGTGCCATGGATCATCACTGGAGGCTCTGTGCCATGGATCATCACTGGAGGCTCTGTGCCATGGATCATCACTGGAGGCTTTGTGCCATGGATCATCACTGGAGGCTTCGTGCCATGGATTATCACCGGAGGCTTCGGGCCATGGATCATCACCGGAGGCTTCGTACGTGGAGCCGGAACAGGACGTACTAGGCTGGAGACACACACTGGAGGTCTGGAGCATAGAGCTGGCACAACCCGTCTTGGCTGGATGCTCACTTTAGCCCGGCAAGTGTGGGGCGCTGACACAGGACGCACTGGGCTGTGCAGGCGCACTGGAGATACCCTGCTTTGAGCTGGCGCAGGACATACTGGGCCGTGCAGGCGCACTGGAGGTCTGGAGCGTAGAGCTGGCACAACCCGTCCTGGCTGGATGCTCATTTTAGAGCGGCAGGTGAGGGGCGCTGGCACAGGATGCACTGGGCTGTGAATGCGCACTGGCGACACTGGCGACACAGTGCGTAGAGCCGGCGCAAGATATCCTGGACCGAGGATGCATACTGGAGACCGGGAGCGCTGAGCCGGCACAACCCATCCTGGCGAGATGCCCACTCTAGCGCGGCAAATGCGGGGAGCTGGCACAGAGCGCACCGGGCTGTGAAGGAGCACTGGAGACACATTGCGCATCACTGCATAACACGGTGCCTGACCAGTCACACTGTCCCCACGATAAGCACGGGGAGTTGGCTCAGGTCTAAACCCTGACTCCTCCAATCTCCACGTGTGCCGCCGCCCAACATTTTGGGGGAGCTGTCTCTCGGGCTTCCGTTGTTGACCTAACTCCTCGTATCGTCGCCGTTCCGCTCTCGCTGCCTCCATCTGCTCCCTTGGACGGCAATACTCTCCGACCCGCGTCCAGGGTCCTTCTCCATTCAGGATATCCTCCCATGTCCACTCCTCCTGGCCACGCTGCTTGGTCCGTTTTTGGTGGGATTTGCTGTAACGGCTCTCGTTGGTGGTAGAAAGAGTAGACAGCTTGGAAAGTGTTCATGAATTTAATTCCAGAAAACACTCAAACAAAATAGAAAAAGAAAACGCACAGTTCTGTCAGGCAACATTAAAAACCTCTACCGCTTCTCACTCCCGGATCCGGTATTCTCCTCATCAAAAAAGCTGACTAGCATAGCCTAGCCTAACGCGACAGGGATATCATATAATTTTCATGAAATCACAAGTCCAATACAGCAAATGAAAGATAAACATCTTGTGAATCCAGCCATCATTTCCGATTTTTAAAATGTTTTACAGCGAAAACACAATATGTATTTCTATTAGCTTACCACAATAGCAAAAGACTCAACCGCATATTTTCACAATTTTTCTACCGCATAGGTAGCTATCACAAAACCGACCAAACAGAGATATAATTAGTCACTAACCAAGAAACAACTTCATCAGATGACAGTCTTATAACATGTTATACAATAAATGTATGTTTTGTTCGAAAATGTGCATATTTGAGGTATAAATCATAGTTTTACATTGCAGCTACCATCAAAAATATCACCAAAGCAGCCAGAATAATTACAGAGAGCAACGTGAAATACCTAAATACTCATCATAACATTTATGAAAAATACATGGTGTACAGCAAATGAAAGATAAACATCTTGTGAATCCAGCCAATATTTCCAATGTTTTAAGTGTTTTACAGCGAAAACACAATATAGCATTATATTAGCTTACCACAATAGCCTACCACACAACAGCATTAATTCATGGCAACAGTATTGATAGCGACAAAACCAGCAAAATATATTAATTATTTCACTAACCTTCATCAGATGACAGTCCTATAACATCATATTACACAATACATATATGGTTTGTTCGAAAATGTGCATATTTAGAGTTGAAATCCGTGGTTATACATTGTGAAAACTTAGCATTTTTTCCCCCAGAATGTCCGGATATATTTCTGACACTCACCTATTCTGACCAAAAAACTATTCATAAACTTTACTAAAAAATACATGTTGTATAGGAAATGATAGATACACTATTTCTTAATGCAATCGCCGTGTTAGAATTCTAAAAATAACTTCAGTACGACATGCAGCTTACGTTATAGCGAGAGAGCGCCCAAAATCTGGGCGCAAACTAATAGAAAACATGTTCGACAGATATATGAAATAACATCATAAATGGGTCCTACTTTTGATGATCTTCCATCAGAATGTTGTACAAGGGGTCCTTTGTCCAGAACAATCGTTGTTTGGTTTTAGAATGGCCTTTTTCCCTCTCGAATTAGCAAGCAAAACTAGCCAAGTGGTGCTAAGCTCTCCTTCGTGAACGTATTGTATTGTACGAGCAAGAATAGAGTACGAGGCCGTTTAAATTGGGCACGATTTTTCCCCAAAGTGAAAATAGCGCCCTCTATCCTCAACAGGTTATACAATACATTTATGTTTTGTTCGAAAATGTGCATATTTGAGGTATAAATCATAGTTTTACATTGCAGCCACCATCAAAAATAGCATCAAAGCAGCCAGAATAATTACAGAGAGCAACATGAAATACAGAAACACTCATGGTGTACAGCAAAGGAAAGATAAACATCTTGTGAATCCAGCCAATATTTCCGATTTTTTTAAGTGTTTTACAGCGAAAACACAATATAGAATTATATTAGCTTACCACAATAGCCAAACACACAACCGCATTTATTCACCGCAAAGGTAGCTTTCGCAAAAACCAGCAAAAGATATCAAATTAATCACTAACCTTTGGACAACTTCATCAGATGACTGTCTTATAACATCATATTATACAATACAATTATGTTTTGTTCGAAAATGTGCATATTTATAGCTACAAATCCTGGTTATACATTGTGAATACGTAGCAACATTTTCCCAGAATGTCCGGAGATATTTTGGACACTCACCTAATCTGACCAAAGAACTCATCAAAAACTTTACATAAAAATACTTGTTGTATGGCAAATGAAAGATACACTGGTTGTCACGTTCTGACCACAGTTCTTGTGTGTTTTGCTTGTTTTAGTGTTGGTCAGGACGTGAGCTGGCTGGGCATTCTATGTTGTGTGTCTAGTTTGTCTGTTTCTATGTTTGCCTAATATGGTTCTCAATCAGAGGCAGGTGTTTTGTGTTGTCTCTGATTGTGAATCATATATAGGTGGCTTGTTTTGTGTTGGGTTTTGTGGGTGGTTGTTTCCTGTCTCTGTGTTTTCTCTGCACCAGCTAGGACTGTATCGGTTTGCCACATTTTGTTATTTTTGTATTGTTGTAGTGTTCACAGTTCGTATTATTAAATATGTTGAGCACCAACTACGCTGCGTCTTGGTCCGATCCCTGCTACACCTCAGACGAAGAGGAGGAAGGCTGCCGTTACAGAACCACCCACCAAACTCGGACCAAGCAGTGTAGTAACGGGCAGCAGCGACAGCAGCAGCAGTAGCGAGTTCAGGAGTGGACATGGGAGGATGAGCTGGACGGAAAAGGACCCTGGGCAGAGCCAGAGGAATGTCGCAGCCCCAAAGCAGAGCTGGAGGCAGCAAAAGCAGAGAGGCGGCATTATGAGGCGCTAGCAAGGCAGAGCGGCTGGAAGCCCGAGAGGCTCCCCCCAAAAAAATATTGGGGGGGGGCTAAAGGGGGGTGTAGCTGGGTCAAGTAGGAGACTTGAGCCAACTCCCCCTGCATACCGTAAGGAGCCAAGGATGGAACCAGAGCCGGTGAGGGCGGATTTGGAGGTGAGCGAAGTAGAGACTGTGAAGGATTTAATGGGGAAATTGGAGGAGAGAAAAATTAGGGATTTGCTGGTTTGGTGCATGAGGCACGACATCCGCCCGACGGAGCATGTCGGGGATTTGATGTCACCGGAGTCCGCTCTCCATACTCGTCCTGAGGTGCGGGCTAGCCGTCTGGTGAAGACTGTGCCAGCCTCACGCACCAGGCCTCCTGTGCGCCTTCCTAGCCCTGCACGTCCTGTGCCAGCTCAGCGCACCAGCTCTCCTGTGGCAGCCCCATTCACCAGCTCTCTGGTGTCGACGCCACGTACCAGGTCTCCAGTTCCAACACCCCGCACTCGCCTTGAGGTGCGTGCCCTCAGCCCAGTACCATCAGTGCCAACACCACGCACCAGGCTTCCTGTGCGTCTCCAGAACTCATAATATGATGTTATAGGACTGTCATCTGATGAAGGTTAGTGAAATAATTAATATCTTTTGCTGGTTTTGTCGCTATCAATACTGTTGCCATGAATCAATGCTGTTGTGTGGTAGGCTATTGTAGTAAGCTAATATAATGCTATATTGTGTTTTCGCTGTGAAACACTTAAAAAATCTGAAATATTGGCTGGATTCACAAGATTTTTATCTTTCCTTTGCTGTACACCATGAGTATTTCTGTATTTCACGTTGCTCTCTGTAATTATTCTGGCTGCTTTGATGCTATTTTTGATGGTGGCTGCAATGTAAAACTATGATTTATACCTCAAATATACACATTTTCGAACAAAACATAAATGTATTGTTTATCTTCTTATGGCTGCAAGCCCGATGTCGGTACACTTATGACAACAGCCAGCTCAAGTGCAGGGCGCGAAATTCAAAAGATAGTTTTTTAAAAATATTTAACTTTCACACATTAACAAGTCCAATACAGCAAATGAAAGGTACACATCTTGTGAATCCAGCCAACATGTCCGATTTTTAAAATGTTTTACAACAAAAACAGCACGTATATTTATGTTAGCTCACCACCAAATACAAAAAAGGACAGACATTTTTCACAGCACAGGTAGCATGCACAAAGCCAACCTAACTAACCAACAACCAACCAAACTAACCAACAAACAACTTCATCAGATGACAGTCTTATAACATGTTATTCAATAAATCTATGTTTTGTTCGAAAAATGTGCATATTTCAGGTATAAATCATAGTTTACATTGCAGCTACAATCAGAAATTGCACCGAAAGCAGACAGAATAATTACAGACACCAACGCCAAATAACTAAATACTCATCATAAAACATTTCTGAAAAATACATAGTGTACAGCAATTGAAAGACAGGCATCTTGTGATTGCAGCAAATATTTCCGATTTATCGGAATAATATTTCCGATTTTTATTTATTTTACAGCGAAAACACAATATAGCGTTATATTAGCTTAGCACAATAGCCAAAAACACAAGCAATTTCCCAGTAGCAAAAGTAAGCGATCGTAACAAACAAGCAAAAGATATATAATTTTTGACTAACCTTGATTTTCTTCCTCAGATTACAGTCCTATAACATCAGGTCATACATACACTTATGTTTTGTTCGAAAATGTGCATATTTAGAGCTGAAATCAATGGTTACACATTGTGCTAACTTAGCTACTTTTTCCCACTACGTCCGGATTTTTCCTGACACTTTTTCTGACACACATATTCTGACCAAATAGCTATTCATAAACATAACTAAAAAATACATGTTGTATAGGAAATGATAGATCCATTAGTTCTTAATGAAATCTCAGTGTTAGAATTCTAAAAATAACTTCATTACGATATGCAGCTTCGGTATAGCTAGAGTACCCAAACGTTGGGCGCCCACGACTAGTTCCCATGTACGACAGATATATGAAATAGCATCATAAAATGTTTCTTACTTTTGCTGATCTTCCATCACAATGTTGGACAAGGTGTCCTTTGTCCAGAACAATCATTGTTTGGATTTAGAATGGCAACTTTCCCTCTTCAATTAGCAAGCACACTAGCCAGGTGGCACAACGCTCTCCATGTCAACAAACGGAAGAGAACGGAACACGGCAAAACTCCCGAAAAAATTTCAATAATCTGATGAAACTATATTGAAAAAACATACTTTACGATGATATGGTCACATGTATCAAATAAAATCAAAGCCGGAGATATTAGTCGACTATAACGGCAGCTAAACAGAAGGCAAATCCATGTCCCCCTGCGCGCTCTCTAGAAAACCGGAAATGAGGGACACGTCATACAAAGAGGATTTATTCCACTTCAGACCAAGATAAACACGAAATTTCTTCTCTCACCGCCTCTTGACATCCAGGGGAAGGTGTATGAAGTGCACGTATACTCTTACGTATCATGCCCATGTATAGGCAGGAAGTAGAACAGAGCATCGATTTCAGACTTTCCACTTCCTGGTCAGGAAGTTTGTGCCAAATGAGTTCTGTTTGACTCACAGATATAATTCAAACGGTTTTAGAAACTAGAGAGTGTTTTCTATCCAATAGCAATAATAATATGCATATTGTACGAGCAAGAATTGAGTACGAGGCCGTTTGAAATGGGCACCTTTAATCAGAGCTACTCAATACTGCCCCTGCAGCCATAAAAAGTTAACGACTGTTCCACAGGTGCATGCTCATTAATTGTTTATGATCCATTGAACAAGCATGGGAAAATGTGTTTAAACCCTTTACAATGAAGATCTGTGAAGTTATTTGGATTTTTATGAATTATCTTCGAAAGACAGGGTCCTGAAAAAGGGATGTTTCTTTTTATATTCATTCTACCTTCCGAAAATACCTAATCTTTTCTGACAACTGATGTTTCGAACTGCATGTAACTGTGTTGACAGTGTCACTCCTGTCAGTGTCACTCCTTTTGGTTTCTTCCCCAGGCGTTATTGTTTCTGTTTCAGTTTCCTGTCTTTGTGTTGTTCGTGTTTCTTGGTTTGTTTATTACATTTTGCACTCCCTGAACTTGCTTCCCAACTCCCAGCGCACTCATTACAATTCATAATGAAAAATACTGAACAGACAAAAGTCTTCACAATTTACATACCTGAAAAAACATTATGTAGTGATTGTGTGCATCTATCAGTTACACATACATGTCAGTACATACACACAACAAGTAGGTCACATGGGGGAGAGGTGTTGTGCCATGAGTTGTTGCTTTATTTGTTTTTTGAAACCAGGTTTGCTGTTCACCTGTGCTATATAAGATGGAAGGGAGTTCCATGCACGCATGGCTCTGTATAATACTGTACATTTCCTTGAATTTGTTCTGGAACTGGGGAATGTGAAAAGACCCCTGGTGGCATGTCTGGTGGAGTAAGTGTATGTGTCAGTGCTGTATGTAAGTTGACTTTGCAAACACATTGTTTCTTAAAAAAACAAGAAGCGACTCAGTAAGTCTTTCCTCAACTCTTAGGCAAGAGAGACTGGTATGCATAGTATTAATATTAGCCCTCTGATTACAATGAAGAGCAAGATGTGCCGCTCTGTTCTGGGCCAGCTGCAGCTTAACTAGGTCTTTCTTTGCAGCATTTGACCATTTGACTGGACAATAATCAAGACAGGATAAAACTAGATCTGCAGGACTTGCTTTACATTTCATTCAGCAGATGCTATTATTCAGTGACCTACAATAAATGTATTCTAAGTAATAAATCAATGTATACCGCTACGTAAAAAGACGTTGCGGTATTGAAGGACCAAAAATTGGACACAATCTTAATGTGGCCGCGGCCTAATGCTCTTTTGTTGATATTATGTGAATAATTTGGCTCTTTTTATTACAGTCAGATGTCACTGAAAATACATGTACTTTTTTGTACAATTGCTGTATTGTTTGCATTTGATGGTTGTAAAAGGTCCAATGCAGGTGTTTTTATCGCAATAATAAATAATTTCTAATTAAGTACATTACTGTGAAAAAAAAATTACGTTTTAAATTAAAACAAACAAAAATAGCTTCTTAGCAAAGGGCAATATCTCAAGCAAGAATTTTGCTAGGACTTTCTGTGAGTGGTCTGAGTGGGGAGGGGAAAACAGAAAATTTGGTTTGGAACTCTTAACTAATGGACCGCATGGGGATGTCGACATGGAAGGCCAAAACTCCATCCCACCAAAACAGCCTGAAATATAAATATAAATATATATATATATATAAACACTTAAAAATCATGTTTTTGACTGCACTGGACGTTTGATTTAAAAAGGTATTGACCTGTTTAACATTTTTTACATTTGAATTCTTCCTGAACGACAACACACTTTATATCTGAACATTCTGTAACTTTGCAGCCTTCTGAACAGACCCCATATTACAGCTTCAGTGACTTTTGATGGGTCAGCGTAGGTCAAGGTTTATGGGATGAGCAGGGAATGACCAGCTGCTGTTGACCCCGACATTGTTTTATATTATAGGATAGTTGACATATATGGCATGTGTTACTGGAGTGCCAGTTTGACGCCAATGTTTTGGCGTCACACTGGTGGCAGTTGTGAAAAAAGTCAACCAACTATTGCAGAGTTAATTCAAAAAAAGGCTATTGTTGATTAGATGTTTTTTTCCCCTTATTAGGCTATTTTCTATTTAACTATGTTCTATATTCTAGAAACTCATGGACAATAAGGTCAGAGATATAATAAATGAATACTATATATGAATAAAAAAATAGACAGTTATTCAAGTACTAATTATCAGAGTTATGATAGATTGCTATAGATTTTCTGTTAATTACCAAAATTACTGAAGATTCTGGTAACTTTGGTAAATTACCGGTAGCTTTGCAACCCTATATATACATATAGCTCTGATACTGTATATCCAAGGACATACATGAAACATAATAAAAACAATAAGTTGTCTCACTCTCTCCCTCCTTCTTTATTTTGAATGACTTTCTCTCCCGGAAGAAAGATGAAGAGAACATGCAAGGAAGAGGAGGGAGAGAGAGTGGTTTGATAGAGAGAAAAAGAGAGAGGTGGAGAGCAGTGGAGACTCCTCCTCAGAGGAGGAAGAGGAGGACCATCAACATCAGTGAATTTCATAACATTTTTCATTGTAAAACATTTAAAAAATTTGTCATTTTTAGATAAAACTATACTAAATATAATGACGTCACCAAATAATTGATTAAAACACTATTTTGCAAAGAAGGTCTACAGTAGCCTCAACAGTACCATGGTAGGGTAGCACCATGGTGTAGCTGGAGGACAGCTAGCTTCTGTCCTCCTCTGGGTACATTGACCTTAATACAAAACCTATGAGGCTCATGGTTCTCACCCACTTCCATAGACTTACACAGTAATTATGACAACTTCCAGAGGACGTCATCCAGCCTATCAGTCCACCCAATCAAAGGATTAGAGAATTAATCTAGTACTGAAAGCATAAACTACAGCTAGCTAGCACTACAGTGTATAAAATGTGGTGAGTACTTGACTCAAAGAGAGAGAAAGACAATAGTTGAACAGTTTTGAACAAATTCATTTATTCCAAAATGAAGGAGAAGCAAGAGAGAAAGAGAGAAAGATTGTCATTTTTTTCTGTTTCACTTACTTAGCTAGGAAATGCAGCTAGCTAGTTTAGCCTACAGAAACACCTTGCTCAAACAGAGGGTTGCTATGTTAGTTAGCTGGTTATGACTTTACTTCACAACACTGGAATTCTTTCTAGTCAAGGTAAGCTTTTGGTATTACTAATTTATTGCCACCCGGGCCCGCATGGATTTGACTGCTTGCTGACTGTACACTGTAACGTTACCGCATGACTGTAGCGAGTTTACTAACCTGTTAGTTCTATTAGCTATGCTGACTATGACATTACTTTAGCTAACAATGACAACGATGTAGGCTGTGTGTAGCGGTTTGGCTTGGAAAGGTATTTTTGCCTGGTCACATACAGCTGATGTGTTGTGCATTGAAGTCCACAAGCGAAGGGAATAGGTGAGAGGAGGAGAGCGCATAGATGTGACAAGGAATACAATGTGGCTGCTATGAAAGTGATCTGTGTTGACACGTGATCAGGGGTGTATTCATTCCTCCGATTCTCTTGAAAAACGTTTCTTAAACAGAAGCAAACGGAACAAAAAGGGGATAAACATACCTGAATTTGTCCAATAGAAACTCTTGTTTGCAACTGTTGGACTAATGATTACACCCTATATCAGCTAGATGCAGGCAAGAGTGTGCAAAGCGGTATTGAATGTCGGTACTGTCTGTTCATGTGTCACTGTCTGTTACCTCAAATTTGTCTCTCGACCTGTGTGCACCTACGTTGTAAACTTTCATTCATAGGCTAGGTTGTAGCAACCTCATGATGGTATAAGGGAAATTTGAGTATCATGTAGTAGCCTAAACATATACATGTTACATTGAACTGGTTGAATGGAATATGAATGAGAGTCATCCAATATGCTGTAATAGAAATAACGGCATGGTCATGAAAAACAAATCGTCCTCCCTCATCTTAAACGGCACTGACCACCATTGGTGGAGAGGCATTTTGAGTCAGTTCCTGGAGGGGGGCCAGTGAAAGCCAGGTCATGTTCATGGAAAAGATCATGGCTCTTTTTAAACATGGCTGAATTATGCACTGGCTGTTACTGGAGGCGCATTTTAAAGGAGCGTTGGGAGGCTTAAACCAAGGCCAACGCCAATAAATAAAGGTTAAACAAAAAAATAAGGGTTCTACGGTTTTGAGGTAACTCCACAAACAAACACACACAGATATACACACCGAGATACAAAATCCCACACCCATAGACACAGTCTGAAGGTTGTTTGCCTCTTGTTGACCATAGTAGAATAAACAACATTTTGATTTTTCTAAACCACATGAAACCAACATAATCATTTCAGAAAACTTCCGTCATAAATCCAAAATCTGAAAACTGAGCAAGAGTTGTTGGAATGTTAATAGAATGCCATAGAAAAAAACTTTAACTACAACCATACATGTTTGGGTGCTGGAGTCATTGCTATGCAGACAGCAGGCATAGCGTGTGGTTTGTGGTACAGTATGCTCTGTTACTGTAGGCTCTGGCAGATGCCTGAATCAAACAACAATCTCCTCCGGCCACAGAGGAATAAACAATCACTGGAAAGAAGAGAGGAGGGACCTACCTGGCAACGCTCTGATCCGGAAAACACACCTTGTACCCACACAAGCACACGCACACTTGCACAAACACACTCCCACACACACTCTATAGGGGTCCCTCAAGGAAAAAGCTAATTTGTTGGCCATGGCGACAGAGGAAGTGGAAAAGGACATTTGACCTGTATGTATAAGAAAATACACACACACAGGTGTTTACACCTAATTTTACCTGAAACATTGTGTCCCCCGTATACGTTGTGACCTCATCTGTACCTCAACTGATACTGTTAGTGAAACACCCCGTCCTCTTCACATATCAACTTCTTTAAGATCTGTGTTTATGAAGAATAAGCTTGTAAATAAATTGGACTAAGCTACAATTATTGGGAAATTGGATTGTCCAGACTCCCCACTGAGTTCAGTGCTTGACAACAACTCTGGACACACACCCTAGAGGACAGTCGGTAATGGGGTGCGATCTTAACATCATCCTTTCATCATCATTACTGCCGAAAGAGACCAAGAGAAGATCTGCAGTCCCAGCTGACTCCTCACACACACACAGACACACACTCATGCACGCATACACACTTTCTCCCTCTCTCCGTCTCTCTTGCTCTTTTCTTTCTTTCTCACTCTATCCATCTCTCTTTTCTTTCTCACTCTCTCCATCTCTCTTTTCTTTCTCACTCTCTTTCAAGGAGTCTGTCTGGGATGGATCAGTACCAGTCTTGTGACCAGCTGTCTATTATCATTATCAGGCCAAGCCTCATCCTCATACTCAGCTGTCGGCCAGTCTGGCTGGCTGATTGGACTGTGGATCATTAGGTGCCATTTCATCTTGGCCCATTGGTTAGTTAATGATTCCAGAACCATCCTCAGGGAAATACAGGCCACTTGGTTGGGTGTCTGTCAGCAACTCTGTCTGTGTACACACATGGATAGTGACATCAGCAACTTCTGTGTACACACTGTGGATTTAGCTCATTTTAATTAATGAACATAAAACGTATAGCCTCACTCTGCAATAGGCTACTTACAGCCGTTTTCAAACCAAGCGGTAGGACTGTCGTTTTGTTGTTTTCGAATCCTGGATTATCTCTTTAAAGGGATATTTCTCCCAGATTTCGAATGTCGCCAGTCGTTAATCTGACTACTTAGCTTGGATGTGATCTGTACAGCAAGACACTGATCACTTCCTTCAGGAAGGTGGAGTAGAGGGGATGAGAGACATTACTGCATTAAGAGAAGAATTAAGTCTGAGCTGCTAACCTCAATATACTAATAATCAATGTGGAAGAGGGAGGATATCCATGTAATTTACTCAATCCTCTTACTGCTTCTGAGGTAAACAACAACAAAAGCAGCATCCTGGGTTTGAACTCAAATCTGCAACCACCAGAGTAGGTTTAAAGATTAGATCAGAAACACACACACGCAGTCTCACACTCATACTCGCACAGTGTCACACACACACACACACACACACACACACACACACACACACACACACACACACACACACACACACACACACACACACACACACACACATAGTTTTTGCTTACAAGCAAAGGTTTGCATTTTAAAGACAAGCTTTTACCTTGAAAAGGACATTGGATGGAAAAGTGGCCTCAACCCCTGTGGTACATCATAAATGCTTTCCAGCTTATACTGTAAACAAGGCTGTGTAAAGTGACGTAAAATATAAAAAGAACCACAAGGAACAAATCGGTAGTTGACCCCTTAGTTGTTCAAGATTTTTCATAAAGTGTATGCTATTATTCTAGGTTGTAACATGTTGTGTTGTTCTACAACAGAATACAATTAATGTGAGATCTCTCCCTTTCTCCTCTATCTCCACCTTGCTCTACTGGCTCTTATGAGCGTCACAGTGATGCTCTCACAGGCCCGGGGCTCCAGCCACAACACACCAGATAGACCGAGAAAGAGAGAGTGTGTGTGTGTGTGTGTGTGTGTGTGTGTGTGTGTGTGTGTGTGTGTGTGTGTGTGTGTGTGTGTGTGTGTGTGTGTGTGTGTGTGTGTGTGTGTACGGTACATTGAGGCCTCGGGTTCTGTGTGTGATTGAGGTCTCTGTAATTGTTACCCACCCTGACAAACTCAGACCTTGTGAAAATACTTTTCCTGCCAACAATTGCTTTTCCTCTCCTGAGTCACATAGCAGGTAATTAGTTTGACTCCCAATCCACACAGACATCCGCAAACACATACACACACCTTCTTACATCACCTGGCTGGCCACATGCCTTACACACACACCAGAGAAGGCTGGTGGGAGGAGCTATAGGAGTACAGGTTCATTGTAATGGCTGGAATGGAATCAATGGAACGGAGTCATAAGTGGTTTCCATATGTTTGATGTGTTTGATATTGTTCCATGTACAGTGGGAAGAAAAAGTATGTGAACCCTTTAGAATTACCTGGATTTCTGCATAAATTGGTCATAAAATGTTATCTGTCACAACAATAGACAAACACACTCTGCTTAAACTAATAACACACAAACAATTATACGTTTTCATGTCTTTATTGTACACACTTTGTAAACATTCACAGTGCAGGCTGGGAAAAGTATGTGAACCCTTGGATTTAATAACTGGTTGACCCTCCTTTGGCAGCAATAATCTCAACCAAACGTTTTCTGTTTTTGCGGATCAGGCCTGCACAATGGTCAGGAGGAATTTTGGACCAAAACTGTTTCAGTTCAGCAATATCCTTGGGATGTTTGGTGTGAACTGCTAACTTGAGGTCATGCCACAGCATCTCAATCGGGTTGAGGTCAGGACTCTGACTGGGCCATTTTCTTCTGTTGAAGCCATTCTGTTGTTGATTTACTTCTGTGTTTTGGGTCGCTGTCCTGTTGCATCACCCAACTTCTGTTGAGCTTCAATTGGCGGACAGATAGCCTTACATTCTCCTGCAAAATATCTTGATAAACTTGGGAATTCATTTTTATGTCGATGATAGCAAGCTGTCCAGGCCGCAAAGCAGCTCCAAACCATGATGCTCCATTCACCATACTTTACAGTTGTGATGAGGTTTTGATGTTGGTGTGTAGTGACTTTTTTCTCCACACAGTGTTGTGTGTTCCTTCCAAACAACTCAACTTCAGTTTCATCTGTCCACATAGTATTTTGCCAGTAGCGCTGTGGAACATCCAGATGCTCTTTTGCAAACTTCAGATGTGCAGCAATGTTTTTTTTGGACAGCAGTGGCTTCTTCCGTGGTGTCCTCTCATGAACACCATTCTTGTTTAGTGTTTTACGTATCGTAGACTTGTCAACAGAGATGTTAGCATGCTCCAGAGATGTCTGTAAAGTCTTTTGCTGACACTCTAGGATTCTTCTTAACCTAATTGAGCATTCTGCTCTGTGCTCTTGCAGTCATCTTTGCAGGATGGCCACGCATAGGGAGAGTAGCAACAGTGCTAAACTTTCTCCATTTTTACTGACAGTTTGTCTTACCGTGGACTGATGAACATCAAGGCTTTTTTTGTGACCCTTTCCAGTTTTATACAAGTCAACAATTCTTCATCTTGGGTCTTCTGAGATCTCTTTGGTTCGAGGCATGGTTCACATCAGGCAATGTTTCTTTAAGCACTGTGTTTGTCTATTGTTGTGAATTAGATGAAGATCAGATCAAATGTTGTGTCGAATTTATTCAGAAATCCAGGTAATTCCAAAGGGTTCACATACTTTTTCTTGTCACTGTATTCCATTCCAGCCATTACAATTAGCCGGTCCTCCTATAGGTCCACCCACCAGCCTCCTCTGACACACACATCCTACTCTCTTTCTCTCAATACACAACCACTTGAATATTATTTTTGCACTATGTCAATGTTAAAGAAAATACCTACAAATGCACTGAACAAGCTATATTCACTCACTGTATGAAATAGTTTGTCACTGCAAGCTAAATAACAATAGCCTGGTCCGAGATCAATTTGTGCTATCTTACTAAATGTGATAGTGATCATAGTTGACAGCAAGACAGCTGGAACCAGGCTAAAGCAATAATGCAACCACACAGCAAATTGGCCAGTGTTACCGAGTGATGATTTTTCAGTGTAACATTTCTAGTGTTGATTCAGGTGCTACATTAACTCAGTAAGTATTAAATTAACACTCATTGGTGTAAACAAACGCCAGTCGGTGTTGAGAACCCTTGTTAAACAAAAAAACAGCATGCTCTATTGCAGGTTGATTTTTTAAATTGTTTGTTTCATGTACATTGATTGATTAATTAATCTTATGCTACTCAAATTTAAATAACATAAATGTTTCTAAACTAATCCAATCTGTTACTTGGGTTTATTGCACCCGTTACTGAAATGGTTGTTCTAGTTTAGATGGTGTAGGTAGTCTAATTTCTTAGTCTTCCCAACCTGGCAGTCATTCTGAATTCAGGTTACAGGTGAATAAAAATTCTAATTGTTGTATATCCCAACTCTGGCTGGATTCCAATAGGAATTACACATCACTTTGCAAGCCATCATAATGTGACTTGCAGGCCTGAAAACCTTGTAGAACTAGGGCTTTGAAAGAGTAGAACTAGGGCTTTGAAATAATTGTTGTATTCTGTTAAAGAATTACAAATGTATTATATATTAGTTTAGGATCTTACTTGGTAAAGGCCACAGGAATGAAAATGGATAAATGCAACATTCATATCTCTGACACTGTAACACTGAAAAATGCTATAGACACTGGACCAGTGTCCAATTTAACACTGTCAGTAGCTAGGTTTCCATCCAATTTGCAACAGATTTTCATGCAAATATTCTAAAATATGCATAGAACAATATGCGCATTTTTCCACCAAAGATGTTTCAATCAAACTGACTTTTTACGAATAAAAGATTGCGTAATGACATAGTGCACATAAAAATTACTTTTGACGTTTTAAATTCCCATATACCGAATGCAAAATACAAGTTAGATGGGTTTCCATTGCATTTTCAACTCTACTGATGGTTTTGTCACAAAAACAGTTGCATTATATAGCAAATGTGCCCACTCTGGTCTTGGTAAATGTTGCTTTAGCCAACAGGTTGCATATACAGTGCGGGTAGGTTACCTACACTATGAGATTATTATGGATAAGAGCGATATTATTTGCATTTGTCAAAGAGCAGCCAAGCATCAAATCATCATGTCACCAGAATAAGACCCTCGATATTTATTGGAAAGGAGCATCAAGCTCATCACCTTGTACTTTCACCACCCTGTGACGTCCATCATCATTTATTTAATCTGTAGCTTAATAAACTGTATGCTTTCCAGAGTCGTAGTGGGAGGACCACACAATGTATCATCGAGTGACTCCCAAGTTTACTTCGATATGAGGGTTATTACATCAATATTTGTGCATAAAGGGGTTTCCACTGACATTTCTTGCATAACTCATTTTAAAGACATAAAAAGAAACCACCATGTCGAATGAAGAAATTGTCTGTCGGCATTTATAAAATGGTACCGGCATTCCATGTTTCCATCAGCCTGGTCGTGACTTCTTTCATGTGTCAGGTAATTCATCCACATGAAATGGTTGGATGGAAACGTGGTTAGTGGTGAGTTAACACTGGAGAATTTGCTGTGCACCACCAATCCTTTTTTCCCCAGCAACCCTTCACATATGGTTTCCTCCCAGCTCATTACCTCCATTGGAACACACTCAAAGACAGAGGTCCAAACAAGTGCCTTGGCTTGAAGTTCAAACAACTAACTTGATGCAATCACACAGGCCTTAGCCCCATAGGAACCCATCTCCATGGTGACAGGTGGGTCCTCACTTACTTCCTGGGCACATTCACAAACAGGGAGACACAAAAACACCACGGCCTGTATTCATAAAGCCGCTCAGAGGAGTAGGAGCGCTGATCTAGGATCAGGTCCCCCATGACCATATCATCTTATTCATTATTATCTGAAAGGCAAAACCGATCCTAGATCAGCCCTCCTACTCTGAGATACTTTATGAACACAGGCCATTGAGGGAAAGCAGGAGTTCACCCACCCCATCTGGCAGTGGTTACCTAATTACACAGAAATGTATTTACTAGAACAGACATTCCCATTTAAGTCAATGTTCTGTAATTCCATTTCTATGCTTAATTAGGGTCTCTTTTTTTTAGTCTGGCTCAGCAGCCGCGACTACACAACGCATCAATAGCTAATGAACTTACTTTGGTCACCTTTGAATTCTAAAAAGAACCATAGATGATTCTAAAGAGAACCATATGCCATAGAACTAAGAGACTCCCAACTAGGAGCGGTGCTGCTGTAAGACTGGGCCAAACTCTCTTTGACCAAATGTTCCCAGAGTGGGTTTGTCTTGTGTTTTTGACTGTTGAATGATCTCATTTCTGATTGAAGAAGAGAAAAAGATCATTGGTGCATTCGTACTCTGAGGAGAGAAAATGCTAAGAGTGTAAAGAGAAAAAGAGTCCAGGGTCCGTATTCATAAAGGGTCTCAGAGTAGGAGGGCTGATCTAGGTTCAGGCACTGAATGAAACAATGAAATTACTTCTAAATAGTTGCTGAATGGTTGCTTTTCCCTCTCTCCACATCTACTCATTTCTTGTCTTACTCTAGTCGTAAAACATACCAGCCAAAGCCAACAAAACAATCTTCATAATTTGCACATCCAACTTCTCATCATTGGTTAACAGCAGCTGGGTGCTGCTATATGGATGGTGGATGAGTAAAATGGCAATGTAAAGCACTTTGAGACCCAGTGAAAAGGCACTATATAAATGCACGCCATAACAGCCAAATGCAGCCCTTAATTAAATGAGGTCTACATTTCATAGTCATAAGGTTATTTTTAATGGAGGAGGCAATAGAGAAACCGAGTGAAGCGAGACTTCAGGATGGAGAAGCAACTTAACGACTATAGCACCTATTCTACTGTCTGACAGTGTGCCATCCCTACAGATGTTTTTATAGCACGCACACACACGCATGTACGCATACACACACCTACACACAAATGGCAGGTTGTAAATTAGAGCGGTTCTTGTAGCTGCTTTGTTGTTGTTGTGGGGTTTGCTTCCTGTCTTGCATTATTAATTTCTGATGTTCACAGTTGGCTTGTCTTTCACATTATTTTGGTAGACCATCTTTAGAGGATCTACAGACTATCAGAAACATTTCAACTAACTCTCTAACCCTAACCTTAACCTTTATTCTAACCTTAAACTTAACCCTTAACCTAACCCTAACCCTTATTCTAAACCTTACCCTAGCCGTAGCCTTAGCAAGCAGTTTCATGTCAACAGACAGTGTGTTGATAGTATGACCATCTGTAGAGCATGTACAGATGGAAAATCCAGGCTATCCAAATAAAGTGTTACCAAAAATAAAGAAGCGCGCGCGTGAAAAAGTGTTTATCATGAAGAAGATAAAAAAAGAAGGGAGGAGGAGGGGGGAGGAGGGGGGAGGAGGAGAGGGAGGGCTGCGGGGAGAGAGGAAGGAGATAAGCTAAGAAGTGTCTGGGAAGAAAGTGGTAGACTTCAGACCCAGACACAGTCTGATAAGGAGACATAGAGGAAGAGAAAAGTTGGGGGCCTTCGTGGAAACTGGGATCAGAGCTATAGGTAGCTGGAGCATCGGAAGGAGATGAAGAGAGGCGGATGAGATGATGAACTAACAAGGAAAGAAGGGAGGGAGGAGTGGGTGATGAGACGAAAGAGGGAGGGAGGGAGTGGGTGATGAGACGAAAGAGGGAGGGAGGGAAAGGGGAAGAGAACAAGGGTTGAGAGGGAGGAGTAGAGGAGTGGGGAGTGAATCCCATGGGTCTAGGATAAGAGAATGAGCAGTGTTGCTCGGTGAAGTGCACCCCCCAAGGAGAACCTCGACAGTGGTGCAGCTTTTCATTTTTGAAAAAAACCCCAGCATAAAATCCCTCCCTCTACGCCCCCCCCCCACACACACACACTAAAAAAAACACAGCAGAGAGAGAGAGCGCAGAGACGCAAATAGAGATTAATATAACTGTTGAAAAGGGCATATGCAGCAAATAAAGGCTGTGTGTGTATGTGGGGGTTGGGGGAGGTGTGTGTGGGGGGGAGATTTTCTGAGATCTCTTTTGTTCGAGGCATGGTTCACATCAGGCAATGCTTCTTGTGGGTAGCAAACTCTAATTTTGTGAGTGTTTTTCATAGGACAAGCCAGCTCTAACCAACATCTCCAATCTCGTCTCATTGATTGGACTCCAGGTTAGCTGACTCCAATTAGGTTTTGAAGAAGTCATTAGCCTAGGGGTTCACATACTTTTTCCAACCTACACTGTGAATGTTTAAATTATGTATTCAATAAAGACAACAAAAAAATACAATCATTTGTGTGTAATGTCTGTTGTTGTGATGTAGATGAAGATCAGATCAAATTTGATGACCAATTTATGCAGAAATCCTGGGAATTCCAAATGGTTCACATACTTTTTCTTGCCACTGTATTAGAAGAACAGATTATGGGGATAAAACTGAAGAGTGTAATCGGTCCAATGGAATGAGATCAAGAGACCCCTCCAATACACCTGTCTGGGAGTCTTATCCCAAGGGTCACTTGAGGATCTTAGTTTTATTCAATCGCCTTTCAGCCACGCATGTACTTTTAGATATTACTATGGTAACTTAACAAAGGCTTTCAGGCTTACAGTCAACATACAGTCTGTACAGTTTGTATGTTGCCCAAATAAAACCCACAATTCTGTTGATAAAAGCACCATGCTCTGACCTCTAAACAAATCTGAACAATATTAGAGATGTTCACCTAGATTGTATGAATCCAATAAACTCATTCAGAACACGCATTCCTGACTAAAAGTTATAATCGATGCATTGATTGTCTGTGGAACTTTGAGCATTTTGATAAGTACATTGGAAACTGAGGTGGACTTGGTACATTTGCTGCTCTCATCTATTCTACAATAATTACTACTGCTAATACATTCCTATCAAAATCAAGGAAATTACACAAAGGCTAAGATGTGCTTGCCTTTCCCAAAGCTTTTAACAATCTTAATTGAGGAGAGAAAAAACATTCAGACCTTATTCATAAGTGCCACTAATTCCACTTTATGTCAAGTGATAAGCACAGTCTCTCAGCAAGAAACTAAGATTTTTTACTCAAAGTCTCATTCTCAAATAACTGTCTATACTGAATGGTATGAGGAATGGGAAGGTAGAAAAACCCACTAACATTTGTATTCAAGTAAAATCAAACGCTGTTATATACTCAGCCTTCACCTTCATCTTTAGATGTCTGGATAAATCTTGAATGACACACAACGTTGAGGCTTTAAAGACACGTCATCATTTCCCAAGAAATATCTTCACAGTAAGATGTCTCAAGACGTCTTCACAAATATGTCTAAGAACGTCTTAAGGCATAGTTATGGCTGGAAAGAAATTGTCAAAATAAGCATAGTAACAAAAAGGAGGGAAAGATTCAAATGTTAAGTCTTATGTCCCTTCAAAGTGTTGGGATGAAAGATTGACAGAGAAAGTATGTGAAAGACAAATAAATCAGAGAGAAGAATGGGAGAGAGGGGTTGATGGAGAGAGAGCAGGGGGCAGGTGGAAGAGGGAGGCGGGAGTTGGGATTTCCCTAAGGGGTCGATGTGTTTGTGATAGCTTTGCTCTCTCTCTCTCCCTCTCTCTCTCTCTCTCTCTCTCTCTCTCTCTCTCTCTCAGTCAGTCGCTCTGACACTCAACGGAATCACACTCAACACCACACTCTCACTCACTCACTCTTTTTGACACAGAGGCAGAGACACACACACACATCTCCTCAGTGTAACGCGGGGCAAGCACACCACAAACAGCAGAGAAGAGGAAAGAGGAAGAAAAGGAAGGAAGGAAATAAAGGAGGAGAAAGGGAAAACATTGAACGGAGTTATCTGACACTTAGATTTTCTCAGAGGCTTTCAACGGAGAACAGACACAGAGGAGTTGAGAGAAGAGGAAAAGAGGAAGACAGCGGAAACCCTAGACACGGGTCCAGTGTCACAGTGACTCAGGTAAGACCTCTCTCTCTCTCTCTTATTCACACACTGAATTCTTCACACACTTTTAATAGTAAGATCCTTTGAAGTATCAAAAAAGATATATACAGAATACCGTTCAAAAGTGTGGGGTCACTTAGAAATGTACTTGTTTTTGAAAGAAAAGCAAAAAAAATTGTCCATTAAAATAATATCAAATTGATCAGAAATACAGTGTAGACATTGTTAATGTTGTAATTGACTATTGTAACGGCAGATTTTTTTATGGAATATCTACATCGGCGTACAGAGGCCCATTATCAGCAACCCTTACTCCTGTGTTCCAGTGTGTTAGCTAATCCAAGTTTATCATTTTAAAAGGCTAATTGATCATTAGAAAACCCTTTTGCAATTACGTTAGCACAGCTGAAAACTGTTGTGATGATTAAAGGAGCAATAAAACTGGCCTTCTTTAGACTAGTTGAATATCTGGAGCATCAGCATTTGTGGGTTCAATTACAGGCTCAAAATTACCAGAAACTAAGCACTTACTTCTGAAAGTCTATTATTTTTCTGAGAAATGAAAGCTATTCCATGCGAGAAATTGCCAAGAAACTGAAGATCTCGTACAACGCTGTGTACTACTCCCGTCACAGAACAGCACAAACTGGCCCTAACCAGAATAGAAGGAGGAGTGGGAGGCCCCGGTGCAAAACTGAGCAAGAGGACAAGTACATTAGAGTGTTTAGTTTGAGAAGCAGACGCCTCACAAGTCCTCAACTGGCAGCTTCATTAAAATAGTACCCGCAAAACACCAGTCTCAACGTCAACAGTGAAGAGGCGACTCCGGGATGCTGGCTTTCTAGGCAAACTTGGATTAGCTAACACAACGTGCCATTGGAACACAGGAGTGATGGTTGCTGATAATGGTCCTCTGTACGCCTATTTAGATATTACATAAAAAATCTGCCATTTCCAGCTACAATAGTAATTTACAACATTAACAATGTCTGCACTGTATTTCAGATCAATTTGATGTTATTTTAATGGACAAAAAAATAGATTTTCTTTTAAAAACAAAGACATTTCTAAGTGACCCCAAACTTTTGAAAGGTAGTGTATATACATATTTGATGTTTTAATTTGGCCTTAATTGGCTATTAGTTTTATTTGGCCTTATTTGGCTATTAGTCCATACAAACGCATTGAATAATAGATTCACTACATGGAACCATAGACAGTCTCCAAAAAGTTTGTTCTGAAGTGTGGTTAAATACATGTAAAAAAATATATATAAAAAATGTTTGCTGATCTTTATTAGACCTCTCAGATATTGGAAAGATCAGGAATCATTTACAAATTATACATGGATTTAACCCGTTATTTTTGGCACTAAACAGTTTCCATGTACTGTATAGTTCCATAAAATGTTTCAACTGGCAGGTACGTGTTTGTGAGAGTCTCACCTTTCCACAGAGGTGTCATATTAGTGTGTAGCCCAAACTGTTCGGACGCTACAGACAGAAGTTGGCTGTACCGTCTTAAGACGAGTCCCAAGACGCTTGTGGCGGTCGTAGAGCAAAACGGGAGAACGCCATCGTGTTCGTGAGAGTCTCATCTTTCCATAGAAGGGTAATTAACCTTTCGGACGCGGCATACGATTTTGTGAGAAAAACGGTTTTTGGGATGTCTCATGGTCTGGAAAACATCGCTTTAGCTCTGTCACCACAGATGCATAAGTGGGACATCGGCGGATGCGGTGGATTGAGATGCATCCAATACAAAAAACCTGATATCAGGTAGCTAAAACGGACAGATTGTTATGTGGATTTTTTTATTATGCTAATTACATTTCTGCAGGGGTCCGGACATCGACTCTAGGGGTTAGCTTAAATTCAATGACATGGTGACATTAATTGAAGTCGGTGGCCAGTGGGAGTGGTCTGTGAATTTCACGTGTGTGTGTGTGTGTGTGTGTGTGTGTGTGTGTGTGTGTGTGTGTGATATAGATGCTGGTAGAGAGAGGAAGAGGAAGAGAGAGAGCGAGAGAGGGGGGACAGATAGATGCTCACAGAGAGAGAGAGATAGTGTGATATGATATGGTCTTTTAAGCAGCAGCTAGTGGAGGACTTGTGGTATGTGGATAAACAGGTAGTGGTGGACACCCAGCATGTGTTGTGGGCTGCATATATTACACACCCATAGTGAATCACAACTCCAGCGTGGTATAAACCACAACTGCCTCGGACTCTGAACATCGTATTCATGATAGTCATATCCGTCATGTTGTAAGCCAACCTCTCTAACTAATCTGGCATGTGTGACAGTCACTGTACTAGTGGTAGTTTACAACTCCAGGTTAGTGAAAACCAACCACAACAGTCTGATTCAGTATGTGAATATTATGTTCTTGATCCTGTCACATCAATCATGTTGTGAGTTAGCCAACCAACCTCTCGAACTCATTCCAGATTCATTGTAAATCAATTGCCAAAGTAGGGGGTTTTGCCATTCTCCTTTTATTCTAATTTAAAATGAGCCCACAAAATGTATATTTTCAGATTTCCCCTTCCCATTTCCAGCAAGCTTGAGGAAACCACCAGCCACAGGAGTAAAAGTAAAACTAACCAAATAATGTTTGACCTTTCTAATGTTTGGAAAGTACAGATGTGGTCAGAGAGATATTGAGGGAGCGATAAGGGGGAGTGACGGAGAGGGGGAGTGATAGGGAGGGGGCGAGATAGAGAGAGGGTGAGAGACATGGTCGGAGTGAATAGAGCCTCTGTCTCTGAATCAGTCGCTAACCGGGACAACAGCACCATGTGATGTGAGGAGTTGTGGCGTTATCTTTATCAAGACACCATGGCTCATCAAAACAAAATCCCCACATGGCCGGGTCAAGAGTGCATTATGACCGATTCAGGGATAAACTTTTTACTATGCCAATAGTGGTACCATTACTTTGTTTTAGCTGTCTTAGAAAGTCATGTAAAAAATCACATAGTACTGTACTTTGAAAATAGTTATTTTTATCATACAGAATGTGCCCTGGTGTACTGTACATTAAAACCTCGCTTCATTCAGACAGCACTCACCTCCTACGCAGAGTCACAAAGGCACTGTTACATATTGATGAGGTTTACTCTGTCGTAATACCGCACCCTGGCTTTGTCACACTGTGTCCTCAAGCTACCTGAGTCAATGCTCAGTCAGAAACTATGATGCATGTGTGGGAAAATTGATTGAACCCATATTGATTAAGCTGCTGTTGACATAGAGATGTGGAAGCTATAGAGAGGGCGTCAGGTAGCCTAGTGTTTTAAGATCGTTGAAGAATCCCCTAATTGATCGTGTAAATCGCTCTGATAGGACAGTTCACACTTACAGTATGCTTCAGTGGTTATAGTTACATACATGAGAGAGAGAGAGAGAGAGAGAGAGAGAGAGAGAGAGGAGAGAGAGAGAGAGGAGAGAGAGAGAGAGAGAGAGAGAGAGAGGAGAGGAGAGAGAGAGAGAGAGAGAGAGATGAGAGAGAGAGAGAGAGAGAGAGGAGAGAGAGAGAGAGAGAGAGAGAGAGAGAGGAGAGAGAGAGAGAGGAGAGAGATGAGAGAGAGAGGAGAGAGAGAGGGAGAGGAGGAGAGAGAGGAGAGAGAGAGGAGAGAGGAGAGGAGGGAGCGAGAGGAGAGGAGAGAGAGGAGAGAGAGAGAGAGAGAGAGAGAGAGAGACCAGAGAGTCACCCAGCCTCCCTGTGCACTAGCCTGCACTGTATAAGGGGTCTCTGTCCGTCACCGTGTCACCTGGCCCTGTGAGTGTGTGAGTGCAGGCCAGGGCCAGGCTGTGTGGAAACTGTGTGTTTGGGCACATTAGGAGGCATTAGCAGGGGGAGCTTGCGAAGCAGCTGTGAATAATACATGGACATTCTTTATGAGCAGAGAGCATGTCCTCTGGAGGGCAATGAGGCGCATGCTACGGCTACACACTCCAAAAGGTTACAGTGGGAGGGGGGACGGGAAGTGTTTGTTTACTTTACATTCTAAATCGATCGAATCGACAATACCTTTCCCAGTCTATTTTCTCACCAGAAATAGCCAACTGTTGATAATGTTGAGGTCATCTAGCGGAGTGTTATTTAAGTGAGTGTGTGTTTAGCTGAGGGCCAACAGTGTGTGTTTACAGGAGCTCAGGGGGAAAGTTCATTCATCTGGCAATCATCCACCATGTCAGTCAGATTTGGGGCAAAGATCCTCTCTCCTAACAGTACAGGTGGCACAAGTGCACAATGACCTCAGCTAATCGTAGAAACACACGCGCACGCACACACACACACACACACTCTAATCTTTGTGGAGACAGAGTCAGTGTTTGCTAGACCATCACACTCCAGTTGGTTTAAGGAGAGGTGACAGGACCACCCACTGACCACCAGATGGAGGGAGCAGGAGAGGTCCGACATTACACAGACGCCAACAGACAGACGGACAGACTGTGTTTCTGGGGTTGGGCTAGGTCTGCCTCTTTGGGTCTGGGGTTTGCTCTTTGAGGTTGCTGAGCAGTGGTTAAGAAAAAGTGGGATAAAGTGAGGCAGAGAGTCAGGACCTCAGGGAGCTCTGGGTGGGCTGTTTGGATGAGCCTAGTCTGTGTGGTCATGAAGCCCCTGGGTAGGATTAGGGTCCGGGGAGTAGGGTAGTAGGGTGGAAGGGCGGAGGGTAAAGGGCATCGGAGAGGAAATGCCAATATAGGACTGGACTCTAAAGACCAAGTCCTATAACACACCCACTGACTGAAAGAGCTTCCATGCTGTTGTGTCAATCAATCAAATCCTAATCAATCCAATTTGTATATTTATCAGTTTGTTCAACTGTAAACTGTCTGTCCCAAAAAACAGACCAAGGACACCAGACAGTGACATTGGCAAATCTCTGTTCGGCAATACTGTACTACTGTAAATGGCATTGGTTTGACCTTGATGGTGAAAACACCACAGGAGGGGTTTCAAGCTGAAAGCCCAAGGTGGGAGTGAGGGATGAGGGAGGGACTGAGGATGAGGGGGGGTTATCCATCGCTGTCTACACTCATTAATTTCCAGGCACAATAAGAGCCTGAGGACTTAGGGTATGGGGAGAGGAAGGGCGGAGAGGTAGGGTGAGAGGGTGGTGAACAAGAGGATGAGGAGGGCGATGAAGTCATTTAATAGTCTTAAGTGCTTGGTCAATCAAAACCCTCCTGCTAAAACCCCGATGTTCTAATGTTTCCACCTCTGCCCCCCTCGTCTCAGTGTGTGTGTGTCAGTCTGGAGAAGCAGTGGGGTATACAGCACGGAGGCACACAGGCTATTAGATATGTCACATAGAACCACTATGAGAATACGAGGGACAAGAGAGAGAAGGACAGCAAGAGAGGACAGATAGGACACAGAGAGAGGACACACGGAGAAAGAGAGAGAGAGAGAGAGAGAGAGAGAGACACAGAGAGAGAGAGACACAGAGAGAGAGAGACACAGAGAGATACACAGAGAGAGAGACAGAGAGAGAGAGAGGGAGAGAGAGAGAGAAATAAAGAGCCACCCTCTTCCCTTTTCATCTCACCTGCTGAATCAACTAGCCCTGAAAATGGATGGCGCTGGAGCGCTGGGCCCATACCCGGCCGGGTACATTACTTCTACCAATCCTCTTTCTTTGTCTTTATCGGTTCCTCTTTCTCTCCCTTCCTTCATCTCTCTGTCTTAATCTCATTGCCCCAGGTGAGAGGGTTACAAAGAATGATTTTAGGTCCTTCTCTCCTCATTCCTCTCCTTTTGCTCTCCACCCTACAGTACTTTTTTAATTTTTTTATTTAACCAGGCAAGTCAGTTAAGAACAAATTCTTATTTACAATAACAGCCTACAGGGGAACAGTGGGTTAACTGCCTCGTTCAAAGGCAGAACGACAGATTTTTACCTTGTCAGCTCAGGGATTCAATCCAGCAACCTTTCGATAACTGGCCCAACGTTCTAACCACTGGCTACCTGCCGCCCTATCCTCTTCTTTACTCTTTCTCTTTCTTTTTTTCTCGCCCTCTTTTCCTCTCCTCCTGTCTTCATCTCTTCCGTACCCTCTTCCCATATTAAATCTAGATAGGCAGAGTTCAGGACCCACATTGGTGGGAAAAGTACCCAATTGTCATACTTGAGTAAAAGTAAAGATACCTTAATAGAAAGTGAATGTCACCCAGTAAAAACACTACTTGAGTAAAAGTCTAAAAGTATATGGTTTAAATATACTTAAGTATCAAAAGTAAATTTTATTGATCAAATCTACTTATGTATCAAAAGGACAGATAAAAGTATAAATAATTTCACATTCCTTATATAATGCAAACCAGACAACACAATTGTATTGTTTTTTAAAATTTACAGATAGCCAGGGGCACACTCCAACACTCATAATTTACAAGTGAAGCATTTGTGTTTAGTGGGTCAGCCAGATCAGAGGCAGTAATGGTGACCAGAGATGTTCTCTTGATAAGTGCGTGAATTGGACCATTTTCCTGTCCTGCTAAGCATGCGAAATGTAACGAGTACTTTTGAGTGTCAGGGAAAACGTATGGAGTAAAAAGTACATTACCTTCTTTAGGAATGTAGTGGAGTAAAAGTAAAAGTTGCAAAAACTATAAATAGTAAAGTAAAGTACAGATACCCCAAAAAACAACTTAAGTAGTACCTTAAAGTGTTTTTACTTGAGTACTTTACACCACTGTTCACTGGCCCATAATGATATTGACCAGACAGACCTCCCCCATATGTCAACGTGCCCCCATTCCAAACAACCATACGCACATCCCCCAAACCACATACACACACCCTTGCTCATGTACAGTACAGTACAGTACAGTACAGTACAGTACAGTACAGTACAGTACAGTACAGTACAGTACACAGATACACACACACCCTGCCCACACACATAGATCCTAATTGACTCTGTCACAGACTCTCGGTGGACACAGACTCTCAGTGGACCCACACACAGACACACACAGACAGATCAGAATTGACTTCCTCTTGACAACAAACAGCCAGTGAAATGAGTGACTGGAGTTTGGTACCAGGTGCTACACAAGCACACAAGATCCATCACGGCTTAATGAGAAAGAGGAGTAAAAAGAGGAAGTGAGACAAATAGAGAAATAGAGAAGAGAGCAGCCCCCGTGTCCTGCTTTCACTCCATCAGTGATCGACATGTCAAACCTGGTTGTTTATATCCACTGTGATGTCATGTGCCAGATAGTGACAGCAGGCTGTCAGAGCTACAGTACGTTACTGTGTGAAAACCAACATATGTGCTACATTGGACTGTGAGCATGTAAACAAGGGTGTGTGTGTGAGGGGTGGGGGGGTGTTGTGTGTTTGAGTGTGTGCGCGCACACGTGTGTGTATTGGTTGGCTGACATGTGGGTTGAAGGGAGGTGCCTATATGCATCTGTGTGCTCTTAGCTACCTCTGTGCATTTGTTTCAAGCCTACATCTGTGCATGTAACTGTGTGTGTGATTCAGCATCAGGAGTCAGCGCTCCACACTACACTAGACTGTACCCAGGGACATTCTGGTGCAGCTAAACAGACTGACAGCCAGCCTGTTCTCTTTCTCTTTCTGACTGTCTGTCTGTTTGAACCTCTCCAAATCTAAATGGCGCAGGCTGCCATGTTAACACACGCACGCTCACACGCATGCACTGCCCTGTGCCAGACTGCTATGAACAGTAAACTCACACTCCAGACATTAGCATGGGGTGTATGCCACTGCCTGCGCCCAGACACACTTGCATGCCAAAGGCACCTTTAATTAGATCCCAAACACACACACACACACACACACACACACACTTTCCCGCTCTCTTTTACAAACACATACACACTCCCCCGAAACCCCCTGTTTTTAACCCAGACACCCCCCTGCTCATCTTTCTGACACACACACACACACATACACACATCACCATCCTCATTATCAATGCGCCATACACACACACAGACTATAGAGAGCTCTTTTGAGTGTTTGATACGATTGACCCAGATCTTAAAGCGCGAATGGCTGGGGAGGGGGAGAAAAGGGTGTCTGGGGTGGGGTGTGTGTGTGTGTGAGAGGGGAGAGGGTTGGGCGGCTGGTGTGGATTTTTTGTAAAGAGTCTAATTTGAAACCCAGTCGGGGGTCGGTGGGCAGATTTCTGCGGTCAGTGTCTTTGCTGGAGAGAAGGGGAGAGAGACAGAAAGAGCAAGAGGGAGACGGAGCGAGAAAGAGAGAGGGTAGGGAAATAGAGACTTTTTGGACCCCGATAACAGGCGTTATCTCGAGAACTTCTCTCTCCCTTTCCCCCTCCCTCTCTTTTCAACCCTCATTCTTCTGAAGAAAGAGATCTGATGTTCAAACTTAAGCCTGTTCATGTAAAGGAGGAGTACACTCCGAGGGGCTTCTTAAGGCTTTAGGAGTGCCTCTTTGTCACACAAACACACACAGATACTATAACAAATTCCGATGCTGCGTGGGCTCAAGAAGACATCATTAGTCTTACTCCTCAAGGTTGTGACCCGTCTGTCAATGAAACAAACGTTGTCATGTAGACACATTTCCCAGCCGCGTTCTGAAAAGTCGCACACACAGTTCTTTCCCAGAAAGGGTAGCTTGCCTGTGACAGGAGTTGTTCCTGACCATGTGAAGTGAACAGGAAAAACTCATGTTTACCTAGTCAGGTCATACAATTAGAAAGTTTTCCAGATCCTACATTTGATTAGCTTTGTTGTGGTAGCTAGTTTATGGAATAGCAAGAAAATGTTTGAAGTAGTCCCAAACTCATGCAATGAGTATGACAGATTTGTCTCTCTCATGTCCTTGTTGAATTTGTTTATAGATGTTCCCCTTTGGATGATTTGTCTATCCACACATGGAATGAAAATATAATGAGACTATATGAAGCCTTCATTAGATTTTCTTTGTCATTTGTGTGTGCAAATACATTATATTGAATAATATGGTTTGGGTTTGTTGTGATAGTTGTCTGAAAGAATGATAACACATTCACAGTAGTAATGTGAATACATGCCATTTGGCTGACGGTTTAATCCGAAGCGACTTGCATGCATTTTTCATATGGGTGGCCCCAGTGGGAATTGAACCCGCGACCCTGGTGTTGCAAACGCCACTCTCTGAGAAAGAGATAGGAGGAGACCGAGAGAGAGAAAGGAGGCGACCGGGAGAGAGAAAGGAGGAGTCCGAGAGAGCAACAGAGAAACAAATGGAGAGCAGGAGACAGTAACAAATAGAGAGAAAGAAACAGAGACATAAACAGAGAAACAGAGAGAAAAACATAGAGACTTTATCTACCGTCCAACAGCCTTGGTGATATGGCTAGGCTGGCAATCTACTGGATTTCACCATGCCACCCCCTACTAGGGCCAATCTCTCTGCCTGCGTTACACACACACACACTCCCGCTGAGAACACACACACAGACAGGGAACTAACACACAGGGAACAAGCACACAGACTACATCTGTCCCCTCCATCCCTCCCTCTGTCCCTCTGTGCAGGATAATCCCTGACACCCCCAACCACAAATACCAGCACCCACCAAAAGATAGTTCTAAGGCACAGGACAGCAAACAGAGACGTGTGTTCATATACACACACACACACACACACACACACACACAAAGAGTGCAAACACATGCAGATTTAGATACAAAGTAAGAAGCAGCTCACCAAACCATGCAATGCTCAAACTAACAAAATCCACACACCCATAAACTAGACAGAGCAAGAGGAGAAAGAGAAAACAGAATAAGCACTGCTATATTATATAGTATATTATCAGGTTTCAGGTATGACCCAGATGCAGACAGTGTCGAAGAAACAAAAGTATATTTATAGTACAGGGGCAGGCAAATGACAGGTCAAAGGCAGGCAGAGGTCGGTAATCCAGAGAGGGTGAAAAAGGTCCAGAACGGCAGGCAGTCTCAGGGTCAGGGCAGGCAGGGGTTAATAATCCAGTGAGGTGGGGCAAGGTACAGAACGGCAGGCAGGCTCAGGGCAGGCAGAAAGGTCAAAACCGGGAAGGACTAGAAAACAGGAGCAAGGGAACAAATGCTGGTAGGTTTCACGAAACAAGACGAACTGGCAACAGACAAACAGAGAACACAGGTATAAATAAACAGGGGATAATGGGGAAGATGGGCGGCACCTGGAGGGGGTTGGAGACAAGCACAAAGACAGGTGAAACAGATCAGGGTTTGACAGTATGTTATATCTATATTTCACAAATAATTAGATGAATTAAAGTTTCCTCTCTCAGCCTAAAAATACTGTTAGTCCATATGGAGCTCTCACAGCCCCACACACCATGGACAATCCAAGCCTTGTTTTTGTGGTTTTTGCATGGTGCCAAATTGGAGTCACAAGGAGTAGCCTGCTGTCTACTAGTGGGAGAGAAGCTCTCCTATTGAACAGAGCTGAACTAAAAGCTGGCTAGAGCAACAAGACCTCACAGAATTGTGAAATTGACTTCAGAATTCAATGTTTGTCCACAGGAGGTTAAACATAGATTTTTGAAGGTTAAGTTGAGGCAGTCATTCTGGTTAAGGGTTAAGGTTTGGGATAAACACATAAAAGACATGTGCCTAGCACTGGGATCTGCCTGGGCTAGAGGCCCTCCTCTGACTCTATAATGAAACACCAATCCCTCCCCATTCCCAGTGACTTTAATATGATAGGTGTCCTTTTTTCATGACTTTACCCTTCATACCAAGTATCTAAAAGTAACTGGATGTACATACACATACTACTCCTGAACTCCTCTCATATCAGCCGCCTCTGTCAGTGTTGTGCTAAGAGCGAGAACATTCATGATGTACTGTATTTCTGACTGTTCCCAAAGCAAGTTTCTGCCACTCTATTCTCACCGAAAGAGTTTTTAAAAAGTTGTGAGATTAGAGCATTTCAGGGAACTGAGTGTGATGCAACGTGGGATTGTAGAATGATTCATTGATGAGTAGTTATAAGAGGTTTCTGTGTGCGTTGCCATAGGCTTTAGGGTAATTCCTCAGCTATCATATATTATATTCATGTCTGTATCTTCATGTGAGTAATATATAGGGATATAGGACAAAAAGGAGAGAGGAGAGAGAAAAATGTTGACAGAAAAGAGGAGAATATAGAGAAATGGGGAACGAGAATAATAATAATTAATAAAATGGCTTTTGTAAAGAGAGAGCAAGAGAGAGGGTTCATTAGACTGTTCAATGATCCAAGGCCAGCTCAGGTAATCCCTACCATTGTGACAATGAGTCATCATAATGCTGCATCAAATGTACATGATCCTAGGGGCATTGGCAAACACAATGTAAGTCACTTTATTTATGTTCCCCTAATTGCACCGACTACTTATGTTTATCCTACAGCTAGTGTATGCAGTAATCATGAGCCTATGAACCAGAGTTACACTGTTGGCACTGAGGCGGTGTGCCCTAGTAGGAAGACCACTATGTGCAGCACACCCTGCACTATCAGCTCCAATATAAATAACATGAGTAAGTCTACTTCTGATTAGCTTCCCAGTAAAGCATTAAATACAATCAAGCAACCCAGAAAACTGATAGAAATAGCCCATATATGCAGCTTAAGAAACATGGTCCATGAAGTCAATAACTTGCTTGTAATAGATGACATCTCTGAAACTCTGAATACCTATGATGATACAGTGATAGCAATACATGGTTATAACATCTATTGAAAATGCAGAAATGCCAACGGGGGCGGTGTTCTGGTCTATATTCAGAACCACATTCCAGTAAAGCTTAGAGACTGTTGAAGTAATATGGCTGCAGGTTAATCTGTCTCACCTAAAGCCCATTCTTGTGGGAAGCTGCTATAGACCACCAAGTGCTAACAATCAGTATCTGGATAATATGTGTGAATGTAATATCAACAGATAAGTATATTTTCTGGGTCATTTAAATATTGACTTGCTATCATCAAGCTGCCCACACAAGAAAACACTTCAAACTGTAACCAGTGCCTGCACCCTGGTTCAGGTTGTCAGTCAACCTACCAGGGTAGTTACAAACAGCACAGGAATTAAATCATCAACATGTATTGATCACATATTTACCAATGCTGCAGAAATTTGCTTTGAAGCAGTATCCAAAATCCATAGGATGTAGTGATCACAATATAATACCCATATCTAGGAAAACCAAAGTTCCAAAGACTGGGCCGATAATAGTGTATACGAGGTCATACAATACATGTTGTTGTGATTCATATGTTGATGATGTAAAGAATATTTGCTGGTCTATGGTGTGTAATGAGGAGCAACCAGACGCTGCACTTGACACATTTATGAAATTGCTTATTCCAGTTACTAATAAACATGCACCCATTAAGAAAATGACTGTAAAACTGTTTAATCCCCTTGGATTGATGAGGAATTGAAGAATTGTATGGTTAAGAGGGATGAGGAAAAATGTCTGGCAGCCCAACTGATTGGCAAACGTACGGCAAATTAAGAAATCATGTGACTAAACTAAATAAAAATAAACTATACTATGAAACAAATACATTATATAAAGAATGATAGTAAAAAGCTTTGGGGCACCTTAAATGACATTTTGAGGGAAAAAAGCCAACTCCATCATTCATTGAATCAGATGGCTCATTCATTTTGAGGGAAAAAAGCCAACTCCATCATTCATTGAATCAGATGGCTCATTCATTTTGAGGGAAAAAAGCCAACTCCATCATTCATTGAATCAGATGGCTCATTCATCACAAAGCCCACTGATATTTCCAACTCCTTTAATGACTTTTTCATTGGCAAAAATAAGCAAACTTAGGGATGACATGCCAGCAACAAACGCTGACACTATACATCCAATTATATCTGACCAAATTATGAAAAACAAGAATTGTCAGTGTGTCAGTGTGGAAGAGGTGAAAAAATTATTGTTGTCTATCAACAATGACAAGCCACCGGGGTCTAATAATCTGGATGGAAAAACTGAGGATAATAGCAGACGATATTGCCACTCCTATTTGCCACATCTTCAATAGCCTACTAGAAAGTGTGTGCCCTCAGGTCTGGAGGGAGGATAAAGTAATTCCGCTACCAAAGAATAGTAAAGCCCCCTTTACTGGCTCAAATAGCCGACCAATCAGCCTGTTACCAACCTTTAGTAAACTTCTGGAAAAAATTGTGTTTGACCAGATACAATGCTATTTGACAGGAAATAAATTGACAACAGACTTTCAGCATGCTTATAAGGAAGGGCACTCAACAAGCACAGCACTTACACAAATGACTGATGACAGGCTAGGAGAAATTGATGATAAAATGATTGTGGGTGCTGTCTTGTTAGACTTCAGTGCAGCTTTTGACATTATCAATCATAGTCTGCTGCTGGAAAAACGCATGTGTTTCGGCTTTACACCCCCTGCTATAATGCAGATAAAGAGTTACTTGTCTAACAGAACACAGAGGGTGTTCTTTAAATGGAAGCCTCTCAAACATAATTCAGGTAGAATCAGGAATTCCCCAGGGTAGCTGTTTAGGCCCCTTGCTTTTTTCAATTTTTACTAACGACACGCCACTGACTTTGAGTAAAGCCAGAGTTTCTATGTATGCGGTTGACTCAACACTATACACGTCAGCTACTACAGCAACTGAAATTACTGCAAGTTAGTTTCAGAGTGGGTGGCAAGGAATAAGTTAGCCCTAAATATTTAGCATTGTCCCAAGCATTGTACTTGGGACAAAACATTCACTAAACCCTAATTTTCACTAAACCCTAAACGCTAAATTTTGTAATAAATAACGTGGAAATTGAGAAAGTTGAGAACTGTTCAGTCGTGTGGTCAGGTGCCATAAAAAAGGCAGCAATGCCTGCCCTTGGATGTACACAGAGAGCTAATATTAAAAATATGCATGTCAATGTCTCCTGGCTCAAAGTGGAGGAGAGATTGACTTCATCACTACTTTATGAGACATATTGACATGTTGAATGCACCGCGCTGTCTGTCTAAACTACTGGCACCCAGCTCAGACACCCATGCATACCCCACAAGACAAGTCACTCTTCACAGTCCCCAAGTCCAGAACAGACTATAGGAGGCACACAGTACTACATAGAGCAATGACTACATGGAACTCTATTCCACATCAAGTAACTGATGCAAGCAGTCAAATTTGATTTCAAAAATTGAAAAAAACACCTTATGGAACAGTGGGGAATGTGAAGTAACACAAACATTGGCACAGGCACATGCATACACACACACACACATGATAGCATATGCGCTATACACACACATACACATGGATTTAGTACTGTAGATATGTGGTAGTGGTGGAGTATGGGCCTTAGGGCATACTGGGGGGGTGTTGAAATCTGTGAATGTATTGCAATGTTTTAAAATTTGTATAAACTGCCTTCATTTTGCTGGACCTCAGGAAGAGTAGTTGCTAATGAGGTTCCATAATAAATACAAATACAAATTAGCAGAGTGGAAGTCAAGCTGAATGTGCTGCGTCTCAACGGGAGGGATACTGTATACTCCAACATACTAGGGAGTCACAGGACACACACACACACACACACACACGGGAAGCACCCACCCACTTCCCACTGGGACATAATGGTTGAATCAACGTTATTTCCACATCATTTCAATATATAACTAACAAAAATATAAAAGCAACATGCACAAGATCGCTGAAATAAAAAGATCCCCAAAATGTACAGCATTCCAGATGATTCTGTGCTTCCAACTTCGTGGCAACATTGTACAAGATCGCCTTTTTACATGATTTGTCAACTCTGCTTGAAATTGATCAGCTTACAGTGTATCAATGAAATGTAGATAATGAGTGGAATATATTGTTATATACAACCCAGGTAGCCCATTTCAGCAGTGCATTGTACACTACACTATAATTTCTAATGGTAGCACATAATGATTCTTTCCACTTTGCCCTATTGAAGCACACTGGCTGATGGAGAATCGTGTAGTATTTACAGCTTTATCCATATATGATATCCAACGTATATTGATGTCAAATTGCTACATTTATGAGGTAAACAATATTACAGTGTTCAGCAGTTATCAAACTATAGGGGTAACTAGGCACATGCTTTTCGTTCAGTAGTTATCAGTTTTGAGCAGTTTGTTTCAGTAATATTTAATTAAATTGTTAACAAATGACAGGAAAATCATATCAAAAGTAAAGTGAATATTGCATTTTAAAAAGCAGATACTTAGATTGAATATGTATCCAAATCCAAAGAGTGATTTGATGCAGTGACAAAATGACTTTGTGAATGTGTTCGTTTTGAAACACGAGCCATTTTGATGATCGGTTTTGATTTGTTTTGATAACTCTAAGCGAGTTACTTTGTTACTTGTGAAATTTCACCAACGTGATTGAAAAAACCTGTAATATCATACATTATTGAAAAAAACTAGCCAGTAGCCACCACTTTCAGAGTACATTCTTCAAAGACAAACTAAACGAAACACCAGGACAAACCCTTCAGCCTTGATAGCTGACTTGATGAAGGTAATGATGACAAAAGAGACACCGGGCAGGGACTCTAGACAAACTCTCGGGGCGGCTGGAGTAACAACATTCCCCTAAGGTGCAATTAAAAAGGAACACAGGAACCGAACACTGACGAGGTTCTTCTTCAGGACCACACAACACCCACACACACAACAAGTGAATAAATAACTCAGCCCCATCAGGCTGGCCTGAACACAATAACAACAACAGAAACAGAGAGACAATGTCAGAGGTATTGACACCGCTGTGTGGTGATGTTAAGGCCTGGTGAACACAAACATAGCAACAAACTAGGCACCATGGTGCCTTGACTTTGCAATCGCTCTCTACAAGTCCTCCTCCTGTGACTGGTTGCCTGTCTGTTGAGGACAAGTGACAGACAGAACCACCCACGCCAGGACTGAGAGATACCCTACTTATTCCACCTAATTAATAAGATGGAGACGTATCATCTAAATTGTGTGGAACTGTTCATTCTCTAATGTTAGTCCATATCCACATAGTTCAGTGTCCATCACTTCCATGTGGTTATTAAAAAATAAACTGAACTTGAACATTAGCCTACTTTTACCATTTGACATTGCACCAAATGCTTTGTTTTTTTCTTTCAATTAATGATTTAATTAACAATATTGCTCCCCAGAGGGGAAACTGAGTTTGACACATGCAGGGACAATACGCACTAGGGTTGGTATCTTTCAAGGATTTTAGTGGCCCTTTTGGGTAATTCAGATTATCACAGGTGTGTGTAATCATCTCTGCCCCTCTGTGTGGCCTCATCACATCGGCTGATGTAAAAAGGGCTTTATAAATACATTTGATTGATTGATTGACCACATGTCAAATACATGAAATAATTAAAGAAAATCCTTTTTAAATAAAAAATAGAATTACAAAGCTGCAAAACATTATCCTAAACATAAACCATCAACTAAGTGAATACCATTGGTGTTTAATATGAGGGTTTCAGCATGAAATAAATATCCTTTTTTACTATGCCAATATGTATTGGTTGTCAATGTTTTGACGTCACACTGGTGGCAGTTGTGAACAGTCAATAGCTGGAAGAGTTTCAGGGTTGCCATTGTGCCATTGTTGACTAGAATCGTTTTCATTAATTGGGCTATTTTGTATTTAACAATATGGTCTATATACTAGAAACTAATGGACAACATGGACACAGATATAATACATTTATAATATATGAATACAGATATTAAAATATAAATGATCAAAGTTACGATAGATTGGCATTCATTTTCTGTTAATTGCCAAAATTACTGAAGATTCCAGTGACTTTCTAAATTACTGGTAGCTTTGAAACCCTAATACAGACAAGAAGTTCCAGTCTTCATGAGTTCTCTGCCCTAAATGTAGCTAATTTATATGACCTAAAATATGAACTCAGATATTTAAAACTGCTTTTGACAGTGAAAAATAACTCTTCATTTGCAGGCTCTTCACTGAAGACCCCTGGATCCTGAACCCATTTCCCCTAGGAGCCCCTACCCCCACACTCCTCCTCGCCCCAGCCCCACAGCCTGTGGGTATCTTCCTGTACCTGTGTGTGTGTACCTCCCCCCTCCTCATCCTCCCACCTTCAGAGCCCATAGTCCACCATGCTGTGGACTGTTCTCCTAGCCCTGCTGGTTCTCCTCCTACTGCAGACCCAGCTATGTGTCTGTCTACGGGTGCTCAGAGTTGCCGGCTATTCCTCCCCCTCATCCTCCCCCTCTCGTAATGCCACCAAGCAGCGACTACCTGGAGCCATCATCATCGGCGTGCGTAAAGGTGGCACCAGGGCCCTCCTGGAGATGCTCAACCTCCATCCGGACGTAGAGGTGGCCAAGGCTGAGGTAATGAGAAATAGAAACATCATCATGACCATCTTGACTTAAATTGTAAGGCACTGTCACACAATAGACTACTCTCAAAGCTTTAACATAATGGTATGAAAATAGTCATGCAGCATAACAGAATGAAAGAACAAGATAAAATCCTAGAATACAGACTTTACAGAAGTATATTTTTTGGGGGGATAAGGTATTAAACAACACGACATACTTTCTTTTTAGGTGCACTACTTCAACGTGGAAGAGCACTACCGGCGCGGGCTGGCTTGGTATCGTGCCCAGATGCCCTTTACCCTGCCTGGGCAAGTGACGGTAGAGAAAACCCCTGGCTACTTTGCCTCTCCCCAGGTCCCTCAGCGGGTCTGGGAGATGAACCCTGCTGTCCGACTCCTGCTGATCGTCCGGGACCCCGCTGAGCGCCTCGTCTCCGACTACACCCAGGTCCTCCATAATAGGGTGACCCGCCACAAGCCCTACAAGTCTCTAGGTAAGTTGCACCGAGGTTAGAGTGGTGACCCAGTCACTGAAAGGTTGCTAGTTCAAGTCCCAGGCGATAGATAATTGGGGACTGCTTGTTTCAGATCATCACTACCACCACCGTCATTCACTTGAGAAATGCAGTTAACAACAAAAATGTAAATCCATCCACCTCAGATCCTGTTTCTCCTAACCTATATGTGTGCCAAGAGTTAGGAAAAAGCAAAGAAAACATACATTTCTGCTCTAAAATAAAATATTATATTCTACTCTATTTTATGTATTCTACTGTAGAAGAGCTGCTGCTCCGCCAGGGCCACATTGACCCGGCCTACAAAGCCCTGCAGAGGAGTCTGTACCACCAACACCTGGACCGCTGGCTGGATGTCTTCCCCAGGGAGCAGGTCCATGTGGTGGATGGAGAGGCCCTCATCAGAGACCCCTTCCCAGAGCTCCGGAGGGCGGAGAGGTAATGTTATACATAATGTAATTTGTGGGTGTGTTCCTTAAACACCCTCTGGTCAAAAGTAGACATTATAAGATTCTGACCTTACGATCACTGTAAGTACATCTTCCCTGTAAGGTCGGAACGGCAGGCTGCCCAGGAAACCATGGAGCCGGCATGAGATATAGCTCAGAAAACATACCTCAATCCAGGGATGGAGATGCTAGGTAGCCAAAGCCACAGCAGCCATTTTCGAAGGATAGTCAGTCAATCAGCTCCTTTGTTGCTCAACATGACATTCCATAATGGGATGGCTAGTCAAAAATACTACACTATATAGGAAATAGGGTACAATTTGGGACACAGTCTTATTCTTGAATAAAATGGACTAAATTACACTTTCTCACCATGCACTTTAACTTGTAGCCTACATATTTAACCAACCATGCCTTTTGAACACATTTAACCTCATGTCTATTGTTGGTAAAATTCACAGAAATGAGCACCCCAAACACAACAAACTGGAAGTTCATTGAAAGGACCTGGAAATAGCAGTCTTCTTCTTATTCATCTTATATGTTATTATGGCGGTCCACAAACACATGTTAGAGGTGCATGCCGCCACCTACTGTACAGGTGGTAAACTATAGAAAAAATATCCATTGTATTAAAGAGGGATAAAAACGACATCATGCAAACAAACAGAAATTGACACCAAAAAAAAAAACATCACATCCCTACAAGGGATCAGGGGCATGTGAGGGCGGAGCATCCTTTGACAAGATTTCTTGCAATGCCTCGGCTGTAAACTCACTCAAAGAGTCTCAAAAAGCATACTGCTGCACATTAATTACAATTTTCTCTGATTTCTTCTTTGTTTGTGCCGTACAGTTTATGACCATTGTAATAAATGCTGCAAAGTCCACCTTTTTTTACATGTTATATATCAGGATCCCTTGATTGCCGAGAAACATTCACTGGTGCAGTCTCAATTACCATTGCATCTTCAACGCCACTCGCTCCTTCTACTCTTTTCTCCGCCTCCAGATAGGAGACAACCTGGACAGCCCTTATTCTCCCCACCTCTGTCTCCTTCACCCTAACAGCGCAAACCAGGGACTAGGGCATATGTTCGCCACCACCAGTGGAGGCTGCCGAGGGGAGGACGGCTCATAATAATGGCTGGAACTGAGCAAATGGAATGGCATCAAACCATGTGTTTGATGTATTTGATACCATTCCACTTATTCCTCTCCAGCCATTACCACGAGCCCGTCCTCCTCAAATAAGGTGCCACCAAACTCCTATGGCCACCACAGTTGCAGAATATAACCTCAGCTGGCATACAATTTCTCCCATCTGCATACACTTGAGACATGCCCAAATCTTTTGCATTTATTACACCGGAGGAGCTTAAGCACAACAGCTCTTAAAGGATATTTCATAAAGCCTAGCTTTACATGAGAAGGGAGAAACTTTATAATATGGGCGAAGTGGGTTTCCTTACTCCATTCACCACACAGGTCAGTCAACATGCACCAATCACTTCATCTACTTCCTCAGGTATATCATCTGCATCTACTTCATGAGCAACCCCAGAGACAGGCGCCCTGCTTCGTAAATCCATACACAAAACTGCATTCAAAAATCTTTTTGAGGCGCAAAGTATGTTCCGAGGACACACAAAAAATCGAAATAAAACCAGGATTTGTGGCTGCCACCAACGCCACCTCACCCAATGCACCCATGATACTTCTTAGCTTCCATCACAACTTTACTTATTTTGTTTCCTTTCTTTTTCATGACTGTAGCCCAATCATTCTCACTCTCATCTTTATCCGGCCCGCCATCAGTTTCGAACAGAACATCCATTTCCGCCATCTCCCCTCTCCTAGCAGTTTTTTGGATTGCCTGATTAAATAGGGGCCTGAATAAAAAAATGGCCTCCAAGAGAGGATCCTTTCATGGCCCACCTGTTACTTTTGTCTGTATGTAACTTATATTGTGTAAGATGCTATTCAGTTGCCTCATTGAGGAGATTCAAGTTTTTAATCTAATCTCATCTAATGTAGGCCGTCATTGTAGTAGGCCATCATTGTAAATAAGAATTTGTTCTTAACTGACTTGCCTAGTTGCCTAATAAAATAAATTATCTATAGGTTCCTGGACCTGCTGCCCCGCATCACTCCCTCCAACTTCTACTTCAACACAACTAAAGGTTTCTACTGCCTCCTCTCTGCCGGGGGCCATGACAAGTGTCTGGATGAGTCCAAGGGGAGGCCCCACGCTCCTCTCAGCTCCCGGGCCTTCAAGAAGCTCTGCCGATACTTCAAAGAACCCAACCGCCTGTTCTTTGAAATGGTGGGACGTTTCTTCTCTTGGTGCTGACTGTGGATCAAGAAACAAAAGACGCTTTATTGCTCTGATACCACCTTTAATGGGACAGAGAGAGGGGACAGACAGGGCCAACTGGCGATATTGCCCATAATAGCAAAGATTTGGGATGCCTTTGAAATGGTCACCTGTTCCCTATGTAGTGCACTACTTTTGGGCAGAGTGGGTACCATTTAGAACGTAATCTTAGAGATGCTTTAGAGACACTAAGAGCAGGTCAACAGTGAAAAGACATTGGCCTGTGTGAAGTTTCTGTTGATTGGACGGATAGATAGATTGGTGCGTTGACTGTCAGGTAGGGGGGTGGATGGGGTGAATGGACGAATAGATTGGTGTGCAGACTGTTGGGTGTGCGGATGGATTAATTTATGTGTTAATTGAAGGGTGTGGGTGGATGAATTGACTGAGAGATGAAAGGATAAAACCACGGATGCACACAGATGATTTTAAAGATCTTTAGAGGTGTTACGTTTTGAGTGTTCTCAATTCTCTTACTGTCAATGAGCTGAACCAAGCCAGGCCTGGGAGTCAAAAGCACAACAAGCATAGACTGTATAAGATAACTCTCACTGAGGGACACTATTTCTAACTACCCATAGAAATAGATGATGGGTACATTCAATATGGCAGCCGGTCCACCCATCACGGAACATTGACTTGAATGGGAATGTCTATTCAAGTGATCTGTTTTTTTTTATGGTACTACCTGCTGGAGAACATGAACTGAAGTGCCCATTCTCTAATACTGTATGCCTGTTGGTCCTAATATCACCTGATCATGACTCTTGCTGGTGCCTGTCATCGTTAACCTTGGGTTGCACAAACTAGAATGAAATTGAGTGTAAGAAAATAACTACAAACTGGAATGAAATCAAGTGTAATAAAATAACTACAATAAACTGTGCCATATAATTGAACAATCAAGACAAAAACAAATCTTGTCATTTTGATGGTCAGTAAAATGAGTTTCAGAGCAGATACCATTGGAGGAAATGTATAAGTGTACAGAAAATAGAGGGTAGAAGAATGTTTTGAAATTAGATGGGGCTTATTGTTGCACTATAACTGAATGCTTAATTGCATAAAAGGTCAGTCCATCTGTAGATCTACTGTACCAATATGAAGCTATTTCAAACCGAGTCTCACGTTTTAGACTGCTTACCATTTTCACAAAATGGTTTACCATTGTAAAAAGTATGCCTGTGAGCTAAAATAATGTCCTCATTTAGATAATCATGTGTACTTATCTTGTTATTATTCTAATATTTTACTTTCAAATGTTCAATAGATATGTATATTTTTGGGATTGTTGAATTTAAATTTGAAGGTGTTTGAGCTGTAATGCATTGTAAGTATGTTTTCTAAAATCTTCTTCAATAAATGTGTACTGTTGTACTTTAACCCAGAGAAAATAACAATATTTAATAGAACATAGTGATGGGGGGGTGGGAGAGAGAGAGGGAGAGAGAAGAATAATGTAGGGTACCAACCAAAATGCATTACTAGGCCTAGACAGAACGTATTGTAAAGATCATATTGTAACGTCTGCTTCCAACCCACACCCTCAAACACGTAGATCCCCTGAACGCAGCTCACTTTCCAGCGCACACTCTCAAAAACCTAGATCCCCTGAACGCAGCTCACTCTCCAGATCCCAATCACCTGAATTCTAATCACCTGTTCACACACCTGTATGTCATTATCACACACTATTTTGTTCAGTTCTTTGTCCCCATCACTGTGAGGTATTATTTGTTTTGTGACACAAGTCTATCGGAGCAGTTTTTCCCGTGATTTACTCCTCCCTTGTATGATAGTTTTTGCCTGACTCACTATCGGATTTCCTGTTATATACCTATTTCCTGATCTCCCGGACTACGTTACTAACCTTTTCCCTGCCTGTACTGTTGCCCTTTTGGGCAACAGTACCCAGCTACCTGCCTCCTCCTGTGGTTCTTTGGAATAAACACCTGCTGCGCCCTGCGCTTAAAACCAGCTCTCTGTCTCCCATTGTATTCATTACACATATGTCCTATCTCAGCAGGTCAAATACATAATAACACTTAGGGCTTTAAATACACATACAGTGTGTTGACTTTTAACAATTGTGTGTATTAGCTCTACACTTACAACAGTTACAGGTCAGCACCCTGTATGTGCTATTCTAAAATATAGTCAAACCACAATCTATATTATTATTATTATGTACAACCAGGTATATAATTATTGGTACCCTTGAAAAAGATTATCAAAAAAAGTATTACAAAAAAAAAGTGCATTTATATTATTTTACACCAGGGTTGCCCAACTGGAGGCCTCCGGTTGTTTTTATTTGGCCACCCAAGTTGATGATAATTAACACGGGCCCCAGGACCAGTGGAAGCAAAATAGCCCCATAACATCAAAGATGCACCACCATATTCAAGGGAAAGGGGATACCTAGTCAGTTGCACAACTGAATGCATTCAACCGAAATGTGTCTTCTGCATTCAACCCCTCTGAATCAGAGAGGTGTGGGGGGCTGCCTTAATTGACATGCACATCATCAGTGCCTGGGGAGCAGTTGTTATTCAGGGTTAACTGCCTTGCTCAAGGGAAGAACATCAGATTTTTTCGACCTTGCCAGCTCAGGGATTCAAACCAGCAACCTTTCAGTTACTGGCCCAACATTCTGAGCCACTAGGCTACCGCAGGTATGAGGTACTTTTATTCATATGCTTACATTTTTCAAAGCCAAACAGCTCTATTTTCATGTCATCTGGCCATTGCACCGCCTGTAGTTTGATAAATGGCACTGGGACTTGGACTGGAACCCTGCTTTGGTAAGATGACATGAAAATAGAGCTATTTGGCCACACACACCACTGCTGTGTTTGGCATTGACAAACAGAAGCATATGCAGAAAAGTACCTCATACCTACAGTAAAATATGGTGGTGGATCTTTGATATTATGTGGCTATTTTCTTTTTAGATAGCAGTGTGATGTCTGTAACACCAGCAAGACAAATCTTATTTATTTATTTTGCTCCTTTGCATCCCATTATTTCCATCTCTACTTTGCACATTCTTCACTGCAAATCTACCATTACAGTGTTTTACTTGCTATATTGTATTTACTTTGCCATCATGGCCTTTGTTTTTGCCTTTACCTCCCTTATCTCACCTCATTTGCTCACATTGTATATAGACTTCTTTTTCTACTGTATTATTGACTGTGTGTTTGTTTTACTCCATGTGTAACTCTGTGTTTTTGTATGTGTCGAACTGCTTTGCTTTATCTTGGCAATTGTAAATGAGAACTTGTTCTCAACTTGCCTACCTCGTTAAATTAAATAAAGGTGAAATAAAAATAAATAAATACAATAGGGGGAGAGGTAGTTGTTTGGGCTAAATTATAGATGGGCTATGTACGGGTGCAGTAATCTGTGAGCTGCTTTGACAGCTGGTGCTTAAAGCTAGTGAGGGAGATAAATGTTTCCAGTTTCAGAGATTTTTGTAGTTCATTCCAGTCATTGGCAGCAGAGAACTAGAGGGAGAGGCGGCCAAAGGAAGAATTGGTTTTGGGGGTGACCAGAGAGATATACCTGCTGGAGCACGTACTACAGGTGGGTGCTGCTATGGTGACCAGCGAGCTGAGATAAGGGGGGCCTTTACCTAGCAGGGTCTTGTAGATGATCTGGAGCCAGTGGGGTTGGAGACGAGTATGAAGCGAGGGCCAGCCAACGAGAGCGTACAGGTCGCAGTGGTGGGTAGTATATGGGGCTTTGGTGACAAAACGGATGGCACTGTGATAGACTCTATCCAATTTATTGAGTAGGGTATTGGAGGCTATTTTGTAAAGGACATCGCCAAAGTCGAGGATCGGTAGGATGGTCAGTTTTACAAGGGTATGTTTGGTAGCATGAGTGAAGGATGCTTTGTTGCGAAATAGGAAGCCAATTCTAGATTTAAAAATAACCCCAAGCACTAAGGAAAATCCACAAAGAAAGGGTTAATTGACCACAAAATCAACATTTGGCAATGGCCATCTCAGTCTCCGGACTTGAACCCCATTGAAAAGCTGTTTTGAATTGAAGAGGGCAGTGCATAAGAGCAGACGAAGGATATCAAGGATCTGGAAAGATTCTGTATGTAGGAATGGTCTAAGATCCCTCCCAACGTGTTCTCCAATCTCATAAAACATTTAAGAATAAGGCTTAGTGTCGTTATCCTAGCAAGGGATATTGAAAACGGGTGCCAATAATTTTTACCCTTCTCCTTTTGAGATTTACTTGTTAGACAAAATCTCTTTCTATGAGGAATAATATTTGTATAAATAAATATAATTTCCCAATTTTTTGGAGCATAGCTCAGTATTTGTATAATTTTTAAAGTATTTTTTGCACATCTTTATCAAGGGTGCCAATAATTATGAACCTGGCTGTAGTTGTTCAAGTGCTTTGATATCTATCTTTGGTGTGACAGTCTAACACTGGATAAACATGTTGACTGTAAATGCAGGTTGACAGCAGAAAGTTCATCTTCGGGTCAGACTCAACAGTGAGGAGACTCAACAGTGTAACATTCAGAGAATAGCTGGTTTCTGTATTACAGTTCTACCAAGTGTAGTGGAGGGTAAACGCAAGTAAACACTTTTTTTGCGGTACAGTTTACTCACCTTTTGCAGAAAAATGTATTGAAAGTGTAGGAAGTTAACACACCTATTTTTTTTTTTACCACTACCTCACTTTGAGTAGGGCTGGTTGAGTAGGGTAAAGAGAAACAGACCTTGCCTAGGTGTGTGTGTGTGTTTGGAGAGAGAAAGAAAGAGAGAGAGAGAAAGAGAGATGAATAAACATCAGTAGACTCTCAGGGGTCTTGTCTCAAACAGAAGAGGCAGAAGATGTGTCTCAATTGCCACAGAGATAGGGCTTTCAAAGGCTATGAGTGAAACAAGGGGATAGGTTTCCCTTCATCTCTCTTAGCTCAGTGGATGTGCTTGCATTCTGCAGAGAGAAAGAGAGAAAGAGAGAGATGACATCAATATCACAATTATTCAGAGGTGGAAACTTTCCGTGGGAATTAACGGGAATATTTATGGGAATTAATGGAAATATATGCAAATGAATATTAATACCATTTAAATGTAGATGTTTTTTGCATTGGATATATTTACCATATAATATGGAGACAGAAACATAAACCTTTTACCTTATCATAAGTAGACATAATTGCAAATGATTAAATCCTTCCAAAAGGAAAAAAAAAACTATTTAGTTACAAATTGAACTTTAATTAAATGAGCTAACTCTTCACATGGGATGATTTCACTGAACAACAAAAGAAAGGGAATATTGAATGATCCCCAATGATCCATCGCATCTCCCAAAAACGTTTTCAACATAAAATGTGATGGGGTCAAATTGGGGTCATGATAGGGGCTGCACCAAATGTTTGATGTATTATAATAATTGATTATTCTTATGTTGTATTAATAGAAGGGGAGGGGCTATGGGACACATTGGGACACACCCTCTCAGGGGCTATGGGACACACCCTCTCAATGTGGGACACATTGAGAGGGTCCTAGACTACAGATGAACAATACATATATTCATTGTAAGGTTTTAGAATTGTTCCAATCTTTTCTAAGTCTCTGCCTCTTACAAAGAAATTGGGTCTGTGAGAAAGCATTACAAAGATGAACAAAGAGCCCTGCAGGGGAGTAGAAGAGATAAGAGGCTAGTCAGACATACCTCTATAAATCAACTTGGGGGAGTGGACATTTACTGCTGAGGCCTCGAACTATTGTATCTCTTGCAAGTTAGTATAGCTGTGTATGCATGGGTTTGGCCTGAGGAATAGCAGGTAATGACGTATGCAGTGACATCACATGGGGTTGACGACAAGCATGATACAAGCAACTTGGACTTTCCTATGGGGCAGAACTCATGAGAGACATCAGTTGTATGTGTGATGTTTGATCATTGACTTCTGTCTACCGCTGTATTTTGATTAAAATTGTTATGATTTACAAGTGCACATTTTGAGTGTTCCTTATTTGTCAAGTAAATAAAACGGAGCCATGAAAAACGGAACCAACAAATGATAGTATAAAAACTAACGCTTTGGTTGTCTTCCTCTCAGGCTTCCATGTCTTCTCCCTGGACCTCCTCAATGTCCACCTCTTGAACATCAGACTCTGAGGCCTCATCTTCACTGTCACTTTTCAACCTTGTTGAGGATGGCTCGTCATCAGGCTCAAAAAGCCAAAAATTTGCCCGGATGGCCACCAACTTTTTAACCCTTGTATTGGTCAGCCTGTCGCGTGCTTTGGTGTGTGTGTTCCCAAACAAGGACCAGTTGCGCTCTGAGGCGGTTGATGTTGGTGGGATTTGGAGGATGATGGAGGCAACGGGGAAAGAGCCTCAGATCCACAAAGTCCCTTCCACTAGGGGGCTGATGAGATATGTTGGCATGACTGCAATACAGCATCTCCATCCCAAAGTCCTTGCTTGGAAGTGTACTTTGCCAGACTGCCAAGAACCTTACCCTCATCCAGGCAAAGGTGTCGAGACATGGTAATGATGACACCATAGGCCTTGTTGATCTCTGCACCAGACATGATGCTCTTGCCAGCAGACTTTGGGTCCAACATGTACGTTGCGGCGCGTATGGGCTTCAGGCAGAAGTCTTCACGCTTTTGATGTATTTCAGAACTGCAGTTTCCTCTGCTTGGAGCAACAGTGAAGTGGGCAGGGCGGTACGGATTTCTTCTCTTACATCTGCAAGCAGAGTCTGAACATCAAACAGGATGGCATTGTCTCCCTCAATCTGTGCAATGGCTACTGCTATAGGTTTCAGAAGTTTCAGGCTGCTTACCACTTTCTCCCAAAATACATCATCCAGGAGGATCCTCTTGATGGGGCTGTCTATATCAGCAGACTGTGATATGGACATTTCTTGGAGACCCCTTCCCCTCCAGGAGACTGTCAAACATGATGACAACACCACCACAACGGGTGTTGCTGGGCAGCTTCAATGTGGTGCTCTTATTCTTCTCACTTTGCTTGGTGAGGTAGATTGCTGCTATAACTTGATGACCCTTCACATACCTAACCATTTCCCTGGCTCTCTTGTAAAGCGTATCCATTGTTTTCAGTGCCATGATGTCCTTGAGGAGCAGATTCAATGCATGAGCAGCAGATGTGAGGGTAGGACTTTAGACCAAGCAACCTTCATGTTCGTAGCATTGCCTGTCACCAGTGCAAATACCTTCTGTGGTCCATGGTCATTGATAACTGTCTTCAGCTCATCTGCAATGTAGAGACAGGTGTGTATGTTGTCCCTTGTGTCTGTGCTCTTGTAGAATACTGGTTGAGGGGTGGAGATGATGTAGTATGCTTTTGTCACTTCTAGGTTAGACTACTGCAATGCTCTACTTTCCGGCTACCAGGATAAAGCACTAAATAAACTTCAGTTAGTGCTAAATACGGCTGCTAGAATTCTGACTAGAACCAAAAAAGTTGATCATATTACTCCAGTGCTAGCCTCCCTACACTGGCTTCCTGTTAAGGCAATGGCTGATTTCAAGGATTTACTGCTGACCTACAAAGCATTACATGGGCTTGCTCCTACCTATCTTTCCGATTTGGTCCTGCCGTACATACCTACACGTACGCTACGGTCACAAGACGCAGGCCCCCTAATTGTCCCTAGAATTTCTAAGCAAACAGCTGGAGGCAGGGCTTTCTCCTATAGAGCTCCATTTTTATGGAATGGTCTGCCTACCCATGTGAGAGACACAGACTCAGTCTCAACCTTTAAGTCTTTATTGAAGACTCATCTCTTCAGTAGGTCCTATGATTGAGTGTAGTCTGGCCCAGGAGTGTGAGGATGAACGGAAAGGCTCTGGAGCAACGAACCGCCCTTGCTGTCTCTGCCTGGCCGGTTCCCCTCTCTCCACTGTGATTCTCTGCCTCTAACCATATTACAGGGGCTGAGTTACTGGCTTACTAGTGCTCTTCCATGCAATCCTTAGGAGGGGTGCGTCACTTGATTGTGTTGAGTCACTGACGTGGTCTTCCTATCTGGGTTGGCGCCCCCCCCCCCCCCCTTGGGTTGTGCCGTGGCGGAGATCTTTGTGGGCTATACTCGGCCTTGTCTCAGGATGGTAGGTTGAAGATATCCCTCTAGTGGTGTGGGGGCTGTGCTTTGGCAAAGTGGGTGGGGTTATATCCTGCCCGTTTGGCCCTGTCCGGGGGTATCATCGGATGGGGCCACAGTGTTTCCTGACCCCTCCCGTCTCAGCCTCCAGTATATATGCTGCAGTAGTTTATGTGTTGGGGGTCTAGGGTCAGTCTGTTATATCTGGAGTATTTCTCCTGTCTTATCCGGTGTCCTGTGTGAATTTAAGTATGCTCTCTCTAATTCTCTCTTTCTTTCTTTCTCTCTCTCGGAGGACCGGAGCCCTAGGACCATGCCTCAGGACTACCTGGCATGATGACTCCTTGCTGTTCCCAGTCCACCTGGCCGTGCTGCTACTCCAGTTTCAACTGTTCTGCTGCGGCTATGGAATCCTGACCTGTTCACCAGAAGTGTTACCTGTCCCAGACCTGCTGTTTTCAACTCTCTAGAGACAGCAGGAGCGGTAGAGATACTCTCAATGATCGGCTATGAAAAGCCAACTGACATTTACTCCTGAGGTGCTGACCTGTTGCACCCTCGACAACTACTGTGAATATTATTATTTGACCATGCTGGTAATTTATGAACATTTGAACATCTTGGCCATGTACTGTTATAATCTCCACCCGGCACAGACAGAAGAGGACTGGACATCACTCATAGCCTGGTTACTCTCTAGGTTTCTTCCTTGGTTTTGGCCTTTCTAGGGAGTTTTTCCTTGCCACCGTGCTTCTACACCTGCATTGCTTGCTGTTTGGGGTTTTAGGCTGGGTTTCTGTACAGCACTTTGAGATATCAGCTGATGTAAGAAGAGCTATATAAATACATTTGATTTGATGTAGTTAATTATTCCTAGCCCCCGAACATTCGACCATCCATCAGAGATGATTGCAATACAGTCTGCTTTCTCTATGATTTGCTTGACCTTCACTTGTACTCTGTTGAACTGGGCATCCAGCAAATTAGTAGATAAAGCATGTCTGGTTGGAGGGGTGTATGCTGGGCGAAGAACATTCAGAAATCTCTTCCAATACACGTTGCCTGTGAGCATCAGAGGTGAACCAGTGGAACATTTCCGAAAAAATGCTGGAAATTTACCAGAAAGTTTCCAACCCTTTGCAACCATAATCACAAGTCCCCCTAAACACTGACACAATCCCCTAGCATTATGAATGTAATTAGCCCCACCTGCTATAACACCCCCATACAGGAAATTAGATTTAAAAACAGGTTCAGCCCCTGGTTCGACTGTGATTTACTCCACCTCAAGAATTCCATTTGGCAAATCGCTTAGCACACGCATAACTCAGGCTGACTGGCTCTCTGGGGAAGGAACCAAAGGGAGTGACAAATATAGGGAAGGTAATCAGGGAAGTGATGGAGTCCAGGTGATTCGGATGACACGCAGGTGCGCGTAACAATGGTGACAGGTGTGCGCCATAACGAGCAGCCTGGTGACCTATAGGCCGGAGAGGAAGCACACGTGACAGTACCCCCCTCCCCGTCGCACGGCTCTCCAGTCGCAGGACGCTGACCAAAATTATGCCAGTTCAGGCAAATGAGAAATAATTGCACTCAGGCTATCCAGAGGGCCAAAGTTAGTTACTTTAAGGAACAGTTCTCTCACTGTGGGTCTAACCCCAAGAAGTTCTGGAAAATGGTTAAAGACCTGGTGAATAAACCCTCCTCACAGCTGCCCATATCCCTTAATGTTGATGATGTGGTTATTACTGACAACAAGCACATGGCTGAGCTCTTCAATCACCACTTCATTCAGTCAGGATTCCTATTTGACTCTGCCATGCCTCCTTGCACATCCAACATTTCCTCATCTACTACTCCTTCTAATGCGACTATCCCCAATGCTCCTCATTATTTTTCCCCTACCCGCTACAAAGTTTCTAACTGCAAGCGGTCACTGAGTCCGAGGTGCGAAAGGAGCTCCTTAAACATGACCCCAAAAAAACATCTGGGTCAGATGGTTTAGAGCCTTTCTTCTTTAAGGTTCCTGCCCCTATCATCGCTGAGCCTATCTCAGACCTTTTTAGCTTGTCTCTCTTCTCTGGGGAGGTTCACATTGCTTGGAAGGAAGCCACGGTGTCCTTTATTCAAAGGGGGAGATCAAGCTGATCCTAACTGTTATGGGCCAATTTCTATGTTGCCCTGTTTATCAAAAGTGTTGGAAAAACAAGAAAAATAATCAACTGACTGGCTTTCTTGATGTCTATAGAATTATTTTGGGTATGCAATCTGGTTTCCACTCAGGTTATGGATGTCTCACTACAACCTTAAAGGTCCTAAATGATGTCACCATTGCCCTTGATTCTAAACAATGTTGTGCGGCTATTTTTATTGACTTGGCCAAAGCTTTTGAAACGGTAGACCATTCCATTCTTGCAAAGCAGTATTGGTGTCTCTGAGGGGTCTTTGGCCTGGTTTGCTAACTACCTCTCTCAGAGTGCAGTGTATAAAGTCAGAATATCTGCTGTCTCAGTCACTGCCTGTCACCAAGGGAGTACCCCAAGGCTCGAACCTAGGCCCCACACTCTTCTCAATTCACATCAACAACATTGCTCAAGCAGTAGGAAGCTCTCTCATCCATTTATATGCATATGATACAGTCTTATACTCAGCTGGCCCCTCCCCGGATTTTGTGTTAAACGCTCTACAACAAGCTTTCTCTGCCCTTAACTTCTCTGGGGCAGGTGGGACGCAAACGTCCCACCGGCCAATAGCCAGGGAAAATACAGCGCGCCATATTCAAATAACATGATATAAAAATCTAACTTTCATTTCACACATGTAAGATACCAAATTAAAGCTACACTCGTTGTGAATCCAGCCAACATGTCAGATTTCAAAAAAGCTTTTCGGTGAAAGCATAAGATGCTCTTATCTGATGATAGCATAAAAGTAAACAAAGAGAGAAGCATATTTGATCACTGCAAGCACGACACAAAACGGAAAAATAAAATATAAATCATGCCTTATCTTTGACGAAATTCTTTTGTTGGCACTCCAATATGTCCCATAAACATCACAAATGGTCCCTTTGTTTGATTAATTCCGTTGATATATATCCAAAATGTCAATTTATTTGTACCGTTTCATCCAGAAAAACACAGCTTCCAACTTTCGCCAAGTCACTACAAAATATATCAAAAGTTACATGTAAACTTTACCAAAATATTTCAAACTACTTTGGTAATAGAACGTTAGGTCATTTTTAAACGTTAATAATCGATAAAGTTGAAGACGGGATGTTCTGTGTTCAATACAAAAAGAAAACAAACTGACGCAACTTTTTTCGTAACGTGACTCAAAATATTTACTTCATGTGACCCTCATTTACGATAGCCCTGTTTCTTCACTACACAAAGGAACAACCTCAACCGATTTCCAAGGACTGGTGACATCCAGTGGAAGCGGTAGGAACTGCAAGCAAGTCCATTAGAAATCTGGTGTCTAAATAAACTCATTGAAAAGACAGTGACATCAAAAAAATACAAATTCTGAATGGTTTGTCCTCAGGGTTTTGCCTGCTACATAAGTTCTGTTATTCTCACAGACATGATTCAAACAGTTTTAGAAACATCAGAGTGTTTTCTATCCAAATCTACTAATAATATGCATATCTTATATTCTGGGGATGAGTAGCAAGCAGTTGAATTTTGGCATAGTATTTTTCCCAAAAGTGAAAATGCTGCCCCCTGCCCTCAAGAAGTTAACCTTGTTCTGAACACCTCCAAAACAAAGGTCATGTGGTTTATCAAAGCTGCAGGCTAAGGTTAAATCTAGACTTGGTTTCCTCTATCGTAATACTCCTCTTTCACCACAGCTGCCAAACTAACCCTGATTCAAATGAACATCCTACCCATGCTAGATTACAGAGATGTAATTTATAGATTGGCAGGTAGAGTGCTCTCGAGCAGATAGGTTGTCTTTACCATTCGGCCATCAGATTTACCACCAATGCTCCTTATAGGACACATCACTGCACTCTATAATACTCTGTAAACTGGTCATCTCTATATACCCATTGCAAGATCCACTGGTTGATGCATATTTATAAAACCCTCTTAGGCCTCATTCCTCAATATCTGAGATACCTACTGCAGCCCTCATCCTCCACATACAACACCCGTTCTGCCAGTCACATTCTGTTAAAGGTCCCCAAAGCACACATATCCCTGGGTCGCTCCTCTTTTCAGTTTGCTGCAGCTAGCGACTGTAACGAGCTGCAAAAAACACTCAAACTGAACGTTTTATCTCCATATCTTCATTCAAAGACTCAATCATGGACACTTTACTGACAGTTAAAAATAAAATACATTTTTATTGGTCACATAGACATGGTTAGCAGATGTTATTGGAGTGTAGTGAAATGCTTGTGCTTCTAGTTCCGACAGTGCAGCAATATCTAACAAGTAATCTAACAATTCCACAACAACTACCTAATACACACAAATCTAAGTAAAGTGATGGAATAAGAATATGTACATATAAATATATGGATGAGCAATGACCAAGCGGCATAGGCAAGATGCAATTCTGCAAAGCAGTTGTGGCTTCTTTGTATTGTTGTCTCTACCTTCTTGCCCTTTGTGCTGTTGTCTGTGCCCAATAATGTTTGTACCCCGTTTTGAGCTGCTACCATGTTGTGCTGCTGCCATGTTCTGTTGCTACCATGCTGTATTGTCATGTGATGCTGCCATGCTATGTTGTTGTCTTATAGGTCTCTCTTTATGCAGTGCTGTGTTGTCTCTTGTCGTCATTGTAAATAAGAACTTGTGTAGTGCCGTGTTGTCTCTTGCCGTCATTGTAAATAAGAATGTGTTCTTAACAGACTTGCCTAGTTAAATAAAGGTTAAATAAATTAAATATAAGCTACGATATGAGGTCCTAAACTTAGCATGAAAGTGCATCCTTGAAGCTGTGTGGGTTAATATAGCCAAAACGTTTGCCTGAGCCAATGGCCACCAACCCCATACAAATTATGATTCATTACATTTTGTCAGTTTTACACATAGTATATGTGTCATGAATATGAACCCAAGATAGCATTTTTATTGGTACAGAGCAGACATAATCATGCCCTGTGTGTACAAACGTAAAACAATCAGGGGTCTAGCCCCCCCTTGAAGTTCTTGAGCAGCCAAGGAAGTGAGAGAAGGGAATGAGTCCATTCGAGCAGCATCAAGGGATGGCCAATTAAGTTCTTCCACACTGATCTCGACAAACCACTTCTGTATGGACCGCGCTTTGTGCATGGGGCAATTGTCATCCTGAAAATGGAAAGGGACTTCCCCAAAGTTGGAAGCACAGAATCGTCTAGAATGTCATTGTATGCTGTAGTGTTAAGATATCCCTTCACTGGAACTAAGGGACCTAGCCCAAACCATGAAAAACAGCCCCAGACCATTATTCCTCCTCCACCAAAATGTACAGTACAATGTACAATGTATTCGGGTAGGCAGCGTTCTAGCATCGGCCAAACGCAGATTCGTCCGTCAGACTGCCAGATGGTGAAGAGTGATTCATCACTCCAGAGCACGTGTTTACACTGCTCCAGAGTCCAATGGTGGCAAGCTGTGCACCACTCCAGCCAACGCTTGCTATTGCGCATGGTGATCTTAGGCTTGTGTGCGGTTGCTCGGCCGTGGAAACCCATTTCATGAAGTTCCCGAAGAACAGTTCTTGTGCTGACGTGGCTTCCAGGGGCAGTATAGAACTCGGTATCAAGCACTTACAGTTGACCGGGGCAGATCTAGCAGGGCAGAAATTTGACAAACTAACTTGCTGGAAAGGTGGCATCCTATGATGGTGCCACGTTGAAAGTCACTGAGCTCTTCAGTAAGCAATTCTACTGCCAATGTTTGTGTATGGAGATTGCATGGCTGTGTGTTCGATTTTATACACCTGTTAGCAAACGTGTGGCTGAAATAGCCAAATCCACTCATTTAAAGGGGTGTCCACATACTTTTGTATATATTGTGTATTTTGGTACAGCTACATGGAAAGATGTCAGATATTGATTCTGGTAGTATTGGTAAGAATGGATAAATTCAGGGTGTCTAGCAGCTTGATCATTATGGTACTTTTTGGTAGTACATTTACAGGCATATATTATGGTAAGATAAATTGATACTCATCTCTCATCATTGTAAGTGGTAAAATAAGTATAGCTAGTTATAATTGCAATGGTTTAGTAGATTATAATAAAAGAGTATCAGTCATTACCTGGCTAAAAGAAAAGGAATATAATATCTATTATTTACAGGAAACTCACTCCACAATTACAGATTAGGTTGTAATGAAAAATATATTTCTGTTATGGGCAAAGAAACTCAAAAGAGGTGATGATCTTAATTAATACAATTTGATCTGAATGTGCAAACTCTCCAAACAGATTTTTTATTTAACTAGGCAAGTCAGTTAAAAACGAATTCTTATTTACAATGACAGCCTGCCAGGGAACAGTGGGTTAATTGCCTTGTTCAGGGGCAGAACTACAGATTTTTACCTTGTCAGCTCGGGGATTTGATCCAACAACCTTTTGGTTACTGGCCCAACGCACTAACCACTAGGCTACCTGCCACCAAGGTAGCCTAAATAGGGAGGTGGATCATTTAAAATATGCTACTGTACGATAAACAGATCTGGCTAATTCATCTACATGGTCCAAATAATGATGATCCACACTTCTTCCAAACTACATATACTAATCTATCTAGCTCACATGCAACAAATGGCTCTTTCATTATGGTGGGAGATTATAATACAGTTTTAAGTACACCAATGGATAACAAAGGAAATCTCACTACAAACTATTACCCTCATGCACTTAGGGAAATTATGAATATCATGGACATAGAACTAGTGGATATATGGAGGCTTAAAAATCCAGACTTAGTGAGATATACTGTACATGGAGGAGGCTTAATCAAGCTAGTCATCTTGATTACTTTCTTGTATCCTTCAAGCTGGTACCAAAAGTAAAAAAAAAAAAAAAAAAAAAAAAAAAGTTTGATGGGGGCAGAATGCAGTCAGACCATTAAATAATTGGTATCCACATTACTCTTACAGAATTTCCACGTGGGCGAGGATATTAGATATATTTTTCCTAATAATGGTGTAAAATGAACAGCTGTGTGAGAAAAGAAAACAGAAAGAATTGTGTGAGGGCCAAATTGAGGAATTTATTGATGCAATTAAAGCCTGTAGGCCAGGGGAAACTCCAGGGTTTGATGGCATACCAGTTACTCAAAGTTCCACTATTAGCGTGTTTTAACCACTCCTATAAAAATGGTAAACTATCAGGTACTCAGCAAGAAGATTTGATTTCATTATTACCGAAACAAGACCCGGGTGGTAAGTATAAAGATCCAACCCTATCTAAATAAAAAAAACTGGAGGCCCCTTATACTTCAGTGTTCTGATGCAAAAATCCAAGCAAAATGGATAGCACAAAGAATTAAAAAGGTGTTGTCGGATATTAATCACCCTGATCAGACAGTTTTTTTACATGAAAGATACATTGGAGATAATATAAGACAAGTACTTGAAACAATAGAACACTGAAAAATCCAGGAAACCAGGTCTTGTATTCACAGATTTTGAAAAGGCTTTTGATAAAGTATGACTAGGATATATATGTAAATGCCTGGACTAATTCAATTTTGGAGAATCACTTATACAATGGGTTAACGGTATGTATAGTAACCTTCTCAGAAAGTATTAAACTGTCAAGTGGAGTAAAGCAAGTTACTTGTCTAACAGAACACAAAGGGTGTTCTTTAATGGGAGCCTCTCAAACATAATCCAGGTAGACTCAGGAATTCCCCAGGGTAGCTGTTTAGGCCCCTTGCTTTTTAAATTTTTTACTAACGACATGCCACTGACTTTGAGTAAAGCCAGAGTGTCTATGTATGCGGATGACTCAACACGTCAGCTACTACAGCGACTGAAATGACTGCAACACTTAACAGTTGCAATTAGTTTGAGTGGGTGGCAAGGAATAAGTTAGCCCTAAATATTTCTAAAACTAAAAGCATTGCATTTGGAACAAAACATTCACTAAACCTCAACTAAATCTTGAAATAAATAACGTGGAATTTGAGCAAGTTGAGAATAAACTGCTTGGACTAACGCTGGATTCAAAACTGTCATGGTCAACATATTGATACAATAGTAGCTAAGATGGGGAGAAGTATGTCCATAATAAAGCGCTGCTCTGCCTTAACACTATCAACAAGGCAGGTCCTACAGGCCCTAGTTTTGTCGCACCTTGACTACTGTTCAGTCGTGTGTCAGGTGCCACAAAAAGACTTGTGAAAATTGCAATTGGCTCAGAACAGGGCAGCACGGCTGGCCCTTGGATGTACACAGAGAGATAATATTAATTAATAATATGAATGTCAATCTCTCCTGGCTCAAAGTGGAGAGATTGACTTCATCACTACTTTTATTTATGAGAGGTATTGACATGTTGAATGCACCGCGCTGGCTGTCTAAACTACTGGCACACAGCTCGGACACCCATGCATACACCACAAGATATGCCACAAGAGGTCTCTTCACAGTCCCCAAGTCCAGAACAGACTATGGGAGGCGCACAGTACTACATAGAGCCATGACTACATGGAACTCTATTCCACATCAAGTAACTGATGCAAGCAGTAAAATTTGATTTAAAAAACATAAAAAAAACATATTATGGAATAGCAAGGACTGTGAAGCAACACAAACATAGGCACAGACACATGCATACACACACACATGATAGCATACACACTATACACACACATGGATTTAGTACTGTAGATATGTGGTAGTGGTGAAGTAGGGGCCTGAGGGCACACAGTGTGTTGTGAAATCTGTGAATGTACTGTAATGTTTAAAATAAATATATAAACTGCCTTAATTTTGCTGGACCCCAGGAAGAGCTAATGAGGATCCATAATAAATACAAATCGTCATTTCTATTTATGGCCATCGAAACGTTAACTATTAAAATCAGATCCAACAATAATATCAAAAGGTGTCATTGTATGCTGACAATTCACGTTTTCTTTTAAATCCACAATCTGGATCCCTGCACAGCCTCAGAGGATCTAGATATTACAACCGAACTACAGTATGATAAGTGTACATTATTATGTATTGGATCACAAAACAAATACTACTTTTACATTACCGTGTAGTTTACCATTAAAATGGTCTGATGGTGAATTGGACATACATATTCATATCCCTAAAGAAATAAAGGAACTTACAACACATTTTTTCAGGAAGTTAGCAAAAATAGATAAGATCTTGCTAGCATGGAAAGGTAAATACCTGTCTATTTGTGGAAAAGTCCCCCTAATTATTTAGTCATATCCCAGTTTACCTATGGCCCTGCCTACGCTGAATGATCTGTTACAATATTTGAGCAAAACATGTTTCACTTTATTTGGAATGGCAAGCCAGACAAAATTAAAAACATACTTATTTATATAATTAATGAGTCGGGGGGGCTAAAATTATTAAATATTAAAGCATTAAACCTCTCAGTAAAAGCATCAGTCATACAAAATTAGACTTAAACCCGAACTGGTTCTCCAGTAGATCAGTAAGAATCTCATCCTTTGTTCAAAGATTACATTTTTTGCCTTTATCCAGATTACAACCTCTCACTTTCAGTTCAATGAAAATGGAACCTTTTTCAAAACATCACCCTTTGAAAACAAGCCAAACAAACCTGGCTGCAATTTGTTTCAACCTCCAGAAAAGACAACAAATAATATGGTTAAATTCAAATAGTAATTGATTTAAAAAAAAAAAATACATTCTTTATGAAAATAAAATAAAAGTTATTATCTTTGTTAATGATATTATGAATAGGAAAGGTTGGAGTTGTCACATGTGCAGTTAAAACATATGGAAATGTTTGCTCTATCCAAAATTACAACCAACTGATTGCAGCGAAAATGGAGGAGGCAAGTGGAAGGGGGAGAAGGTAGGTAAACTTGTTTGCCCTTTAGAAAAAGACCAAAACTGTCAAAAACAAATAGTCATGAATAAATACAGGTCACAAAATTGTTGGGAAGAGACTTTGGATGTGCCGATTGCGTGGCACATGGTTTATGAACTGATACAAAACATGCTTGATTCAAAACGTAGTTTTATTATACAACATTCTTGCCACAAACAGAATGTTATGTATATGGGGCATACAACCATCTCAGCTCTGCAGATTCTGCTACGAGGAGACAATCATTAGATCACATATTTTGATATTGCCCCTATATAGCTTGTTTCTAGTCAGAGGTTCAGGAACAGCTGAAAAATCACAATTATCTAAAATAAACCCAACAAATAGCACTGTTTGAAAAACCAGTCAATTAACAACATAATACTTTCAGTAAAAATATGTATCTGTAGATACTATGTGACTAGACAGGTTCAGAATTTATGTGAATCATCACAGCTGAAAAATACATGGCACAAGGAAATCTTAAGAGCGCGGTTTACAGAGTTACAGGTAAGTGGGATGGACAGAGTAGCTGAGGTGTGGGTTTAATGCTAAATGACTTAAATGTTTAAAAACTCATGTTCTATAATAGTTATGACTGAAAACACAATTTATAATGTACAAGTAATATCTAGATGTAATGTACTGTATATCAAAATACTTTACTCTTGCTCTGTAACTACTGTAAAACATTTTTAAGTGCCATGTATGTCAAATGTGTGTAGAACGTACATGCAACAAAAGAAAAAGCTGTGAAAAACAAAGTACATTTTTGTCCTTGAAGAGGTGGGGTGGTGGAGGGGCATCAATGTATTTTTGTAATAAATTAATAAAACATGTACAAAACAGAGGCTATGATAGAATAGCAAATCAAATTTTAGTGGTTACATACGTGTTATGCAGATGTTACTGCTTGTGCTTCTAGCTCCGACAGTGCAGTAATATCTAACAATTTCACAACATATACCCAATACACACAAATCTAAGTAAGGAAAGGAATGAAGAATATATACATAACCTCAGAAAAAAAGAAACGTTCCTTTTTCAGGACCCTGTCTTTCAAAGATAATTCGTAAAAATCCAAATAATTTAACAGATCTTTGTTGTAAAGGGTTTAAACACTGTTCCCCATGCTTAATAATTAATGAACATGCACCTGTCGTTAAGACACAAACAGTTAAGGTCACAGTTATGAAAACCTAGGACACTAGAGGCCTTTCTACGGACTCTGAAAAACACCAATAGAAAGATGCCCAGGGTCACTGCTCATCTGCGTGAATGTGCCTTAGGCATGCTGCAAGGAGGCATGAGGACTGCAGATGTGGCAAGGGCAATAAATTACAATGTCCACTGTGAGACGCCTAAGACATCTCTACAGGGAAACAGGAATGACAGCTGATCGTCCTCGCAGTGGCAGACCACGTGTAACACCTGCACAGGATCGGTACATCCAAACATCACATCTGCGGGATGGGTACAAGATGGCAACAGCAACTGCCCGAGTTACATCAGTAACGCACAATGCTCAGTGCTCAGACTGTCCGCAATAGGCTGAGAGGCTGGACCGAGGGCTTGTAGGTCTATTGTAAGGCAGGTCCTCACCAGACTTCACCGGCAACAACGTCGCCTATGGGCACAAACCCACCGTTGCTGGACCAGACAGGACTGGCAAAAAGTGCTCTTCACTAACGAGTCGCCGTTTTGTCTCACCAGGGGTGATGGTCGGATTTGCGTTTATCGTCGAAGGAATGAGCGTTACAGAGGCCTATAATCTGGAGCGGGATCGATTTGGAGGTAGAGGGTCTGTCATGGTCTGGGGCGGTGTGTCACAGCATCATCGGACTGAGCTCGTCATTGCAGGCAATCTCAACGCTGTGCATTACAAGGAAGACATCCTCCTGCCTCATGTGGCACCCTTCCTGCAGGCTCATCCTGACATGACCCTCCAGCATGAATGACAACGCCACCAGCCATACTGCTTGTTCTGTGCGTGATTACCTGCAAGACAGGAATGTCAGTGTTCTGCCATGGCCAGCGAAGAGCCCAGATCTCAATCCCATTGAGCACGTCCGGGACCTGTTGGCTCGGAGGGTGAGGGCTAGGGCCATTCCCCCCAGAAATGTCCGGGAACTTGCAGGTGCCTTGGTGGAAGTGGGGTAACATCTCACAGCAAGAACTGGCAATTCTAGTGCAGTCCATGAGGAGATGCACTGCAGTACTTAATGCTGCTGGTGGCCACACCAGACACTGACTGTTACTTTTGATTTTGACCCCCCCCTTTGTTCAGGGACACATTATTCCATTTATGTTAGTCACATGTCTGTGGAATTTGTTCAGTTTGTGTCTCAGTTGTTGAATCTTATGTTCATACAAATATTGACATGTTAAGTTTGCTGAAAATAAAACGCAGTTGACAGTGAGAGGACGTTTCTTTTTTTTCTGAGTTTATACGGACGAGTGATGTCAGAGCGGCATGGACTAAGACACAGTAGAATACTATAGATATATATACATACATACACACGATGATTAATGCAGTTTGTAAACATTAAAATGACTAAGATACAGTAGAATAGTAAAGAAAACAGTATATTCTTATGATAAGTAATGCAAGATATGTAAACATTATCAAAGTGACTAGTGATCCCTTTCTTAAAGTGGCCAGGGATTTCTAGTCTGTCTTAGGTAGCATCCTGTGTTAGTGAAGGCTATTTAACAGTCTAACGGCCTTGATAGCTGTTTTTCAGTCTCTAGGTCCCAGGTTTGATGCACTAGTAATAACCTCGCCTTATGGATTATAGGGAAAGGGGCATACCTAGTCAGGTGTCCAACCAAATGTGTTCAACTGAAATGTGTCTAACGCATTTAATCCAACCCCTCTGAATCAGAGGTGCAGGGGGCTACCTTAATGAACATCCACGTCGGCGCGGGGAACAGTGGGTTAACTGCACAGTAACAGATTTTTACCTTGCCAGTAACTGGATCAATGCTCTAACCACTAGATAGCGGGGTAAACAGGCAGGGGCTCGGGCGGTTTGGTATTTTATTAGGATCCCCATTAGCTGTTGCAAAAGCAACAGCTACTCTTCCTGGGGTCCACGCAAAACAGCAATAGAAAAGAACATTTCAGTTTGTCAGTGATGTGTAGTCCAAGGAACTTGAAGCTTTCCACCTTCACGGTCATCTAAAACAAATACAAATAGAATAAGTTCAGCTTGTAGTCCTAAACCAGAAATGAGTCAACTCTGGTTCATTAAGACCAAAGACTGTAGTGGCCAAAAAGCTATTTTAGCATGGGCAAGGCCATTGAGGGCTTCCGCCATTTTAAAGTAGTCAACCGGGTGGGGATTCCTATGGGTTGTAGCCTCAATGGCGCTGCCGACACTGTCACAGACACTAATGAGTCCATCTCTTAATGGTTCGGCCATTCCTATGGGGGAAAGGAATTGGGATAAATACTGAAAAATGTGCGTGGTTAACAGGCTCAGGAGATCATAAGTGAATAGCTGATTCTCATAGAATAAAACATAACTCCTAAGCCTGCATTTACCAGAGTATTTTTGTGTCGTTTATACATTTTTTAAAAAGCCATTAATTTCTTAATTGGCTTTGGCCAACTCTTTATAAACCTTGAAAGTTTAAAAAGTTTTCAGTAGTATACCCACTCTTTGCAACCCTAGCCTTGATAGTCTATTTGCAAATTAAGCCATTACAATACTTATCATAGCATAATGTGCCGAAGTTTCATAACACTACAGGATTATCTAGTAATTTAGCCAAACAAATACAGAAGAAAACCACAATCAGCTTCGTTTTTATAAAAATGAGTTTTAATTCCATTTCAGTATAAAACATTTATGAAGCCCTGCCAATCAAATTTAACTGTCACAATCTGACAAAGGTATGATTATTTCCTCTGTCCGGCCCAACAATCTAAAACGGCATACAAATTAGGGCTGAGCGATCTAATTAATTTGAGCGATATTCCAAATGCTTATATCACAAGAATCAATGTTTGTATTTTTCATTTTTATGAGTGTTATGGTCTGCTTGTTCTCATGTCTTTTTGGTCTCGACTTAGTAGCTCCTTCCCACTAACACCAGAGAACTGTATATCATGACAAGATGAACGTCTCCACCCTAAAAATGGGAGTTGTCCAAAGATGGGAAGGCAGGGGACAAGCTTAAATCCAAGCTAAGCTCAAACCATTGGGCTCATTTTGGACAGATCTGATAATTAAGGTTTGGTCCATCATTTAAAAAAAATCATATGGACACTTTAGAGAAGTTAACAATACCCTTTGTCTGAACTACTGAAATTGCACACAGAGCAGACTAACAGAATTTATGCTCAGTTTGTCACATGCAGCATTGCACTTCCAAGTACAGCGAGCAGCATTTTAGCAAAGACGTATACTAGCGGTCTAGTCTTAAATCTGCAATAAGGATAAAATAATGATTGGCAATGTCTCGTTCTGATTAAGTAGGCCACTTAATTTAAAAATCTGAACAAAGTAGACAGGATAGCATGCTGTTTAAACCGTTGGAGACAGAAGGGTGTGTTCATAACTCCACTGTTCTGCATGGTTAGCTAGCAAATAGATCCAAGTTAGTAAAACTTGAAATATAAAGATTAGCTGGCTACCTACTAGCAAGTGGGCTTGTACTTGAAACCGGTGTTAATTTTCTATAATGCCTGCTACAATAAGTTAATTATTAGTGAATGTATATTATGCATGCTTCTGGTTAAATTTGTAAGAAAAGGGAATTTTAATAAACTTGAAAGCTAGATCAGTGATTGCAAAAAAGCATTTTAAACTACTATGATAAAATAATTAGTGTGTTGTGGAAGGCTTATATTTAGCCTAGGTATAATTTTTCAAGCCCCAAATTAGATTGTTGCTTGACTGTTTTAAAATGCAGTGTATGACCATTACAATAACTTTTTTTTTTTTTTTTTAATTACATTTAGGAACGTCCATAAGTTGAGACAAAGGGGGAATCAGATTTTTAGACCATAATCGCCCAGCCCTAATAGAAATGTGTTTGTCTTAGAGTTTCTTTCTTGTTATGGGAAATATTACAATAATGAAAAAAACCTTAATCACTCATTGTTAGCTATAACATTAATAATAAAATATCAAATGTGAAGTTCTGGTCAGTCAAGTCAGTCTGAATACAAGCGTCTGCGAACACAGTCCAGTCAGAATACAAGCCTTCACAGTCAACAAGATGGTCTGTCTATGCAGTCTTCTGCTGGCCCTTCTTCCCGATCAAGGACTTGTGGATGTGAGGGATCACACCTAGAAAAAGCAGCAAACAAGAATACGATTGAGTGTATGCATGCTACAAAATGTATTTCGTTAACACGGTCTCCATGTGTACTACACAAAGTAATTGATCCAAAAACAGGTGCATATGCGTGTTTGTTCGTATAACGGTGAGAGCAAGTGATCTAATAACAGTGTGCCGCCTCAACTCACCTCCTCCAGCAATGGTGGCCTTGATGAGGGAGTCCAACTCCTCGTCTCCACGGATAGCGAGCTGCAAGTGGCGAGGAGTGATGCGCTTCACCTTCAGATCTTTAGAAGCGTTGCCAGCCAACTCCAGCACCTGGAAACAAAAAACAGCAAACCTTAAACTCAAAAATATAACAATTCAGAGGTCTACTATTCAATAGCACTCTTAAAACATCTTTCCAATCCCACAAATGGATAAATGACATTGCTGTCATGACAGTCTAATCCAACAATGTATTGGTGTCAGATAGTGTGTTAGGCTCACCTCAGCGGTGAGGTATTCGAGGATGGCAGCACTGTACACGGCCGCTGTGGCTCCTACACGGCCATGGCTGGTAGTACGAGTCTTCAAGTGCCTGTGGATACGACCCACTGGGAACTGGAAGGAAGAAACCAGGGGGAAAATGAGAGGATGAGTGGCTTTTTAAATATAGCAATATTAGGTGGGGAGACAAGCAAGTGGGAGAACCATTGAGAAGGGCAGACATAGGGATTTAATCTCGTCTGTTGGACAGTTGCCAGGGAGTGTTGCCACTACACCACGGATCTGCGCGGAATGAGTGGTTTCTAGTAATAGCCTTACAAGAGCACTGAAACATGAAAAAATAAATAATGCAAAACAGTTGATTGGAAGAGTTCTTTTGTAATACCAGGAACATGCTAAATAGAATTGCTCCTCTTGCTTTGAAAAGAGCATAACAGCACGGAAAATCAAGGTCCATTATAATGAATGACAAGGTGCATATACAGTGCATTCGGAAAGTACACTGCTCAAAAAAATAAAGGGAACACTTAAACAACACAATGTAACGCCAAGTCAATCACACTTCTGTGAAATCAAACTGTCCACTTAGGAAGCAACACTGATTGACAATAAATTTCACATGCTGTTGTGCAAATGGAATAGACAAAAGGTGGAAATTATAGGCAATTAGCAAGACACCCCCAAAAAAGGAACGGTTCTGCAGGTGGTGACCACACACCACTTCTCAGTTCCTATGCTTCCTGGCTGATGTTTTGGTCACTTTTGAATGCTGGCGGTGCTTTCACTCTAGTGGTAGCATGAGACGGAGTTTACAACCCACACAAGTGGCTCAGGTAGTGCAGTTCATCCAGGATGGCACATCAATGCGAGCTGTGGCAAGAAGGTTTGCTGTGTGTCAGCGTAGTGTCCAGAGCATGGAGGTGCTACCAGGAGACAGGCCAGTACATCAGGAGATGTGGAGGAGGCCGTAGGGGCTTCCGTCTGGCTACTCTACCATAAAGACCTGATTGGTGGAGTGCTGCAGAGATGGTTCTCCTTCTGGAAAGTTCCCCCATCTCCACAGAGGAACTCTGGAGCACTGTCAGAGTAACCATTGGGTTCTTGGTCATCTCCCTGACCAAGGCCCTTCTCCCCCGATTGCTCAGTTTGGCCAGGCAGCCAGCTCTAGGAAGCATCTTGGTGGTTGCAAACGTATTCCATTTAAGAATAGAGGCCATTGTGTTCTTGGGGACCTTCAATGCGGCAGAAATGTTTTGAATCCAGGCTGTATCACAACCGGCCGTGATTGGGAGTCCCATAGGGTGGCGCCCAATTGGCCCAGCGCTGTCCGGGTTTGCCATTCATTGTAAATAAGAATTTGTTCTTAACTGACTTGCCTAGTTAACTAAAAGGTTACACACACCGGCCATAAAGTAAACATTTACATATCAAAACCCAATTTCTTTCACTTGCTATGCTGTTTCATTGTTCAGTCGTTTCATTCTTAACCAGGATTTCATCATACATGTCAATTAGGTGTGAAACGGTTCACAAAACTCATGGTTCGGTACAGTACAGTGGTGTCGATACATTGACAAAATAAATGTGCAATAAATAAAGAGTGCATAGTCCAGCAGCATATAATCAAAAATAAGTCACAGCATTGCCTTAAACAAAATAAGACCACTTGAGACTGGTAACTTAAATTTTTTTAAATCAGATTTCAGTTTCTTTAAGATTAGTCTATCCACATTACCTGCAGTGAGCACAGATCGGCTTGCTGTGACAATGTCAGCTGCTGTGGAGAATACCCTCTTGCTAGGGACAGATCCCAGGCACAGCCAGGTAGCGCCTTGCTTACATGAGGGTATATTAACTCTTTGGTCTTCCACTATGTAAGTGGATCAGCATCCAGGGGAATTACAGTCCACGTCCCTGTATGAGGTGTTTGAAGGACATGGCTTTTTATCTTCCACTCTGCTGTAATGAAATGAGCCGTTACAGTAAGGTAGCTCTCAACGTCCAACTGTCTGTTAGCGTGACAGACCGCATTTGACAACTCGCTCGGAAGTTGTTCTTTGTATAAGGCAGGTATTAATGTCTGGGCAAAATGTGTCCGGGAAGGAATAGTGAAGCACGGCTCGACCACTTCAAACATGTTCCTGAACCCCGCATTCTCTACCATAGAGAAGGGTCTCATCTGCCGCTATGAATTAAACTATCGCTGCATTGATTTCTTATGCCCTACGGGAGTCAGCCGCATATTGTTGCCTGAAGGCTGTGTGGAGAAGTGGTTGACGTTTCATTTTTTCACCAAATTGGAACTTTGGGGTGATGTTGGCAGAAATGAGTAGTCATGTTAGTCTATTCGAGTGGCAATACGAGTATCAGCAATGATCAGAGCCTTCATGTAGTAGAAGTTATCCACCACTCGTTGACAATCCCTGTTATAGTTTACACGGAAGCCGAAATGTTACCAGACCTGAATGATCTCGGGCGTCTTCTAGTCCTGGTTCGCCAATGCGTGCCATGTTGCTCCTTTGCATTTAGCTAACTGCTAATTCCTTCATAAGCTAATTGCTGCTACGACGGTCTCAGCTCTGTTCTCGCTGCAGCGAAATAACCAAATGAGCGGAGCCGCACACAGCTACAAAACAACTTTTTCCTTTTTTAAGACAACTAATACTATGTGGATATTTTCCCTACGTTTATATATCATTGCATAAATCAACTCGGCAAAAAAAAGAAACGTCGTCACTGTCAACTATTTTCAGAAAACTTAACATGTGTAAATATTTGTATGAACATAGCAAGAATCAACTGAGACATAAACCTGTCACAGACATGTGACCAACAGAAATGGAATAACAGCTGTTCATGAGGGACCCTCCACCTCCAAATTGATCCCGCTCCAGAGTACAGGCCTCGGTGTAACGTTCATTCCTTCGACGATAAACGCGAATCCAACCATCACCCCTGGTGAGACAAAACCACGACTCGTCAGTTAAGAGCACTTTTTGCCAGTCCTGTCTAGTCCAGCGAACGTGGGTTTGTGCCAAAAGGCGACGTTGTTGTAAGACAGGTCCTCACCAGACAACAGGCCTTACAAGCCCCCAGTCTAGCCTATTGCAGACAGGGAGCACTAATGGAGTGGTTGTGCGTTCCTGGTGTAACTCCGGCAGTTGTTGCCATCCTATACCTGTCCCGCAGGTGTGATGTCCGGATGTACCGATCCTGTGCAGGTATGGTTACACGTGATCTGCCACTGCGAGGAAGATCAGCTGTCCGTCCTGTCTCCCTGTAGCGTTGTCTTACACGGAACCCAAACCGGCTGCACGCGTGTCATTGTGCATACATTTATTTTGTCCCCCTACACCAAACGCGATCACGACACGCAGGTTAACTTCCTGTCAATATGGGGGCGCTGTTTTCACTTTGAAAAAATTCATTCCCAAATTAAACTGCCTCGTACTCAATTCTTGCTCGTACAATATGCATATTATTATTACTTTTGGATAGAAAACACTCTAGTTTCTAAAACCGTTTGAATTATTTCTCTGAGTGAAACAGAACTCATTCTGCAGCACTTTTCCTGACCCGGAAGTTCAAAGTCTGAAATCGAGGCTCTCTTCCTCTTCATGCCTATACATGGGCAATGAACATAAGAGTCTACGTACACTTCATACACCTTCCTCTGGGTGTCAAGAAGGCTGTGAGAGAAGAAAGGAGGTGATTATCTCGATCTGGGATGGAATAAAGCCTCTTGGAATGACGTGTACCCAACTTCCGGTACTCTGAGGAAAGCAATTTGGAACTTGGGGTTGCCTTTTGTTTTGCTGACGTTATAGGCGAATATTATTTCCGGCTTTGATTTTATTTGATACATGTCACCATATCATCGTAACGTATGTTTTTTTCAATATAGTTTCATCAGATTATTGAAATTTTCTCAGGAGTTTTACCGTGTTCGGTTCTCTTCCGTTTGTTTACATGGAGAGATCCGTGCAAACCGGCTAGCGCTTTTGCTAAATGGAGAGAGAAAGTTGCCATTCTGAATCCAAACAACGACTCATCTGGACAAAGGACACCTTGTTCAACATTCTGATGAAAGATCAGCAAAAGTAAGACCCAATTTATGATGTTATTTCATATATCTGTCGTAGTCGCCGGCGCCCAAGTGTTTCTATTGTGCTAAGCTAATTTAACGCTACATTTTGTTTGCGCTGTAAAACACTTAATAAATCGGAAATATTGTCTGGCATCACAAGATGCCTGTCTTTCATTTACTGTACACTATGTATTTTTCAGAAATGTTTTATGATGAGTAATTAGGTATTTGACGTTGGTGTCTAAATATTATGGCTGCTTTCGGTGCAATTTCTGAATGTAGCTGCAATGTAAATTATGAATTATACCTGAAATATGCACATTGACAAAAAACATATGCTATACAATAAATATGTTATCAGACTGTCATCTGATGAGGTTGTTTCTTGGTTAGTGGCTATTTATATCTTTATTTGGCCGAATTTGTGATAGCTACTGATGTAGTAAAAAACTGATGGAGTAATAAAAGTGGAGTCTTTTGCTAACGTGGTTAGCTAATAGATTTACATATTTTGTCTTCCCTGTAAAACATTTTAAAAATCGGACATGTTGGCTGGATTCACGAGATCTTTGTCTTTCATCTGGTGTCTTGGACTTGTTAATGTGTGAAAGTTAAATATTTAAAAAATATATCTTTTGAATTTCGCGCCCTGCACTTGAGCTGGATGTTGTCATAAGTGTACCGGTGTCGGGCTGCAGCCCAAACAGGTTAAAGACATCATAATGTAGTTATTTTAAACCGAGTTATATCAGTATATTGCGATTTTAGGATATGTCTTTGTGCTGCGTTAAAGAGTTGGACACGTCTGGGCCACATAGCTAATGTTTGCTGCTAATTCCTAAGTTGAAGACGTCAATCTACAACCGAGCAACAATGATTCTGGACAAAGGACCACTTGCACAAGATTCTGATGGAAGCTCATCAAAAAGTAAGAACTTTTTATGATGTTAATATGTTGTTCTGTTGAAAAATGTAAAACTACTATTCCGCCATTAATTTCGATGCGGTCTCGCTTTAACGCACGCTGTATGTCGTAGTAACTTTAATTTTACAAATCTAACACAGCGGTTGCATTAAGAACTAATGTATCTTTCATTTGCTGTCCAACCTGTATTTTTTAGTCAAGTTTATGATTAGTTACTGATTAGGTGCCTCTACCAAGATTTCTCCCGACATTTTGTTGGCATCTTGGCTACTATTCTCATTGTATAACCACGATGTGCCGCTAAATATGCACATTTTCGAACAAACAATATATGTATTGTGTAATATGATGTTATAGGAGTGTCATCTGATGAAGTTGAGACAGTTAGTGAATTTTTTTATATCTTTTGCTGGTTTATTCGCTATCGCTAACGTGCATGAATCAATGCTGCTGTGTGGTTGGCTATTGTAGTAAGCTAATATAATGCTATATTGTGTTTGCTGTAAAACACTTAAAGAATCTGAAATATTGGCTGGATTCACAAGATCTTTGTCTTTCATTTGCTGTACGCTGTGTATTTTTCATAAATGTTTTATGATGAGTATTTAGGTAATTCACGTTGCTCTCTGTAGTTATTCTAGTTGCTTTGGTGAGAGTTGTGATGGTGGCTGCAATGTAAAACTATGATTTATACCTGAAATATGCACATTTTTCGAACAAAACATATGCTATACAATAAATATGTTATCAGACTGTCATCTGATGAAGTTGTTTCTTGGTTAGTGACTATCTTTATTTGGTCGAATTTGTGATAGCTACCTATGCAAGAAAAAAAAGGCGGGGAAAAAAAAAAAAGTTGTCTTTTGCTATGGTGGTTAGCTAATAGAAATACATAGCGTCTTCCCTGTAAAACATTTTAAAAAATCAGAAATGATGGCTGGATTCACAAAATGTGTAACTTGGACGTGTGATTTCATGAACATTTAATTATATGATATCCCTGTGGCTTTAGGCTAGGCTAGTCAGTTTTTATGATGGGGGGGGGGGGGGGATCCCGGATCCGGGTTTGTGACTCGTTAGAGGTTTTAAGATATCAAAACAAACTCTGAACCAATTACATTAATTTGGGAACAAGTTGAAAAGCATTAAACATTTATGGCAATTCAGCTAGTTAGCTGTTGCTAACTAATTTGTCTTGGGATAAACGTTGAGTTATTATACCTGAAATGCACAAGGTCCTCTACTCCGCCAATTAATCCACACATACAACGGTCACCTGAATCGTTTCTAGTCCTCTCTCCTCCATCCAGGCTTTTTCGTCTTTGAACTTACATGGTGATTGGCATCTAAACTTTCATAGTATTACTACAAAGACCGGCAACACAGTTCATCTTTCAATCGCCCACGTGGGTATAACCAATGAGGAGATGGCACGTGGGTACCTGCTTCTATAAACCAATGAGGAGATGGGAGAGGCAGGACTTGCAGCGCGATCTGCATCAGAAATAGGAGTTCTATTTTTGCGCATGGCAACAGACACTCGTTGAGGCGAGCGAACAGTGTGGGTGCAATAATTGACAGATTTCTAACTTTATTTTGCAACGCGAGTGGTGTGGTCAGCCTATTAATAAGCGTCTCAGTACGGACATTTCTATTTATTGCCCTTGCCACATCTGCAGTCCTCATGCCTCTTTGCAGCATGCCTAAGGCACATTCACACAGATGAGCAGAGACCCTGGGCATCTTTCTTTTGGTGTTTTTCCAGAGTCAGTAGAAAGGCCTCTTTAGTGTCCTAGGTTTTCATAACTGTGACCTAAATTGCCTACAGTCTGTAAGCTGTTAGTGTCTTAACGACCGTTCCACAGGTGCATGTTCATTAATTGTTTTTTGAACAGGCCTGTGAAACAGTGTTTAAACCCTTTACAATGAAGATATTTGGATTTAAGAATTTTCTTTGAAAAGACAGGGTCCTGAAAAAGGACATTTCTTTTTTCGCTGAGTATGTATGTGACATATAGATATATCTACACCCCCCCTAGCTATAATATATGATTCCTGTATTGTTCAGTTCAGTGCCTACCCCACCGTGGACCCTTTAACGAAAACGCACGTACCATTTCACCCCATGAAGTCAAGCAGTCTTTCCTCGGCGCACACCGTCCATTTCCATCTTGTCCAGCTGTGTACGTAACATTTCACGTAAACCCCGTTTCTTATCGGCATCGAAGTAGTGGTCCTTGTACGTAGCGTCGAGCATGGTGGCGACACAGTAAAGAGGCTCAGAAAACGCCACAGTCGCTTGTTCACAGCCTTGAGTACATGTCTAAGTTATTCAGCAGTTTTGTTGAGCAGGCGTTTCAATGCCATGACAGAGGGTATCACGTCTGCTGCAGACGCAGTTGATTAGCTGATCATTCACTGACCATTCCTGATCATTAGCTCCTGATCATTAGCTGACCATTCCAACAACTGATCAGTTGTTGGAATGGCGTTAGGAATATGTTCATGTTTCCAGTTAAACGTTCTCAAATGCCATAGAAATGGCAGCAGCGGTATGAGAACCAGCACTTTGAGCATGTAATACCACTTTCCTCTGTACGAAATCTTTGTCGACCCACTGTGCTGTCAGACTCAGCATGCTCATGGGGCTCGTGAAGCTAATAGCAGTGACGCCCATAGATGTGCATTTCAACAATACTGTGCAACTCCGGTAGGGAAACATCTGAAAAATATCACCTACTTTGTAGTGTGTACCGGGGCGCGAGGTGCTCAACCAGTCGGTGAAAGCCAACAAGGGCAATGAATTCCATTATCTTGGCGTTAATGAATTTCGCCTTTGAGTTGTCTCACTGAAATTCTTACTCTTTCAAATGACTGCTCGACTTGAAATTGTTGAAAGTGTGGCATTTCTGCTTTTGTTATGTTTAGCACTGTATTTTTCGTTGCATCTACCTACGTTATATTAGGTATGCACCTCAGCTTTGACGTCGGGCCGATGCGTCAGATTACGATATATCGTGCATCCCTAGTAAATAAGGAACTCCATAAAAGTATATATCTCACATTGGCGAACATGACTAAAAACCTGTTTTCGCTTTGTCATTATAGGGTATGGTGTAGATTGATGAGGAAAAATAATGATCCATTTTGGATAAAGTCAGTCTAAATACTTTCCCAATCCGCTGTACACAGAGAACAATATAAAAGGCAACAATTTCAAAGATTTTACCGAGTTATAGTTCATAAAGGAAGTCAGTCAATTTAAACAAATATGAAATGTGTTAAGCAGTGCCTAATTTGTAAAATCGTGAGGTGCTGGCCCAAAGTGCGCATGAGGGGAGGGTGACCTGGGGAGTGAAATGTTTATCAGCTTTATAATAAAGCATTGCATGCATATTGTCACATTTGCGTCATGGTATAGATCAGTAGAGGGACATACAGATGTGGCACAAACGGGAGTGTTTTTAGTAGCCTAGGGTCCAGGAAAAATGTGGCCTTTTATAAACGCATTTCATGGAATTCTATGTCATTTTACACGACTGGAGACTTTGGCAGAATCTTTTTTAATACCGCACAAATGATCGGAATGGCAGGGTACTTTGACACTGACAAAAAGATCAATAAAAACTACCGTGTCAAGATTCCATCAATAGCTTACGTGTATGGAGACATACCGTAGGCTACAATAAAAGGGGGAAATGAAACTGTAAACCATTTTTTAGGATCACCCAATGGGCAGCTCACTCGCTGGTGATTGTCAAAGCGCCCATGCCAAAAGCCTCTCGTAAAACAATATTTGGAAGTTGATCAAATATTTTGGTAGCCTACATACTCTTCCCTTTTCAGCAGGAGCCATTTGCTTTACAACGCGTTTTCCCTTAATTGTATTTGAAATCTTGCGAATGGGCTGTTGTCCGCATGATTTTTTTCATTGACAGATTTGCCGCACATTGCTGACTGTAGCCTATTCCTTGTTATTGGGCTACAATCCGGCTAGGCTATTCCCAAAGCCTAGCTGGATGGTGTAGTAGGCTAATCTGAATTATTTAATTTCTGAACAGACAGCAGTCATTCTATAACTTTGGCAAATGTGTTTACAATTATCAGGGGTGCTGCAGTTCGTTCAGAACCCATCCCATGGCTATGATTCTAAGGAAATAAATTACATGCAACGCTAAAGAGATGAGTTGCAGGCTCACATCTAGCAAAGTAGAGAGATCATAGAAAGTGAATTTCATTCTAGTTATGAAACATAATAGGCGTGCTTCACAACACAGCCACACGTTGGTCTCAAACATAAGTCACAATGTCGGGCAAATCAACCCAAATAAACTTTTAGAATATTAGGCCCAGCCTGAAAAAAATAAATAAATCAACTTAAGTGATTTTTGTGTGTGTGTGTGTGTGTGTGTGTGTGGGGGGGGGGGGGGGGGGGGGGGGTAATTAACAGAGGCAACTCAAATTAACTTTGATAGCTTTTGTTAGAATTGACATATTGGAAAAGGTGAAAATTATTATTCATGCAACGAGAGGTTCCAGATACGGCCAAATATGTTCCGGAACAATACAGCCCCAAACTGAGAGGTGCCAGATCCTGTTCCAGCAGGCTCCAGCTCAAATTAAGCACTGGTCCCATGTTTCACAAGCTGAATAAAATATCCCAGAAGTGTTCCATACGCATGAAAAGGTAATTGCTCTCAAATTCTGTGCACAAATGTGTTTACATCCCTGTTAGTGAGGATTTCTCCTTTGCCAAGATAATCCAGCCACCTGACAGGTGTGACATTTCAAGAAGCTGATGAAACAGCACAGGGACAATAAAAGGCCACTAAAATGTGCATTTGCCACAAAATGCCACAGATGTGTCAAGATTTTAAGGGAGCGTACAATTGGCACGCTGACTGCTAGAAAGTCCACCAGAGAAATCTACATTCAAGTCTTTGGCAACAGCTCTGATAGACATACCCGCAGTCAGCATGCCAATTGCGCACTCAACTTGAGACATGTGTGGCATTGTGTGACAAAACTGCACATTTTAGAGAGCGGCCTTTTATTGTCCCCAACATAAGATGCACCTGTGTAATGATCATGACATTTAATCAGCTTCTTGATATGCCACACCTGTCAGGTGGGTGGATTATCGTGGCAAAGGAGAAAGGCTTGTCAATAGGGAAGTAAAGATTTGTACACAGAATGAGAGAAGTAAGCTTTGTGCATACAGAACATGTCAGGATAAATTTCTCAGCTAACGAAACCAACACTTCAAAGTTACATTTATATTTTTGTTCAGTATATAAAAGGTGTCTGTAGTGGTATTCAAATCTTACCTGCAGTCCAGCTCTCTGGGAGCGCGACACCGCTTTCGCCTTGGCTTTGCCACTGTCTTTCCCTGCCTTACCACCAGCCTGGAATAGACGGTACAAAACACAGTATTACAAGATTAGCCAGTAAAATGGAACTTTTAAAATAATGCGTGCAAATGACATGGTTTCTAGTCAAGTACCCCTTCCCCAAATGACCAGACAAATCCCCCAACTCATTAATTGACCCACCACTATTTTATTGGCCTATATTACCTCTTCAGACAAAGTACCCATTTTGACACATACATTTTACACACAGCATTCACAACAAAGATTATTTTTTATATACACATGTATACCGTAAATGTCTTAGTGTTACCAGTAATAACCATGAGTTTTTTAATCCCAGCCCACCTATCTCTGTAGCACACCCTCTTGATTTCCATGTGCCATCTACTTTAACTGTTAAATTCATTTCTAACCTTAAAATCGCATAGTATCCAGTGCGAGTTAAAGATACCTTTTCCTATGAGTATTATTATATCGTTGACTAACTATTCTTTCCAAATAGCCCAACACTGCTATTTGTAGTGTTAATTTTAAACGAGTGTTTATCAGCCATTCACACATGTGATAAGAAACAATCTACATTTGGGAATTAATAATATATTATCTAATGATTGTTGGTGGCAATAATTTTGAATAATAATTTAAATAGAAAAACAGTTGAATTTGTTCTGTTCATCAATTCCTACACCATCTACCATGGAATTCGTACAGCGATAATCTCTTCCCAGCTATTTTTGCACATCTGTCAACATTTGTCATCAAATGTCAGTATTTCTTAATCCTTGGGACCCAAAGGGAGCCCAAATAACCTGACTGTGTCCGAGGTCACCAACCTTCACTTGCCTGGCTGACATAGCTAACGTTACCTAAACAAAACAACTCAAGATTGATTCATGTCCATATATAAATAGCTAATTATGAAGATGGTTAGCTAGAAAGCCAGGCGAATCACCCCATTTTGGTTTTACGTTTCCCGCCAATTCTTGACAAGCAACAACTCAGCTGGCATCAAATGAGAACGCTAACTAAGATAAATAACAATATTGCAAAGTGGAACGTTTCATAAACGCATTGAATTAGCCATTTGCTGAAATTCACAGCAATGCTAAAAGGCCAAGTATTAGCATCTAGATAACCTCGACAGATATTGCAATATTGACATGATACAGAACTGCCGCGAAACAACCAGACCAGCCAACTCGAAAAAAACAGCTAGGCTAACGTTAGCTATCGAAATTAGTTAACGTTAGTAGCCTACTTGATCAACCACATGATTTGCATGCGGAAATAGCAGAAGATATAATTCATGTGGGAAATATAACACCAGCAATTACCAAACATAAAATAAAGTTAAAAAGTAAGGTTAGTAGCTAGGAACGCGAACTTGCTAGCTTAGCTGGTAAACGCTAGTTTAGCGTTGCTTTTCAGTCAATTTGAAGTAGCACGTAATGCTAGCGAATGTACAATTAAAGCATAAACTTATTTTAAATTCTATACGAATCTGTAGTTAATAAACGTATCGCTACATATAATAAACACATACCATTTCGTTATTTGGTTGTGGAACTGAGGAGATCGGAAACAATTTCGGTTCAAGACCAAGAGAAAAAAATTAAGCCCTTAACAATACTATACCCAGGACTCCTTGCGAATGGACGTTGACCAATGGGAATTCCTGTTGTTTATTTTAATATTTTTTTCTGACCAATCACAGCGCTGCTTCTACAGATTTCTACCCCCCCCCCACTCAAATCGGCGTTTCTTTCTTTGCGCACGAGACCAACAAGTAGGCGGGTTCGCTGTAGCTAGAAAAATTCACTCAGAATGTATGCTTTAAAAAAATTTACGCTCAATATTATTCACTTGCTTGACTAATACAATTTTGAAATATACTACGTGCATGCGCATAACTGGAGATTGCATACACAACTCGTCTTTGATAATGCATGCATATATGTAGCCTAGGCAGCCGATAGCGTGCGTTAGATCTACACCACAGCTATAACAATGAGCTAACAATGGGTTAGTTATAAAAATCTTTGTCTGCATCTATATTGATGTGCCCAACCGGTATACCACAGACAGAACAATGAGACAAATATTTCACGGATGTATAAAAGTGAAGCTACCGCTTGGCGTTTCCACTTAGTGAGAGAAGTTGGATTTGAGACGAAATTCTGCACATTTTCTCATCTATGAAACATTTGATCTCAATACAGTTTTCTGTATCCCAAACTAGAATATGCTATACGTAGTAAACTATGTTTTGTAGACCTTACCCTTTGAAAATTGTTTTAAAAATTGCATTAGAAGGAGTGCAAAGGCGAATTGAGTTATTGCACACGCGCATTTCACCGAGTAGGCCTTCCCTAAGGGAAACATGCAGATGTTGCTAGAACGCGCAAATAAGATCTCGCTAGCTCGAGCTTGGTTCGGCCCACTTTGACTAATTTGTTTCCATTTGAAACGACAGTTTGTAGTCTGTCTTGGTTTAGTTATACATTTTCTGACAATTGATGATGCACATAGCGTTCAGCCAAGGTTGTATAACATCCTAAATTATCCTAAAATGGTGGTGGAAAATGGTGTTTTATTAAGACAGTACACATTTTCCCAGTTTTTTTTCTAAGGCCCGCCATTAAAGCTAGTTAAGGAGGGAAATGACGCCTTTGCAGCCTTGTGTACAAGCTGGTTCACGGTTGACACGTGTATTACTGGGCACATCAATCCTAGACCATAGTGCAGATCTAGCGACCACTATCAGCTGCCTAGCATAGATGCAAAGTTGCAAACTAACTGCGTGACCTAAAATATTCATTTGCCTCACAAAATAAATTGGTATCTAATTAGTACACAATTAACTCAATACTCAGCAGTATATGCTAGTTTAGCTGAGTATCATATTTTAAAACAGACCAGGTTTTCCAACACATTTCAAATGTAGCTGTTTTTTTTAACCAAATGTAGCTGGGGTTTTTTACCAGGTAAATTGATTGAGAACACATTCTCATTTATAGCAACTACCTGAGGAATAGTTACAGGAGCTGAATGAGCCAATTGTAAACTGGGGATGATTAAGTCACCATGATGGTCAAATTGTGGATTTAGCCAGGACACAGAGTCAGGACACCCATTTAACCTCCCATCCAAAAGACAGACCCCTAATCACTGCCCTGGAGTATTGGGATATTTTTTTTTATACCAGAGGAAAGAGTGCCTTCTACTGGCCCTCCAACACCACTTCCAGCAGCATCTGGTCTCCCATCTAGGGACCAACCCTGCTTAGCTTCAGAAGCAAGCCAGCAGTGGGATGCATACCACCCTTCAATTACTTTCTTTGATTTCATAGAATTAGGAGGGCACAATTTATTGTAAGAGAAATCTAGTAGTAGAAAATCTATACTGAACATGAATATAAACGCAACATGTAAAGTGTTAGTCCCATGTTTCATGAGCTGAAATAAAATATTCCAGAATTTTTGCATATGCACAAAAAGCTTATTTCTCTCAAAATGTTTGTTCACAAATGTGTTTACATCCCTGTCAGTGAAAATGTATCCTTTGCTGAGATAATCCATCCACCTGACAGATGTGGCATATCACGAAGCTGATAAAATAGCATGATCACTACACAGGTGCACCTTGTGCTGGGGGGCAATAAAAGGCCACTCTAAATGTGCAGTTTTGTCACACAACACAATGCCACAGATGTCTCAAGATTTTAAGGGAGTGTGCAATTGGCATGTTGACTGCAGGAATGTCTACCAGAGCTGTTGCCAGAGAATTTAATGTTTATTTCTCTACCATAAGCCGCCGCCAACGTCATTTTAGAGAATTTGGCAGTACATCCAGCCGGCCTCACAACCGCAGACCATGTGTTACCACGCCAGCCCAGGACCTCTACATCCGGCTTCTTCACCTGCGGGATTGTTTAACCTGTCTGGCTCTGGCGTTCCGCCAGCGGAACTCCTCCTACATTCCACTGAAAAGGCAGAGTGCGAAATTCAAAATATATTTTTTAGAAATATTTAACTTTCACACATTAACAAGTCCAATACAGCAAATGAAAGGTACACATCTTGTGAATCCAGCCAACATGTCCGATTTTTAAAATGTTTTACAGCACGTATATTTATGTTAGCTCACCACCAAATACAAAAAAGGACAGACATTTTTCACAGCACAGGTAGCATGCACAAAGCCAACCTAACTAACCAAGAACCAACCAACCAAACTAACAAACAAACAACTTCATCAGATGACAGTCTTATAACATGTTATTCAATAAATCTATGTTTAGTTCGAAAAATGTGCATATTTCAGGTATAAATCATAGTTTACATTGCAGCTACAATCAGAAATTGCACCGAAAGCAGACAGAATAATTACAGACACCAACGTCAAATACCTAAATACTCATCATAAAACATTTCTGAAAAATACATGGTGTACAGCAAATTAAAGACAAACATCTTGTGAATCCAGCCAATATTTCCGTTTTTTAAAGTGTTTTACAGCGAAAACACAATATAGCATTATATTAGCTTACTACAATAGCCTACCACACTACCGCATTCATTCATCAAGGCACGTTAGCGATAGCAATAGGCAAGTTAGCGATAGCGAATAAACCAGAAAGATATATAATTTTGACTAACCTTGATAGGCTTCATCAGATGACAGTCCTATAACATCAGGTTATACATACACTTATGTTTAGTTCGAAAATGTGCATATTTAGAGCTGAAATCATTGGTTATACATTGTGCTAACGTTGTGCTAATGTAGCATCTTTTTCCTACAACGTCCGGATATTTTTCTGACACTTTTTCTGACACACATATTCTGACCAAATAGCTATTCATAAACATAACTAAAAAATACATGTTGTATAGGAAATGATAGATACACTAGTTCTTAATGCAATCGCCGTGTTAGAATTGTAAAAATAACTTCATTACGACATCCAGCTTAGGTATAGCGAGAGAGTACCCAAAAGCTGGGCGCAAACGACTAGTTCACATGTACGACAGATATATGAAATAACATCATCAAATGGGTCCTACTTTTGCTGATCTTTCATCAGAATGTTGTACAAGGGGTCCTTTGTCGGGAACAATCGTTGTTTGGATTTAAAACTGCCTTTTTCCCTCTCGATTTAGCAAGCACACTTGCCAAGTGGCGCGAATCTCTCCATGTCAACAAACGGAAGAAAACGGAACACGGCAAAACTCCTGAAAAAATGTCAATAATCTGATTAAACTATATTGAAAAAACATACTTTATTGTTGCATATTGTCACATGTATCAAATAAAATCAAAGCCGGAGATATTAGTCGTCCATAACGGCAGCTTATCAGAAGGCAAATCCAGGTCCCTGCTCGTGCTCTCGAGAAAACAGGAAACTAGTGACACGTCATGCCAAGAGCTATGATTCGAGTCCAGATCAAGTTACACACTCAATTTCTTCTCTCACTGCTTGTCGACATCTAGTGGAAGACGTATGAAGTGCATCTAAACTAATAAACATCAAGGACTTTAATAGGCAGCCCCTAGAAGAGTGCATCGTTTTCAGATTTTCCACTTCCTGTCAGGAAGTTTGCTGCAAAAGGAGTTCTGTTTTACTCACAGATATAATTCAAACGGTTTTAGAAACTAGAGAGTGTTTTCTATCCAATAGTAATAATAATATGCATATTGTACGAGCAAGAATTGAGTACGAGGCCGTTTAAATTGGGAACGATTTTCCCCCAAAGTGAAAACAGCGCCCTCTGTCCTCAACATTAAGGAGGGGGAGTGGGGTGCTGTGGAGTATTTCTGTCTGTAATAAAGGCCTTTTGTGGGGAAAAACTATTTCCGATTGGCTTGGCCTGGCTTCCCAGTGGGTGGACCTGGCTCCCAAGTGGGTTGGCCTACAGTGAATTCGTAAAGTATTCAGACCCCTTGACTTTTTCCACATTTTGTTACATTACAGCTTGATTCTAAAATGGATTTCACATTTTTCCCCCCTCATTAATCTACACACAATACCCCATAACGACATAGTGAAAACAGATTTTTTGAAATGATTGCAAATTTAAAAAATTAAAAACAGAAATACCTTATTTACATAAGTATTAAGACCCTTTGCTATGAGACTCGAAATTGAGTTCAGGTGCATCCTGTTTCCATTGATCATCCTTGAGATGTTTCTACAACTTGATTGGAGTCCACCTGTGGTAAATTCAATTGATTGGACAGGATTTGGAAAGGCACACACCTGTCTATATAGGGTCCCACAGTTGACAGTGCATGTCAGAGCAAAAACAAAGCCATGAGGTTGAAGGAATTGTCAATAGAGCTCCGAGAGAGGATTGTGTCGAGGCACAGATCTAGGGAAGGGTACCAAAAAATGTCTGCAGCATTGAAAGTCCCCAAGAACACAGTGGCCTCTATCATTCTTAAATTTAAGAAGTTAGGAATTACCAAGACTCTTCCTAGAGCTGGCCACCCGGACAAACTGAGCAATCGGGGCAGAAGGGTCGGGGAGGTGACCAATAACCTGATGGTCACTGACAGAGCTGCAGTATTCCTCTGTGGAGATGGGAGAACCTTCCAGAAGGACAACCATCTCTGCAGCACTCCACCAATCAGGCCTTTATGGTAGAGTGGCCAGATGGAAGCTACTCCTCAGTAAAAAGCACATAATTGCACATTATAGCCTGCTTGGAGTTTGCCAAAAGGCATCTAAAGACTCTCAGACCATGAGAAACAAGATTATCTGGTCTCTGGTCTGATGAAACCAAGATTGAACTCTTTGGCCAGAATGCCAAGAGTCACGTCTGGAGGAAACCTGGCACCATCCCTGTATGCACCCACAGTCCCACAGTGGTGGCAGCATCATGTTGTGGGGATGTTTTTCAGCGGCAAGGTACAGAGAGATCCTTGATGAAAACCTGCTCAGTACCTCAGACCAGAGTGAGGAATTCAGCCCGAGGTCAGATGAAGTGAGAAGGAACAGTCACAACTTAAGTTCCTGCCTAGCAACAGAGCTGTATTTGATGTCTAGATGTGCAAGGAGTTGACTCCGCCTAATAGGATGGTATAAATACTTATGCTGGTGGAAACATGTCTTTGTCTTTTGTAGCTGTTTGACCCATTGGGGGAATAAACTTGGTTTGAGCTTTTCCTAGTCATCCGTTTGAGTTTTTACTCTGTTTGTTTAGAACCTAACAGTATGTACTCACTTACCCTGCCAAAGTGCTTTGTTCTTCCGTCAAGCATTTCCACAAAGGCTTGACGGGCGCATCCTGGGGCCAACACCTTCGTGTCTTCAAAGGACTTGAAGAGGTCCACTGTGAAGATGGTCTGGTGAGTCACGGTGGCTGGCCAGTAGCCACTCTTTACAAGTTCGTCCACCCCCACTGTCCAATGTCTCAGACACCCGGATGCAGTTCAGAGCAGGAAGTGACAGGATGTAGCGCCCTGAGTCAGGAGTAATTATTAGAAGGTAATGAATTACGTTTTTTAAAAACATGTGACTAGAAGTCCTTAAAAACCAAATACTTACCATTTATTCCAATCAGGATGACCTGCTTGCCACTCATCACTGTTAGGGCACTGAGGGTGCAACCACACTGCTGTGGCACAGCTATTAGCAAAAGACAAACTAAAAACCAAACTGTGACACCAAAAACTGTTCTATATATTTGGACTGTAAATACAGACACATTGAAAATAGCATAACTAAAAAGTTGGTATTGCAGGAGGTGCTACCCATCAGCTCCTGTACGTGTAGATTCATGAAAATATTACTGAAAATAATATCTTGGCTGTGATAACAAATGTTAAGGTTGGCATGGCATTTGCTTGGCATTTTAGCACACTGTACCTGTATCTTGTGGGATAGGTGCAGGAGCATTGCTACTGCAGCAGGATGGGTACTGGTAATGGAAACTATTAAATACAAATGGTGTTATATTTATTAATCAACTTAATACCCTATAATGACAAAGCAAAAACAGGTTTGTAGACATTTTTTTAAATGTATTTAAAAAATATATTTATTTATTTATTTTATTTTACCATTATTTTACCAGGTAAGTTGACTGAGAACACGTTCTCATTTGCAGCAACGACCTGGGGAATAGTTACAGGGGAGAGGAGGGGGATGAATGAGCCAATTGCCAATATATATATATTACATTTACGTAAGTATTCAGACCCTTTACTCATTAGTTTTTCGAAGCACCTTTGGCAGCGATTATACCCTAAAGTCTTCTTGGGTATGACACTACAAGCCTGGCACACCTGTATTTGGAGAGTTTCTCCCATTCTTCTCTGCAGATCCTCTCAAGCTCTGTCAGGTTGGATTTGGAGCCTGGCAGCACAGCTATTTTCAGGTCTCTCCAGAGATGTTCGATCGGGTTCAAGTCCGGGTTCTGGCTGGGCCACTCAAGGATATCAGAGACTGGTCCCAAAGCCACTCCTGCATTGTCTTGGATGTGTGTTTAGGGTAGTTGTCCTGTTGGAAGGTGAACCTTCACCCCAGTCTGAGTTCCTGAGCGCTCTGGAGCAGGTTTTCATCAAGGATCTCTCTGTACTTTGCTCCGTTCATCTTTCTCTCGATCCTGACCGAGGCAGTAGTGTAATGATCGCCAAAGGGAGATCTTGCTCTTGGCATCTCCCTTGGGGTTCCTTTAGGGGAGGGTTTTCCAAACCTCTCCTCAGGCCCCTCCAGACATCTCACATTTTTATTTTAACCCTTAACTGGCTCACATGGTTCAATTAGTTAGCTAATCATCAAGCCTTTGACTAATTAAATCAAGTGTGGCAGTTTAGGGTTAAAAACAAATGTGAAGAATCTGGGGGAGCCGGTGGAGAGGGTTGGGAAACCCTGTTTTAGGGTCAGATGCCCCAGGGTAAAGCTCTTTTTAGGGCGATACGCACCCCCACCATTAGCTGCAATATGGTCACCCATTCCGGTAAGATCAATATCCTCCGCTGTGATGTTTCATGACAATAATATTCAATTAACATGAGGCAGCCAGGACTGGCATATGCTATCTATATAGAGAAAATGGTTACACTTTACATGCGTAAACAAACACACAAAACGAAATAGGTACATAACACTTACTGTGTCTTGAGGCGTTCTTAGACATTTTTTTTGTCCAAAGCTGTGTTCGAATACTCATACGAACCTCACTAACCGTAGGGTAATAAAAGTGTGGAAAAGTGTGTGTGTAGGTGAAAAGAAGTAAAAATTTAACAAAAAGGTTTGCTGTGTGCCTTCACTGTCTTCCTCTTCCCCGGACCTGCTGTTTCAACATAGCACCAAGAACCTGACTGTCTCCCTGCCTGTCTGTCTGTATCCTGCTTTTCTCGCACTCTTTACCCTTTGTAGTGTGTGAAACTACATAATGTCTTGTGGGAACCTGCATAATGTTATTACAATACGTTATTTCGATACATTGTAAAAAATAAAATAAAAAATCGGTATTTTCCCACACTCTACCCCAGCAAGGTGTAAGTTGGGGGAGGGACACAACAAATAAATAGCTTTGCATGTGTGGCTACTTACTGCAATCAATTAGATTGGCAAAAATAATCTCTGCTCAGAGGGCCTTAAAAATATTTTTTTCAGAGAGAGAAACTAGTGTGGAAGGAGCATCTTCCACTTTGGAAGATTAAGAATTTTCCAAATATGAGGATCATGCCTCTATCAATTTGGATTCTGACAGTGAGTTGGAAGAAGAGGGTGGGATTGACCCTAGTCCACCCCCAGCATCAGCAGTCTGGAGGAGGGCCAATATGGATGTAAAAAAAATGTGAAATGGAATGGTTTTATTGCCCAAGGAATGAGCCACCTCACATGGCTGCCAATGTGATGAGAATGCAACCTGGGCTGACGCAGATGGCTGTTAATCATGTGCAGGACATCAAGTGTTCTTTTGAACTGTTCATCCCAGAAACCATTGAGAAAATCATTCTGGACTGCACTAATTGGAGGGAAGGCATGTTTTTGGAGAGAGATGGAAGGAGATAGACCAAACACATTTACATGCATACTTTGGGGTTCTTATCCTTGCTGGTATTTTCAGATCCAATGGTGAATCCACAGAATCCCTTTGGGATGCAGAAACTGGCAGAGAACTTTTACGTGCAACAATGTCTCTGGAAAACTTCCACATTATTTCCAGGATTATCCGCTTCGATAACCGAGACACCAGACCAGCTCGGCGGTAGAGAGACAAGCTAGCTGCAATCAGGTCAGTGTGGGACAAGTGGATGGACCGCCTTCCCGTTTTACAACCCTGGGCCCAACGTTACTGTTGATTAGCAGCTTATGCCATTTAGGGGCCACTGCCACTTCAGGCAGTACATATCGTCTAAACCTGCAAATTATGGAATCAAGATCGGGGCTGCCTGTGATGCTGCTTCATCATATACGTGGAACTTGCAAGTGTATACAAGGAAGCCAGATGGAGGAGCCCCTGAGAAGAACCAACGAATGCGGGTTGTCCTGGACGTGACATACGGACTCCGTGGCTACAACATCACATGCAATAACTTTTTTACTTCTCACAAGCTGGGGCAGGAGCTCCTCAAGAGGAAGCTGACGACGGTAGGAACAGAACGAAAAAACAACCCAGAGCTCCCAACTCAGCTGTTGAATACACGGAACATGCCTATCAATTCCTCTAAGTTTGTGTTCACAGCTGACATGTCCCTAGTGTCCTACGTGCCAAAGAAAGGCAAAAATGTGGTACTCATGAGAACGCTGCATAGGAATGGGAGAATCTGTGGCCAGCAACAACAAAAAAACTGAAATCACAATGGATTACAATGCCACAAAAGGAGGGGTGGACAATTTAGAGGGGTGGACAATAGTATGGATATAGTTACATTCACCAAAATATGAAGTATACAAGCAGATGACACCATTTCTGTGCTTTTAGGGCCCATAATACAATTCAAACAGAAAATGGGCGTGGCTTCACGTTTTCAGATTTGAAGAAAATGGCGGAAAATATGCCAAATCTTAAGAAATGTAATAAAGTAATGACTTTTCAAATAAGTTACCTAACACGTTATGTTGGCTGACAATTTGTTAGCTACACTATCCTTACGAACCACATAGCATTACAGCAGAATGCACCGGTATGTTAGCTAGCTATAGTGTCTTGCAAAAGTATTCCTCCCTTGGCATTTTTCCTATTTTGTTGCCTTACAAGCTGGATTTAAAATAGATTTTTCAGGGGTTAGTATCATTTGATTTACACAACATGCCTATCACTTTGAAGATGCAAATAATTGTTTATTGTGAAACAAACAAGAAATAAGACAAAAAAACAGAACTTGAGTGTGCATAACTATTCACCCCCCAAAGTCAATACTTTGTAGAGCCACCCTTTGCAGCAATAACAGCTGCAAGTCTCTTGGGATATGTCTCTATAAGCTTGGCATATCTAGCCACTGGGATGTTGCCCATTCTTCAAGTCAGAACTGCTTCAGCTCCTTCAAGTTGGATGGGTTCCTGCTGGTGTACAGCAATCTTTAAGTCATACCACAGATTCTCAGTTGGATTGAAGTCTGGGCTTTGACTGGGCCATTCCAAGACATTTAAATGTTTCCCCTTTAACCACTTGAGTGTTGCTTTAGCAGTATGATTAGGGTCATTGTTCTGCTGGAAGGTGAACCTCCGTCCCAGTCTCACATCTCTAGAAGATTAAAACAGGCTTCCCTTAAGAATTTCCCTGTATTTAGCGCAATCCATCATTCCTTCAATTCTGACCAGTTTCCCAGTCCCTGCCGATGAAAAACATCCCCACAGCATGATGCTGCCACCACCATGCTTCACTGTGGGGATGGTGTTCTCGGGGTGATGAGAGGTGTTGGGTTTGTGTCAGACATAGCGTTTTCCTTGATGGCCAAAAAGCTAAATTTTAGTCTCATCTGACCAAAGTACCTTCTTCCATGTTTGGGGATTCTCCCACATGCCTTTTGGCAAACACCAAACATGTTTGCTTATTTATTTCTTTAAGCAATGGCTTTTTTTCTGGCCACTCTTCTGTAAAGCCCAGGGTTATCTTTGGTATCTTTGTTGCCTCTGATTAATGCCCTCCTTGCCTGGTCCATGAGTTTTGGTGGGTGGCCCTCTCTTGGCAGGTTTGTTGTGATGCCATATTATTTCCACTTTGTAATAATATATTTAAATGGTGCTCCGTTGGATGTTCAAAGTTTCTGATATTTTTTATAAGCAACCCTGATCTGTACTTCTTCACAACTTTGTCCCTGACCTGTTTGGAGAGCTCCTTGGTCTTCATGGTGCCATTTGCTTGGTGGTGCTCCTTGCTTAGTGTTGTTGCAGACTCTGGGGCCTTTCAGAACAGGTGTATATATACTGAGATCATGTGACAGATCATGTGACACTTAAATTCCACCTGTGTGAAATCTAACTAATTATGTGACTTCTGAAGGTAATTGGTTGCACCAGATCTTATTTAGGGTCTTCATAGCAAAGGGGGTGAACACATATCCAAGTACAACTTTTAAATGTTTTAAATTTGTTTGAAAAAAAATGTTTATTTCACTTCACCCATTGGACTATTTTGTGTATGTCCATTACATGAAATCCAAATAAAAATCAATTTAAATTGTAGATTGTAATGCAACAAAATACGAAAAAAGCCAAGGGGTGAATACTTTTGCAAGGCACTGTATGATTACACTCTTATTCATAACAAAAAACAGTTAGCTAAATATAATAACTATATGCAATAATTTGCCGTTAGCGAGAAGAGCGAAAATTTTTCCCGATTATCTTTGCATTTTAAAATAATTACAAATAGGCATTTATTTCCTATTATTTATTTCATTTCCATGATCATTGCAGAATAAATTCCTCACCGTTTCTGACTGTGATGGTTTCATATTAGCGAAATCGCCAACCAGTCCTACAAAAAGTTAAAATAGGACACATGCGTCCCTTCTCTCATTTATTTTGACCTTTTCACAGTAGTAAATAGATAAGCCATTTCAAGTATTTTGCACTATGCGACCCGAAGCGCAGTTTAAAACTTCTTGCCACTAGGGGGGTGCCATTTCGACATAGCACAAATTCGTCTCCAAATTAGACTGCCTCGTACTCAATTCTTGCTCGTACAATATGCATATTATTATTACTATTGGATAGAAAACACTCTCTAGTTTCTAAAACCGTTTGAATTATGTCTGTAAGTGAAACAGAACTCGACTCAGAGCAATTCTCCTATGAGGATTTGAAAATAGTGAAATCTCCACGCTGTTCCCAGACCTGTAGATAACCCTGACTGTCTTCTATTTGTTGAGATGCACTGCTTACGCCTTCCCCTGGTTGTTAGCGAATAGGGAGAGATGAATGGAGTTTCTACGCAGTTCAGAAAGTTGATAAATTGGTTGGAATCGAGGTGTCCAGCCTTTTTGGACCTTCGCGCTGGCGCAGAAAGGGTCTTGGAATGTCTTTTTAGAAGCTCTGGTTTTAGAAACTAGATATATCCGGCTCTGTTTTTATTCGATATAGGCTTTAAAGACATCATAATCTTGTTATTTTAAACCGATTTATATCAGTTTATGTCAGTATATTGCGATTTTCGGGCATTTCATTTTCTGACGTTGTATTGAGTTGGGTATCTCTCTCTCGAATGCCATTGTGTACTGCTAATTGCAACGTCGAAGGAAACATTCTCCAACCCAGCAACGATTATTTTGGCCAACGAACACCTTTCCCAAGATTCTGATGGGAGTTCAGCTAATAGTAAGTACTATTTATGCTGATAATTCGTTGTTCTGTTGAAAAAGTAAAATGCATAAGAAGACATTATTTTCCATGTAGCCTTGCGCTATCGCACCCTGTATTGCACCCAGTATTGCGCAGTAAGGTTAATTTTAAAAATGTAATTCAGCGATTGCATTAAGAACTAATTTGTCTTTCATATGCTGTCCACCCTGTATTTTTTAGTCAAGTTTATGATTATTTATTGATTAGACTAGGTGACTCTCCAAGATGGCGCCCAAAACTTTCTGGGGAGCTTGGCAACTTTTCTCATTGTATAAGCACGATTTGTGCCGCTAAATATGGACATTTTCGAACAAACTCTATATGCATTGTGTAATATGATGTTACAGGACTGTCATCTGAAGAATTCTGAGAAGGTTAGTGAAAAAAATATTATTTTGGTGGTGAATACGTTATTGCTATGTTTGGCTGGAATCAATGCTGTTGTTTGGTTTGCTACTGTGCTAAGCTAATATAACGTTATATTGTGTTTTCGCTGTAAAACACTTAGAACATCTGAAATATTGTCTGGATTCACAAGATCTGTGTCTTTCATTTGCTGTACGCTGTGTATTTTTAAGAAATGTTTTATGATGAGTAATTAGGTAATACACGTTGCTCTCTGTAGTTATTCTAGTCGATTTGTGATGGTGGCTGCAATGGTAAACTATGATTTATACCTGAAATATGCTCATTTTTCTAACAAAACATATGCTATACAATAAATATGTTATCAGACTGTCATCTGATGAGGTTGTTTCTTGGTTAGTGGCTATTTATATCTTTATTTGGCCGAATTTGTGATAGCTACTGATGCAGTAAGAAAATGGTGGAGTAAAAAAAAAGTTGTCTTTTGCTAACGTGGTTAGCTAATAGATTTACACATTTTTTCTTCCCTGTAGAACATTTTAAAAATGAGAAATTATGGCTTTATTCACAATATCTGTATCTTTCATTTGGTGTCTTGGACTTGTGATTTCATGAACATTTTATTATATGATATCCCTGTGGCTTTAGGCTAGGCTATGCTAGTCAGCTTTTGTGATGGGGGGGCTCCCGGATCTGGGTTTGGTAGGCGTTAGAGGTTAATGGTAGAACTGTATGTCACACCCTGGCCTTAGTTATCTTTGTTTGCATTATTATTTTAGTTAGGTCAGGGTGTGACATGGGGATGTATGTGTTTTGGTTTGTCTAGGGGTTTGTACGTTTAATGGGGCAGTGTCTTGTCTAGGTGTTTGTATGTCCATGGCTGCCTAGATTGGTTCTCAATTAGAGACAGCTGTGGTTGATTGTCTCTGATTGAGAGCCATATTTAAGGCAGCCATAGGCATTTGGGTTTTGTGGGTAATTGTCTATGTTCCATGTTGCATGTGTGCACTTAGTTCAGGTTTAGCTTCACGATTGTTTGTTTTGTTCATTTTTTAAGTGTTTGTTTTTTCCTTCATTAAAAGAAGATGTATTTTTCACGCGCTGCGCCTTGGTCCTCTCTCTCTTATCAAGACGATCGTGACAATGTAATGAACCGGACCAAAGCGCAGCGTGGTAAGTGTTCATGATTTTATTAAACTGAACACTAGAACAAAATAACAAAGTGAATAAATGAAACCGAAACAGTCCTGTCAGGTGCAGAACACTAAACAGAAAACAACTACAAACAAAACACAGGTGGGAAAATGCTACCTAAGTATGGTTCCCAATCAGAGACAACGATAGTCAGCTGTCCCTGATTGAGAACCATACCCGGACAAAACAAAGAAATACAAAACATAGAAAAAAGAACATAGAATGCCCACCCCAAATCACAGCCTGACCAAACCAAAATAGAGACATAAAAAGCTCTCTAAGGTCAGGGCGTGACAAGAACAGACAGGTCAAATTTTTCAAGTAGACAATACTTCATTTAACCATTGCAGAATAAATTCCTCACCTGTTCTGGCCATGATGAGTTCATATTCCTGAAGTAGCCATCCAACAAATTACCATGAGCATCTCAATTAATTGGGCCAATTATAATTTCAAGTTTTTGCTCAATATATCTAAAAGAGAGTGTGGTTTATAACATACAGTCGAATTTAACAGGTGAACAGAAAGTTGTTTTTTTGCACGTAAGTGTGATAGCTACCACTGTAAGTAGGCCTACCTGCAGTTTACATTTTTTTCAGAGTAGACAATGTTTCAGATTTCCCAGGCAGTGCAGCATATTTAGGTTCAGAAAAAAGTTAATTAAAAACATTATTGAATTCAAACGATCTGTTTACAGGTCCACAACAATTAGCAATTGTTTTTGTCTTTTAGAAACAGTCAGATACAGCAACAGTTATAAATTAGGCCCTAGGACTCTGTGTTCCTCCAAATATCTTGCTCTCGCAGTGAAGCAGAGGCTGAATCACAAATGGCACCCTATATCAGTGGTTCTCAAACCTCAGGAATCCCAAGTTGTTCCATGCATTTGATCTGTTCCAGAGCTAGCACACCTTCAACTTGTCAACTAATCATCAAGCCCTTGACTAGGTGAATCAGCTGAGCTATATCAGGACTACAACAAAATTGTGAAACAGCTGGGTGTCCCCGAGGAGTGGTTGGAGAACCATTGCCCTACACAGTGCACTACTTTTAACCAAAGCCCTGACCGTTTCAGCATAATTCCACAAGTATTATGTGTTATGACTTTACTTTCATTAATCTGATGACTGTTATTTATCGAATCAACTATGTTTAATTGTTACCTGATTAAATTAATAATGTAACCATTAACTCATTAGGAATTTGGGGCACCACAAGAGCGGTTCTTTAAAGAGTTACAATCTCCCGAATTAAACTCCTAAAAGTTCTTTACCTATCACATCCATAAAACAGTCAACGTATTAATAACCTCTTATCATATCTTCATTCTGAACAGTCGTAACCTCCTGCATCTGCAAAATCCCCAGCCTTATGAGTCAGTACTACACAAATTGGTTTAATTATGTATTTACTAGCTAAATAAATGATAACACAGGATAAACATACACACTTAATACATTAGGAAAAATGAAGTCTGTTTTTATATCCGTTGAGAATGACCATAGTTCCTCAATATATTTGAAAAATCTTTCCAGCTCTCTACCTTTCGATAACCAACCAGAATGAAAGGGAAATATGTCATGGTCTGATCCAGTGGAAACTACATAAAATATGCCTACCTGTTTACTTCTTATCAGTGCTTGACTTGGACTGAAATAGTTTCCGATACTCTTCTTGGGTGCTGGTACCGTTTATATTTAGGTGCATGAGCTCCACAATACTTTTGAGTAAATATTCTATAAGAGGAACAGGAACTCCAGCAGCAGAACATTTGAGGTGCCGGTACTCAGCTCCGGTGAGCACCTGCCCAAGACAAGCACTGCTTCTTATCCCTTGCACAAATAGTCTGGGCCGGACCCAAGTTAATACGATGTTTCAAGTTTGGCTACGCATAGCCTCACTGCAACAATGTGATTTATACCAGAGACAGATCTCTCTCTCATATATACACACACACAACCGTTCTAAAGTTTGGGGTCACTTAGAAATGTCCTTGTTTTTGAAAGACAAAAAAATGGGCTTTTGTCCATTTAAAATAACATTAAATTGATCAGAAATACAGTGTAAACCTTGTTAATGTTGCAAATGACTATTGTAGCTGGAAACGGCTGATTTTATATGGAATATCTACATAGGCGTACAGAGGCCCATTATCAGCAACCATCACTACCGTGTTTCAAAGGTACATCTGGGATGCTGGCCTTCTAGGCAGAGTTGCAAAGAAAAAGCCATATCTCAGACTGGCCAATAAAAATAAAAGATTAAAATGGGCAAAAGAACACAGCCACTGGACAGAGGAACTCTGCCTAGAAGGCCAGCATCACGATGTCGCCTCTTCACTGTTGATGTTGAGACTGGTGTTTTGCCGGTACTATTTAATGACGCTGCCAGTTGAGGACTGGTGAGGCGTCTGCTTCTCAAACTAGACACTCTAATGTACTTGTCCTCTTGCTCAGTTGTGCACTGGGGCCTCCCACTCCTCTTTCTATTCTGGTTAAAGCCAGTTTGCGCTGTTCTGTGAAGGGAGTAATACACAGCGTTGTACCAGATCTTCAGTTTCTTGGCAATTTCTTGCATGGAATAGCCTTCATTTCTCAGAACAAGAATAGACTGACGAGTTTCAGAAGAAAGTGCTTTGTTTCTGGCCATTTTGAGCCTGTAATCGAACCCACAAATGCTGATGCTCCAGATACTCAACTAGTCTAAAGAAGGCTAGTTTTATTGCTCCTTTAATCAGAACAACAGCTTTCAGCTGTGCTAACATACAGTTGAAGTCAGAAGTTTACATACACTTAGGTTGGAGTCATTAAAACTTGTTTTTCAATCACTCCACAAATTTCTTGTTACTTAACAACCTACAGTTTTGGCAAGTTGGTTAGGACATCTAGTAATTATTCCAACAATTGTTTACAGACAGATTATTTCACTGCATCATAATTCCAGTGGGTCAGATGTTTACATACACTAAATTGACTGTGCTTTTAAACAGTTTGGAAAATTCCAGAAAATTATGTCATGGCTTTAGAAGCTTCTGATAGGCTAATTGACAGAATTTGAGAAAATAAACATAATTTGAGTCAATTGGAGGTGTATCTGTGGATGTATTTCAAGGCCTACCTTCAAACTCAGTGCCTTTTTGCCTGACATCATGGGAAAATCAAAATAAATCAGCCAAGACTTGTAGACCTCCAATACTCTTATACAGCCAAGACTTGTAGACCTCCACAAGTCTGCTACATCCTTGGGAACAATTTCCAAACGCCTGAAAGTACCACGTTCATCTGTACAAACAATAGCACGCAAGTATAAACAGCATGGGACCACGCAGCCATCATACCGCTCAGGAAGGAGACGTGCTCTGTCTCCTAGAGATTAATGTACTTTGGTGCGATAAGTGCAAATCAATCCCAGAACAACAGCAAAGGACCCTGTGAAGATGCTGGAGGAAACAGGTACAAAAGTATCTATATCCACAGTAAAACGAGTCCTATATCGACATAACCTGAAAGGCCGCTCAGCAAGGAAGAAGCCACTGCTCCAAAACCGCCATAAAAAAGCCAGACTACGGTTTGCAACTGCACATGGGGACAAAGACCGTACTTTTTGGAGAAATGTCCTCTGGTCTGATGAAACAAAAATAGAACTGTTTGGCCATAATGACCATCGTTATGTTTGGAGGAAAAAGGGGGAGGCTTGAAAGCCGAAAATCACCATCCCAACCGTGAAGATCGGGGTGGCAGCATCATGTTGTGGGGGTAGTCGGGGTGGTTTGATACAGAAGGGACTGGTGCACTTCACAAAATAGATGGCATCATGAGGTAAGAAAAATGTGGATATATTGAATCAACATCAAGACATCAGTCAAGAAGTTAAAGTTTGATCGCAAATGGGTCTTCCAAATGGACAATGACCCCAAGCAAACCTCCAAAGTTGTGGCAAAATGGCTTAAGGACAACCAAGTCAAGGTATTGGAGTGGCCATCACAAAGTCCTGACCTCAATCCTATAGAACATTTGTGGGCAGAACTGAAAAAGTGTGTGCGAGCAAGGAGGCCTACAAACCTGACTCAGTTACACCAGCTCTGTCAGGAGGAATGGGCCAAAATTCATCCAACTTATTGTGGGAAGCTTGTGGAAGGCTACCCAAAACGTGTTTAATCAATTTAAAGGCAATGCTGCCAAATACACTCAAATAGTATGTAAACTTCTGACCCACTGGGAATGTGATGAAATAAATAAAACCTGAAATAAATCATTCTCTCTACTATTATTCTGACATTTCACATTCTTAAAATAAAGTGGTGTCACGCCCTGGCCTTAGTATTCTTTGTTTTCTTTATTATTTTAGTTAGGTCAGGGTGTGACATGGGGAATGTTTGTGTTTTATAGGTTTTGGGTGGTTATATGGTAAAGGGGGTGTTGGGTGTAGTGTATGGGATTGTGTTGAGTGCATGTGTCTAGCGTTGTCTATGTTGGTTTAGTTGTCTAGGAGAGTCTATGGTTGCCTGAATGAGTTCCCAATTAGAGACAGCTGATTTCTGTTGTCTCTGATTGGGAGCCATATTTAGGGTAGCCATAGGCTTTCATGTGATGTGGGTAATTGTCTATGTTATACGTTTGTAGCCTGTATGTGCACTTCGTTCATAGCTTCACGATCGTTTTCTTGTTTTGTTAGTGTGTAAGTGTTTTTGTTTCATTTTTTTCCTTCGTATTCATTAAAAGGAATATGGCTTATTTTCCTACTGCTGCGTTTTGGTCCGTCAATCCTCCACACGATCGTGACAAGTGGTGATCCTAACTGGCCTATGACGGGTAGTTTTTTACAAGGATTAAATGTCAGGAATTGTGAAAAACTGAGTTTAAATGTATTTGGCTACGGTGTATGTAAACTTCCGACTTCAACTGTATTTAAGCCAGTCAAATAAAAAATACATTCTATTTGATTTCAAAAACGAATGAGGTGGCATTGTGTGACAATAAATGGTGATATTTTAGTTTTTGTGGTCAGAAATGGCGTAGGCCTAAACCTATACCATGAGTGTAGATCTGGAAGTGAAATTCAAAGATTTTAAAAGCAGAAGTGGGGGGTGTCAAATATCATCTTGAGAAATCCTCGACAGCTTTCTAAACATGTTGAATCACTGGGAAATCCGTTGGTAAACCGGTTTTGTGAGATCCATAACCACAAAGACACAGTCTGTGTCTGGAAAGTAACCCAATTCTCTATATAGTTCACTACTTTAGACCAGGGTCCATATTTTACTTATCTGGTCAAAAGTAGTCTACTATATAGGGAATAGGGAGCAATTTCAGACACATGCCAGATAGTTATACCTTGGTAGGTTTCTGTGATTTAGTCAACATTCTAATCCCATAGGTTTCATACAGCCTACAGGGGTGATAAGGATCGATATACTGTTACACAACTTTCTTCGTCATGTTCAACGGTTATTCTATACAGGTGAAACGTTAGTGAGCCAAACACAATACATTAGAAGAATACTCGTTTTGTGGCATATTATTGAACGTATTGACCAGATTGAGCATGTTTCCATAGGGAGTTCAGATATTATACAAAAATCCTGATATTTTAGTGAATTTGGGAGATTCACCCAATGGGTTCTAACAATGACTGGCAAAGATAGGCTAATATGGTAGTAGGTAGCTGGACACAGTCCAAGATTCTGTCTGTCTGTTGTCCTGTCAGATTGTGGTCTATGTTCTAACCTCTCGTGACGACTACAGTACTTCAGGAAGTGGGGAAATAGTAGAGGAAGTCCCTTGTTACTTCACAATATGATGAGCCGGTATCGAGGAATTTACTCACATCTGAAAATTCATTAAATTTAAGCATGCCTGACATAATCAGAAATGACAAGATTAGGAAATTATAGAATAGAACAAAAACATATTGTCACGTTCCTGACCTGTTTTCTGTTAGTCTTTGTATGTGTTAGTTGGTCAGGACGTGAGTTTGGGTGGGCAGTCTATGTTTTCTGTTTCTATGTTGGTTAATGGGTACCTAATATGGCTCTCAATTAGAGGCAGGTGTTTTTCATTTCCTCTGATTGAGAGTCATATTAAGGTAGGTGTTTTCACACTGTTTGTTGTGGGTGGTTGTCTCCTGTGTCAGTGTTTGTATGTTAAGCCACACGGGACTGTTCTCGGTTTGTTTGTACGTTCGTTCTTTTATGTAGTCATTTTCCTGTTCATGCGTTCTTCACGTTATATGTAAGTTCGTGTCCAGGTCTGTCTACATCGTTTATTTGTTTTGTAGTTAATCAAGTATAGTTCGTTTTGTATCTTGTTTAAATAAATAATATGTCAAGTTACAACGCTGCGTCTTGGTTCAATCCATGCTCCTCCTCTTCGGATGAAGAGGAGGAGGAGAACCGTTACAGAACCACCCACCTCTCCAGAACGAAGCAGCGCAAGTTCGAGCAGCGGCCAAGACATCAGGACTCATGGACTTGGGAGGAAGTATTAGAGGGAAAAGGACACTGGGCGCACATTGGGGAATATCGCTGCGCTCGTGAGGAGATGGAAGCAGCGCGAGCCAAGGAGCGGTGGTATGAGGAGGCAGCAAAGAGACGTGGCTGGCAACCGGAGAATGAAGCTCAAAACCGGATTTATGAAGGTACAGGCTAGCACGGAAGCCCGTGAAGAAACCCAAAAAAATTCTTGGGGGGGGGCTAAGAGGTAGTGGGCCAAGGGCAGGTAGGAGACCTGCACCCACTTCTCAGGCTAACCGTGGAGAGAGGGAGTACGGGCAGACACCGTGTTACGCAGTAGAGCGCACGGTGTCTCCTGTACGTGTGCATAGCCCAGTGCGGGTTATTCCACCTCCCCGCACTGGTAGGGCTAGATTGAGCGTTGAGCCGGATGTCATGGAAGCCGGCTCTACATATCTGGCCACCAGTACGTCTCTTTGGGCCGGCTTACATGGCACCAGCCTTACGCATGGTGTCCCCGGTTCGCCTACATAGCCCGGTGCGGGTTATTCCACCTCCCCGCACTGGTCAGGCGACGGGGAGCATTCAACCAGGTAAGGTTGGGCAGGCTCAATGCTCAAGGGAGCCAGTACGCTTGCACGGTCCGGTATTTCCGGCGCTACCTTCCCGCCCCAGCCCAGTACCACCAGTGCCTACACCACGCACCAGGCTTCCAGTGCATTTTCAGAGCCCTGTTCCTCCTCCACGCACTCTTCCTATGGTGCGTGTCTCCAGCCCAGTGCCTCCAGTTCCGGCACCACGCACTAAGCCACCTGTGCGTCTCCAGAGCCCTGTACACACTGTTCCTTCTCCCCGTACTCGTCCTGATGTGCGTGCCCTCAGCCCGGTGCCACCAGTGCCGGTACCACGCACCAGGCAAATAGTACGCTTTGAGAGTCCAGTGTGCCCTGTCCCTGCTCCCCGCACTAGGCTTGAAGTGCGTGTCTCAAGTCCGGTGCCTCCAGTTCCGGCACCACGCACCAGGCCTACAGTGCGTCTCAGCCGGCCAGAGTCTGCCGTCTGCCCAACAGCGCCTGAACTGTCCGTCTGCCAAGAGCCGCATGAACTGCCCGTCTGTATTGAGCCTTCAAAGCCGCCCGTCTGCCATGAGCCTGCAAAGCCGCCCGTCAGCCATGAGCCTACAGAGCCTTCCGCCAGACAGGAGCCGCTAGAGCCTTCCGCCAGACAGGAGCAGCCAAAGCCTTCCGCCAGACAGGATCAGTCTGAGCCATCCGTCTCCGCAGCGCCATCTGAGCCATCCGTCTCCGCAGCGCCATCTGAGCCATCCGTCTCCGCAGCGCCATCTGAGGCATCCGTCTCCGCAGCGCCGTCTGAGCCATCCGTCTCCGCAGCGCCGTCTGAGCCATCCGTCTCCTCAGCGCCGTCTGAGCCATCCGTCTCCCCAGCGCCGTCTGAGCCATCCGTCTGTCCCGAGCCGTTAGAGCCGTCCGTCTGTCCCGAGCCGTCAGAGCCGTTAGTCAGTCAGAAGCCGCTAGAGCCATTCGTCAGTCAGGATCTGCCAGAGCCGCCAACCAGACAGGATCTGCCATGGCCGCCAACCAGACAGGATCTGCCAGGGCCGCCAACCAGACAGGATCTGCCAGAGCCGCCAACCAGACAGGATCTGCCAGAGCCGCCAACCAGACAGGATCTGCCAGAGCCGTCAGTGAGCCATGAGCGTCCAGAGCCGCCAGTGAGCCATGAGCGTCCAGGGCCGTCAGCCAGCCATGAGCGTCCAGAGCCGTCAGCCAGCCATGAGCGTCCAGAGCCGGCAGCCAGCCATGAGTGTCCAGAGTCAGCCAGCCCGGAGTTGCCAGTAATCCAGAACTGCCCCTCAGTCCAGAGCTGTCTCTCTGTCCGCAGCTGCCTTTCAGTCCGGAGTTGCCCCTCTGTCCTGAGCTATCTCTCTATCCTGAGCTACCTCTCTATCCTGAGCTACCTCTCTATCTCGACCTACCTCGCTGTCCTGAGCTACCTTGTCTTGGTGTTGCCCCTTATATTAGGTGGGTGGAGAAAGAGGGTGGTCATTCTAAGGGGGAGATGTAAGCTGGGATTGACTATGGTGGGGTGGGGACCTCGCCCAGAGCCTGAGCCACCACCGTGGTCAGATGCCCACCCAGACCCTCCCCTAAACTTTGTGCTGGTGCGCCCGGAGTTCGCACCTTAAGGGGGGGGTTATGTCACGTTCCTGACCTGTTTTCTGTTAGTTTTTGTATGTGTTAGTTGGTCAGGACGTGAGTTTGGGTGGGCAGTCTATGTTTTCTGTTTCTATGTTGGTTAATGGGTACCTAATATGGCTCTCAATTAGAGGCAGGTGTTTTTCATTTCCTCTGATTGAGAGTCATATTAAGGTAGGTGTTTTCACACTGTTTGTTGTGGGTGGTTGTCTCCTGTGTCAGTGTTTGTATGTTACGCCACACGGGACTGTTCTCGGTTTGTTTGTACGTTCGTTCTTTTATGTAGTCAGTTTTCCTGTTCATGCGTTCTTCACGTTATATGTAAGTTCGTGTCCAGGTCTGTCTACATACGTTTATTTGTTTTGTAGTTCGTTTTGTGTCTTGTTTAAATAAATAATATGTCAAGTTACAACGCTGCGTCTTGGTTCAATCCATGCTCCTCCTCTTCGGATGAAGAGGAGGAGGAGAACCGTTACACATATATTATTTCACGAGGGAACAACAGGATTAGGCCTACTCTCCATTTATTTTTATGACCTCAGACAACTTTGGAAATGCTTGAAGTTTAGTTTCCTAGGCCTTTAGGAAGATGGATTTAAACATACAGTAAATATTGTATTTGTATTTACATATACATTAAATTTTTTGTCATTTAGCAGAGGCTTGTATCCAGAGCTACATGCACTGACTGACTGTAAATACATGTAACTAAATTGAGTAGGGAAAAACAACAACATATGATACCACAGTCATTTCAACTACAGACCATTCTTTGCACTTTAACCGTAATGTATGAAAAGTAATTTACAAGTAAAATTATAATGTAAGCTAGTATTATAATACGTTTTATTATAAAGTCAGGTGTAAAGTTGCTTAATCTGACTCATCTTTCTTAGTGTTGACATGAACAATGTTTTATCTTCTATTCATTTAGTTATATTGAGATTTGAAGTCATGAAAATACACAAATGTCTTTAATAAAGTATATTGGCACTATTACAATGCACTTACTCTATCAACCAGGTTAGTCCCGTTGAGTTAAAAAACGTATTTCTTTGAGAGACCTGGAGCAAGACAACAGCCTCAACACATCAGTATCAGACAAACAGGCACATGACATCAACCAGAAGAAGATAAATCAATACAATAAGTGGCACGTCAGTAACGAGCATGTACACAAGCCAGAATTAAACATTTGAATGCAATACTGTACGTCAAACTGTTGCGAGTCCAGTATTTCATCACCAACATCATTAAAGGGGCAATCTGCAGACGTTGCATTCATTTTTGGAATAAATTAATGACATTTAAGCATACCCATTGATTCTTGAATTTATAAATGCCTCATGAGCATATTTCAGGATATCTATAGTACCCCATCACAACCCAAAATATAGCTTGTTTTACTACAATGTTTGTAAACAGAACATTTAAACAAACACTATATAGCTTCAAAACATGGTTAAAACGGTATTTTTTTATATCGTGGATGGTCAGTCATTGCATTCATAGCTCTGCCTCTGAATTTGAGAGTGGTTACATTTCTCCAGACCCATCCCTCAGCTTTTTACTGAAACAGGGGCGGGAAAACGCTTTGTTTATTGTTTGAACTGCGGATTATCCTATCGAACATTAGTGGGCAGAACTGAAAAAAGCGTATGCGAGCAAGGAGGCCTACAAACCTGACTCAGTTACACCAGCTCTGTCAGGAGGAATGGGCCAAAATTCACCCAACTTATTGTGGGAAGCTTGTGGAAGGCTACCTGAAACGTTTGACCCAAGTTAAACAATTAAAAAGGCAATGCTACCAAATACTACTTGAGTGTATGTAAACTTCTGACCCACTGGGAATTTGATGAAAGAAATACAAGCTGAAATAAATTATTCTCTCTACTATTATTCTGACATTTCACATTCTTAAAATAAAGTGGTGATCCTAACTGACCTAAGACAGGGAACTTTTACTAAGATTAAACATCAGGAATTGTAAAAAACTGAGTTTAAATGTATTTGGCTAATGTGTATGTAAACTTCCGACTTCAACTGTAATTGCAAAATGTTTTTCTAATGATCAATTAGCTTTTTAAAATTATAAACTTGGATTAGCTAACACAACGTGCCATTGGAACACAGGAGTGATGGTTGCTGATAATGGGCCTCTGTACGCTTATGTAGATTTCAAATAAAATGTATAAAGTCATTTACAACATTAACAATGTCTACACTGTATTTCTGATCAATTTTATATGGACAAAAAAAATTGATTTTCTTTAAAATACGAGGGCATTTCTAAGTGACCCCAAACTTTTGAACGGTAGTGTGTGTGTGTGATATATATACAGTATATATTACCTACACACACACCATTTTTTTTTAATCAGGCTATTTTCTACCTGAAGGCTGCAATGTTTTTGTTTGTTGGCTTTATGTAGGTTATTTTTTACATTAGTTGGCAATAGAAGTTACTTTTTAGGTTTGTATCATTTTCATTTAGATATAATTCTGATTAACCACATGACAATGATTGAGATATGAAGATGTTATTATAAATGAAAAACCTGTTCCACGAAAATGTGCATATAATAACTACAACTGGCACGCCGATCGTTAGAAATGGTAATATAAATTGGCATTGCACATGAGAAAAGTTGCGGACTCCTCGTGTAGCCTATTACCAGCAAATTCGGGAGAGTAATGACAGAATCTGCTAAAGCCAGCAGGAGCAGGAGGAGAATTGTTCAGTTTTTTTTCTTCTGGTTCTCTAGATCTCTGGCTCTGTCTTGAGTCACTTGTGTCTTATTTCATCAAACAGTATGCTTAAAGCATCAGACAAGCTCAATGCATATAGTTGATTTTAAAACACATAGGGTGTGTGTCTATATTATGGAAAAATACACATCTAAAAATGTCAACCAATCGCTTGATCGAAAGAACAGACGACTTTCGGTCGACCAAGATTTTCTGTCGTCGGGGACAGTCCTAGTAATAATCATGGCGTTTAATCAGCTTCTTGATATACCACACTTGTTAGGTGGATGGATTATCTTGGCAAAGGAGAAATGCTCACTAACAGGGAAGTAAACACATTTGTGTATATAGAACATTTCTGGGATATTTTATTTCAGCTCATGAAACATGGGACTAACACTTTCCATGTTGTGTTTATATATTTTTTCAGTTTAGAAGAGATTCTCTCTACTTCTTATCTAATATACAATAAAAAACAAAAACTCACATCCTTTCCTCCTGAGCAGCGGTCATCCTCCTGCCCTCTGTCTGGGGCATGATCCTGGCCTGGTCTCTGGGTGTCTTCAGGCCAACACCAGCCGCCCACCCAACCTCCACCTGGTCGTGGCTGGATTCTCTGGCAGAGCAAGGAACCGTCTGGGGGATCCACACACCATTCACTGTGCTCCTGTTAGGCCAACACGCAGGTGTAGGAGCTTTATGGACGGTGAAGGAGAATTTGTGACAGTCGCAGTCTTTCCCATCTTAGCCACAGCTGCATGCAATGCCCTACTCAGAGCCTTGGCCTGCCTTTGGTTCCCTGTTATCCCGGTGGAGGCTTAAGAGCAAGGCTTACATGTCCGAGTGGTGGCCCCTCCTACTCCTCTAACCTCGGTCCTGTGCTTTGGTGGAGCCCTCTTCAAGGCTCAACCACTTGGATCGAAACTCTGGCTGCGTTTTTCCCTTTCTCCCTTGGCTTCATAGCTGCAGTCTTGGATCCAGGTAGACCAGTAGGGCTTTGGATGGTCGGTTTAGGCCCAGTGACAGGTTACAGAAGGAACAAGATGGCGACCGGCAAGTTCGTCATGGTGGCAGCACTTTTACTTGATGTGTTTGTTTTAAATGTTACTGGAAATAATTGCATCTGCTATTTAGATGAAAGAATAGTAAATTCTCAGGAACTTCAGTCATGCAAACACGTTTGATGGCATCCAGCACTTCGGATTTGGAAGGAATGTTATATACCAAACTTTCATAGCACCTTGGCACAAACCAAAACGATCATCGAAATCCAGTCTGAAATCGCAACTTAATGGTGGAGATCTTATAATAACTCTATGCCTTCTCTTATCGGGTGATATCCATCAATGCCCTGGACCTCACTTTATCACGAACCCCATCAAACAGCCTATGCACCCATGCTCCTCTTGCGAACGGTGGATAAAGAGTAACAGCAAAGCTTTGGATTGTTTGGAATGCGCGCAGTGGATTCATTTAAAATGCAGCGACTCTAGCTTTGGACATGGGTTCAATGAAGCTTACCCTTGCTGTCGGTGTGCTCTACCCACAGGGTGTGTGAGCACTGAAGGTGGAGTGGGACCAGAGGACTTACCGAGGGTGGAGAGTGCACCGGAGGAGGGGGGTTCCACAGAGGAGCGGAGGCAACCAGAGCCGAGTGACGGGGAACATGGTAGTTTTGAAGGTGAGTCCATGTACTCACATAGGCAGGAGCTGCTTTCAGGAACTAAACTGGCTGCCTGTTGAGACTAGGGTGTCCCAGATTAGACTAGGTTTGGTTTACAGGAGTATTTATGGTCTTGCGCCCAGATATTTAAGTGATTACTTTCCTCGTGTTAGGGATGCACACAATCACAGCACCAGATCAGGTGTTCCTGATGTGTGCTTATACAGGTTCAGGAGTAATGCTGGGAAAGGTACTTTCTTGTATACTGGAGCCTCAGAATGGAATGAGTTGCCTCTGCATATAAAAACAATGTCTCCTCTGGACAGCTTTAAAAATAAAGTAAAAATATGTTTGATGTCCTCTGTGCCCATATGAATAACCCCAATGATGTAACTGGAATGATGAGATAGATGTTCTTCTTCTCTGTTTTTGTTTTATTATTTCACTGCCATACGGTGTTCGATCTTGTCTAGCCATCTTGTCTCAAGGACCACAATGGAAATAAGTCCCAGACTTTATTGTGTGTTATCCTCGATGATTTTTGATGATTTTATGATTTTAATAAACTAAACAAAACAAATCCTCAGCCCTGCTGGTTTACTGGTTCCCTCTGGAAGTGGTTTAGAGTCAATTCTGCTGAGAACTTGGCTCCTCCTTTGTCCATTGTCCACAGCCGAGGCACCGGTCCTCTGGTTAGTTTTACTCACGGTAGTGACTCGACTCGTTCTCCTCTGAGTAGTAACTGGCCTCTGAGCCATTGGGATTGTGCTTGGGCAAACTCTGTTCAAGACAAAGGTGGTGGTTGTTGCATCAGGGGCAGGGATGGTGGCTCTGGGGTGTGTGTTTCTAGGCTGCACCTGAGCAGACATGAGGCCTGTCTTGGTTTTAGCCACTGTACTAAGACTCATTCTCACACTGCTAGATATGCTGGGGTGGGTGCTGGCTGTTTTGGAGTGTGTGCTCGCTGTATTGGGGTGTGTGTTGGTGTGTTTCCCAGTAGTGTTTGGCAGTGGTCTGGTTGTGTTGGCAGAATATGTCTTACCAGTGTTGGCCAGCAGTTTGGCAAAGTTAGGGCATGTATTGCTAGCTTGGGCTCAGTTCTGGGGTGGTTGGTAGTGCCTGGGCATGTTTTTGTAGGGAGAATGGAGTGTGGTCTGGTTGGCACTATTTTCAGGTGGGCAGGGTGACTTAGGGCAACTGCAGAAGGCTTTATTGCACCTTTGTTCGCGTTGAGACTTGTAGTAATCGATGCTGCAGACAGGGGACGCAGAGTGCTGCTGCTGCTGGTGAAACTCTGTTTGTTGGTGGTACTGTGCAATGTACCGGTGGTTTGGGAAAATGCTTTGGCCGTCAGATATTGAACCTTTACGGCTTCCGTTTTCATCTTGAGGGCGTTTGGACCCTGGTTCTGTTTCCCATTGGCCAGCTGTAATAACAAGTGAAAAGCATGAGCTGGGGCATACACAAAAAAAGTTGGTAGAGGTGCTGAATAACGGCGAGTAAACTGTAGTCTATAAAAATAAAGAGTTGCACACTGAGTGTACAAAACATTAGGAACACCTGTTCTTTCCATGACATAGACTGACTAGGTGCATCCAGATGAAAGCTATGATCCCTAATTGATGTAACCTGTTAAATCCACTTCAATCAGTGTAGATGAAGGAGAGAAGACAGGTTAAAGAAGGATTTGTAAGCCTTGAGACATTGTGCATGTGTGCCATTCAGAGGGTGAATGGGCAAGACAAAATATTGAAGTGCCTTTGAACAGGGTATGGTAGTAGGTGCCAGGCGCACCGGTTTGAGTGTCAAGAACTGCAATGCTGCTGTGTTTTTCACAATTAACAGTTTCCCATGTGTATCAAGAATGGTCCACCACCCAAAGGACATCCAGCCAACTTGACACAACTGTGGGAAGCATTGTAGTTAAACATGGGCCAGCATCCCTGTGGAACGCTTTCAACACCTTGTAGAGTCCATGCCCCAACGTACTGAGGCTGTTCTGAGGGCAAAAGGGGGTGCAACTTAATATTATAAAGGTTTTTTACACTCAGTGTATAAGCTGCCAGTAATTTCTTGGGTAAACCACCAACGTTTCGGCATTACTGTGCCTTCTTCAATGTAATATCATGAATGCTTGAACCAGGTTACTATGACAGACCCCTCACTATTGTCATTGGTTGGACTAATTGTCTACATAACCTGGTTCACGCATTCATGATATTACCTTGAAGGTAGCACAATGATGCCGAAAAATTGGTGGTTTACCCAATAAATCACTGGCAGCTTATGTATAGTTTGCGACTATTTCTATATATGTGTAATAACAAAACATCAGTTAATATAGCTAGCTTAGCAACGTTTCTGCTTTGAATCAACAGTGGTTGCTGGATCGAATCCCCGAGCTGACAAGATAAAAATCTGTTGTTCTGCAACTGTTTCCCGGTAGGGCGTCATTGTAAATTAGAATTAGTTCTTAACTGACTTTCCTAGTTAAATACTAAACAGTGGGCCCTACTTCTCAACATCAATAAATTATAATTGATAGTGCGCAAACTGCCAAGCTTGCTTTGAGAGCGTGTCAAGGAGGAGAGAAAAGGGAGAATTACTTACGTCATCTTTCACTGTAGACATGCTGGTACTCTCTGCTTTAATGTCACCTCGAAGATAAGGTCTGAAATACGTAATGTGTGATAAGACATTATTTACACAAGTCTATGGATAAGACATGTCAGACTGAAATTTTGCGATTAATGTCAGTTAGTTACTTTATACTGGCCATAGATACTGTAGCTGTCTAGCCAGGCAATGTCACGGCTGTTGAATGAAGAACTGGACCAAGGTGCTGCGTCGTGAGCGTACATTTTCTATTTATTAGAAGAAAAAAACACCAAACAAAACAATAAACACTACAAAACAAATCGTGAAGCTAAAGGCTATGTGCCATTATCAAAGTCAACTTCCCACAGAGACAGGTGGAAAAAAGGGCTACCTAAGTATGGTTCTCAATCAGAGACAACGATAGACAGCTGTCCCTGATTGAGAACCTTACCCGGCCAAAACATAGAAATACAAATAATAGAATATAGAATACCCACCCCAACTCACACCCTGACCAAACCAAAATAGAGACATAAACAGGATCTCTAAGGTCAGGCCGTGACAGCCAGATGTATTACTTTGGGTTGGGGGGCTTCAGTCTTCCCTTGACTGCTAAGTACTCCATCAAATTCTGCTTGCGCAATTTTGTAAAAGAAAGAAGCAACGTCAATTGATAAAAATACATGTTTGTTTATTTTATTTTTTAAAGCATTCAATCTTCAATAGCTCTTACACAAAGTGTGCCAAGACTATGAACATGATATATTGTGAATCGGGGGAAGATGGACACAAATCCACAGCTTTTGAAGATTTAAGGCAAAATAAATAAAAACATTTCAACGACAAATTAAGCCGTGAATTCTTGTCCATCCTCCCCCGATTCAGAATATATAACTTCCATAATTATGGCACACTGTGAAAGAACTATTGAAGCAAGAACAAAAATGAAAAAAAGCTGTGGATTTTTCTCCATCCACCTCTGATTCAGAATATACCATCTTCATAGTCATGGCATGATTGGATCAATAACTATTGACCGAATATCCAGTATAAAACACATTTTTTCCTCGGTAACGTCAATGTGCCCCTCAACATTGTTGTTGCAGGATGATTGCTATTCTCAAACTCTACTAACTAGCTAACGTTAACTAACTACCAAAAACCACATTCACGTACACTACTCTCCGTTGAGCTACGTTTTCATTTAACTAACAGTACACCTTACCTTTTCTGTTGATTTTAGTCACCATTTCTTCCGCCTCCATTGCTGTTTGTACGAACTCTAGTCACTTGAGAAAAGTTTTATTAGTGTAAATTACTTGCTATTTTAATGGAACAAAAGTTACTGTTCGCTATTAGCTGGCTTCCGAGTTGGATGACCGTTCAAAACGATTTTTCCACGTAGGAGTATGTTTTTCCGAGTTCCCAGTTGTCTTGAACGCACTGTATTCAGAGATTTCCTAGTTTTCAATTGATTTGAACGCAGCATTAGACCCTGCTGACGCCTGACAGATCTACAACGCCTGAATAGCTAGGTATTTGAAGTATCATCATTTGAAGTATCGCAATATCATCTTGCGCTTAACTACTAAACTACCTGTCACACCATTACAGGATACATCATCTGGAAAATGGCCAAGGGGAACAAGTATCTGGACGAGAAGAAGCTCCGCATCAAAGAAGCTCTGATACCGCAGGATCAGGCTGCCAGAGAGAAACTGGCCGCTTATACAGACGACACGACAAGATGGAAAGAAGGCTGGGTTCAAGGGCCCACACGCATTTATCGAAGGAAGAATGATACTGGGTAACTCGGTTGACATTAACCAAATTGGAACTGTGAGTGTAACAGTATAACTTTAGACCGTCCCATCGCCCCAACACGGGCGCGAACCAGGGACCCTCTGCACACATCAACAACAGTCACCCACGAAGCGTCGTTACCCATCGCTACACAAAAGCCACGGCCCTTGCAGAGCAAGGGGAACCACTACTTCTAGGTTTCAGAGCAAGTGACGTAACCTACTGAAAGGCTGCTAGCTCGCACCACCGCTAACTAGCTAGCCATTTCACATCCGTTACATGAGTACTACCAAGAGTACAGTTAAGGTACTACCACGAATAAATGTACCGTTCGAACTACAACTAATGAACACTTGCCAAAAAAAAAAGGAAGTAAATAGATTTGTTATCTGTTAACCACCGCTACCTCAGCCGAGCGTAGTTTTCCGTCGGAGTAATCCTCTCAAGGTTCACTGTTTGTTTTATTGTTCACATTAATACTTGTTATCTAATTTGTGTTCTTTCTTTTTTTTATGCAGGAGTTCATTTTCAATTCACTCAATATCGTTAGTCTGAATGCTAGGGGTTTGAGAAATCTTACAAAAAGGAAAGCTTTATTTTTATATTGGAAACGCAGTAACGCAGATTTTGTCCTTCAGGAAACTCATTCGGGTGAAGTGATTTGAAATTTTGGAAAGCACAATGGGGAGATATGGCCTATTTCAGTTATGGATCAAATCATTCTGCTGGTGTTTTGATACTTATCCACAAGTTTAAAGGTGACGTTCTAGAATCCACATCTTCACAAGACGGGAGATAGGTCATAGCAACTGTTAAACTTGACAATGCTATTTTCATCATTTGTAATGTATATGGACATAACTCACATGCTCCTAATAAGACCCTTTTTACCCAATTGACCAGTTAAGCAACAAATACTCAGAGGCTTTTCTAATTTTTTCAGGGGATTTGAATGAAACACCTCATGCATCTGCTGATCGTTTCCCTCCTAGAACGAGTCAAAGCCCTCAAAATAGCAATATTATCATGTCATTATGCAAGGATCTCTGTGTTGAGGATGCCTGGCGGTATTTCAATCCGGATGCTAAGGGTTATACCTGGACCAACAAAACTATGTCACGTAAATCTAGAATAGATTTATTCCTAATTTCCCCTTTTTTGTTACAATTTGTTATAGATGTAGATCATCAGTTGGCTCCCTTTTCTGATCATCACTTGATTTCCCTCAATTTACAAGCTACTAAAAAATCAAAAGGTACTCGAGGATACTGGAAATTAAACAACACACTTCTTAAATATACTACTCTCATTGAAAACATTAAATCGTTAGCTAAAGATATTTTTGCAAGAAAAGACTTGGGTCATGGAAGTAGATGGGAATTTTTCAAATATAAAGTCAGAGTGGTAGCCATTAAACGTGCCAAAGAGCTGATGAAATTAAAGAACCTTAAAGAAAAAGAGATGATGAGCAAGCTTGACAGTTCTCTAAAGAAATCTGTCTGAAGAAGAGGAGTCTGTATTCAAGTCTTTACAACTAGAACAGATTTACATGGATCTGGCAAAGGGTGCCTTTGTAAGGTCAAGAGCAAAATGGATTGAAGAGGGGGAAAAACACTAGTTACTTTTTTGCACTTGAAAAGAGAAACTACAAAAAAAAATCTATAACTGCACTAAACATTAATGTTTTATGCAAAGATCCCATAACAATATCATTTGTCAATTCCTTTTGTGAAACCTTTACTGCTCTCAATTTCAGGAAGATGGTTGTGAAATCTACATTTTCCACATTCAAAATGATGTCCCTGTAATTGAGGATGATTTCCACTCAGTTTGTGATTCACCTGTGTCAATTGAAGATATTAGAGAGGCTCTGAATTCAATTACTTTCTGTCTTGAAGATCACTGATGTCATGATTTGACCTTGTATTTTTCAGAGTTCCCAGGTGTCTAGAAAGCACCATAGTTCTAAATATATGGCTCTGACCACATATGTTATGGTGCTTTCAAGACAACTGGGAAATCTGGAGAAAAAACAAGGTCAAATCATGACATCCGTGCTCTTCAGGTCGGAATGTTGGCGCTCTAGAAAGATGACAGTTTCCAACTTGGAATTCCGAGTTTATCCCAGTTGGAGCTTATTTTTTTCAGAGTTGCCAATTGTCTGGAATTCACTGAAGTCAGAAGTCGTAGATTTCCCAGTTGCAACTTGTTTTGATTGGATATTATAGCAATCTGTCAGTCGATGATGTAGCACTCAACTATTCATTGGTTATTGTGTCACATCTCCTTTGCTGTGGAATGCAGCCATAAGTATGGTTCTATATCTATGGGTATGCCCAGAGCCATATATAACATTTTCTAAATATATGGCTCTGGGTACTCCTACTAAAGTTATGAATTTATAGAAAATTCATTAACATAGTTTATCACTACTATGATTTATGTACATTTGTCATCTTTTTTTATTGGTGTGTTGTGGTTCTGGTATTTGGTCTCCCAATGACCATGTTATTACAGTACCATGAGAGTGAATATATATATTTCTATTTGTTTATTAAAAAGAGCACATAAGAATTTTTTATGTTTGCATGTATCAATGAGTATGTGCAACATCAACAGAGACAAATAAATACATGGATAAATAAGTATAAATTACTGAATTAGAGATATATTAATAAATAGTAGAACAATAATGACTTAGTTTGAAGCATATTTGCTGTACTCAGTACATACTCTAAACCTCATGAAGTTCTTGTCTTACAAGCAATACACTTATATCTGTTCATGTGCGTGCACCCACAGTGGCAACCCAGTCCTGATCACAGAGGCCCAATAGAATCACATGAATTGTAGAGGATCTCTATTGGAGGCCTTGGCCTGATTGGTGTTGTGTCACAGTGTTTGCGGCCATCTTAGTTGTGGCGCTGGATGGTGAAGGTGGTGAGGCGGTTGGGGGCTGCCTTCTGACACATGTCCACCGGTTTGGTGTCCTGCTGCATGTCCGTGCTGATGAACCAGTTCCTGAACCCGGCAGACTCCAGGGTACTGATGTCAACCCCGGTGTTCCGTCTGTAGAAAAGGAAACGCACCATGTCGCTCTCCTGGCTGATGGACTTCAGCTGCTCCTTGTCCGTAACCTCCTGAGGAGAGAGAGAGGATCAGGGGTTAAACTCAATATTAAAGGTCACCACCAGGAGTGAATATAAATGTTTCTCTGTCTATTGGTTTGAGGATGTGGCTGTTGGAACAAAAAACTGTCCACACTGTGGCTCCCCAGTACCAGGGCTGGCCACACCTGGCCTAGCTATCGAGTCTTATTTAATAACTACAATGCAACTGTTTCCTACATTCCACATGTAGTAGTATGGGGTGCCATTTATAAGGCTGAACAGTCTATTTTTGCAGGCACTTTTCCCCAAAATGTAGTTCTGTTTATTCAGAAGTAGTAGTATTAACTCAGTAGTATTTATCCAGTCATAGCATTATTCAGTAGTAGTATTATGCATTATTATTATTCAGTTCTAGTATTATTAGATCAGTAGTAGTTTTCATTCAATAGTAGTATTCATTTGGTAGTTGTGGTATTTACCTCTAGGTGCAGGGTGGGCCTGCCTCCCGATTTGGAGCAGGACAGGTAGAGATTGGATCCCTTTATGCCTAGGGCTACAGGTCTGGCTTCAGTCTCAATGGGGACGGGCTTGACGTATGTTGACAGGTTCAAATGCACTGGGACAGAGGAGAAGAGAGTCAGTCAGCATCATTCATCAGAACTCAACTGTGAATTAAAATCATCTTATTTAATTAGTTCATATATTTTGCATGTGATAAGGCCACACAGAGGGCCAAAAATGATTACAGACAGCTGCGATAATCTGAAGTACCCAAATGGGCCACTAGATGTCTTGTGATATATTACATCAAATCCTTGAAATTTGGGACTGCGCCTCAGTTGTTAACATACCTTTGTGGTAGCTGCTGCCTCCCTGGAGCATCATGGCGTGCAGCTCCATAGCCTCATTCATCAGGACCCAGCACTTGTTCTCAGAGTCAGTGACGCTACACTCATACTGTGATTTACTGCTGAACCCTGCTCCCCTCCTGCTCGCTGGGGGCGCCGACTCCAACTCCAACACTATATGTTCTGGTGAGAAGAGAGAAAAGGATGTAGGAGATGAGTGAATGGTTGTATGAATACACCCAATTGAGCTCCCGAGTTGCGCAGCGGTCTAGGGCACTGCATCGCAGTGCTAGAGGCGTCACTACAGACACCCTGGTTCGATTCCAGGCTGCATCTCAACCGGCCGGGATTGGGAGTCCCATAGTGCGGCGCACAATTGGCCCAGCGTCGTCCAGGTTTGGCCAGTGTAGGCCGTCATTGTAAATAACAATTTGTTCTAAACTGACTTGCCTAGTTAAATAAAGGTTAAATGTAAAAAATGATAATTTAATTCCATCCCTACTGGTCTATGGGCTCTGTTAAGATATCCACACTACAGTAGCATACCACTTTTAATGAAGCAATGTGTTGGGCATGCATTTTAAATGGTATTCTATAGTGTGAACTTTGGAACATAGCCCAGTGGTGATAGCTAATGGTATTGTAGTGGTACACATTGGAAATCCCCTTAGGGGTAGCCTGGTCCCAGATCTGTTTGTGCTGTCTTGCCAACTCCTATGGTCATCGTCATACCAAACAGTACAAACAGATCTGGGATCAGGCTATCCCCTTAGGGTGCTCCTCCAATCCAGTCCATTGTCTTTGACCTTGCTCCCTACCTTCCACAGCACTCTCCAGCAAGAAGTTGAGCAGGTCCTTGTCTTTGAACTCGGTTCCCATGGTAACCCCCTCGCCACCCTTTAACCTCTCCATGGCGATGATGAGGTTGGCAATGTTGCGCATGGTGATGGGGTGATGGGATACCTCCAGATCCAGACCCTGAGGCAGCTTGGAGCTCCATGCTGCACTTTCAGAGGTGTTCTGCCCAGGACACACACAGGGGAGGAAATATTACATTATATGTTGTTTAACAGTTCCTGTATAATTACATTTGAATGTTTTATGTCCAACTGTTGTGGGTATGTCTTGTCCTTGTAGGAGCTGGGGACTCACCTTTATTAAACTGTAGTTTGACTCAAATTCCATGTCTGTGTTGTTAGATCTGGAAAATAAAAGCATCAGTTTGTAAAGCTCTGTCCTGTCTAATAGATTGGCATCATGCTTAGTGAGTTGCTTAAAGATGCTGAAGAGTTGAAAGCTCATTCAGATCTGATGTAAACAGTAAATACATATACAGTTCAGTCTAAATAAACCTTTTCAATATGTGTTATTACTAACACTACATAGCAATAAATAATGCTATCACAATTAGCAATATAATACTTGGACATCAATACAGTAGAAGTATTATTGCAAACATGAGTAAAGACAGAATATAAAGTTAATTTACCTTGATGAGTTGTTTGTAGTTGTAGGTAGGTAGCAGTGTCGTGTATTCAGTCCTTAGTTCTTGTGAATCCTAAGTTGTTCTCTGAACCAATGTTTTCTGACTACATGTTGTGAGCTGTATGTCTTATATAATACACCCTGAGCACACACTAGGAATTTCCCTCTACACACAGGAGGAAGTGGGATGGTTTTACCAGACCAACTAGCACATTGTATTCTTTAAAGGGACAATCCGCAGTTCAAACAATAAACAATGCGTTTTCCCGCCCCTGTTTCAGTAAAAAGCTGAGGGATGGGGCTGGAGAAATGTAACCACTCTCAAATTCAGAGAGTGGCAGATTGCCCCTTTAATGATGTTGGTGATGAAATACTGGACTCGCAACAGTCTGACGTACAGTATTGCACTCAAATGTTTAATTCTGGCTTGTGTACATGCTCATTACTGACGTGCCACTTATTGTATTGATTTATCTTCTTCTGGTTGATGTCATGTGCCTGTTTGTCTGATACTGATGTGTTGAGGCTGCTGTCTTGCTCCAGGTCTCTCAAAGAAATAAGTTTTTTAGCTTAACGGGACTAACCTGGTTGATAGAGTAAGTGCATTGTAATAGTGCCAATGTACTTTATTAAAGACATTTGTGTGTTTTCATGACTTCAAATCTCAATATAACTAAATGAATAGAAGATAAAACATTGTTCATGTCAACACTAAGTAAGATGAGTCAGATTAAGCAACTTTACACCTGACTTTATAATAAAACGTATTATAATACTACCTTACATTATAATTTTACTTGTAAAATACTTTTCATACATTACGGTTAAAGTGCAAAGAATGGTCTATAGTTGAAATGACTGTGGTATCATATGTTGTTTTTCCCTACTCAATTTAGTTACATGCACTGACTGACTGTAAATACATGTAGCTCTGGATAGAAGCCTCTGCTAAATGACAAAAAATGTATTGTATATGTAAATACGAATACAATATTTACTGTATGTTTAAATACATCTTCCTAAAGGCCTAGGAAACTAAACTTCAAGCATTTCCAAAGTTGTCTGAGGTCATAAAAATAAATGGAGAGTAATCCTGTGGTTCCCTCATGTGAAATAATATACGTTTTTGTTCTATTCTATAATTTCCTAATCTTGTCATTTCTGATTATGTCAGGCATGCTTAAATTTAATGAATTTTCAGATGTGAGTAAATTCCTCAATCCCGGCTCATCACATTGTGAAGTAACAAGGGACTTCCTCTACTATTTCCCCACTTCCTGAAGTACTGTAATTGTCACGAGAGGTTAGAACATAGACCACAATCTGCCAGGACAACAGACAGACAAAATCTTGGACTGTGTCCAGCTACCTACTACCATATTAGCCTATCTTTGCCAGTCATTGTTAGAACCCATTGGGTGAATCTCCCAAATTCACTAAAATATCAGGATTTTTTGTATAATATCTGAACTCCCTATGGAAACTTGCTCAATCTGGTCAATAGGTTCACTAATATGCCACAAAACGAGTATTCTTCTAATGTATTGTGTTTGGGTCACTAACGTTTCACCTGTATAGAATAACCGTTGAACATAACGAAGAAAGTTGTGTAACAGTATATCGATCCTTATCACCCCTGTAGGCTGTATGAAACCTATGGGCTTGGAATGTTGACTAATTCACGGAAACCTACCAAGGTATAACTATCTGGCATGTGTCTGAAATTGCTCCCTATTCCCTATATAGTAGACTACTTTTGACCAGATAAGTAAAATATGGACCCTGGTCTAAAGTAGTGAACTATATAGAGAATTGGGTTACTTTCCAGACACAGACTGTGTCTTTGTGGTTATGGATCTCACAAAACCGGTTTACCAACGGATTTCCCAGTGACTCAACATGTTTAGAAAGCTGTCGAGGATTTCTCAAGATGATATTTGACACCCCCCACTTCTGCTTTTAAAATCTTTGAAATTCACTTCCAGATCCACACTCATGGTATAGGTTTAGGCCTACGCCATTTCTGACCACAAAAACTAAAATATCACAATTTATTGTCACACAATGCCACCTCATTCATGTTTGAAATAAAATAGAATGTATTTTTTATTTGACTGGCTTAAATACAGTTGAAGTCGGAAGTGTACATACACCTTAGCCAAATACATTTAAACTTAGTTTTTCACAATTCCTGACATTTAATCCTTGTAAAAAATTCCCCGTTTTAGGCCAGTTAGGATCACCACTTTATTTTAAGAATGTGAAATGTCAGAATAATAGTAGAGAGAATGATTTATTTCAGATTTTATTTCTTTCATCACATTCCCAGTGGGTCAGAAGTTTACATACTAATTGAGTGTATTTGGCAGCATTGCCTTTAAATTGTTTAAACACGTTTTGGGTAGCCTTCCACAAGCTTCCCACAATAAGTTGGGTGAATTTTGGCCCATTCCTCCTGACAGAGCTGGTGTAACTGAGTCAGGTTTGTAGGCCTCCTTGCTCGCACACACTTTTTCAGTTCTGCCCACACATTTTCTATAGGATTGAGGTCAGGACTTTGTGATGGCCACTCCAATACCTTGACTTGGTTGTCCTTAAGCCATTTTGCCACAACTGTGGAAGTATGCTTGGGGTCATTGTCCATTTGGAAGACCCATTTGCAACTAAGCTTTAACTACCTGACTGATGTCTTGAGATGTTGCTTCAATATCTCCATATAATTTTCCTCCCTCATGATGCCATCTATTTTGTGAAGTGCACCAGTCCCTCCTGGAGCAAAGCACCCGCACAACATGATGCTGCCACCCCCGTGCTTCACGGTTGGGATGGTGTTCTTCAGCTTGCAAGCCTCCCCCTTTTTCCTCCAAACATAACGATGGTCATTATGGCCAAACAGTTCTATTTTTGTTTCATCAGACCAGAGGACATTTCTCCAAAAAGTACGATCTTTGTCCCCATGTGCAGTTGCAAAGCGTAGTCTGGCTTTTTATGACAGTTTTGGAGCAGTAGCTTCTTCCTTGCTGAGCGGCCTTTCAGGTTATGTCGAGATAGGACTCGTTTTACTGTGGATATAGATACTTTTACATTTACATTTAAGTCATTTTAGCAGACGCTCTTATCCAGAGCGACTTACAAGTACATACATTCATACTTTTTTTTGTACTGGCCCCCCGTGGGAATCGAACCCACAACCCTGGCGTTGCAAGCGCCATGCTCTACCAACAGAGCCACACGGGACCACTTTTGTACCTGTTTCCTCCAGCATCTTCACAGGGTCCTTTGCTCTTGTTCTGGGATTGATTTGCACTTATTGCACCAAAGTACATTAATCTCTAGGAGACAGAACGCGTCTCCTTCCTGAGTGGTATGATGCCTGCGTGGTCCCATGCTGTTTATACTTGCGTACTATTGTTTGTACAGATGAACGTGGTACCTTCAGGCATTTGGAAATTGCTCCCAAGGATGAACCAGACTTGTGGAGGTCTACAATTTTCTTTCTGAGGTCTTGGCAGATTTCTTTTGATTTTCCCATGATGTCAAGCAAAGAGGCACTGAGTTTGAAGGTCGGCCTTGAAATACATCCACAGGTACACCTCCAGTTGACTCAAATGATGTCAATTAGCCTATCAGAATCTTCTAAAGCCATGACATCATTTTCTGGAATCAGACAGACATTGCCATCGTAATCCAAGGGCGCTCTCTTGGGGTTCCACACCATCCTGGGTAAACAACAGCTCACTGCTCTCCGACCAAGACTCTCATCCACAGAAGGGAGGCTTTGTAAAGACCCACACAAACACAACGAGGCTTCAGGGACCCACGTTACTATAAAAAGAATAAGTTGTCTATGTATACAGTTGTCTACATAGAAACAGCGTTCTACACAGAATCGCACATCTTCTTCTTGGTTGCTGTGGTCGAACACATGCTTCTGAAGGGCAAACGAGGCGCGGCAGGAGCTACATGTTGTCCCAAAGTGAAGAACCTGCCACTCATAGCCGTCAGGGAAATCATCACGGATTAGGTCTCGCCACAGAAACCGGAGAAGAGGCTGATCTTCGGGTAGCAGGCAGACTTGATGGAACATCCCCTTTATGTCACTGCTGATGGCCAAAGAGTTCCGGAATTGGAGAAGGACTCCAAGCAGTGTAGCTCCCAAGGTAGATCTCTCAAAGAGTTGTTCGTACAAGCTCTTGCCACCAATATCTGAAACACTCTGTTGCATTTACCGGCAGCACATTGTCGAGGGCCACGTTCAGTCTTGTAAACTCTCTTGGGTCTTCATTGATGAAGTTGGGGATGTTAGGAGTTGGTCCATGGTAGGCGCGCTCCCGGCTGGGTGGAGAAGGTGTGCGGTAGGGGACAGGTGAGTGCCAATGACGACCAGGTGAGTAGGCCCAGCGGCGATGGTCAGGCAAATAGTCGCAGTGGCAACGGTCAGGTGAGGGCTGAAGACAACAGTCACGCTAGTAATCATAGCAGCAACAGTCAGGCGTGGGCTGACAATGGCAATCAGTTGAGGGTTTACAATGGTAATCAGGCGTAGGCTGACCGTACTCCTCATGTGAGTAGTCCCAGCGGCGTCGGTCAGGTCAGTAGTCGCGGCGGCTACAGTCAGGTGTGAGCTGATGGTGGCGATGAGGTGTAGGCTGACCGTAGCGGTCCAGTGAGTAGTCACGGCGGCGACGGTCAGTTTTAGGCTGACGATGACGATCAGGTGTAGGCTGACCACAATGGTTAGGTTTTGACTGACATTGTGAATTCAGCCCTCTAGGTGGCGCTATTGGGCTATAATTTCTGCAATGAGAAGACGACCGGTCTCGCTGGTGCGTTGGCTCACAACGGCGAGGGGTTGACTGAGTAGATGATGACGATGATGATGACTGGTCTGAGAAGGAGAGCCCTCTGATCCCAAGGTTTTCAATGAGCTGCTCTAACTTATCGCGCTGCCTTTGTGACTGCAGTTTACCTTCTCTGGTTGTCACCGGCTGTGCCCGCTCAGGCTGACTTTGATGATGACAATCTCTAGTTGAGGTGCGCCTGCTATGGAGGGCTGGTGAGTTGGCAACCGATGAAGGTGATGCTCCATCTCCACTGTTGCAGGTCAGCCTGGGTAATGACTTGAACGGTTGGGGACCCATTGAAGCGGATGACTTTAGCTCTTCCAATAGCTCCAGGATCTCCAGTGTCAACTTCTCAGTTTCCTCTTCTATCAGCTTCAGGCACGTTAAGACTGTTCTGGAAGAAGAACTGGTTTCTCTCTCATCTTGTACAGGAGGGTAGCTGCTGCTGTTCTTGTTGTCCCTCGTTGTAGTGGTGTGTTGTTGTGTGTGGTGTCTGCCTTATCTCGTAGCTTACCTCATAGTCGACCAGACGATGTGGGGGGCGAGTCTGACGGTTGACCACAACTTGTTACTGCATCCGGCTCGAATGGGTTGTTTAGGAATTCGAAGGACCAATAAGAAGGGATAAAAACGTAGGTGCTGGATTATAGGCTGGTAGCAACCACAACAGGGTGTCCGTTCAGAACATGAGGAAGCAGTAGTTTCAGTTCAAGGGTTTAATGAAGATCCACACACACACATACACCACCACTCTCTCTTATAATAATTGTGGTTCTGTAAAGAATATAGGAGAACTTAGGGTATGGGAAAAATATAACTATTTGCATGTCAACAAACTAAACAGGCTATGTGGACCCAAACACATGTTAGATGCACAAAGAAACAATAGAGCAATGTAGAAATATATACACATGATAAATTATCATGAGCATGAGCGATCTACAACCAAAAATTGCCTGGCACCACAGACAAATGCTACCAAATGCTAATAAGCATACTAAAAAGTAATGCATTCTGGATGACAATGCTAATGTTAATGCTAATGCTAACGGGAGAACAAGCGCTAGCTAGCTAGCAAGTTTAACACAAATGGTACATACAGTGCATTCGGGAAGTATTCAGACCCCTTCCCCTTTTCTACATTTTGTTACATTACAGCCTTATTCTAAAATTGATCAAATTCTTTACCCCCCTCATCAATCTACACCACAGGTGTCAAACTCATTCCATGGAGGGCCGAGTGTCTGCGGGTTTTCGCTCCACCCTTGTACTTGATTGATGAATTAACATCACTAATTAGTTAGGAACTCCCCACACCTGGTTGTCTAGGGCTTTATTGAAAGGAAAGACCAAAAACCTGCAGACACAAGGCCCTCCGTGGAATGAGTTTGACACCCCTGATCTACACCATACCCCATAATGACAAAGCAAAAACTTTTTATTTTTTTTATTTTTACAAATGTATAAACAAAACGGAACTATTACATTTACGTAAGTATTCAGACCCTTTACTCAGTACTTTGTTGAAGCACCTTTGGCAGCGATTACAGCCTCGAGTCTTCTTGCGTATGACGCTACAAGCTTGACACACCTGTATTTGGGGAGTTTCTCCCATTCCTCTCTGAAGATCCTCTCAAGCTCTGTCAGGTTGGATGGGGAGGCGTTGCTGCACAGCTAATGGGTTCAAGCCCGGCCTCATTCAGAGATTTGTCCCTTAGCTACTCCTGCGTTGTCTTGGCTGTGTGCTTAGGGTTGTTGTCCTGTTGGAAGGTTAACCTTCGCCCACGTCTGGGTGCTTTGTAGCAGGTTTTCATCAAGGGTCTCTCTGTACTTTGCTCCGTTCATCTTTGCCTCGATCCTGACTAGTCTCCCAGTCCTTGACGATAAAAAACATCCCCACAGCATGATGCTGCCACCACCTTGCTTCACCGTAGGGATGGTGCCAGGTTTCCTCCAGATGTGACGCTTGGCATTCAGGCCAAAGAGTTCAATCTTGATTTCATCAGACCAGAGAATCTTCTTTCTCATGGTCTGAGAGTCTTTAGGTGCCTTTTGGCAAACTACAAGCGGGCTGTCAAATCAAATCAAATCAAAGTTTATTGGTCACATACACATGGTTAGCAGATGTTAATGCAAACGTTTTAATTGTCACCGTGGGTACAACATCACCGATGCACTTGCTAATAAACTCGCTCACCGAATCAGCTTATGTTGTTGTCTGAGGTAATCCGGAACATATCCCAGTCCACGTGATCAAATCAATCTTGAAAAGTGGAATCAGATTGGTCGGACCAGCGTTGAACTGACCTGAGCACGGGCGTTTCCTGTTTATAGGCAGGAAGCAACATAATGGAGTTGTTGTCAGATTTGCCGAAAGGAGGTCGAGGGAGGGCTTTGTATGCGTCGTGCAAGTTAGAGTAGCAATGATCCAGAATTTTGCAAGCCCGGGTCGCGCATTCGATATGCTGATAAAATTTAGGGAGCCTTGTTTTCAGATGAGCCTTGTTAAAATCCCCAGCTACAATAAATGCAGTCTCAGGATATGTGGTTTGCAGTTTACATAGAGTCCAATGAAGTTATTTCAGGGCCGTCGAGGTGTCTGCTTGGGGGGGATAAACATGGCTGTGATTATAAACAAAGAAAATTCTCTTGGTAGATAATGCGGTCGGCATTTGATTGTTAGGAATTCTAGGTCAGGTGAACAAATTTACTTGAGTTTCTGTATGTTGTTATGATCACACCACGACTCATTAATCATAAGGCATACACCCCCACCCTTCTTCTTTCCAGAGAGATGTTTGTTTCGGTCGGCGCGATGCATGAAGAAACCGGGTGGCTGTACCGACTCTGATAACGTATCCCGTCCTGTGCCTGATTACTAATGACTGGCTTCCGTCTGGCCCCTCGAACATAAAGGCCTGATTGGTGAAGTGCGGCAGAGATGGTTGTCCTTCTAGAAGGTTCTCCCATATCCACAGAGGAACTCTAGAGCTCTGTCAGAGTGGCCATGCGGTTCTTGGTCACCTCCCAGACCAAGGCCCTTCTCCCCAGATTGCTCAGTTTGGCCGGGAGGCCAGCTCTAGGAAGAGTCTTGGTGGTTCCAAACTTCTTCCATTTAAGAATGATGGAGGCCACTGTGTTCATTGGTACCCTTCCCCAGATCTCTGCCTTGACACAATCCTGTCTCGGACCTCTACGGACAATTCCTTTGACTTCATGGCTTGGTTTTTGCCCTGACAACTGTGGGACCTTATATAGACAGGTGTGTGCCTTTCCAAATCTTGTTCAAACAATTAAATTTACCACAGGTGGACTTCAACCAAGTTGTATAAACATCTCAAGGATGATACATGGAAACAGGATACACCTGAACAAAATTTTGAGTCTCATAGCGAAGGGTCTGAATACTTATGTAAAAAGGTATTTCTGTTTTTGATATTTAATAAATTAGCAAACATTTCTAAAAACCTATTTTCAAAACCTGTCATTATGGGGTATAGTGTTTAGATTGCTGAGGATTTGTTATTTATTTAATACATTTTAGAATGAGGCTAAAACATAACAAAATGTGTAAACAGTCAAGGGGTCTGAATACTTTCCGAAGGCACTGTATTTACAACAGACACTATTTAGCTCCAAACAACAAGACATCAGGATTTTGGCACTTACATTTAGCTGCGCGTACAATAAACATCAGAAAGAAAAGCAATTTCTCCTAGAATAAATAAAACAGGCTGGTCATCAGAATGGAAACTACAGACTGCCTGAGGCCCTGCCTGGTCGGGTATCATGCTAAGTCTCGGGGAAAAAAGGCTGCTAAGTAATAAAATTATGATGATTGGCGTGACCTTATTCCAACAGGAAAACCAAAAGAAAGTTGGGGTCTCGGAAAGGAGATGAGCTGGCTGTTTTTACAGGTGTAATCATCTACTTCTCTGTGGACGTGGATGGACGTAAGCATCTGCATCTGATTCTAAAGGTTGCACGTTCAAATTCAGTGATAGAAAGTTGTTTTTCATTTTTTTGTTTTAAGCCTACACCAACCCACCTGAACCATTCTGAGTTAATGACTAACGTTAAAAATGTGCAATTAATGCCTAAAATGAACCTTACACACTTTGAAATGACGTTGGTACCAACTGAAAAATATGACGTGTAAGCAACATGGATGAACATCTAATTATGACGTGAGACTGTGAGAGCTGGTAGCCCATACCACCTAGACCTGCTCTCCTTCTCCCTGGGCACGCCCTCCGTGAGTGTTGCAGCACATTATCCATTGTCTGTTTGAGTATTTGAATGAAACGTATAAACCTATTGATATTTGTTTGTGAAATCTGATATTGTCTGATTCCCATGCTCCACTTCTTGATGCAAAATAACCTGTTATGTTTAGCTTAGTCTTTAGCTTAGTCCCATCGTGTATAAAAAAGGGGGCGTAGTACACATTTTTGGGAAAGGGGAGCCCTTTTGTGATAGTTAATTCATCAGGGAACCCCTTATAATTAGAAAACAACTTGCAAAAAATTGCATACAAGGACATTTACTAGGACTTCGGCAGTGCATCGCCGGACGAACCATGTCTCGGCCCCTGGGAAGGAACATTTTAAAGGCCCGCCTCTTGGCATTGGAGAGTTTTTCAGTATGAGTTCAATTCCTGCAATTCTACACATTTTGTCATGTGGCAGAGAACTTTGTTACAGTGCATTTGTTCCCAGAAATATTTTTGGGGATTACGAAAAGGAGTACTTTGGATACCATTATCCCTGTGAGGCTCCAAGGCCCATGTTGCCCAGTGTTAAGAACATATATTGTAGATTAATAATATTACATTGTATTGTATTACACCCTCGAAAATTATTCCATGGATCCCTTGGCCAAAATTAGATTAATCTGTTAGTAATATTCATATTTTGGGGGGAAATTGCCATGCTGGAGAAGACGGTTAGGGGTTGGGGGCTAGCTGACGATGTCCCTCACTACCAGCCACAGGTGTAGAAGCACGGTGGCTAGGAAAAACTCCCTAGAAAGGCCAAAACCTAGGAAGAAACCTAGAGAGGAACTAGGCAATGAGGGGTGACCAGTCCTCTTCTGGCTGTGCCGGGTGGAGATTATAACATAACATGGCCAAGATGTTCAAATGTTCATAAATGACCAGCATGGTCAAATAATAATAATCACAGTAGTTGTCGAGGGTGCAGCAAGTCAGCACCTCAGGAGTAAATGTCAGTTGGCTTTTCATAGCCGATCATTAAGAGTATCTCTTAATGATAGCACGTCCGGTGAACAGGTCAGGGTTCCATAGCCGCAGGCAGAACAGTTGAAACTGGAGCAGCAGCACGGCCATGTGGACTGGGGACAGCATGGAGTCATCATGCCAGGTAGTCCTAATGCATGGTCCTAGGGCTCAGGTCCTCCGAGAGAGAGAAAGAAAGAGAGAAAGAGAGAATTCGAGAGAGCATACTTAAATTCACACAGGACACCGGATAAGACAGCAGAAGTACTCCAGATATAACAAACTGACCCTATTCCCCTGATACATAAACTACTGCAGCATAAATACTGGAGGCTGAGACAGGAGGGGTCAGGAGACACTGTGGCCCCATCCAATGATACCCCCAGACAGGGCCAAATAGGAAGGATATAACCCCACCCACTTTGCCAAAGCACAGCCCCACACCACTAGAGGGATATCTTCAACCAACAACTTACCATCCTGAGACAAGGCCGAGTATAGCCCACAAAGATCTCTGCCACGGCACAACCCAAGGGGGGGCGCCAACCCAGACAGGAAGATCACGTCAGTGACTCAACCCACTCAAGTGACGCACCCCTCCTAGGGACGGCATGAAAGAGCACCAGTAAGTCAGTGACTCAGCCCTTGTAATAGGGTTAGAGGCAGAGAAGCCCAGTGGAGAGAGGGGAACCGGCCAGGCAGAGACAGCAAGGGTGGTTCGTTGCTCCAGAGCCTTTCCGTTCACCTTCACACTCCTGGGCCAGACTATATAGATTACTGCACCTGTACATAGCCCATCTATAATTCAGCCCAAACAACTACCTCTTTACCTACTGTATTTATTTATTTATTTTGCTCCTTTGCATCCCATTATTTCTATCTCTACTTTGCACTTTCTTCCACTGCAAACCAACCATTCCAGTGTTTTTTACTTGCTATATTGTATTTACTTCGCCACCATGGCCTTTTTATATTTTTATTTATTTATATATATATTTTGTTTGCCTTCACCTCCCTTATCTCACCTCACTTGCTCACATTGTATATAGACTTATTTTTCACTGTATTATTGACTGTATGTTTGTTTTACTCCATGTGTAACTATGTGTTGTTGTATGTGTCGAACTGCTTTGCTTTATCTTGGCCAGGTCGCAATTGTAAATGAGAACGTGTTCTCAATTTGCCTACCTGGTTAAATAAAGGTGAAATAAAAATAAATAAATAAACACTCAATCATATGACCCACTGAAGAGATGAGTCTTCAGTAAAGACTTAAAAGTTGAGACATGGGTAGGCAGACCATTCCATAAAAATGGAGCTCTGCGTCTTGTGACCGTAGCGTACTTGTAGGTATGTACGGCAGGACCAAATCGTAAAGATAGGTAGGAGCAAGCCCATGTAATGCTTTGTAGGTTAGCAGTAAAACCTTGAAATCAGCCCTTGCCTTAACAGGAAGCCAGTGTAGGGACTTGACATGGATTGTGTATGCATGCCATTCAGATGGTGAATGGGTAAGACAAAAGATTGAAGTACCTTTCAACATGGGCTAGCATCTTTGTGGAACAGTTGAAAAAAAATTGTATGGTTGAGAGGGATTAGGCTAAAGGTGTGGCAAATAAGTCTGGCAGCCCAACTGATTGGCAAATGTACTACAAATTAAGAAATCACTTGATTGAGCTAAATAAAAATGAACTACTACTATGAAAAAGATAAATTATATAAATAATGATAGTAAAAAGCTTTGGAGCACCTTAAATTACATTTTGGGGGGAAAAGCCAACTCAGCTCAATCATTCATTGAATCAGATAGCACATTTATCACAAAACCCACTGATATTGCCAACTACTTTGAGTTTTTCATTGGCAAGACAAACAAACTTAGGGATGATATGCCAGCAACAAACACTGACACTACACATCCAAGTATATCTGACCAAATTATGAAAGACAAGAATTGTACTTTTGAATTCTGTAAAGTCAGTGTGGAAGAGGAGAAAAAAATATTGTTGTCTATCAACAATGACAAGCCACTGGCGTCTGACAATCTGGATGGAAAATTACTGAGGATAATATAGGACGATATGTGACTCACCACCTGGATTTGGCTTTATGTTGCGAAATTGTGTTTTTTACATTGGATAAAAGTACAGACTCAGGGCTACAAAATTGTATGTCATACACTGCATTTGAGGAATAATGGGAAAGTAATTCTGCTTTTGAGAAAATCGCCTTTGAATGTTTTGGTATCTAGTGAAAAGCTCTTATTTGTCAACACCCGTTCAGCATCGTTCAGCTTTACTTAAGCTTTAGCCCCACCCGTCTCGTTTCGCTCTCAGAGCGCAGACTTCACGATCTGGCCGATGATTTGTTTACCTCTGGATAACATTAAAAACAGCCTAACCAGCTCTGCTGGCAACAATTTCATTACACTTTTTTGCAGACGTTTACTGACACCGGACATATTCAACGGGGGATGTACACACGTCACGTAATGTTAGCTAACGAGCCAGCCAGCTAATATTAGCTTGTTGAACAACAATGAACAAAGTGCCAACACTGCCAAAAATTGTAAGTTCAGGTAACACTTTGATCGAATAGTTGAGTAAACAAAAAAAGTGTGGAACCAGTTTCTTAATTATAATTAGTTGAAACAACTCAATTTTTTTCCAGTTAGGGTGTGTATATGTCTGTGTGTTTTTGCATATGTACATAAACGTAACTGCCAAAGTAAAGGAAACCCTAACAAAGTGGCTTAATAGGGCGTTTGGCCACCACGAGCCAGAACCACTTAGAGTCTACATGTGTCTGGAACTCTGTTGGTGGGATGCGAGACCATTCTTCTACAAGAAATCCCATCATTTAGCATTGATGGTAGTGGAAAACGCAGTCTCAGGCATCGCTTCAGAATTTCACAAAAGTGTTCAATTGGGTTAAGATCTGGTGACTGAGACGGCCATGGCATATGGTTTACATCGTTTTCATGCTAAGCAAATAATTCAGTGACAACTCGTGCCCTGTGGATGGGGGATTGTCACCTACCATAGTCATGGTAGACAAAATAATGGCCTGCCCAGCATTTTTATACATGACCCTAAGCTTGATGGGATTTTAATTGCTTATTTAACTCAGGATCTACACCTATATATCCCATTTACTCAAGTGTTTCATTACTGTTTCAGTTACTTGTACAGAATGTGTGTGGCCTGCTCTGTCTCTCTGGACCCTGCTGTTCAACATCAGGGTGTGTGTGTGTGTATGGATTTTCTCGCCCACACTCAGTCTCCTCAGTCCTTGGTTGTGTGTATACGCACATATATAGGTATGTGTACTGTTGTGTGTGTGTGTCATATGCTGCTCTCTGACAGGTTGTGGTGCAGACAGTCCTCCTCGTTGAGGAGTGAGGTGGTCTCGTCGGCCAAAGGGGAGGTGGTCTCCGGGGTGGGAGTTGGGTTGGGAGTGCCGGAGGACAGTTTGCCGGGAGTGGTGGTCAAAACGGGGGACGTGGTACCCTCCAGTCGAGGCTGGCCGAAGTCAGGTGACTGGGGGATGGAGTCCAGACGAGACGACATCACACCGTTCTGGTACTGGGCCTGCGAGATCTGAGAGGAAGGGAGGGAGAGATGGAGGGAGAAGGAAGGAGAAAGGGATGGAGAGAGAGAGAGAGAGAGAAAGACAGAAAAGAGGAAGAGGAACAATGATCATTGTAGGTTATGGCTGGGAATGCTTTCAAATGTATTGTATTTCTAAAGCTTGGTGTTTGCTTTGATATAATTATGTGGAGAGATCAGTTTCTTAACTTTCTGCACCTTAGCTACCTTGTTGTGTTAGATTTCTCCAATGGACGGATGGTCCTCCTTACCTTGACAAATTGCAGGTCTGTGAGAGCTCGTACGTAAAAGTCGGGGGTGTATGTTGGTAAGGGGATAGTGAACTGATTATTGAGCTGGCTATTGCTGCCGCTGACAGACAGAGACTCTGTACTATCTTCTGCGCTCAGAGATGCTGTCCTGTTCAAACCACTGATGTGTGACGGACAGCGGAACTCTGAAACACACACACATAAAATGTAGTGTTAGAGTCAGCAAAAAAACACACACACTCACATGTGCAGACGCATGCACACAAGGATATGGCGATGGCACACAAAAAATGCATACACGCTCTAACACAGGTAAAATTGCAATGAACTGGTAGGCTAAATGTGAATAATGTGAACGCCACTGTCAAACCAGGCGAATGTGCATTCTAGAGACATAAAATACAGTTAATGCACGAGGCTGAGACAGGAAACATTAGGCTCTAACTAGAAAAGCAAACAGTTCTGGGAAATGAATAATAACGTCCGCTAGGGAGCCAGCCAGCTAACAGTATACTTTAGCTTAAGACATATAGCTAGCTATCTAGGTAAACAATGAACCTAGCTAGGTAAACAACGTTTAAGATCACACATGTCACATAGCGTTAGCTAATGAGCCAGCCAGCTAACGTTATATAGCGACCCTCACAGACAGCGGTGTGTTATGTGGTAGGCTATTAGTGGGTTGTGTTGAACTTACCAGTGTTCGCGGGGTCCGACATGTCAATCAACCTGCTATCTGCCAATCACGGGGATGCCTGGAATGTTCTGATGCCGGGCATCCTGGTGTTTGGCGGAGTGGCGTGGAGGGGGGTTGGGCAGGGGGATGGAGCATTGGAAGTTAAGACCAGGTTTAGCCATTGTTCTCTCTCTTACGTCTGGACTTCACAAGAGAAGGTCACGGTTGGCTTGTTTATTTTGTTTATTTGGCGTGGGCTACGGCCAAACAGTAGCCTGTGTAAAGATGGGTTAATAAACCATCAATTCGTAAACTCAACCCTCTGTCTGGACAATTGTTCCTTTATGATCTTGTCAGGTCATTACAGTTAGCTAGCTAAACAACAATAAGCAAAGTGGCAACATTGCCTCAGTAGGCTGGACACATGACATTCTGTTGTCATCAAAGGCCACTAAATACCTTCTGCCCTTGGAATGCTGAGCTCCCCCCATTGTTTGCCTATAGAGAAGCACGCTGGTATATTTTGCCAAATATCTCGCAATGTGTATATTTAGATTTTTTTCAAGTCGGACACGTATTCCGTTGCCATCAAACACTAGAACAGAAATAGTCAGAAGTTGCCATTTTTTTCCTACTTTCTCATTATGCAGACATAAGCACACTTGGCATCATCGAGGTTCGGATGTTTACTTTCTACACAATTTATTTTTTAGTTTCGTCCTAAGAACAGATTGTAGTGGTCAAATAAAAAGGGATACATTTTTTGGTGCCATTTAGGCTAAATGTAATTCTAGTCAAAACAGGCTCTGTGAATGTTCGATTCCATTAATTTTCTATGGGTTTGCACTAGTGTTCCAGCTTAACCAACGTTCTTTTGCCATTTTTCAGCCTTGGGTGAATTTTGACTCGTTCTATTGTTCAGCCTAGACACAGTGCTGGGAACTAACCAACCAGGTCCAATGTTAGCTAGCTAACATTAGACTAACTAGAAAAGCAAACGCTCTGGGAAACAAATAATGACGTCAGCTAGGGAGCCAGCCAGCTAACGTCAGCTAGCTAGCTAACAGTACACTTTAGCTTGAATTAAAACCACTTTGTCAAAATTAGACATTTATAATATATGAAAATATGACGCTAAACTATCTTATTTTTACATTCAAACGGCTTTCCAATGAAGTCGTGACTTGCGACATATGCCTAGTTTCTTGAATCGGGTCAAGTATTGCCACTCCTATTTTCCACATCTTCAATTTAAGCCTACAAGAAAGTGTGTGCCCTCAGGCCTGGAGGGAAGCTAAAGTCATTCTGCTACCCAAGAATAGCAAAGCCCCCTTTACTGGCTTAAGTAGCCGACCAATCAGTCTCTTGACTGATGATTGGCTGAAAGAAATTGATGATTGTGGGGGCTGTCTTGTTAGACTTCAGTGCAGCTTTTGACATTATCGATGATAGTCTGATGCTGGGCAAACTTGTGTTAGGGCTTCACACACCCTGCTAAAATGTGGATAAAGAGTTACTTGTCTAATAGAACACACAGGGTGTTCTTTAATGGAAGCCTCTCAAACATAGTCCAGGTAAAAGCAGGAATTCCCCAGGGTAGCTGTTTAGGCCCCTTGCTTTTTTCAATCTTTACTAACGACATGCCACTGGCTTTGAGTAAGGCCAGTGTGTCTATGTATGCGGATGACTCAACACTATATACGTCAGCTACTACAGCAACTGAAAAGACTGAAACACTTAACAAAAAGCTGCAGTTATTTTCGGCATGGCTAGCAGGGAATAAGTCAGTCCTAAATATTTCTTAAACTAAAAGCATTCTATTTGGGACAAATCATTCACTAAACCCTTAACCTCAACTACATCTCGTAATGAATAATGTGGAAATTGAGCAAGTTCAGGCGACTAAACTGCTTGGAGTTACCCTGTATTGTAAACTGTCATGGTCAAAACATATTGATACAACAGTAGCTAAAATGGGGAGAAGTCTGTCCATGATAAAGCACTGCTCTGCCTTCTCAACAACACTATCAACAAGGCAGGTCCTACAGGCCCTGGTTTTGTCACACCTGGACTACTGTTCAGTCGTGTGGTCAGGTGCCACAAAAAGGGATTTCAGTTGGCTCAGAACAGGGCAGCACGGCTGGCCCTTAAAAGTGTACGGAGAGCTAACATTAATGACATGCATGTCAATCTCTCACAGCTTAAAGTGGAAGAGAGATTGACTTCCTCATTACTTGTTTTTGTAGGAGGTGTTGACAAGCTGAAGGTACCGAGCTATCTGTTTAAAATACTAGCACACAGCTCGGACACACATGCATACCCCACAAGACATGCCACCAGAGGTCTCTTCATAGTCCCCAAGTCCAGAACAGACTATGGGAGGCGCACAGTACTACATGGAACTCTATTCCACATAAGGTAACTGATGCAAGCAGTAGAATCAGATTTAAAAAGCAGGTAAAAATACACATTATGGAACAGCGGGGACTGTGAAGTAACACGAACATAGGCACAGATACATGCATACAAACACATGATAACATACGCACTATACAAACACGTACACATGGATTTTGCATTGTAGATATATGACAGTGGAGTATGGGCCTGAGGGCACATACTGAGTGTGTTGTGAATTCTATAATGAATGTATTTTTATACAAAATTGTATAACTGCCTTAATTTTGCCTTGGCAGCAGCTAATGGGGATCCATAATAAATACAAATACAAACACCTTGTAGAGTCCATGCCCTGACAAATTGAGGCTTTTCTGAGGTCAAAAGGGGGTAAAACTCAATATTAGGAAGGTGTTCCTAATGTTTGTACACTCAGTGTACATTATTACTTTGTGCATGGTCATTTATACAGTGATTATGCAACATATCCTCACCTTTTGGTTCACGGCATGCCGATCGTTCTGCTATGCCACCATGTCTGTATCCATTATCAGTTAATCCAACTATACTTTTAACAGATCTGATATTTACTTTGAAGTGCAAAGTGTAGCAATACAGCTGAAATCAGTCATTGACACAGACATGGTGGTGCAGCAGGAAGCTCAGTATGCCTTGAACCAAGAGGTTGTGAGGACATGTTGAATAATAATTACTGTATAAATGATCATGTACTATGTGTACGTTGAAATTATTGAATTATCATGTACTATGTGTACATGTACGTTGAAATTATTGAATGTCAAAAGCACTGTCTGTGTGTAACTAGTTCCACAACATTTTAAGTTGACTGAAAGTTCTCAAGTTGAAGCCAAGTTTGGTTCAACTAAAAATTGTAAGTTCAGGTAACACTTTGATCGAATAGTTGAGTAAACAAAAAAAGTGTGGAACCAGTTTCTTAATTATAATTAGTTGAAACAACTCAATTTTTTTCCAGTTAGGGTGTGTATATGTCTGTGTGTTTTTGCATATGTACATAAACGTAACTGCCAAAGTAAAGGAAACCCTAACAAAGTGGCTTAATAGGGCGTTTGGCCACCACGAGCCAGAACCACTTAGAGTCTACATGTGTCTGGAACTCTGTTGGTGGGATGCGAGACCATTCTTCTACAAGAAATCCCATCATTTAGCATTGATGGTAGTGGAAAACGCAGTCTCAGGCATCGCTTCAGAATTTCACAAAAGTGTTCAATTGGGTTAAGATCTGGTGACTGAGACGGCCATGGCATATGGTTTACATCGTTTTCATGCTAAGCAAATAATTCAGTGACAACTCGTGCCCTGTGGATGGGGGATTGTCACCTACCATAGTCATGGTAGACAAAATAATGGCCTGCCCAGCATTTTTATACATGACCCTAAGCTTGATGGGATTTTAATTGCTTATTTAACTCAGGATCTACACCTATATATCCCATTTACTCAAGTGTTTCATTACTGTTTCAGTTACTTGTACAGAATGTGTGTGGCCTGCTCTGTCTCTCTGGACCCTGCTGTTCAACATCAGGGTGTGTGTGTGTGTATGGATTTTCTCGCCCACACTCAGTCTCCTCAGTCCTTGGTTGTGTGTATACGCACATATATAGGTATGTGTACTGTTGTGTGTGTGTGTCATATGCTGCTCTCTGACAGGTTGTGGTGCAGACAGTCCTCCTCGTTGAGGAGTGAGGTGGTCTCGTCGGCCAAAGGGGAGGTGGTCTCCGGGGTGGGAGTTGGGTTGGGAGTGCCGGAGGACAGTTTGCCGGGAGTGGTGGTCAAAACGGGGGACGTGGTACCCTCCAGTCGAGGCTGGCCGAAGTCAGGTGACTGGGGGATGGAGTCCAGACGAGACGACATCACACCGTTCTGGTACTGGGCCTGCGAGATCTGAGAGGAAGGGAGGGAGAGATGGAGGGAGAAGGAAGGAGAAAGGGATGGAGAGAGAGAGAGAGAGAGAAAGACAGAAAAGAGGAAGAGGAACAATGATCATTGTAGGTTATGGCTGGGAATGCTTTCAAATGTATTGTATTTCTAAAGCTTGGTGTTTGCTTTGATATAATTATGTGGAGAGATCAGTTTCTTAACTTTCTGCACCTTAGCTACCTTGTTGTGTTAGATTTCTCCAATGGACGGATGGTCCTCCTTACCTTGACAAATTGCAGGTCTGTGAGAGCTCGTACGTAAAAGTCGGGGGTGTATGTTGGTAAGGGGATAGTGAACTGATTATTGAGCTGGCTATTGCTGCCGCTGACAGACAGAGACTCTGTACTATCTTCTGCGCTCAGAGATGCTGTCCTGTTCAAACCACTGATGTGTGACGGACAGCGGAACTCTGAAACACACACACATAAAATGTAGTGTTAGAGTCAGCAAAAAAACACACACACTCACATGTGCAGACGCATGCACACAAGGATATGGCGATGGCACACAAAAAATGCATACACGCTCTAACACAGGTAAAATTGCAATGAACTGGTAGGCTAAATGTGAATAATGTGAACGCCACTGTCAAACCAGGCGAATGTGCATTCTAGAGACATAAAATACAGTTAATGCACGAGACATTACTTCTCAAAGCAAACACACACACATACAAACAAACACACACCCACTTTATGTTAAAAGTCAGAAGTGTTACACACACACAGACACACACACACACACACACACACACACACACACACACACACACACACACACACACACACACACACACACACACACACACACACACACACACACACACACACACACGTTACAAACTAGACATCTGTTAATTTCACACTGATACCACCAGATGTCGCAATTCGCAATGTTAGGCTACCATCGATTAACATACATGCCAGTGCCTCAGTGAAGCGGAGCCACATGGATTTATAAATCATCTTAGCTGTCTTATCAGCCAAAAAGCACATGGAATCTGATATTTCAAGACACTCTAACTTGCTGTTTGGACAGTCAGAATTACGAAACTGATGTGTGAACAGCGTGTGCGTGTGACCAGTTTATGTCATGAACAGTGCTTGTACCTATAGATATAGACGTGGTGTGTGCGCGCAGGGATGTTTCCCAATGCTGGAAGGGGAGCCTGAGTGAAAAAGTTTGGAAACCCCTGGTTTCCGCTCGTGCGGGACGAAGTAAAATATAATTTGCTGAAGGAACAATCACAAAGCACTCCTAACCAATAAATTGGAAAACTGTATGTGAGCCCTCCATGACAGTGCCATAATAATAACAAGTCCTAAAACCAGGAGTTCGCAAAATTTTGGCCTGTGACCCCATTTTGAGATCAAATTCTTTTCACGATCCGGCCAATGTTTACTTTTGTAATTGATACTATGACAAAAATGTGTCAAAAATACTGTCAGACTGATTTGTAAGTATGGTTTGAAGTGAATGAAATGCATCAGAAAGGTATTGGGAAGTTTAGGAAAACATCAAGGAAGCTCATTCAGCAATAATTGTGTAAACGTGCATATTTATTTAACTGGAGAACCATTTCAGGTTTAAGTATAACTTTCATATGACTGATGCTTTTAGTGAAAGGTTTAATTCTGTAATATTGAATTATTTTATCCCCCCAACCTCCTCACTTGTTCAAAAATTGAATTTTTCCCTTTATCCAGATTACAACCTCTCAAAATATCTCCCTTTCAAAACACAAGCCATACACAAAGCTGGTTGCAATTCCAGTTCCATCCTCCAGAATAGACAGAATAAATAGTACGACAAAATATACAAATTGATTTAAAAAATATATTATGAAAAAAAAAGGAATTCTCTTTGTTAATGATATTATGAATAGGAAATGTGGAGTTATGGAACTATATATGGAAATGTTTGCTCTATCCTTTATGACATCCAACTGATTGCAGCATTACCACAAAACATGGAGGAGGCAAGTGGAAGGGGTAGATGGTAGGAAAAGTGTTTGTTGGCCCTTTATTAAAGACCAAAATTGGCAACAACAAAAAATGTCATAAATAAAAACATATCAGTTTTACTATAGGACCAATTTGATCTTGTCCCATGTTTTCCTCAGATTACACAGACCCACATAGAATTTGAAAACAAATCCAATTTTGATAAACTCTCATATCTATTGGTTGAAATACCAGTGTGCTATCACAGCAGAAAGATTGTGACCTGTTGCCACAAGAAAAGGGCAACAAGTGAAGAACAAACACCATTGTAAATACAACCCACATTTATGTTGATTTATTTCCCTTTTGTACTTATCTATTTGCACATCGTTACAACACTGTATATAGCCATAATATGAAATGTCTCTATTCCTTTTGAACCTTTGTGAGTGTAATGTTTACTGTTTATTTCTGATTGTTTATTTCACTTTTGTTTATTATCTAGTTCACTTGCTTTGGCAATGTAAACATGTTTCCCATGACAATAAAGCCCCTTGAATTGAATTGAATTGAGAGGAGAGAGAGAAAGATCGAGAGAGAGAGAGAGGAAGCAGAGAGAAAAAGGTGTGCTTTGAGAGAGAGAGAGAGAGAGAGAGAGAGAGAGAGAGAGAGAGAGAGAGGGGAGAGAGAAACAGACAGAGCATATAATGGAAGAGAGAGAGGACTCGCCTAAAGTGGGAGCACTGAGGGCCATGACACCGTAGAAGGAGAATGGTCCTGTCTCAAACTTCATGTTTTCGTTCCCGGCCTCCACTTCCACTCGCCCCTGAGAGACACAGAGAAACACAGACAATGGCTCAGGGAAAAGCAACAACAGAGGTTGTCACTGTAATATTAAAATCTTGGGCGTTCCTGAGATGACAGAAAACAAAGACATGATACAGTCCCTATAGAGGAAATCCCCAATAAATTGGAATGCCAGTTTGAGAGGCCACTTGAGATACAGTCCCCACAGGCCCACCCAGAAGAGAGCAGAAAGAGGGAGGCCGGCCGCGGCCCATCAAATAAAATTTTATTGGTCACATACACATATTTAGAAGATGTTATTGAGGGTGTAGCAAAATGCTTGTGTTCGTAGCTCCAACAGTGCAGTAGTATCTAACAATTCACAACAATACATACATCTAAAAGTAAAATAATGGATTTAAGAAATGTATAAATATTAGGACGAGCAATGTCGTAGTGGCATTGACTAAAATACAGTAGAATAGCATACAGTATATACATATGAGATAAGAAAAGCAGTATGTAAACATTATTAAAGTGGCCAGTGATTCCATGTCTATGTATATAGGGCATCAGCCTCTAGGGTGAAAGGGTTGAGTAGCCAGGTGGTAGCCGGCTAATGATGGCTATTTAACAGTCTGTTGGCCTTGAGATCTTTTTCAGTCTCTCGGTCTCAGCGTTGATGCACCTGTACTGACCTCGCCTTCTGGATGATAGCAGGGTGGACAGGCTGTGGCTTGGGTGGTTGATGTCCTTTGTGATCTTTTTGGCCTTCCTATGAAATCGGTTGCTGTAGGTGTCCTGGAGGGCAGGCAGAGTGCCCACCGGTGATGCGTTGGGCAGACCGTACCACCTTCTGGAGAGCCCTGCGGTTGTGGGCAGTGCAATTGCCGTACCAGGCGGTGATACAGACCAACAGGATGCTTTCAATTGTGCATCTGTAAAAGTTTCTGAGGGTCTTAGGGGCCAAGACAAATTTCTTTGTTATTTCTACATTATCAGGTGAAGGAGGATATTCTCAGAGCAGCGAGAGAGAAGAGAGAACAATTATGTTCTTCCCAGACTATTCTAAATGAGTTAATGACCGGAGGATGGCATTCAAATAGGTAAAAACTGAGATCAAACTCAATGTAGCAAAGCACAAGTTTGACTCACCAGACGAAGCCTCAGCCTCATCCAGAGAAGATCTGCCAGAGAGGACCATTGAACCCAGAATTCTATTGGATGCAGGACTATCAAGGTCTGTCTGATAAATGCCTTAGAAATTGCATTAGTATAATTAGACTCAGCCCTAGGGCTGGATTTGCCTGGACTGTTTCTTACCAGTAGGCTATTTTTATTTAATGTTTTTCTCAACAACAAAGAAATAGATCTATTTTTAAGGGCTTTCAGATTAGCTCTATTTAAAGATTAAATGTGAATTCAATGCAAAGCTATGATTATCCAGTAGGTGGTGACAAAGAACTATAGCCACAGATATAACAATGAGACAGACATTTCACAGGATGTATAAATGTGAAGCAATCGCTTCGCGTTTCCAGTCACTACCAAATACAGTGCATTCGGAAAGTATTCAGACCCCATGACCTTGATGAAAACCTGCTCCAGAGCACTCAGGACCTCAGACTGGGGCGAATCTTCACCTTCCAACAGGACAATGACCCTAAGTACACCGCCAAGACAACGCAGGAGTGGCTTCGGGACAAGTCTCTGAATGACCTTGAGTGGCCCAGCCAGAGCCCGGACTTGAACCTGATCGAATCTGAAAATAGCTGTGCAGCGACGCTCCCCATCCAACCTGACAGAGCTTGAGAGGATCTGCAGAGAAGAATGGGAGAAATTTGCCAAATACAGGTGTGCCTAGCTTGTAGCGTCATACCGAAGAAGACTCAAGGCTGTAATCGTTGCCAAAGGTGCTTTAGCCTTTCTGAAATCCCCATCCCGGATCCGGGATTTCTGTCATTAAAAACCCTGACTAGCATAGCGTAGCCTAGCGCCAGAGGGTAATCATAAAATATAATTTCATGAAATCACAAGTGCAATATTGCAAAACACAGCTTAGCCTTTTGTTAAAACCTGTTTGGGCTGCAGGGGCAGTATTGAGTAGCCAGATAAAAGGTGCCCATTTCAAACGGCCTCGTACTCAATTCTTGCTAGTACAATATGCATATTATTATTACTATTGGATAGAAAATACTCTCTAGTTTCTAAAACCGTTTTAATTATATCTGTGAGTCAAACAGAACTCATTTGGCACAAACTTCCTGACCAGGAAGTGGAAAGTCTGAAATCGATGCTCTGTTCTACTTCCTGCCTATAAATGGGCATGATACATATGAGTATACATGCACGTCATACACCTTCCCCTGGATGTCAAGAGGTGGTGAGAGAAGAAATGTAGTGTTTATCTTGGTCTGAAGTGGAATACAAGCTCTTTGTATGGCGTGTCCCCCATTTCCGGTTTTCTGGAGAGCGCGAGGCGGTACCTGGATTTGCCTTCTGTTTAGCTGCCGTTATAGGCGACTACTATCTCCGGCTTTGATTTTATTTGATACATGTGACCATATCATCGTAAAAAGTATGTTTTTTCAATATAGTTTAATCAGATTATTTACATTTTTTCTGGAGTTTTGCCGTGTTCCGTTCTCTGACTTTGTTGACGATGGAGCGATTCGTGCCACTTGGCTAGTGCGCTTGCTAAATCGAGAGGGAAAGTGGCCGTTCTAAATCCAAACAACGACTGTTCTGGACAAAGGACCCCTTGTCCAACATTCTGATGGAAGATCAGCAAAAGTAAGAAACATTTTATGATGCTATTTCATATATCTGTCATGCATGTGAACTAGTCATCGGCGCCCAACGTTTGGGTACTCTAGCTATACCGAAGCTGGATGTTGTAATGAAGTTATTTTTTTGAATTCTAACACTGCGATTTCATTAAGAACTAATGGATCTATAATTTCCTATACAACATGTATTTTTTAGTTATGTTTATGAATAGCTATTTGGTCAGAATTGTGTGTCATAAAAAGTGTCAGAAAAATATCGTTGCTGTTTAGACGTTGTGGAAAAAGTAGCTAATATAGCAACATGTATAACCACTGATTTCAGCTCTAAATATGCACATTTTCGAACAAAACATAAGTGTATGTTTAAAACCTCTTTAGGATTAGGGGTGGAGTTTACACTTTTGGGGAAAATCGTTCAAAATTTAAACGGCCTCGTACTCAATTCTTGCTCTTACAATATACATATTAATTATTAATATTGGATAGAAAACACTCTCTAGTTTCTGAAACCGTTCTAATTATTTCTCTAAGTGAAACAGAACTCTTTTTACAGCCCATTTCCTATCCGGAAGTGAGATTTCCAAAAGCGAGGTCTCTCTTCAAGAGCTTGTCTATAAAAGGGCATGTCACTTATGACTGTAGAAACACGTCATACACCTTCCCCTGGGTGTCATGCGGAAGTGAGAGCAGAAAGCACTTGAATATCTCGTTCAGGGATTGAATACAGCCTCTTGGAGTGAGAGGACCGCCATAATTTTTTTTCTCCATGGCGCGAAGTTGGACTTTGTATTGCCTCCTGGAAAACTGTCGTTATACGTGAATATAATCTCCGGCTTCGATTTGACTTGATACATGTCACAATATCATCCTAAAGTATGTTTTTTCAATATAGTTTAATTATATTATTGAAATTTATTCGGGACTTTAGACGTGATGCGTTGGAAGAATTTTTTCAAGATGGAGATGGAGATGGAGAGGTTAGCGCCGCACGGCCAGTGTGCTTGCTAATTCAAGAGGAAAATAGTTCGTTCTGGATTCAGACAAAGAAGGTTCTGGACAATGGACCCCTTTACAACATTCTGATGGAAGATCAACAAAGATAAGGACCCAATTTGGGATGCTATTTCATATATCTGTCGAGCTGTGCTATCGCTACCGATTACTTGGAATCAATGTTATTGTGTGTTAGCCATTGCAGTAAGCTAATATAACGATATATTGTGTTTTCGCTGTAAAACACTTAGAAAATCGGAAATATTGTCTGTATTCACAAGATCTTTGTCTTTCATTTTGCTATACACCATATATTTTTCTGAAATGTTTTATGATGAGTAATTAGGTAGTTGACGTTGGTGTCTGTATTTACTCTGGCTACTCCCGTGCTATATTTGACTGTAGCTATGATGGTAGCTATGATGGTAGCAGTAATGTAAAACTGATTTATAGCTCAAATATGCACATTTTTTGAACAAAACATAGATTTATTGTGTAACATGTTATTGGACTGTCATCTGAGGGAGTTGTTTCTAGGTTAGTTAGGTTGGTTCTAGGTTAGTTAGGTTGGCTTTGTACATGCTACCTGCATGCTACCGGTGCTGTGAAAAATGTCTGTCTGTCTTTTGTATTTGGTGGTGAGCTAACATAAATATACCTGGTGTTTTTGCCGTAAAACATTTTAAAAATCAGAAATATTAGCTATATTCACAAGATCTTTGTCTTTCATTTGCTATCCACCATATATTTTTCTGAAATGTTTTATGATGTGTAATTAGGTAGTTGACGTTGGTGTCTGTATTTACTCTGGCTACTCCCGTGCTATATTTGACTGTAGCTATGATGGTAGCAGTAATGTAAAACTGATTTATAACTCAAATATGCACATTTTTTGAACAAAACATAGATTTACTGTGTAACATGTTATAGGACTGTCATCTGAGGGAGTTGTTTCTAGGTTAGTTAGGTTGGTTCTAGGTTAGTTAGGTTGGCTTTGTGCATGCTACCTGCATGCTACCGGTGCTGTGAAAAATGTCTGTCCTCTTTTGTATTTGGTGGTGAGCTAACATAAATATACGTGGTGTTTTTGCTGTAATACATTTAAAAAATCGGACATGTTGACGGAATTCACAAGATGTTTATCTTTCATTTGCTGTATTGGACTTGTTAATGTGTGAAAGTTAAATATTTCTAAAAAATCTTTTTTGAATTTTGCGCTCTGTCTTTTCAGTGGAATGTGGGAGCTAGCGGAACTCCCATACTAAACAGGATAACCTGATGTTATAGGACTGTCATCTGATGAAGAATATCAAGGTTAGTCAAAAATTATATATCTTTTACTGGTTTGTTACGGTCGCTAACCTTTTGCTACTGGGAAATGGCATGTGTTTCTGGCAATTGTGGTAAGCTAATATAACGCTATATTGTGTTTTCGCTGTAAAACACTTAATAAATCGGAAATATTGGCTGGAATCACAAGATGCCTGTCTTTCATTTCCTGTACACTATGTATTTTTCAGAAATGTTTTATGATGAGTAATTAGGTATTTGACGTTGGTGTCTGTAATTATTCTGGCTGCTTTCGGTGCAATTTCTGATTGTAGCTGCAATGTAAACTGTGATTTATACCTGAAATATGCACATTTTTCGAACAAAACATAGACTTATTGAATAACATGTTATAAGACTGTCATCTGATGAAGTTGTTTGTTGGTTAGTTTGGTTGGTTCTTGGTTAGTCAGGTTGGCTTTGTGCATGCTACCTGTGCTGTGAAAAATGTCTGTCCTTTTTTGTATTTGGTGGTGAGCTAACATAAATATACATGCTGTTTTTGCTGTAAAACATTAAACAAATCGGACATGTTGGCTGGATTACAAGATGTGTACCTTTCATTTGCTGTATTGGATTTGTTAATGTGTGAAAGTTAAATATTTAAAAAAAAAAATCTTTTGAATTTCACGCCCTGCACTTGAAGTGGCTGTTGTCATATTGATCCCGACTTAGGGCTTGCAGCCATAAGTAGTTTAATAACCAATCTTACTGGGAGATGGGTGAAAAACCTGGCCGCTTGCTGACATACAGACTAAAGCTGCAAAACAGTAGGAACCATATAGCTGGCATACGGTTGCAAGATTGTGCAATTTCTACCTCTTCAAAGCAGATAAATTAGGAGTTTAGAGGCTTCTACAACACCCTTTATACATCACAGGGTGTACTGGACAAACAAAAGTTGGATAGCTTTGTTGCACACCTGAATTTACCACAACTCTCAGATAAGAATAGAGATTACTTAGGTGCACCACTTTATTTTTATGCATTTTTTTATTTCACCTTTATTTAACCAGGTAGGCTAGTTGAGAACAAGTTCTCATTTGCAACTGCGACCTGGCCAAGATAAAGCATAGCAGTGTGAACAGACAACAACACAGAGTTACACATGGAGTAAACATTAAACAAGTCAATAACATGGTAGAAAAAAGAGAATCTAAATACAATGTGTGCAAAAGGCATGAGGTAGGCAATAAATCGAATAATTACAATTTAGCAGATTAACACTGGAGTGATAAATCATCAGATGATCATGTGCAAGAAGAGATACTGGTGTGCAAAAGAGCAGAAAAGTAAATAAATAAAAGCAGTATGGGGGTGAGGTAGGTAAATTGGGTGGGTAGTTTACAGATGGGCTATGTACAGCTGCAGCGATCGGTTAGCTGCTCGGATAGCAGATTTTTAAAGTTGTTGAGGGAGATAAAAGTCTCCAACTTCAGAGATTTTTGCAATTCGTTCCAGTCGCAGGCAGCAGAGAACTGGAAGGAAAGGCGTCCAAATGAGGTTTTGGCTTTAGTGATGATCAGTGAGATACACCTGCTGGAGCGCGTGCTACGGGTGGGTGTAGCCATCGTGACCAGTGAACTGAGATAAGGCGGCACTTTACCTAGCATAGCCTTGTAACTTAGGGTTGAAGAGATCTCTTAGGTTATCAAGAATATGCCTTCTAACAAGCCTCCCTTCTGACTTCTATAAAAAGTTTGAGACAATTATTACTCCAGTTTTGCTAGAGGTAAATAATGATGCATATAAAGTTGGATCTTTTCCCTCTTCCATGCATACAGCAATTATCTCTCTTATCCACTAAAAAGGGAAAGATCCACTTGATCCGATAGGATATCGGCCTATTTCTCTTATTAATAATGATGAAAAGATCTTAGCAAAAGTGCTTTCAAACAGATTGTCCTTCATTGGTAGCGTGATCAACCTGGATCAGACTGGCTTTATCCCCCACTTACACGATTTGGCATTTAAAACGTTGTATGACACTCCTTATGCCTGTGTTTTAACGAATGGTCTCATATCCAACCCTTTCCAGTTAAATAGAAATACAAGACAAGGATGGCCTTTATGCTCCGGTCTATTTGTGCTAGCTTTGGAACCCCTGGCCCAGAAACTGAGAGGTCACCCGCTTATTCATGGAGTTATAGCGGGCAATATTCAGCATAAGCTTATGCTTTATGCAGAGGGCATGTTACTCTTCTTGTCTCAACATGAGATATCTGTCCCTACTTACTACAAACTGTTGACGGATTTACATTATTATCTGTTTATCATATTACCTGGCATAAATATGAGGCTCTTCCTTTATCTTTATCCACTCTCTTTAACATCGTTAGCATACTGATTATTGTTCGGAATTTCGTATGACTCAGGTGCCCAAAGTAAACTGCATGTTACTCAGGCCCAGAAGCTAGGACATGCATATAATTGGTAGCATTGGATAGAAAACACTATCCAATGCTACAAATTGTGTCTGTGGGTATAACATAACTGATATAACAGGCATAAACCCAAGAAAAATCCACCTGGAATTTTCTTTTTTGAGGTCACACGCCATTTCAATGCTAGCCTATGGGATATAAAAATAGATAGGACCCAGATTGCAGTTCCACTAGATGTCAACAATCTTTAGAAATGGGTTTCAGGCTTGTTTTTGAAAAATTAGCAAGTAGTTGTAGTTTTTCCAAGGTGTCTCTCATTAGAAAATGTGTCTTGTTGGCATGTGAATGAGGTGCGCGCTCTTCGTTATTTATCTTCCATATTGAACATACTATTCTCCATCTTAAATATAATCATTTGAGATATTAGAGTACCTGGGGATTAATTAGAAACATTGTTTGACTTGTTTGGACGAACTTTACTGTTAACTTTTTGGATTCGTTTGTATGCATGTTGAACAAGTGGATCACTGAGATCATTGGCGCCAACTAAACTGACTTTTTTGGATATAAAAAAGGACTTTATCAAACAAAACGACTATTCATTGTGTAGCTGGGACCCTTGGGATTGCAAACAGAGGAAGATCTTCAAAGGTAAGTGATTTATTTAATCGCTATTTGTGATTTTGTGACGCCTGTGCAGGTTGAAAAAGTATTTTGATGTGGGGCGCTGTTAAAAGATTTTATCAAGGTTTAAGATAAATGATTAAATAATTCTACCTGGAAATTTAACCATTAGGGATTAGAGGTTATGTAGCATGGACAAGGATTTATTAAAGCTGATAAACATAAGTCCAAGTCCAAAACAAAGAGGAGCCTTAACCTATGTTTTAACCGACCCGGCTATAACTCTGGGGAGATAAGATAGGATGGGGAGAGACCCTCCAGGTTTCCCTTATCTGGGGGGGACTGGAACTGTCAGCTGGGTAGTGATCAACTGTGGTGAGAATTGTAGAGACCAAGAAAACTCTCCTAATGTTAGTGTGTATGTATGTGTGTATGTTAAGAGAATGTTATAAAGGGAACATCATTGTATATGCACAAATAAACTTGGATTTGATCAATTGTGAGCTAGGAATTCTGTCTGTTTCATATAAAACCAGAACTTTAAAACCTCTGGGTTGCAGACAGATTAAGATAATTGAAATTTATGAACATTGATTACAAAATTCTATAACAGGCGCTGTCCTCAGATAATTGCATGGTATGCTTTTGCCGTAAAGCCTTTTTGAAATCTGACAACGCGTTTGGTTTAACAAGAAGTTAAGCTTTTAAATGATGTATGACACTTGTATTTTCATGAAGGTTTAATATTAAGTTTTTGTATTTTGAATTTCGCGCTCTGCAGTTTCACCGGATGTTGTCGTAGGTGTCCCGCTAGCGGTTCATGCTCCCAAACATTAACCAATGGACATGGAGATGGTCCCGTAAGGGTATCAAATACCTTGGCATTCTAATACCTCCCAGCCACAGGGATATTGTTGGAGAGAATATGAAACCCTTACTTCTAAAAAAGAACAAATCATTTTGCTAGAAGGTCAAAAATATATCTTTCATTATGGGGTATAATGATGCTGGCACCTGTAATACATGATCTTTATATCCAGGAATCTTACTTTAAAGATATTGACAGGCATGTCCTAGATTGTCTTTGGGGTAACTCTCAGCACCTTTTATGTATAAAAAAAACTTACATCTCCCCCCCAAAAAGGTGAAAAAGTATTTTGATGTGGGGCGCTGTTAATGTTGCTGTTAATGATAATATCTTTACTTTAAAGATATTGACAGGCATGTCCTAGATTTTCTTTGGGGTAACTCTCAGCACCTTTTAGGTATAAAAAAAACTTCCATCTCCCCCCCCCAAAAGGTGGATTTGGTTTCCCTAGCTTCAGGTGTTACTACTGGGCTATCAATGTCAAACATATCAGTATTTGGTTGCCATGCTGGAAGGGAGGGTCTAAACCAGGCTGGTTCCAGATAGAGTCTGAGGCCTGACGGGGGAGTTTCGCCCTGGCTTTGAATGTTTGGCACAGTGAGACCACAACTGAAGGATCACCATACTGTTACAAACACCAGAACCTTGTAGAGTAAGATACATAGAGCTGGACGCTCTGACCTTTATAAATCACTTCACACCCCTCTGTGGCACAATAAGCGTATCCTAATTGGAGGTAAAACAATGTTTTGGGTACCGTGGCAAAAAGTAGGAATCAATTATCTTTTGGATCTATTTGATGAGCAATCATTTTGCCCAAATTACCGAGAAGTATAAGCTGCCACAGAATCAATATTGGAGACACCTCGAGCTACGAAGTTCTTTGTCAAAATGATTGGGAAGCCCCTGTACCTATCCCATAGCCAGTCCAATTAAATAAATACTATCCAAGCCATTAACCCATACAGGAGTGGCTCCAATAATTTATAATCTGCTATAGGAGCAATTGTCTGATCCTTTAAATTAGGTTAAAGAATAATGGGCAAAATAATTTCCTCGAGATGTATCCCATGAGGAGTGGAAATCTTAATTTGAATACCATGTACAGTATAAAGAAATGGGAAATTAATTTATTCAGTTGAAAATAAAATATAGATGGCACTGAACTCAACAAAGATTATATAAGCTTAAATTCATACCAGACGACAGATGTTGGAGATGTAAAGGTGTTGATGCTTCTATTACACATATACTCTGTTCATGTCCAGTGCTAAGAGATTGGTGGAATAATATCCAACAAGTTGTATTTGAGGTTTTTGTAAAACTGTAAATGTTGGGCTCAACAACTGAACATGAGGACTAGGTTTACACTTCCTTTGAAAAGAGATGGCTTACATGCTTACCACACCGCTCTCGTCGTGTGCGTGAGCGCGAGCGTTACAAAATAAATGTACATATGAATGTTATTCAATCACGGCACCCACACTGCCTCTCCCATCTCCTCATTTGTTTTTAGGAGCATATACCCACGTGGGTGATTGAAAGATGAACTGGGGTCCACACTCCAGTCCAGTTGGTAGTGGTAATGCACATTAAAGTTGGTTGTCAACTGCTACTGGTGTAAAGTACATAAGTAAAAATACTTGTAAGTACTATTTTTTAAATTGAAACTTTATTTAACTAGGCAAGTTTGTAAGTTTGTAAATTTGTCTCATCTGATCGGAGGTAGCAGGGTACCTTCTTCCATATGTTTGGGGAGTCTCCCACATGCCTTTTGGCGAACACCAAACGTGTTTGCTTATTTCTTACTTTAAGCAATGGCTTTTTTTCTGACTACTCTTCCGTAAAGTCCAGCTCTGTGGAGTGTACGGCTTAAAGTGGTCCTATGGACAGATACTCCAATCTCCGCTGTGGAGCTTTGCAGCTCCTTCAGGGTTATCTTTGGTCTCTTTGTTGCCTCTGATTAATTCCCTCCTTGCCTGGTCTTGGCAGGTTTGTTGTGATGCCATATTCTTTACATTTTTTAATAATGGATTTAATGGTGCTCTGTGGGGTGTTCAAAGTTTCTGATATTTTTTTATAACCCGACCCTGATCTGTACTTCTCCACAACTTTGTCCCTGACCTGTTTGGAGAGGTCCTTGATCTTCATGGTGACGCTTGCTTGGTGGTGACGCTTGCTTAGTAGTATTGCAGACTCTGGGGCCTTTCAGAACAGGTGTATATATACTGAGATCATGTGACACTTAAATTGCACACAGGTGGACTTTATTTAACTAATTACGTCACTTCTGAAGGTAATTGGTTGGACCAGATCCTATTTAGAGGATTCATAGCAAAGGGGGTGAATTCATATGCACGCACCAATTTTCCGTGAAAAAAAAAACAACAAAAAAACATTTCAACAAGTAATTTTTTTCATTTCACTTCACCAGTTTGGACTATTTTGTGTATGTCCATTACATGAAATCCAAATAAAAATCAATTTAAATTATAGGTTGTAATGCAACAAAATAGGAAAAATGGGGGAAGAATAGTAGGTGGATGGACAGACAGACAGACAGACAGACAGACAGACAGACAGACAGACAGACAGACAGACAGACAGACAGCGATAGATGGACAGACAGACAGACAAAGATATAGTTAGGTGGACAGACAGACAGAGAGATAGATAGTGTCTTCAGAAAGTATTCACATCCCTTGACCTTTTACACATTTTTACACATTTTGTTATGTTACAGCCTGTATTTAAAATTGATTCAAATGAGATGTTGTGTCACTGGCCTACACACAGTACTCCATAATGTCAAAGTGGAATTATGTTTGTAGAAATTTGTACAAATTAATAAAAAATGATAAGTGACATGTCTTGAGTCAATGGCAAGCCAAAACAAGTCACATAATAACTTGCATGGACTCACTCTGTATGCAATAATAGTGTTTAGTATGATTTTTGAATGACTACCTCATCTCTGTGCAGTACCTCACACTTACCATTATCTGTAAGGTCCCTCAGTCAAGCAGTGAATTTCAAACACAGATTCAACCAAAAGACCAGGGAGGTTTTTCAATGCCTCGTAAAGAAGGGCACCCATTGGTAGATGGGTAAAAAAAAGACAGACATCGAATGTCCCTTTGAGTATGGTGAAGTTATTAATTAAACTTTGGTTGGTATATCAATACACCCAGTCACTACAAAAGATACAGGCGTTCTTCCTAACTCAGTTGATGGAAAGGAAGGAAACCGCTCAGGGACTTCACCATGAGGCCAATGGTGACTTTAAAACAGTTACAGAGTTTAATGGCTGTGATAGGAGAAAACTGAGAATGGATCAACAACATTGTAGTTACTCCACAATACTAACCTAAATGACTGAGTGAAAAGAAGGAAGCCTGTACAGAATACACATATTCCAAAACATGCATTCTGTTTTCAGTAAGGCACTAAAGTAAAACTGCAAAACAAGAGGCAAAGAAATGGACTTTATGTCCTGAATAACAAAGTTAAGTTTGAGGCAAATCCAACAAGACATCACTGAGTATCACTCTTCATATTTTCAAGCATGGTGGTGGCTGCATTATGTTATGGGTATGCGTGTCATTGGCAAGGACTAGGGAGTTTTTTAGGATAAGAATAAATGGAATATAGCTAAGCACAGGCAAAATTTAAAAAAAACCTGCTTCCAACTGACACTGGGAGACAAATTTACCTTTCAGCAGGACAACAACCTAAAACACAAGGCCAACTATACACTGGACTTGCTTACCAAGATGACATTGAATGTTCCTGAGTGGCCTAGTTATAGTTTAGACTTAAATAGGTTTGGAAATCTATGGCAAGACTTGAAAATGGCTGTCTAGCAATGATCAACAATCAACTTGACAGAGTTTGGATTGTACAATGTGCAAATATTGTACAATCCAGGTGTGAATAGATCTTAGAGACTTATATATAAATGCCTGGATTATTTATATTTTGGTGAAAATTGTCAAGAGGAGTAAAACAAGGTTGCCCACTATCAGCATATCTATTTATTATGGCCATCGAAATATTAGCTATTCAAATCAGATCCAACAATAATATCAAGTGGCTAGAAACTCAGGGCTTAACTTCACTAGGGTAGGGGGCAGCATTTGGAATTTTGGATGAAATGCATGTCCAATTTAAACTGCCTGCTTCTCGGGCACAGAAGATATGATATACATATAACTGGTAGATTTGGATAGAAAACACTCTAAAGTTTCCAAAACTGTTAAAATAGTGTCTGTGAGTATAACAGAACTGATTTGGCAGGCGAAAACATGAGAAAAATCCATTCAGGAAGTGTTTTATTTTTGGTTTTGTAGTTTTCTATTCAATGCCATAACAGTATCCATTGACTTAGGACTCAAACTGCAGTTTCTATGCCTTCCATTAGTCAACAGTCTTTAGAAATAGTTTCAGGCTTGTATTCTGAAAAATTAGGGAATAAGAGCATTCGGAATGACTGGACGCTAAAGTGTCGCAGAGCTTTTTCATGCGCTCGACAGAGAGAGAGCAATTCTTGTTTACCTTTTAAATTGACAACGTTATTGTCCGGTTGAAATATTCTCGATTATTTAGGCTAAAAACAAGCTGAGGATTGAATATAAACATCGTTTGGCATGTTTCTATGAACTTTACAGATACAATTTGGATTTTTTTGTCTTCCTGTTTTGACTGCGTTTGAGCCTGTGGATTACTGAAGAAAATGTGCGAACAAAACAGAGGTTTTTGTATATAAAGAGACTTTATTGAACAAAATAAAAATGTATTGAGTAAATGAATGTCTGCTGAGTGCAACCATATGAATATCATCAAAGGTAAGGGATTCATTTTATCTCTATTTCTGACTCTGACTCTGTTCTACTTGGCTGGTTACTGTTTGTAATGAATTGTCTAGTGGGCTATGTTCTCAAATAATCGTAAGATATGCTTTCGCCGTAAAGCATTTTTGAAATCTGACACCGTGGTTGGATTTACAAGACGTTCATCTTTAAACCTATGTAAAATATGTTTTGTTTTCTGAATTTTTATAATGAGTATTTTTGTATTTGAATTTGGCGCCCAGCAGTTTCACTGGCTGTTGAAGAGATGGGACGTTAACGTCCCACATACCCAAGAGAGGTTAAACAACCAACCATTGTAAGCTGATACATGTTGTTTTCTTTTAAATCCACAATCTGGATACCTCCACAGCCTCATAGAGGATCTAGATAATTGTTCTAATATCTCTGGATTACAACCAAATTAGGATAAGTGTACTATATTACATTTTGGATCACAAAAAAATCTAACTTTTATATTACCGTGTAGTTTACCAATAAAATGTTCTGGCGGTGAAGTGGACATACTCAGTATTCATATCCCTCCCCCCAAAAAATTATATCACTGCAATGCATTTTAATAGAAAGTTAGCAGAAGTAGTTAAGAACTTGCTACCATGGAAAGGAAAATGTAAAAATCACCCTGATTAACTCTTTAGTCATATCCCAGTTTACCTGTTTTCTTTTGGCCTTTGCGTACACCTTGCGACTTGTTTTTAAGTTATATGAGCAAAAAATATAACATTTTATTTGGAACAGCAAGGCAAACAAAATTAAATTTGCCTATTTATATAATGAATATGAATTCGGAGAGCAGAAATGATTAAAGCATTAGATCTCTCAGTAAAGGCTTCAGTAATACAAAAGTTGTACTTAAATCCGAACTGGTTGTTTAGCAGATTAGAAAGAATGTCTCACCTCATGTTCAAGAATGGCCTTTTCCGATTTATTTAGATTAAAACCTCTAATTTTCGATTATTTGAAAATGAAATTATCTCCAAAATATCGCTATTTTTAAAACAAGCCATAGAAAGTTAGTTGTAACGTCAGTTTAATCCACCAGAAAAGACAGAACAAATATTACATCAAATATTATGGTTAAATTTAGGGATCGGCGTCCCGTCAGCGGGACAGTTGTAAATCATGCATCGCCTTATGTCAAGATTGCAGATTTGAGAGAAATAACAAATGTCGATACATATAAGTGTCTTATATCGGCTGAAAGCTTAAGTTCTTGTTAATATAACTGCACTGTCCAATTTACAGTACCTATTACTGCGAAAAAATGCCGTGCTATTGTTTGAGGAGAGCTCCTAACAACAAAACACTTTTTTCACACTGATATGTTTGATCAATTCCCCTCTGAAGGTGAAATGTGTACTTACATTCTGAAATCTTGCTCTGATTTATCATCCAAAGGGTCCCAGCGATAACATGGAGTGTCGTTTTGTTAGATAAAATCCTTTTTCATATCCTAAAAAGGTCCATATTGCATGCACAATCGATTTTGTATTTCCACTCGTTCAATTAGCAAAGAAAGGAATCTGTGAAAATCGAACCCTAAATGTTGTTTCAGGCAGTCAACTCACGTCCGTATGTATTCCTCAGAGATCCTAGAACATAGCCAGACTCCACTTTATCCTTAGGGGTGTAGTATATCCTATAGGACACCAAATTTGGTCAGAGAGCGACGCCTTCATTGCACGCCAATGCACGCCAATCTTCACTTGATCGACTTAAAAAAATAAAAATAAAAATCTTTGTATTTTCTTCTACCAGGGATTGTTTTAATCTTACAGTATAATCTTTGTAAATTATATCATAAATAGGACTGGTGGAGTTATGTCACACATGCAGCTAACAAAAATATATGGAAATGTCTGCTCTACTCAAAATTACAACTCTCTAATTGCAGCATTACTGCAAAAATGGAAGAGGCAAGTTGAAGGGGAAGAAAGTAAGGAACTCGTCTGTTGGCCCTGCATTAAAGACCAAAATCGATTAAAGAAAATAGTGATAAATTACAAATGATACCAGTTTAATTTAAGGACCAAAAAAATTGAGATTTACATGGAGCTAACTCCATAAATAGAACTGCTGGGTGATTTAAACAGTCATAGTCAATCGATCAATTATATAATAATACTCTTAGCAAAAAATGTTATCTTTAATTCACAATCGTTAGAAACTATGAGAATAGAAAGGTTCAGAACTTTCCTGAAACATCACAGTACAGTTGAAAAATATGTGGCAGATACAAATCAAAACTGGATGGTCTTCAGAGATAGATGGGAGGGGTTGAGGGTAGCTGAAGGATGGGACTAAAAATAAACAGAAGTAACAAACAAAAGTAACACAGTAAATCATACTGTGTCCGTAACATTTGTATAAACTCTGCAAAAAAAGAAACGTCCTCTCCCTGTCAACTGTGTTGATTTTCAGCAAACTTAACATGTATAAATATTTGCATGAACATAAAAAGATTCAACAACTGAGACATAAACTGAACAAATTCTACAGACATGTGACTAACAGAAATGGAATAATGTGTCCCTGAACAAAGGGGGGGTCAAAATCAAAAGTAACAGTCAGTACCTGGTGTGGCCACCAGCTGCATTAAATACTGGAGTGCAGTCTCCTCATGGACTGCACCAGATTTGCCAGTTCTTGCTGTGAGATGTTACCCCCCTTTTCCACCAAGGTACCTGCATGTTCCCAGACATTTCTGGGGTGAATGGCCCTAGCCCTCACCCTCCGATCAAACAGGCTCCAGACGTGCTCAATGGGACTGAGATCCGGGCTCTTCGCTGGCCATGGCAGAACACTGACATTCCTGTCTTGCAGGAAATCATGCACAGAATGAGCAGTATAGCTGGTGGCATTGTCATGCTGGAGGGTCATGTCAGGATGAGCCTGCAGGAAGGGTACCACATGAGGGAGGAGGATGTCTTCCCTGTAACGCACAGTGTTGAGATTGCCTGCAATGACAACAAGCTCAGTCCGATGACGCTGTGACACACCGTCCCAGACCATGACGGACCCTCCACCTCCAAATCGATCCTGCTCCAGAGTACAGGCCTCGGTGTAACGCTCATTCCTTCGACGATAAACCCGAATCCGATCATCACCCCTGGTGAGACAAAACCGCGACTCGTCAGTGAAGAGCATTTTTTGCCAGTCCTGTCTGGTCCAGCGATTGTGGGTTTGTGCCCATAGACGATGTTGTTGCCGGTGATGTTTGGTGAGGACCTGCCTTACAATAGGCCTACAAGCCCTCAGTCCAGCCTCTCTCAGCCTATTGCGAACAGTCTGAGCACCGATGGAGGGATTTTGCGTTCCTGGTGTAACTCGGGCAGTTGTGGTTGCCATCCTGTACAAGTTCCGCTCATGTGATGTTCGGATGTACTGAACCTGTGCAGGTGTTGTTACACGTGGTTTGCCACTTCGAAGATGATCAGCTGTCCCTTCTGTCTCCCTGTAGCGCTGTCATAGGCGTCTCACAGTACGGAAATTGCATTTCATTGCCCTGGCCACATCTGTTGTCCTCATGCCTTCTTGCAGCATGCCTAAGGCACTTTCACGCAGATAAGCAGGGACCCTGGGCATCTTTCTTTTGGTGTTTTTCAGAGTCAGTCAAAAGGCCTCTTTAGTGTCCTAAGTTTTCATAACTGTGACCCTCATTTCTTTTCTTTTTTTTCACCTTTATTTAACCAGGTAGGCCAGTTGAGAACAAGTTCTCATTTACAATTGCGACCTGGCCAAGATGAAGCAAAGCAGTTCGACACATACAACAACACCGAGTTACACATGGAGTAAAACAAACATACAGTTAATAATACAGTAGAAAAATTTGTCTATATACAATGTGAGCAAGTGAGGTGAGATAAGGGAGGTGAAGGCAAAAAAAAGGCCATGGTGGCGAAGTGGAGGAGGAATGCAGTGGAGGAATGTGCAAAGTAGAGATATAAATAATGGGGTGCAAAGGAGCAAAATAAATAAATGAATACAGTAGGGAAAGAGGTAGTTGTTTGGGCTAAATTATAGATGGGCTATGTACAGGTGCAGTAATCTGTGAGCTGCTCTGACAGCTGGTGCTTAAAGCTAGTGAGGGAGATAAGTGTTTCCAGTTTCAGAGATTTTTGTAGTTTGTTCCAGTCATTGGCAGCAGAGAACTGGAAAGAGTGGCGGCCAAAGGAAGAATTGGTTTTGGGGGTGGCCAGAGAGATATACCTGCTGGAGCGCGTGCTACAGGTGGGTACTGCCATGGTCACCAGCGAGCTGAGATAAGGGGGGACTTTACCTAGCAGGGTCTTGTAGATGACCTGGAGCCAGTGGGTTTGGCGACGTGTATGAAGCGAGGGCCAGCCAACGAGAGCGTACAGGTCGCAGTGGTGGGTAGTATATGGGGCTTTGGTGACAAAACGGATAGCACTGTGATAGAGTGCATCCAATTTATTGAGTAGGGTATTGGAGGCTATTTTGTAAATGACATCATTGAAGTCGAGGATTGGTAGGAAGGTCAGTTTTACAAGGGTATGTTTGGCAGCATGAGTGAAGGATGCTTTGTTGGGGAATAGGACGCCAATTCTAGATTTAACTTTGGATTGGAGATGTTTGATGTGAGTCTGGAAGGAGAGTTTACAGTCTAACCAGACACCTAGGTATTTGTAGTTGTCCACGTATTCTAAGTCAGAGCCGTCCAGAGTAGTGATGTTGGACAGGCGGGCAGGTGCAGGCAGCGATCGGTTGAAGAGTATGCATTTAGTTTTACTTGCATTTAAGAGCAATTGGAGGCCACGGAAGGAGAGTTGTATGGCATTGAAGCTCGCCTGGACGGTTGTTAACACAGTGTCCAAAGAAGGGCCAGAAGTATACAGAATGGTGTCGTCTGCGTTGAGGTGGATCAGAGACTCACCAGCAGCAAGAACGACATCATTGATGTATACAGAGAAGAGAGTCGGTCCTGAGAAGTGAAACCTGTGGCACCCCCATAGAGACTGCCAGAGGTCCGGACAACAGGCCCTCCAATTTGACACACTGAACTCTGTCTGAGAAGTAGTTGGTGAACCAGGCAAGGCAATCATTTGAGAAACCAAGGCTGTCGAGTCCGCCGATGAGGATGTGGTGATTGACAGAGTCGAAAGCCTTGGCCAGGTCAATGAATACGGCTGCACAGTATTGTTTCTTATCGATGGCGGTTAAGATATCATTTAGGACCTTGAGCGTGGCTGAGGTGCACTCATGACCAGCTCTGAAACCAGATTGCATAGCGGAGAAGGTATGGTGGGATTCGAAATGGTCGGTAATCTGTTTGTTGACTTGGCTTTTAATGACCTTAGAAAGGCAGGGTAGAATGGATATAGGTCTGTAGCAGTTTGGGTCAAGAGTGTCCCCCCCTTTGAAGAGGGAGATGACCGCAGCTGCTTTCCAATCTTTGGGAATCTCAGACGACACGAAAGAGAGGTTGAACAGGCTAGTAATAGGGATGGCAACAATTTCAGCAGATAATTTTTGAAAGAAAGGGTCCGTAATATCTAGCCCGGCTGATTTGTAGGGGTCCAGATTTTGCAGCTCTTTCAGAACATCAGCTGACTGGATTTGGGAGAAGGAGAAATGGGGAAGGCTTGGGCGAGTAGCTGTGGGGGGTGCAGTGCTGTTGACCGGGGAAGGGGTAGCCAGGTGGAAAGCATGGCCAGCTGTAGAAAAATGCTTATTGAAATTCTCAATTTTAGTGGATTTATCGGTGGTGACAGTGTTTCCTATCTTCAATGCAGTGGGCAGCTGGGAGGAGGTGTTCTTATTCTCCATGGACTTTACAGTGTCCCAGAACTTTTTTGAATTTGTGTTGCAGGAAGCAAATTTCTGCTTGAAAAAGCTAGCCTTGGCTTTTCTAACTGCCTGTGTATATTGGTTTCTAGCTTCCCTGAAAAGTTGCATATCACGGGGGCTGTTCGATGCTAATGCAGAATGCCATAGGATGTTTTTGTGTTGGTTAAGGGCAGTCACGTCTGGAGAGAACCAAGGGCTATGTAACGATCGTAATATTCGACCAAGGGCTATGTAACGATCGTAATATTCTTCCTCCTCCTCGGACGAGGAGAGGCGAGACGGGTCGGACCAATAAGCAGAGTGATTCGTGTCCATGATGTTTTAATGAATCGAACTGAACACTTAACATACAAAAAACAACAAAACGTGACAAAACCGAAAACAGTCCCGTGTGGCACGAACACTGACACGAGATACAACCACCCACAAAACACACGTGAAACCCCGGCTGCCTTAGTATGATTCTCAATCAGGGACAAACGATCTACAGCTGCCTCTGACTGAGAATCATACCAGGCCGAACACAAAAACCCCAACATAGAAAAACACACATAGACCAACCCACCCAACTCACGCCCTGACCAACTAAATAAATACAAGAAAAAAGGAAAACAGGTCAGGAACGTGACAGGCTGTATCTGTTCCTGGTTCTAAATTTCTTAAATGGGGCATGCTTATTTAAGATGGTGTGGAAGGTATTCTTAAAATATAACCAGGCATCCTCTACTGACAGAATGAGGTCAATATCCTTCCAGGATAGCCCGGCCAGGTCGATTAGAAAGGCCTGCTCGCTGAAGTGTTTCAGGGAGCGTTTGACAGTGATGAGTGGAGGTCGTTTGAACGCTGACCCATTACGGATGCAGTCAATGAGGCAGTGATCGCTGAGATCTGGTTGAAAACAGCAGAGGTGTATTTACAAGGGCAAGTTGGTTAGGATGATATCTATGAGGGTGCCCGTGTTTACGGCTTTGGGGTGGTACCTGGTAGGTGAATTGATAATTTGTGTGAGATTTAGGGCATCAAGCTTAGATTGTAGGATGACTGGGGTGTTAAGCATGTTCCAGTTTAGGTCGCCTAGCAGCACGAGCTCTGAAGATAGATGAGGGGCAATCAGTTCACATATGGTGTCCAGAGCACAGCTGGGGGCAGAGGGTGGTCTATAGCAGGCGGCAACGGTGAGAGACTTGTTTTTAGAGAGGTGGATTTTTAAAAGTAGAAGTTCAAATAGTTTGGGTACAGACATGGATAGTAGGACAGAACTCCGCAGACTATCTTTGCAGTAGATTGCAACACCGCCCCCTTTGGCCGTTCTATTTTGTCTGAAAATGTTGTAGTTAGGGATGAAAATTTCAGAATTTTTGGTGGTCTTCCTAAGCCAGGATTCAGACACGGCTAGAACATCCGGGTTGGCAGAGTGTGCTAAAGCAGTGAATTAAACAAACTTAGGGAGGAGGCTTCTAATGTTAACATGCATGAAACCAAGGCTATTACGGTTACAGAAGTCATCAAAAGAGAGCGCCTGGGGAATAGGAGTGGAGCTAGCACTGCAGGGCCCGGATTCACCTCTACATCACCAGAGGAACAGAGGAGGAGTAGGATAAGGGTACGGCTAAAAGCTATGAGAATTGGTCGTCTAGAACGTCTAGAACAGAGAGTAAAAGGAAGTTTCTGGGGTCGATAAAATAGTTTCAAGGTATAATATACAGACAAAGGTATGGTAGGATGTGAATACAGTGGAGGTAAACCTAGGTATTGGGTGATGATGAGAGAGATATTGTCTCCAGAAACATCATCGAAACCAGGTGATGTCATCGCATGTGTGGGTGGTGGAACTGAAAGGTTGGATAAGGTATAGTGAGCAGGGCTAGAGGATCTACAGTGAAATAAGCCAATAAACACTAACCAGTACAGCAATGGACAAGGCATATTGACATTAAGGAGAGGCATGCTTATTCGAGAGATCATAAGGGTCCAGTGAGTAGAGGTTGGTTGAGGACACGGCGATTCAGACAGCTAGCCGGGCCATCGGTAGCAAGCTAGCATAGGATGGAGGTCTGTTTTTAGCCACCTCATGCATTTCCGTCGGTAGATTAGTGGGGTTCCGTGTGGTAGAGGGGATCAATCCAATTGGCAAAATAGATATAGTTATAGTGACCCAAGAAAAAATTGTCCGATAGACTTATTCAGATAGCAGCCAATAAGACAGCTAACGCGGGCCGCAGATGGGCGTTCAGGTAACGTCGCGACGGAGGTGCCAGTTGGACAACTCCCTCGGGCAGATTACGTCGGTAGTCCAGTCGTGAAGGCCCGGTGGGGCTCCACATTGGCAGTAAAACGGGACCGGATAGGTGATTGTAGCCCAGGAGTGGCTGATGGAACTCTTCAGCTGGCTAGTCCGGAATAATTGATGATTGCTCCGGGATCGACGTAAGCCAATAGACAAACGGGTAGCAGCTAGCTAGCTGCGAAATACAGGTGTAAATGTCCAGAGCTTGCGGTTGAAATCCAGGGATATGGAGAAATGGAGAATGGAGAAAAATAGGTCCGGTATGTTCTGGTCTGAGTCGCGTTGTACAAAAGTGGCGATAGATTTTCGAGCTAACGGAATAGCTGTTGACCACAAACCGTGGTTAGCTGAAATACTAACGTTAGCCAGTAAACTGGCTAGCTTCTGGCTAGCTTCTGGGTAGCTTCTGGTTAGCTTCTGGCTAGCTTCTGGCTAGCTTCTGGCTAGCTTCTGGTTAGCTTCTGGCTAGCTTCTATTGTGGATTTCAGATTTGAGGTAAATAATACTTCTTTTTTTTTAATTGGTGAGGCGGGTTGCAGGAAAGTGTTTTGAAGTTGAGTTTTTGGAAAATAAAATATATAAAAGATATGCGAAGAAAGGTGTAAATATATATATATACAGGACACGAAAAGACGAGGACAAAAAGACGTCTGACTGCTATGCCATCTTGGACAATTGCCTACCGTCTGTAAGCTGTTAGTGTCTTAACGACCGTACCACAGGTGCGTGTTCATTAATTGTTTATGGTTCATTGAACAAGCATGGGAAACAGTGTTTAAACGCTTTACAATGAAGATCTGTGAAGTTATTTGGATTTTTACGAATTATCTTTGAAAGACAGGGTCCTGAAAAAGGGACATTTCTTTTTTTGCTGAGTTTAGTGTGTATAAACTGGAAGTGGAACCCTAAGTGTTGTTGTTCATTAGTTTACTCCAATTATGGGAACAGTGGTAGGGTTATAGGAAAATAATGAAGTAAAATATATTGAAAAATATATATATATATTATATATACAGTACCAGTCAAACTTTTGGACACATATACTCATTCAAGGGTTTTCCTTTATTTTTACTATTTTCTACATTGTATAATAATAGTGAAGACATCAAAACTATGAAATAAAACATATGGAATCATGTAGTAACCAAAGAAGTGTTAAACAAATCAAAATATATTTTAGATTTTAGATTCTTCAAAGTATCCACCCTTTGCCTTGATAACAGCTTTGCACACTCTTGGTATTCTCTCAACCAGCTTCACCTGGAATGCTTTTCCATCAGTCTGGAAGGAGTTCCCACATATGCTGAGCACTTATTGGCTGCTTTCTCAATTGGTCGTATGATTGTGGAGGTCAGGTCATCTAATGCAGCACTCCATCACTCTCCTTCTTGGTCAAATGGCTCTTACACAGCCTGGAGGTGTGTTTTGGATCATTGTCCTGTTGAAAAACAAATGATAGTCCCACTAAGCTCAAACCAGATGGGATGGCGTATCGCTGCAGAATGCTGTGGTAGCCATGCTGGTTAAGTGTGCCTTGAATTCTAAATAAATCACAGACAGTGTCACCAGCAAAGCACCCCACACACCAGCACACCTCCTCCCCCATGCTTAATTGTGGGAACCACACATTCGGAGATGAGGATGCTCTCGATTGTGCATCTGTAGAAGTTTGTGAGTGCTTTTGGTGACAAGCCGAATTTCTTCAGCCTCCTGAGGTTGAAGAGGCGCTAACTGACCCCTATGTCTCTTGCATTTGATGCTTCCTGTTTTCAAGCAATGTGAACAGAAACCAGGAGATTGAGATCTTGAGACCATGATTCCTTTATTATTTGTGAGATAGTGCTCAGCTTTTTCATATTGTCGGCTCAGTGATTCAAATTAGCAACCTTTTTGTTACTGGCCAAACGCTGTAACCTGCTAGTCTGACTGCCCCCCCTGATTGGAGAGAGTTTCCGAGGTGTGTGTGTGCTAAGCCCTTGTAGGGGTCAGAGCTCTCCGTCAGCCAGTTATGACCCCTTCACTGGGGGGTCAGGAGCATGCATGTGCGTGTGTGTTTTGCTCTCCCCTCTCCAATCAGTTTTCAATTGCCACACAGGCACCTCAGACCTAGCAAAAATACATTTCCTGGGAAACATTAAGTAGCCATTTTGAGTCAACATCAATGTCAGATTCACCTCTGGGGGGTCCTGAGTGTGTGTGTGACCGCAGCCTGCGGAACGGTCTGACACACACACACACACACACACTGCTGAGAAACCATGCAGAGAGAGCATCAATAACAACACACACACACAATCGCAGGCAGGCAGGGAGGCAGGGAGGCACAGACGAAAGCACACACATGCTTTATTACTTCATTTGGATCCAAAATGTACCATTGTGAGTAAGCTTGAGTAAGCTTCAGTAAGCTTGTGTGAGACTAGTTAACATAGGCTACACACACACAAACTGAAAAACAAACAACCAGAAATGTTTATAGACATACGTAATGGTTAGTACCAGGATAGATGCACACACACACGCCCGCCCACCCACCCACCCACCCACACCCACACACAGCACTGACTCACTGACCATGCCTGCAGGACTGTCGTTCCTCTTTGCTATGGTTTGAGAACAGAAATACTGGTGGTTGTTGTTACTGCATATCATTGGATATCCTGCAATAATTGGCTGTTGAGACTAGCAGCCCACACACACACACACACACACACACACACACACACACACACACACACACACACACACACACACACACACACACACACACACACACACACACACACACACACACACACACACACACACACACACACACACACACACACACACACACACACAGTACATTTCCGAGAACAACCAATTCATTAATTCGTGACCACACAGGTCCTAATACTACAAACACAGTTACTATAGGCACCCCATGATGTGTACAAACATATGATTACACAAAATTAACCAAATATCTCCTCTTTCCATCTCCTCTCTGTTCCCCTCTTTCTTTTACAGGCAGTCCAATCCCCCTGTAGGAGTATAACATTATTTGCAAGAGCAACAATAAACAATGAGTGGAAATTCCCATTCCATCTCCTAACATTCTATTGTTGGCAACATGGCTTTGCATGTTGACAGTGTTGCTCTCCCACCCTTAAACATAGCTCTATGGATTATTCCACCTGTGGGGTCTACTATGTCCCCCACTGGGTGTATACCATCATCATAAGTGAGGGGTGGGGAGGCGAACAAGTTGCTTAACGATAACTGGATTACTGGCCCTGGATAATGACTATTTGGGGACCCTAAATGACTTATGTGAAAAACTATGGGGTGGGGGGTTGGGTGTGTGTTTCTAGTGTGTGTACACAAAGTGGGGCAGAGGCTGGCTGGGGGGTTAGAGGGGGTTGGTATTTTTCGCCTTAGCACAGCTCTACAAGACCCGGCCCATCACAGCACAGCTTAACTAGACCCCGGTCCATCACAGCACAGCTAAACCAGACCCGGCCCATCACAGCACAGCTCAACCAGACCCGACACATTACAGCACAGTTCTACCAGATCAGGCCCACCTCAACTCAACCCAGCTCTACACAGCACTGACCACTACCCTAGGGTCTATCAAAACACTGTCGAGGGTAGTGCACCACATGATGCAGCCCACACCATGTATCATTCACATCATCAGCCCTCATATGCTGAGAGTTTGGAGCGTCTGCAGCCACACTGCCGTCCACACCACCCTCCTCCTCATTCCCCCCCCCCAGGCTAGTTTTGGTTAACTTCCTTACTCTCATCCCCAGGACAGGCCCAAGTGGTGGGGATAGGCAACAACACATTCCACACGCTGACCCTCAACACAGGGGTCCCTCATTGGTGGGTGCTTAGTCCCCTCCTGTACTCCCTGTTCACCCACGACTATGTGGCCAAGCACGACTCCAACACCACCATTAAGTTTGCCAATGACAGACGGTGGTAGGCCCGATCACCGAGGATGATGGGACAGCATGTAGGGAGGTGGTCAGAAACCTGGCAGTGTGGTGCCAAGACAACAACCTTTCCCTCAACGTGAGCAAGACAAAGGAGCAGATCGTGGACTACAGAAAAAAGAGGGGCTGTAATGAAGCTGGTTAAGAGCTTCAAATTGGTGTCCACATCACTAAGGACCTATCATTGTCCAAACACACCAAAGCAGTCATGAAGAGGGCACGACAACGCCTTTTCAGGAGGCTGAAAAGATTTGGCATGGGACCTCAGAGCCTCAAAAAGTTCTAAAGCTGCATTATCAAAAGCATCCTGACTGGTTGCATCACAGTTTGGTATGGCAACTGCTCGGCATCCATCCTCAATGTGCTACAGAGGGTAGTGTGTATGGCCCAGTACATCACTGGGGCCAAGCTATCTGCCATCCAGGACAGAGGAAGGCCCTAAAAATTGTCAAAGACTCCGGCCACCCAAGTCCAAGATGGTTCTTTCTGCTACCGCATGGCAAACGGTACTGGAGCGCCAAGTCTGGGAAAAAAACCTCAACAGCTTAACAGCTTCTTCAAATTCCTTGGTGTCCACATCACTAAGGACCTATCATAGGCCATAAGACTGCTGAACCGTTAAAACTTCTTCGGGATCGGTGGAAACGGGACGGTTGAGCTAATGTAGGTTATGCGATTAACCTGTCTAGCCCCGGGGTGCCGCTAGCGGCACACCCTCCCCACCCCCACTGAAAAGGCAGAGCCGCGAAATTCAATTATTCTTTTTTTTTTTAATATTTAACTTTCACACATTAAAGTCCAATACAGCTAATGAAAGACACAGATCTTGTGAATCCAGCCAACATGTCCGATTTTTAAAATGTTTTACAGGGAAGACACAATATGTAAAGATGTAAATCTATTAGCTAAACACATTAGCATAATCCACAATTTTTTCTTTCTCCAACAACACCAGTAGCTATCACCAATTCGGCTAAACTAAGATATTGATAGCCACCAACCAAGAAAAAACCTCCTCAGATGACAGTCTGATAACATATTTATGGTATAGGATAGGTTTTGTTAGAAAAATGTGCATATTTCAGGTAGATGTCATAGTTTACAATTGCACCCACCGTCACAAATGGACTAGAATAATTACAATGAGCAATGTGTTTACCGAACTACTAATCATCAAACATTTCGTAAAAATACACAGCATACACGAATCGAAAGACACATATCCTGTGAATACAGACAATGTTTCAGATTTTCTAAGTGTCTTACAGCGAAAACACAATAAATCGTTATATTAGCATAGCACATGTGCAAACATTACCCCAGCATTGATTCTAGCCAAAGAGAGCGATAACGTAAACATCGCCAAAATATATAAATTCTTTCACTAACCTTCTCAGAATTCTTCAGATGACACTCCTGTAACATCACATTACAACATACATATACAGTTTGTTCGAAAATGTGCATATTTAGCCACCAAAATCATGGTTAGACAATGAGAAAAGTAGCCCAGCTGGTCAGAAAATGTCGTGCGCCATATTAGACAGTGATCTAGTCGTATACATAAATACTCATAAACGTGACTAAAAAATATAGGGTGGACAGCGATTGATAGACAATTTAATTCTTAATACAATCGCGGAATTACATTTTTTAAATTATCCTTACTTTTCAATACAGTTTGCGCCAAGCGAAGCTAAGTCAAAAAAAATGGCGTCCTAAGCCACTAACATTTTTCGACAGAAACACGATTTATCATAATAAATTGTTCCTACTTTGAGCTGTTCTTCCATCAGAATCTTGGTCAAAGAATCCTTTCTTGGGTCTAATCGTCTTTTGGTCGAAAGCTGTCCTCTTGCCATGCAGAAATGCACATTGCGTTCGGCATGAACTGGAACGGTGCCCAGAGATTCACAGTGGCTCAGAAATAAATGTCCCAAAATCGCACTAAACGGATATAAATTGCTAGAAAACGCTTTAAATTAAGTACCTTATGATGTTTTTAACTCCTATAACGAGTAAAAATATGACCGGAGAAATATAACTGGCTACACTAATGCTTGGAAAAACAGTAGGTCGGTATCCTCCGCGCGCATGACGCACCAAGAAAAGAGTTCCTACCTACAGGATTTTTTCATTTATAGTGGCTGTGATTGGGCAATCGATACCATTCAAAGCGTCATCACGTAAAGGCATCCAGGGGAAGACGTAAGCAGTGTCCGTATACTCATAGGAATAACAGTGGCCTTAAAACTGACTCCAGAACAGGGGCCAAAATGTGTGAAATCTGACTCCATGTCAGGGAAATTGCTGTAGAATGAGTTCTGTTCCACTTAGAGACAACATTTCAACGCCTATAGAAACTATAGACTGTTTTCTATCCAATAATAATAATAATATGCATATTGTACGATCAAGAATTTTGTAGGAAGCCGTTTCAAAAATTACACGATTTCCATAAATAGTGACAACAGCACCCCCTAGCCTTAACAGGTTTAACATGAGGTTGTAAGTAAGAAGAAAATTTCCGAGGACATAGACATATCTGATATTGTCAGAAAGCTTATATTCGTGTTAATCTAACTGCACTGTCCAATTTACAGTAGCTATTACAGTGAAAGAATACCATGTTATTGTTTGAGGAGAGTGCACAGTTTTGAACATGAATAGTTATTAATAAACAAATGAGGCACATTTGGGCAGTCTTGATACAAAAATTTGAACAGAAATACAATGGTTCATTGGATCAGTCTAAAATATTGCACATACACTGTTGCCATCTAGTGGCCAAAATCTAATTTGCACCTGGGCTGGAATACTACATTAGGGCATTTCAAAAATTTTATAAATGTTTTTTTCTTTGTATTATCTTTTACCAGATCTATTGTGTTATATTATCCTACTTACTTACACTGTATTCGGAAAGAATTCATACACCTTCCCTTTTCCACATTTTGTTACGTTACAGCCTTATTATGAAATGGATTTGAAAAATATTCTCAAGAAACACACAATACCCCATAATGACAAAGTGATAACAGGTTTGATATTTTTTGCTAATTTGTAAAAAATGCAAAACAGAAATACCTTATTTACATTTACAAGTATTCAGACTCTTTGCTTATGAGACTCGAATTTGAGGTGCATCCTGTTTCCATTGATCATCCTTGAGATGTTTCTACAACTTGATTGGAGTCCACCTGTGGTAAATTCATTTGAATGGACATGATTTGGAAAGGCACCCCCCTGCCAATTTAAGGTCCCTCAGTTGACGGTGCATGTCAGAGCAAAACCAAGCCATGAAGTCGAAGGAATTGTCCACAGAGCTCTGAGACAGGATTGTGTCGAGGTACAGATCTGGGGAAAGGTCAACAAAAAAAATTGTAGCATTGAAGGTCCCCATGAACACATTCTTAAATGGACAAAGTCCTGCTGAAAAACAAATGATAGTCCCACTAAGCTCAAACCAGATGGGATGGCGTATCGCTGCAGAATGCTGTGGTAGCCCTGCTGGTTAAGTGTGCCTTGAATTCTAAATAAATCACTGACAGTGTCACCAGCAAAGCACCCCCACACCATCACACCTCCTCCTCCATGCTTCATGGTGGGAACTACACATGCAGAGATAATCCATTCACCTACTCTGTGTCTCACAAAGACACAGTGGTTGGAACCAAAAATCTCACATTTGGACTCATCAAAACAAAGGACAGATTTCCGCTGTTCTAATGTCCATCGCTCGTGTTTTTTGGCCTAAGCAAGTCTCTTCTTATTATTGGTGTCCTTTAGTAGTGGTTTATTTGCAGCAATTCAATCATGAAGGTCTGATTCACGCAGTCTGCTTTGAACAGTTGATTTTGAGATGTGTCTGTTACCTGAACTCTGTGAAGCTTTTATTTGGCCTCTTCAGCAGAGGAAACTCAGGATCGTCCTTTCTTGTGGCGGTCCTTATGGGAGCCAGTTTCATCATAGCGCTTGATGGTTTTTGCGACTGCACTTGAAGAAACTTTAAAAGTTTTGAAATGTTCTGGATTGACTGTGTGGTGGAATTATTGTAATCAAAAGGAAAGACTTTTAGATTTCTTGAAAACAATCAAACGTTATTATTTAACTACTGCAGTAATGGAGCTTGTCGGTAATCACCCCTGGAGGTGATCAATGAGAACTCAACGAGCTGGTTTGAGCCACAGCATTTTATAGCAAAGTCCATCCTCCTTCAATCTACATGACAAACAACAGATGTATGGAATGGGTCACAAGGTTAAAATGTCTATGAAATATACTTATAATTCACATCAGATAGTATCTGCTGTAAAAACTGTCCTTATTGTGTAGAGACCAGCGTCTGGCCTCACAACTCCATACTGGAGCCATCTCCCTGTGGTACCCTGTACAGAAACATTAACTCATGCTCTGGAATGCGGTATCACCCAAAGACATCGTAAATCTCCGGTCAGTGTTAAATCTCCCCCTTTCAGTTCACACAGACACAATAGAGTTATAAGAACCTTTAACCCATAATCTTGCAATTTTTCTCTCACAACTGACCTTCATGTCTTAAAGTAATGATGGACTGTTGTTTCTTTTTGTTTATTTGAGCTGTTCTTTCTATAGTATGGACTTGGTATTTTACAAAACAGGGCTATCTTCTGTATACCACCCCTACTGTGACGTTGGTATGAAGAGATTTGGGAGACAGGCGCAGGAATGCGTAATAGTTGTTTTTATTAAGCCCAAATTATGGCGTGCCGTGTAAAGGTACGGGGATGAAGACCAAACAAGAACGCAACAAAACACAGGGTAGAAACCCAAAACAAAAGAGCGAGGAGTACCTCGAATAAACAATACACGCGCACAATGTGGTAAACGGAACGAGACCCGCAATCATCTGCGCAATCCACAATGGCACGAAAGCCAAAACACACACGCACTAACGGACATTGCAACAATAATCGACAGCACCATGGTGAACAAAGGGCACGTACATACAAATACAATCAGTGGGAATAGGGGCCAGGTGTGCGCAATGAAAGTTCCAGAGGGATCCATGACACATACCTTGTCACAACACAACTGATTGGCTCTAGTGCATTATGAAGGAAAGAAATTCCACAAATGAACTTTTAACAAGGCACACCTGTTAATTGAAATGCATTCCAGGTGACTACCTCATGAAGCTGGTTGAGAGAATACCAAGAGTGTGCAGGGCTGTCATCAAGGCAAAGGGTGGCTAAAACTTTTTTGGTTACTGCATGATTCCATATGTGTTATTTCATAGTGTTGATGTCTTCGCTATTATTCTACAATGTAGAAAATAGTCAAAATATAGAAAAACCCTTGAATGAGTAGGTGTGTCCAACCTATATATATGTTTATATATATTACGTGTGTATTTTCTGCAATTTATGTCATTCAGGGCTCATCCGTAAAAGAGACCTTGGTCTCAGTATGACTCCCTGATTAAATCAAGTTAAAACATAAATAAAAAAAATAAAAAATGGTGTTTTGATACACAGATAACTGATAGCAGTTATCTTCTCCTCCCCCCCATTTCCATCTCTCTTTCTCCCTTACATAAGAGGGATCAATTACTGAAGGCCAGGCCCCTCTGGACCCAAATATGTCTGTCTCTTTCTCCCCCCATCCCTTCCTTCCTCTGCACTTCCACTCTCTCGCTCCACCCTCCCCTCTCTCGCCCACTGTTCACCACACACCATGCCCTCTCCAGGAGCCCCCAGTACCTTCCGCTCCATCCCTTGCAGCCTCTAACCTCCTGCTGCAGTACCAGCTGCACTAACGCTACCCCCTGACTATACCCTCTACCCTGCCCAGCATCTCAATAGTCTAAAGTGGCCTCCTCGTCTCTTCTCCTCTGCTTTATCTGCACGGAGATGAATATACAGGCTTGGGAGCGCAATATGTCGAAGAGAGTGTAGGTGTGAATCCAAAGCCGGCATTCTCAACAGTCCTTAAATAGGATGGTTAATCTGGCTGTGTGGTTGATTGATTATTTTTAACCTTTTATTTAACTAGGCAAATTCTTATTTAAAATGACAGCCTAGGAACAATAGGTTAACTGCAATGTTCAGGTGGCAGAATGACAGATTTTTACCTTGTCAGCTCAGGGATCTCATCGAGCAACTGTTCGGTTACTGGCCCAACGCTCTAACCACTAGGCTACCTGCCGCCCCAAAATGTATAGGCTCCAACTCTGGGTTAGTGTTGTTACACAAAAAGCTTGCCACAATCAACACAGTTCATTGTAGAATAATGATTGGGATTAAAAATGCTTTGTGGACCCTTTTGTGACCCTAGTCAAGACAGGACGGGGAGCTGCCATTTGTGACATGTAGCAGGGATGTTAGAGCGTGTTGCTCTGGCCTATATAGTCCAGTATGAATAGAGTAAGCAATGACTAGTGAACTAACAAAGGAGGAACCTTTCATGTGGGAATTTGATGTAGCATGTGATTTGGTTGGTGCACAGAAACCATTTTGGAACAGAATTAACCTGTTAGTTGTTTGTTATACTCGTTTGTAGAGGTTATAAAAGAGTTGAGGGAGAAAAAGAGAGACAGAAAGAACAATCGACCATTGAGAGGCCTTACCTGCAATATGAGTATGAAGAAGTCAACTGCCTTCCCTCTCTGGTAGACATAGTGTTGAGGACAGCGTTTGTCACTGTCATTAAACTTGATCTCCTGGATCACGTCTGGGTGTCTTAGAATCCTCAACAGAACCTTGTCTGAGATCTGGGACGGGCTGAACAACGTCACCTCTGGATGAGTCAGGGAGATAAATATATTGTACATACAACATGTAAGATACGTATATGCATGTATGAGATCTGGAATGGGCTAATTAACCTCTGGATGGGAGAGAGACATGCAGTATATTAGACATATATTAGAGACACAGACATATATAAGGCTGTGGTTTATCACAGCTATATATTGAATTGAAATGATCCAATGATAAAGTAGTCCAACAATATGCTGCGTGTCTTTAGTGGTGATGACATGATGTCAGCAACATCACAGAGACATAAAGACAGAGAGAGAGAGAAGCGACAGAAAGAGAGGAGACAGGAGGATGACAGCATCAGAAAGTGGTGAGATAGACTGATATAGACACTGAAACAATCCCAGTAGTGACAAAAAGAAAAGACAACGAGACTTGTAGATGCAGACACAGACAGGCATGCTGTAACACTGCTCTGTCTGTTATTTTAGAGAAAGAGGTAACTGCAACGGCATTCTCGCTCTAGCTGACAGCATGCTACAACAGACCACATGACTAGTGGTGCTGGTAACACTTTGTGTTACATAGATTACTACAAGTGAATCATTTATGTAATTACGTTCAAACAGGTTTGAGAATGTTTAATTTTTACAATGAACGTTTAATACCTGCAGGAATTGAAACTATGACCTTAAGTTGTAACCGTATCTTACCAACTGAGAAACACATACTATATGGTGATTCTATAGTGCATGTGAGTGTTTTGCTTTGTATGGTGTGGTTGGGAGGTTGATTGTCCCAACATGTCATTATTTTGGTTGGTGGGCAGGGTCACATGTTCTAACCTGTAGTCAGGAAGCGGTGAGCGGCCAATAGCAGTTGAGGGGATATCTTGACTTTGGATTCGCTCTCACTCTGTTTGAAGGCAGAGAAGTTCCTCTTGTTCTTATTGGGTGCCACCTTTTTCCTGTTTCTGCTGTTGTCAGCTGGGAGGGAGAGAGACAACATAAAGGACAGGTCAGAATCAGAGATACATCCTTATGTCTTATTTAAAACCAATAACAGCCTTTTCTAATACCCTTTTCACACTATCCATCCCGAACCTTACTGAACCATACTGTGGTGACAATTCACATTGTCCATTCCAGCATGGTGGATGCATAAGCAGGTGAGCAAAGTACAGCTCAGCTTTGTTTGGCTCAGTAGTGTGAAAATGGTATAGCTTGTATCTATTATTTCAGTGCAAGTAATACATGTGTTACAGGCTCACATGACATAAAAGCGAAGATGTAACAAACGTGTTATGAGTGTGTTACATTTTATAGACTCACTGTAGAGGTCAGACTCATCCAAGATCTCTGATTTGATGATCTCCTCGATGACGTCTTCCAGGGTGACCAATCCCAGCACCTCGTAGAACGGATCCCCCTCGCCCTCGTCATTCACCTTCTGAACAATGGCCAGGTGGGACTTACCTAGAGAGAGAGAGAGAGAAAGAGAGAGATAGAGAGACTTATGTCTGTCTTTTGTGTGGCCAAATAATCATGTCCCTGCTTACAAATATCTGGGCCTTTGGATAGACGATAAGCTGTCTTTTAAGAATCATATTGATGAGTTAAAGGCCAAGTGCAGTCAGAATTATGTTTTTCCTGTGTGTTTTTAATCATATTGTACACCAGCTGATTTATTTCCTGAAACACTATATATACAAAAGTATGTGGACACCCCTTGAAATGAGTGGATTTGGCAATTTCAGCCACACGTGTGGCTGGCAGATGTATAAAATCGAGCACACAACCATGCATAGACAAACATTGGCAGTAGAATGTCCTTACTGAAGAGTGACAAAAGTATGTGGACTTGGCACTGTCATAGGATGCCACCTTTCCAACAAGTCAGTTTGTCAAATGTCTGTCCTGCTAGAGCTGCCCCGGTAAACTGTAAGGGCTGTTATTGTGAAGTGGAAATGTCTAGGAGCAACAATGGCTCAGCCGCAAAGTGGTAGGCCACACATGCTCACAGAACGGGACCGCCGAGTGCTGAAGCCCGTAGCGCGTAAAAATCGTCTGTCCTCGGTTGCAACACTCACTTCCATGTTCCAAACTGCCTCTGGAAGCAACGTCAGCACAAGAACTGTTTGTTGGGAGCTTCATTAAATGGGTTTCCATAGCCTAGCACCTGCAAACAAGCCTAAGATCACCATGCACAATGCCAAGCGTTGGCTGGAGTGGTGTAAAGCTCGTCGCCATTGGACTCTGGAGCAGTGGAAACGCGTTCCCTGGCATGTTGAACCACGCTTCACCATCTGGCAGTCCGACGGACAAATCTGGGTTTGGCGGAAACCAGGAGAACGCTACCATTGCATAGTTGCATAGTGCCAACTGTAACGTTTGATGGAGGAGGAATAATGGTCTGGGGCTGTTTTTCATGGTTCAGGCTAGGCCCCTTAGTTCCAGTGAAGGGAAATCTTAACGCTACAGCATACAATGACATTCTAGATGACTCTGTGCTTCCAACTTTGTGGCAATAGTTTGGGGAAGGGCTTTCCTGTTGTAGCATGACAATGTCCCTGTGCACAAAGTGAGGTCCATACAGAATTATTTTTTTCGAGATCAGTGTGGAAGAACTTGACTGGCCTGCACAGAGCCTTGACCTCAACCCCATCGAACACCTTTGGGATGAATTGAAACTCCGACTGCGAGCCAGGCCTAATCGCCCAACATCAGTGCCCGACCTCACTAATGCTCTTGTGGTTGAATGGAAGGAAGTCTCTGCAATGTTCCAACATCTCATGGAAAGCCTTCCCAGAAGAGTAAAGGCTATTATAGCAACAAAAGGGGGACCAACACCATATTAATGCCATTGATTTTGGAATGAGATGTTCGACGAGCAAGTGTCCACATACTTTTGGTCATGTAGTGTAGTTGCTGGTTGAAAATACAATCTACACAGGACCTTCTAATTAGCAGGTTTGCATGGGCTGGAGTTTTTCTGTTTTCCATGGTGATATCACCATGTGGTAAATTTGCTAATAGACCAATAACAAAGAGAGTGACGAACCTCTCTGCCAATAACAGCTCAGTTTCAGTTTTCCCCTCCGAACTCAGACCATTCCCAGACAGTCCTAACAAAATTATTGCTTGAGAAGTAGGTTTTTTTGCAAAAAAAAAAAAACGTTTTGCCCATTTTAATGGAAATGAAAATGAAATATCAAAATGAAAAGATACCAATAAATACATTTACTCAATGAAACTATCTTTCAAATGATCTTTCTCCAAAATATCAGGTTCTTTTACCCATACAATAATCTGTACTGTACATTTTTTGTTCCTAAAACATTTTGGTGACCCTACTGCAGTTCCCCTGCGACCCCACTAGCTGTCGGGACCCCGACTTTGAATACCACTGTGTTAGGATGTGTTTGCTGTACTGTAACAGAGTGACCGTGGCCAAAGTCAAGCTACAGACAGTCTTAATGACAGATACGGATACACATCAACATCTTGTCAGCGATCAAAGCAGGGCAAGCAGAGGAGTGAATGGTAAAATTGGGCTTGGGTGGGTAGTTGTTTTAATGCAGTCATCCTGGCCCTTTAGCATTAACTTAGCATTAACGTAGGCTAACAATGATATTGGTGACTAAAAGTCTGTCCTGGAGGCAGTGACAATGTCATGTATGGCTCTAACATTCCATGGACATTAACTTTGGCCTGTAATATCAATCAATCAATCAATCTCTCTCTCTCTCTCTCTCTCTCTCAGATATACTACATATTCTATCCACATACAGTCCATAATGTCTACATCCCATCCCCACACACACACATATATTGACACACCCTGATCGGTTTCACCCCTCCAGGTGTCGCCCATCGTCCACGTTATCCCCAGTCTATTTATACCTGTGTTCTCTGTTTGTCTGTTGCCAGTTCGTTTAGTTCGTCAAGTCTACCAACGTTTTTCCCCTTGATCCTGTCTTTTTCTAGTTCCTGTTTTCCCGGTTGTGACCATTCTGCCTGCCCTGACCACGAGACTGCCTGCCGTCCTGTACCTGCGTGACTCTGACCTGATCATGAACCTCTGCCAGCCCTCGACCTGCCCTTTGCCTGTCCCGTGTTTCGAATAAATTATCTAAGAACTGTACCATCCGCCTCCCATGTCTGCATCTGGGTTAAATCTTGAGTTATTGAGTCATAGAGTAAGTGTGTCCAAACTTTTAGACTGGTACAGACTTATTCTAAAATGGATTAAATAAAAATAAAAAAATCCTCAGCAATCTACACACAATACTCCAAAATGACAAAGTGAAGACAGGTTATTAGACATTTTTACAAATGTATAAAAGAAAAACTGAAATACCTTATTTACTCAAGTATTCAAACCCTTTGCTATTATACTCAAAATTGAGCTCAGGTACATCCTGTTTCCATGGATTATCCTTGAAATGATTCTACAACTTGATTAGAGTCCACCTGTGAAAAAATTCAATTGATTGGACATGATTTGGAAAGGCACACACCTGTCTATATGGTCCGACAGTTGATCGTGCATGTCAGAGCAAAAACAGGCCATGAGGTCAAAGGAATTGTCCGTAGAGTTCCGAGACAGGATTGTGTCGCGGCCCAGATATAGGGAACGGTACCAAAACATTTTTGCAGCATTGAAGGTCCCCATGAACATATTGGCCTCCATCCTTCTTAATTGGAAGAAGTTTGGATCAACCAAGACTCTTCTTAGACCTGGCCGCCCGGCCAAACTGAGCAATCGGGTGAGAAGGGCTTTGGTCAAGGAGGTGACCAAGAACACCATAGTCACTCTGATAGAGCTCTAGAGTTCCTCTGTGGAGATGGGAGAACCTTCCAGAAGGACAACCACCTCTGCAGCACTTCACCAATCAGGCCTTTATGGTAGAGTGGCCAGACGGAAGCCACTCCTCAGTAAAAGGCACATGACAGCCCACTAGGAGTTTTCCAAAAGGCACCTAAAGACTCTCAGACCATGAGAAACAAGATTCTCTGGTCTGATGAAACCAAGATTTAACTCTTTGGCCTGAATGCCAAGCGTCATGTCTGGACTGAACCTAGCACTATCCCTACAGTGAATCATGGGGGTGGCAGCATCATGCTGTGGGGAAGTTTTCAGCAGCAGGGACTGAAAGACTAGTCAGGATGGAGGCGAAGATGAACAGAGCAAAGTACAGAGAGATCCTTGATGAAAACCTGCTCCAGAGCACTCAGAACCTTAGACTGGGGCGAAGGTTCACCTTCCAACAGGACAACGACCCTAAGCACACAGCCAAGACAACGCAGGAGTGGCTTTGGGACAAGTCTCTGAATGTCCTTGATTGGCCCAGCCAGAGCCCAGACTTGAACCCGATCGACCAGGTCTGGAGAGACCTGAATATAGCTATACAGCAACGTTCCCCTCTAACCTGACAAAGCTTGTGTAACGGTTGTTCTCCTCCTCTTCGTCCGAAGAGGAGGAGTAGGGATTGGACCAAAGCGCAGCGTTGTTGTATGACATACTGAAGTTTATTAAAGTAAAACGAAACACGAAACACTTTAACAGACTACAAAACAAATAAACGATGTAGACAGACCTGACGTGAGAACTTACAAACTACGAAGAATGCACGAACAGGAACAGACTACATATACGAAACGACAAACGAAACAGTCCTGTGTGGTAGACATACAGACACGGAAGACAACCACCCACAACAAACAATGTGAAACAACCTACCTATATATGGTTCTCAATCAGAGGAAAACGTAAACCACCTGCCTCTGATTGAGAGCCATACAAGGTCAATTAACACTGACACTTAACATAGAACAAACAACACAGACTGCCCACCCAGCTCACGTCCTGACCCACTAAACACAACTATACAAAAGGAAAACAAGGTCAGGAACGTGACAGCTTGAGAGGATCTGCAGAGAAGAATGGGAGAAACTCTCCAAATACAGGTGTGCCAAGCTTGTGGCATCATACCCAAGAAGAATTGAGGATGAAATCGCTGTCAAAGGTGCTTCATTATGTAAAAGTGATGTGGTGCTGTAAACGCTGCCAAATTTGCATACATTTCTAGAAACCTGTTTTCGTTTTGTTATTATGGGGTATTGTGTGTAGATTGCTGAGGATTTTATTTTATTTTATCCACTTTAAAAAAAGGCTGTGACAAATTGTGGAAACAGTCAAGGGGTCTGAATATTTTCCAAAGGCACTGGATATATAGAAACACACACACACATACATACTCTGGACTCTGACGTTGCTCGTCCTAATAGTTCTATATTTCTTAATTCTATTCTCGTACTTTTAGATTTGTGTGTATTGCTGTGTATTGTTAGATATTACTGCGCTGTTGGAGCTAGGAACATAAGAATTTCGCTACACCCGCAATAACATCTACGAAATATGTGTATGCGACCAACAAAAATGTATTTGATTTGAAAACAGTAGAGGAGAGGCCCTGTGTTAATTATCCTAAAGTGGCTGTTGATATGTGCAGTTACAAGAGACAGAGGAGCATTTAAGGACAAGCTCTTTTTTTCTTAATTTCTCCATTGAATTCAAACTAGGCTATATGCAACTTTTCTAGTTGTATAGCCACTTTAACCTGTTAGTGTCTTTTTAATGACTCTTTCTGCAATGAAAAGCAGAAGAAAATATATACAGTGTACTATTAGTATGATCAAGAATTAGGACAGAATGACAGGCTTCTCTATTTCTCTATCAGCCTATTTAATTCCCAGAAATAAAAGTGTATACAATATGTACAGGGCATTCAGAAAGTATTCACACCCCTTGACTTTTTACACATGTGTTATGTTACAAGGTGGGATTAAAATTGATTTAAATTATACAATTTATATATTTTTTATGAAAAATAGAACACTAATATATCTTTACTTCATCCACTTGAGTCGACACATATTAGAATCACCTTTGGCATCAATTACAGCTGTGAGTGATTTTGGGGTAAGTCTCGAAGAGCTTTGCATACCTGGATTGTACAATATTTGCCCATTATTCTTTAATACATTATTATTTTCAAGACGTTTTAAGTCAAAACTATAACTAGGCCACTCAGGAACATTCAATGTCGTATACAAGGCCTTGGCCTTGTGTTTCAGGTTATTGTCCTGCTGAAAGGTAAATTCATCTCCCAGTGTCTGTTTGAAAGCAGACTGAACCAGGTTTTCCTCTAGTATTTTACCTGTGCTTAGCTCTATTTAGTTTATTTTTATCCTAAAAAAAACTCCCTAGTCCTTGCCGATAACAAGCATATCCATAACATGATGCAGCCACCACCATGCTTGAAAATATGAAGAGTGGTACTCAGTGATGTCTTGTTGGATTCAGGACAAAACGTTAATTTCTTTGCCACATGTTTTGCAATATTACTTTAGTGCAAACAGAATGCATGTTTTGGAAAATGTGTATTCTGTACAGGCTTCTTTCTTATCACTCTGTTCTTTAGGTCAGTATGGTGGCTTTACTGCAATGTTGTTAATCCATCCTCAGTTTTCTCCTATCACAGCCGTTAAATTCTGTTACAGTTTTAGATCACCATTTGCCTCATGGTGAAATCCCTGAGCAGTTTCCTTCCTCTCCGGCAACTGAGTTAGGAAGGAAACCTGCATCTTTGTAGTGTATGGGTGTGTTGATATACCATCCAAAGCGTAATTGATACCATGCTCAAAGGGATATTCCGTGTCTGCTGTTTTTATTTTCACCCATCTACCAAAAGGTGTCTTTCTTTATGAGGCATTGGAAAATCTTCCTGGTCTTTGTGGTTGAATCTGTGCTTGAAATCAACTTCTCGACTGAGGGACCATACAGATAATTGCATGTGTGGAGTACAGAGATGCAGTAGTCATTCAAAAATCATGGGGTATTATTACTACTGTTATTGCGCACAGGGTGAGTCCAAGAAACGTATTATGTGACTTGATAAGCACATTTGACTAGAGACAATTCAGCTTTTCCTTTTTAATACAGTTCTAAAACATTCAACAACAAAAAATCCACTTTGACATTATGGGGTATTGTGTTTAGATCAGTGACACAAAATATCAATTTAATCTATTTTAAATTCAGGATGTAACACAACAAAATGTGGAAAATGTGAATAAAAAAATGTGGAAAATGTGAATATTTTCTGAATAGCTTTTTAGTGAATTTCCATGAATAAAAAAACCCTGCAGAAGTCTCAACAGCCAATTATTGCAGGATATCCAATGATATGCAGTAACAACAACCACCCCAGTATTTCTGTTCTCAAACCATAGCAAAGAGGAATGACAGTCCCGCAGGCATGGTCAGTGAGGTGTGTGTGTGTGTGTGTGTGTGTGTGTGTGTGTGTGTGTGTGTGTGTGTGTGTGTGTGTGTGTGTGTGTGTGTGTGTGTGTGTGTGTGTGTGTGTGTGTGTGTGTGTGTGTGTGTGTGTGTGTGTGTGTGTGTGTGTGTGTGTGTGTGTGTGTGTGTGTGGTTGGTTGGTTGTGGTTGTGGTTGTAACAGACAACCTTACACAATTCACCCCTTCTCACCCAACATGAGCAAACGGTGTGGTTGAGGAAGTGGTCTAGGTTTAGGGTCAAGACTTCTGGGGTGTAGTCATTAGTCAAATTCCTTTGCAGAATGTTCGGCCTGTTGCAAAACATTTTGCAACGGTTACCGTTTACCTTTTATGATAGAAACCAAACTGAAACAAAAGGGGAGGGGCCTACCTGAATTTGTCCAATAGAAACTCTTGTTTTTGTTGCAAAACTTTTTCCGCTTGGAGTAAACGGATGCCTAATGCCTATGCTGGTGAAATCCCTGTGTGGTATTTCAAGACAAAGACTTTGCTGTTGTACCTAAAACAAAAGATGTTCTGAGGCTGAGAGAGAGAATGAGGGATATTAAGATGGCCACTAAATCCTAATTTGTCACTTTCATGATGCCATAAGGAGTATTGGACACTTTGTTGCCCTGTCTATGCTTTTAGCAAAATCAGATCTTGAGGTAAAATTGATTTAACTGACAGTTCAATAGGCCTGGATAGATTTTGTGTGAAAGCTGCAATGAATTTGTACTTCAGGAAGGCTACGTTCATATCACATTTCTCAGGTTGTGTTTCTCCATCTCTGACCTAATTAAATCCTATGACCACAGTGCCTCAATGTATTGGTAAAGTGTTGGTAAATTCTTAGGCTTGACCTGTTCTGTGTGTGTATGTGTGTGTGTGCACGAGATATTCAAAGACTCCCTCAGTGACTCGGCAGCAGAACACTTGGGGGTCAGTCTTGTTAAAATAGAACACATCACACTGGCCTCACACGTGCTTCACACCGACCAATGAAAACCTCAGTAGCAGCCAGTAGCTACAGTGAGGAGCGAGGAGAGGAAGCAACACCTAGGCCTGTCCTCTTCCCAGCTGTTTAATCGAGGGGAAGAGAGTGAGAGCGATAGAGAGAGAAACAGAAAGGGAAACACCCTCACCTGGCGTTGTCTAAAACACAAAGGAGGAGTAGACAGAGAATCACTCATGTCTGACTGTCTCGTGACGGGTCTTGTCAGCACGAGGATTAGGCAACATCTGACAGTAGTCATAAAGGTGTGTGTGTGTGTGTTTATGTGTGTGTACGTATGTGTGGTGTGTGTGCATCTCTTGTTCACCTGAAGTAGTATGAAGTTGCTTAGATACTGATCTAAGGTCATACTCCTGTTCCTAGATATATGTGCCAAAGGTCAATTTACAGTCTTCCACCCCAGAGCGGTGTGTCCCGAACTCAGCCCTATGTGTCGGAGGGAGTGCCTTGTACAGGTGGAGAATGTTGCTGGGTACAAGGTTCAGAGGGCGATGATTGACTATGAAGAAATATGAAACAATGAGCCAACTGTTTAAGATAAGAGACGAGGAAGAGAGAGGGAAGGGAAGAGAATGAGAGAGAGAGGAGAAAGAGAGAAGGATAGAGATAGAGTGAGGGGTAAGATAAAAGAGAGAATGGAAGAAAGAGAAATAGTGAAAAGGAAGGAAATAAAGAGAGGCTCTGAGAAAGCAGATGAGTCACACCCGCGCAACAACTTCCTTAAACCATAGGCTTAACAGTCAACAGATTTCTTCACAACAACCTCCACAGCTTTCCAACGATGTGACATCACCAGGTGGTACATTAGTTAATAGACCAAAAAGAAATAGCATAAATGATAAACATGCTGTTTTCCATGCAATTACAACAGAGCAGGACAGGAAGCTAGTCTATAACCTGGATATTGACCACTGACCAGACTTTTTCAGTGATTCATGTAGGCCTACACTCTTTAGAAAAAAGGGTTCTGGATAGCACCTTTTTTTCTAACAAATAGTTTTCAGTTTTCCACTCCCCACTCAGACCACTCCTAGACAGTCCGGGCAAAATGATTGCTTAAGAAAAGCTATTTTCTAAGAAGTTATTTTAGTTTCTTTTTGACTATTTTAATTGGAAACAATCACAGTAAGGTACTTACTTGTTACCCTGAAATTATTTTGATATTGAGATAAAAAAAACAGCTGCTGTCACATTCCTGACCTGTTTTCTGTTTGGTATGTGTTTAATTGGTCAGGGCGTGAGTTTGGGTGGGTAGTCTATGTTATGTGTTTTATATGTTGGGTATGGATCTCAATTAGAGGCAGGTGGTTTTCATTTCCTCTGATTGAGAGTCATATTAAGGTAGGTTGTTCTCACTGTTTGTTTGTGGGTGATTGTTCCTGTGTCAGTGTATTCCACATGGGACTGTTTCGTTTGTCCGTTCGTTTAAGGTAGTCTGTTCCTGTTCTTGCGTCCTTCGTCTATATGTAAGTTCGTTTGTTTCAGGTCTGTTGCCTTCGTTTATTGTTTTGTAGTTTGTTCTAGTGTTTTGTCAGTGTTTCGTCTGTTTGTAACAAAGTCAGTATGTATTCATCACCCGCTGCGCCTTGGTCCATTATTACACCACCAGACGAACGTTACAGCTGCATTGGACCTTTAAACAGAAGGATTTTAACGGGCATTTTGTATTATGCTAATTAGATGTTTGCACAGGCATGGACATCGACTCAAGGACCAGACATAATGTCTAAAGCGTAAGGCTAAACTTCATAGACAATGAAAAACATTGGGCTGAGTTATCATGAAGCAATGTCATTGAACTGTCACGCATGCACGCATATACACGGTCTCTAACAACTGCCCAAGCACAGGGTAGGGTGGGCATATATCTGCCAGCACAGATAGACAAGGCCCAGGATCACAATGACAATCTATAGACAGTTGACAACTGGCGTGGAGACACAGCAGCTGTGGGAAGAGACAAGGGATATATTTAATGATGTAATGAAGCTACAGGTAGCCTAATGGTTAAGAATGTTTGGCCAGTATCTGAAAGATCACTGGTTCTAATCCCTGAACTGACTAGGTGAAAGATCTGTTGATGTGCCTTTGAGCAAGGCACTTAACCTTATTTACTCTTGTAAATTGTTCTGGATAAGAGTGCCTGTTAAATTACTAAATATAAATGTATATTAATCAGTGACTGATACATTGAGGAATAATAGAGACTTTAGCCATATATGTATTATTATTTTTTACTTTATTTAACTAGGCAAGTCAGATAAGAACAAATTCTTATTTACAATGACAGTCTACGCCGGCTAAACCCGGACGACACTAGGCGCCGCCCTATAGGACTCCCAATCACAATCATGTGATGCAGCCTGGATAAATAAAAGGTTTGTGTTATTATCCCTCTATGACGAGGAAATGATGATGATGCATACACACCATGGAGTATCCTTTAGGATGAGGAATACACACACTTCATGAGAAATCGGTGAGTAATGTTGTACTGCATTACAGAGCACAAAGGATAAACATGTTGTTTATTCATGCCATTACAACAGGAAGCTAGTCTATAACCTGGACATTGACCACTGACAAGACATTTTCAGTGATTCATGTAGGCCTACACTCTTAGAAAAAATAGTTCTAGATAGCACCTTTTTTTTCTAAGTAAGTATTTTACCCAGAACCATTTACTGTACATCATGGGTTCCCAAACTTTTTTGGTCCTCGACCCCATTTTGAAATCTTTTTTTTTTTGCGACGCCACCATGTAAAAACCGGATGTAATCAACGGCCAATGTACACTTTTTTAATTGGGGCTATGACAATCTATTACAAATCAGTCTGACTACTTAAATCTGAAGGAAGTATGGTTTGAAGTGACTGAAATGCATCAGGAAGGTATTGGGAAGTTCAGAAGATCATCAGGCAATCATTTTGTAAGAACTTCATCACTAAACAGGTTTCCATCCAACCCTTTAATGCGAGTAAAGTGGAGGTCGGATAAAAAAATGTCACGACAGGCCTGATGGAAACAGAAAATGTTTCCGGTAAACTTTCCAAATGTCTACAAAACAAAATACACTAGACCAGGTGGGATTATTTTGTGTCAGTAAAATGAAATATGTGAGAAATGTCCGTGGAAAGGCTTATATACACACGTGTCTATAATAACAATCATATCGAAGTAAACTTGGAGTCACGCGATGACATGCTGTGTGGTCCTCCCACTAAAACTCCTTGGGAAGGCGTGCAGTTTATTAGGCTACAGATGATATAAGTTATGAACTTCACAGGGTGGTGAAATTGCAAGATGATGAGGCTCCTTTCCAATAAATGTCTAGAGTCTTATTTTTGTGAAATGATCATCGACGCTTGGCTGCTGTTTGACAAATAAAAATAATTTTGTATTTTTGTCCATAATAATCTCTTAATGTATGCTATACTTGAGCTCTAGCCAACAACGTATATGTTGTTGGCGCACATACCCCTGACCATAGAGAGCCTTGTTATTCTCTATTTTGGTTAGGTCGGGGTGTGACTAGGGAGGGTGTTCCTATCTAGGTTTATTATTTCTATGTTGGCTTGGTATGGTTCCCAATCAGAGGCAGCTGTTTATCGTTGTCTCTGATTGGGGATCATATTTAGGCAGCCATTTCCCCACTGGTTTTTGTAGGATCTTGTTTCTGTGTAGTTGCCTGTGAGCACTGCTTGAGCTTCACGTATCGTTTGTTCTTCTTTGTTGTTTTTGTGAGTTTCATGTGATTAATCATGTGGAACTCTACGTACGCTGCGCCTTGTTCCGTTATTTCATTAGACGATCGTGACAACGCCACAGTGTCCTCAAAGTTCATCATTAAGCTAAGGACCCTGGGACGAAACACCTCCCTCTACAACTGGATCCTGGACTTCCTGACCGGCCGCCCCCAGGTGGTAAGGGTAGGTAACAACACGTCCGCCACGCTGATCCTCAACATGGGGGCCCCTCAGGGGTACGTGCTCAGAGCACTCCTGTACACCCTGTTCACTCATGACTGCATGGCCATGCACAACTCCAACACCATCATTAAGTTTGCCGATGACACAATAGTCGTAGGTATGATCACCATCAATGATGAGACAGCCTCTAGGGAGGAGGTCAGAGACCTGGCCGTGTGGTGCCAAGACAACAACCTCTCCTTCAACGTGATCAAGACAAAGGAGATGATTGTGAACTACAGGAAAAGAGGACCGAGCACACCCCCATTCTCTTAGACGGGGCTGCAGTGGAGCAGGTTGAGAGCTTCAAGTTCCTTGCTGTCCACATCACCAACAAACTATCATTGTCCAAACAAACTAAGATAGTCATGAAGACTGCACGGCAAAGCCTATTCCCCCTCAGGAGACTGAAAATATTTGGCATGGGTCCTCAGATCCTCAAAAGGTTATACAGCTGCACCACCGAGAGCATCCTGACTGGTTGCATCACTGCCTGGTATGGCAACTGCTCGGCCTCCAACCGCAAGGCACAACAGAGGGTAGTGCATATAGCCCAGTACATCACTGGGGCCAAGCTTCCTGTCATCCAGGACCTCCTTACCAGGCGGTGTCAGAGGAAGGCCCTAAAAATGGTCAGTCTCCAGCCACCCTAGTCATGGACTGTTCTCTCTGCTACTGCATGGCAAGCACTACCGGAGCGCCAAGTCTATGTCCAAAAGGCTTCTTAACAGCTTCTACCCCCAGCCATAAGACTCCTGAACAACTTATCAAAAGGCTACCCAGACCCCTCTTTTAAGCTGCTGCTACGCTCTGTTTATTATCTATGCATAGTCACTTTAACTCCACTGTACATAACTGTACATATTACCTGAGTTACCTTTACTAACCAGTGCCCCCGCACATTGACTCTGTACCGGTACCCCCTGTATATAGCCTCGCTGTTGTTATTTTACTGCTGCTGTTTAATTATTTGTTACTTTTTTTTTTTTTTTTTTACTTTTTTTTTTTTTTTTTTATTAAAAAATTTTAAAGCATTGTTGGTTAAGGGCTTGTAAGTAAGCATTTCACTGTAAGGTTACCTGTTGTATTCGGCGCATGTGACATAACATTTGATTTGATTTGAATCTGCCAGCCCTTGTTGTTCAAGGTTGAACTATGTTGTTCAAGGTTGAGTGAGATGATGAGAGTAGAATGAGCATTACAAGGCTGCTGGGGTTCTAATTCTAAATGAATGGAAACATAAACATAGATAATGTATATGATACGTTTGGACAGTGTGAGAGATCGGATGGGGTAAACCAGGAACATAGCAGGAAGCATACTCCCGACAAGAGATACTGAAAACATAAAACAAGCCCACAGAAAGAATCAATAACTACAGCTGCTCTCCAACAACCACTTAAACGTGGCTGAAACTGAGTGAGAGAAAACATGTTTGTATTTGTGCACAAGTGTCTCTGTCATTTGTCAAGTGATCATTTGTCAGATCATCATTTGTCAGGTGAGGGTGAGGTGTGCCACAGTGACATGTCTCTCTCTCTCTTGCTCTCTCTCTCTCTCTCTCTCACACACACACACACACACACACACACACACACACACACACACACACACACACACACACACACACACACACACACACACACACACACACACACACACACACACACACACACACACACACACACACAGAGAGGAGTTGAATCCTATCACCTCACCTCACACATACACTTCCATGGTAAGAGCCCCCATCAGCATGTTGTAAATAACTTGTTTACTGACAAGGTAAACAAACAAATCAATGTGAACAAAACCACCTTCATCACATCACCCTCACTACTTTCCCTCCCTGTGACCCTGACTGTGTCCCAAATGAGCCCTATGGGCCCTGGTCAAAAGTAGTGCATAGGGAATAGGGTGCCATTTGGGATTCAGACCCGTATCCAAACAAACCTTTCTTGAACTCCTCCAACATGGAATCCAGCTTGGTGTCATGGAACACGAAGTGGACCGTGTGGTTGTAGAACTTGGTGATAGTCTTTAGCGTCGTACAGTCATCCGGGTCAACGAAAGCCAGGTCCTTGACAAACATGATATCCACAATGTTTGACCGCTCGTGCTCGAACACTGGTATGCGCGTGTACCCGCTCTCCATGATCTCTGACATGGTGTTGAAGTCTAGCACAGCGTCGCTGTGGATCATGAAGGAGTTAATGATCGGTGTCATGACATCTTGAACGGTTTTGGTCCTGAGCTCGAGCGCACCTTGGATCATGTTTAGCTCCTCTTTGACCAGGTCATTGTATGGTTCCGTCACTCTCAACATCTCCACTAGCTTCTCCCGGTTGTACACAGTACCAATCTCCTGGCCCAGGACACAGTCCAGGAGTTTACTGATGGGCCATGACAGGGGGAAGGTGACCAACATGAAGAACTTGGTCACCATGATTGTGTTGGCTCCTACAGCCAAACCGTGGCGAGAGCACAGAGCCTGGGGCACAATCTCCCCGAATATGACAATACTAATAGTGGAGGCGACCACAGCACCCAGGCCTGACCCTATCAAGTCATCCAGAAGTATAGTGAGCGTTGTGTTGACAAGCACATTACCCAGAAGCAACGAGCATAGCAGATAGTTCCCTTTCCTCCGAATGGGATCGATCTTGCTGGCGTACCTCTTCTCCTTCTCGGTACCGCAGCTCTGGACTATCCGGAGCTCCATAGGATCCAGGGCCATGAGTCCCAGGTTAAGCCCGCTGAACATACCTGACAGTACCAGCAGGCAGCAGATGAGGATGCACTGGAACCACATAGGAAGCATGGACTTCTTCTCCTCCACCACCCGCAGCCTCCCGTCATCCTCACCCAACAGGTACCACTTGCCATCCTGGCTTTCCTGGACGCACAGCCCATACTCCTTCTGGGGCTCGCTCTTCCGGAGAGGCTTGATTTTCAAACTCAGAACCCCCCAGGTTCGGAGGTGGCTCACGTTCATGCCACCCCTGATAACGATATCTTTGCTATAGTCTGCACAAGTCCTGTTAAAAGGAGCATTGTTGCTGGTAACATCACCTTCCTCATGTTCATGGTCGGTGAATCTGATCTGTGATGAGGTGTCAGGAAGAATCTGTAGCCCGTAGAACCTCAGGAAGATGTTGCTCTCTTCTGTTACCTGAATCACCCCGTCATTGGTGGTCGTGGCCGGCTTGTCACTCCTCTCGAGCCGCATGCCGAAGATCCGGGTGGGACTACCCGGGACCCCCATGTCGGCTCCTGTGCCTGCCGTCCACCATAGGCAAACTATTAAAGTTGGTGTATATCCCTGCCAGACACTCCAGTCTGTCGCCATGTTTATTTCCCTTTGTGCTAACTGGGAGCTGACATCACCTACTCATTCTGCACAGCCCGCCCATCATTAACATAATGCTACTGTGTATCCAATCCGCATCAGAGACATCACATAATGAATATGAGCGAGCCCCTCTGCTCTTGTTTTTTTTTTTTTTAATCAGCAGTTGAAACTAACAAAGAGTTTTCCCCGCCCCTGTTTCAGTAAAAAGCTGAAAGATGGGGCTGTAGAAGTATACCCACTTTCAAATTCATAGACAGAGATATGGATGCAAGGACTGACCATTCATGATATCAAAATTATAGCTTAAACCATGTTTTGAGGCTATATAGTTTGTTAGTTTACATTTACTTTGTTTGCAAACATTTGAGTAAAACAAGCTTATATTTGGGGTTCTGATGGGGTACAACAGTTGAACTAAGCTCATAAGGCATTAATAAGTTATATTCTTCAAGAGTCATTGGGTACATATCATTCATTTATAAGTCTAAAAATGAATGCAGCACTGGACACGCACTGGTTGAATCAATGTTGTTTCCACATCATTTCAATGAAATTACCAATTGGAAATTTAACCAACGTGGAATAGACGTCTGTGCCCAGAGGGGCAGACAGCCCCTTCATGGTGGGATGCAATGATTTTTAAATATTTTTAAATGGACTACAGCGTATCAAAAAAAAATGTGGCATTGTTTGTTTGTTTTATTATCACACACTGTATACTTTTAGTCTGCACATGCTCCTATACAGCCCACGGTACCCCCACCTGGTTGGTAAACAGTACAGTACACCGTTACAAAAAGACCCCTCTCTGATTGGACAGCGATGAGAGAATTTCAGTATTGTGGTATAAAATGTATTTCAAACTGAGTGCGCCCTAACCTGCAATATAGTTTCAAACATTTGAAAATAGGCTTGTTTTTACCGACATGTGAGGGCTCATATTGATAGGACAGCTAGTACCTGTACTACATTGTCAATGCAGATACCCATCTTGTTATGAGGGACTGGCAGCAGGGCATGGTATGGCCTAGTATATGCCTGGTGCTTCTGGCATCTGCCACTGTTACCTAGATCATGACCTGCTTTGGTGGCCAACACTACACAAATGGGATTTCTTGGAAATTAGCTTTCATGGAGTCTTCAGCCAGCTGCCATAATGCAAGAGTCAGGACAAAATAGATGCTAGAAGAGATCCTGGTCCCTGTATGCGTTAGAGGAAAATAATTAGAGTGGGTTCTACTCAATTTTAACCTTTTACAACTCCCCTATTTCCATCCTGTGTGTGAAGTATTGTGGCTCATGTCTCAGTGTTAGTTCGCCCCCGTGTGTACAAACCACAGAAAGACACCACAGGTTCTCTTGGCCAGAGATGTGGTCCATTCCGGTATTGTCAGTTGTATGTAATTTCTCCATAGGAGTGCTATTTTATTCTGAATGGACTAGTTTCTTTTATTTTGAACATTCACACCAATACCAAAAGAAAAAATACAGACAGTGTAAGCCTTGAGTTGTTACAGCAGATAAATATGTGCAGGTGATGACCATACTATATGTATGTATGTTCACTGTATTGGAAAACAAACAGGTTTTTAAAACTTTCCGTGACCAAACATTTGCTTAATTAATTTATAGTCTGTAAATATTAGGATATCTTACCCACCTGTAAGGGATGAATTCTGTCTTGACAAACCACCCACCGGTCATAGACTTTCCGTTCAAAGCCTAGCTTTTGATTTACATTTGGTTGAGTTGTGAACTAATGTGAACTCAACGTGAAATCAACAACAAAAGTCACCATGTCATTGGATTTAGAATAAAAATTACGAAATGCCCTCATGTTGATGACTTTGAAAATGTTGATGTTGTTACAACGTCTTCACATAGATTTTTCTGGTTGAAATTACATTTTTCTGGTTGTGACGTGCCGAATACAACAGGTGTAGACTTGAAATACTTACTAACGAGCCCTTTCCCAACAATGCAGAGTTAAAAAGTAAGATCCTAAAGCACATTGTTGCCTCGTTTTGTATCACATTTCAATGATAGAACTTGGGGGGGGGGGGGGGGGGGGGGATGCTATTTCAGAATGTGTGGGGGACATCCACAGTTTTTATGTGAATAAAGTCATACCGTATATTTAAAAAATCACGACAGCTGTAACGGAAACCGGAAGTTTCGGTACAATTTTAGAAATGCCAAATGTTGATAAAATAACCATCATATCTAAGTAAACTTGGAGTCACTGTCACGCCCTGACCATAGAGAGCTGTGTATTCTCTGTTTTGGTTAGGGCGTGACAGTGACTAGAGTGGGTTATCTAGGTGATTAATTATCTATGTTGGCCTGGTATGGTTCCCAATCAGAGGCAGCTGTTTATCGTTGTCTCTGATTACGCATCATATTAAGGCAGCCATTTCCTCATTGTGCTTTGTGGGATCTTGTCCAGGTATAGTTGCATGCGAGCACTACATTTGAGCTTCACGTTTCGTTTTACGCTTTACTGTTTTTCTTTGAGTTTCTCTTCCAAATAAAGAGGATGGAAACATACCACGCTGCATCTTGGTCCACTCATTATAATGAACGTGACAGTCACGTGATGACGTGGTGTGTGTTCCTCCCAGTATGACTTGGGAAACCATGCAGTTTATGCTAAATATGAAATAAATTATGATGGATGTCACAGGGTGGTGAAAGTGCATGGTATGAGCTTGATGATCCTTTCCAATAAATGTTGAGGGTCTTATTCTGGTGACATGATGATCGATGCTTGACTGACGTTTGACAAATAAAAATATTCCTAGCTGTTATCCATAATAATCTCATCACGTAGACTAACCTGCCCGCAGAGCCCACACTGTATCTGCGAGCTGTTGGCTAAAGCGCATGTGCCAAGACTAGACTAGGCACACTTACTATTTCACGCATTAAGTTCAAAATTCAATGGAAACGCATTAAAAAGTACATTTTGTGTGCACTATGTCACCACACATGGATTTTTATCTACAACAAGTCAGTTTGGTGGAAACACCACTGGTGGGAAAATGCATTTTTTCTTCATGCAGATTTTAGAATATTTGCATGAAAATTTGTCGCCAATTGGAAGGAAATCTAGTTATGGACTGACCAGGTGAAAGCTATGATTCGTTATTGATGCCACTTGTTAAATCCACTTCAATTATTGTAGATGAAGGGGATGAGACAGGTTAAAGAAGGATTTTTAAGACAATTGAGACATGGATTGTGTATGTGTGCCATTCAGAGGGTGAATGGGAAAGACAAAAGATTTAAGTGCCTTTGAATGGGGTAAGGTAGTAGGTGCCAGGCGCACCGGTTTGAGTGAGTCAAGAACTGCAATGCCGCTGTTTTTTTCACGCTCAACAGTTTCCCGTGTGTATCAAGAATGGTCAACCACTCAAAGGACATCCAGCCAACTTGACACAACTGTGGGAAGCATTAGAGTCAACATGGGCCAGCATGTTGACTTGACACCTTGTAGAGTCCATGCCCCCACGAATTGAGGCTGTTCTGAGGTCAAAAGGGGGTGCAACTGAATTTTAGGAAGGTGTTCCTAAGTTTTGTACACTCAGTGTATAGTACTGTACAAATATGGTGTAGATGTGCCAGACTGTTTTTAGTTTATAGATCCCTTTTATCTCTTTCTGGTCAGGTTTCTCCACGCCTGTCTGAGAGTCTACTCAAGTGCATAGGGGGCTTCTTAACTGGTATTTTTTCTTCTAAACTGCCTGATTTCAATTGTGTTTCTGTGTTGACAGTGTGGACCATCTACGCCCTAGCTGCTCTCCTGCTAGCCATGGTGGCTAAACTACTACTGCATATTACAGTGAAGTAAGTATTACATGTTACGTTGTTTGATGTGAATTATGGACATTGTATTGTACTAATGCCTCAAAAGTGTAACAAAGTGTAGTTTATTGCATGTTATGTATTTTTAACACTGCGAGAGCCCCACTGCCATACCAAGCAAAAAGACAGTAACTGCTCATGATGTGGAACTGAGAAAAATGGCTTTTATTTACCTTGGTTTCACAGTAACTTTATGCAGTTATTGCTAACATGACCCCGGTTTTCTCCAAAACACAATACAATAGAGGCAAGATATTCGTACACATGATTAAGCATGTATTTCATTTAGCAAAAATGACATTCGTTCATTTTCGACAAAATTAGCAGTTACTGCTTGGTAGTGCAGCCAGTGGAATATATGACCTAATGTTACTATTGTCTCTTGCCATAGCTAGCACAGGTGGTTACCTCTTTTATTCCTTCTGTTTTCCGTAAAGAAGTGATGTAACATGGAGATATGGCCGTGTGGGAACACAAACCCTAACCAGCCCGGAGTCAGTATTTAACATCCATCCATTTCTGACGTCAGGACGTGATGTGGAAAACGTCCACTAGGGGTAAATGAGCGCTGTTACCTTCAAGTAGGTTTCGGTTTTGCTCAAGCGTCGTGAACAGGGATGGCGGATGGCGTAAGCGACTGCCTCTGATTCCAAAGGCTGTAAATTCAAATCCAGCGATAGAAAGTTGTTTTTGAGATGAAAAAAAGGAAGCCTATCCCAAACCGTAAGCATCTGCCTCTGATTCCAAAAGTAATTTAGAATCCAGTGATGGAAAGTCGTCTTTGATATATATTTTTTAAGCCTATCCCTAAACTTAACTCTTACCTTAACCTACCTGTGCTGTGAAAAATGTCTGTCCTTCTTTGTATTTGGTGGTGTGGAAAGCTCTTAGAAACATTTCCAAAATACTCAATGGTCAATGGTGATTCTAACATGTATCGACTCAGGGGGTTGAATACTTATCAAATCAAAATATATTAGTGTTTTAATTTTCATGAATATTTTACAAATGACATTAGAGTATTTTGTGTACATCATTGACAAAACAAATGACAATTAAATCAATTTGAATCTCACATTGCAATACAACAACATGTGGAAAAAGTGAAGGGGGTGTGATTCTTTTCTGAAGGAACTAAGCTAGACCAAAAAAATTTTTTTAGCCACAATAGTGGAATTTGCTATTCGCCTTAGCAATTGTTAGTGAGATGAGATGTGGGGCCATAATATAAATAACAGTTTAGCTAGCTATAAATGTATATGGATACCATGGAATTTGTCGTAGCCATACTTTTAATCAACTCTATTGTTGTCATTTACAGACATGAATGTGATGTAGACAAACTGATACATGAATCCTAAATACAGGCACCATTTGTCTTTAATCTTTACATTGCATGATACTAGGCAGTAGGCCTGAACCAGTGGGAGGTCAGGGGTAAGGGCTCGCTCTCTTTCACACTCACTACCTCTATCCGTCTCTCACCAGGTGCTACAGAGACAGAATTGTCCAAGGACCTCCAGAGCCTTCTGACTAAATACCTGCGATGTCTCCAGAGCACAGAGAAGTAAGCTACACTCATAATAGTATACTTGAAGCATCATTTAAACCTCCTTCACTATGGCAGTCTGCCTGTGTGACAACATAGCATATTATCCAGGGGCACTGGTGGGATTGGATTTATTGTACTCACTCCAAAACTCATGCTCTCTCCTCCCTGTAAAAGTCTCCCAGACTTTCATCAAAACTAACATGTGTCCATCCCTCCATCACCTGATGAGTCTGCTGGGCTGCGGAACTCTAGAGTAGCACATTAAAAAAATCTGCCACCCTGTTGTCAGCTATCTGCAGACAGTTCCCTGCGTAAGGATGTAAAAATCAAGGCTTTCTAAGGCCACATTTTGGGAATGACCAAATGCAACAAAGTTTTGTATAAACAACAAAAAAATGTATTGTTAAGATTACAAAACAATAACTTTTTCATAGCATGTTGGTCTTCACACTAACTTTTACTAACTTCTGCGGTAACTTAAACATCAAGACAACACTTAGACACTTAGTAAATGCAAGTTTCATGTCCAGGGTGAATACATTTTTAATCATGTACATCACGCATCATACTGGTGTGTCATCTAAAATATACACTGAGTATACCAAACATTAGGAACACCTTCCTAATATTGAGTTGCACCCCCCCCCCCCCCCTTTTGCCCTCAGAAGAGACACAATTAATTTGGTCATGGACTCTACAAGGGGTCGAAAGCGTTCCACAGGGATGCTGGCCCATGTGTACTTCAATGCTGAGTGTGAAAAACCCAGCAGCGTTACAGTTCTTCCAACCAGTGAGCCTGGCACATACTACCATACCTCATTCAAAGGCACTTTTGTCTTGCCCATTCATCCTCTGAATGGCACCAATACACAATCCACGTCTCAATTTTCTCATGGCTTAAAAATCCTTCTTTAACCAGTCTCCACCCCGTTATCTGGGGCGGCAGGGTAGCCTAGTGGTTAGAGCGTTGGGCTAGTAACCGAAAGGTTGCAAGTTTGAATTCCTGAGCTGGCAAGGTACAAATCTGTTGTTCTACCCCTGAACAAGGCAGTTAACCTACTAGGCTATCATTGAAAATTAGAATTTGTTCGTAATCCACCTATCGTGTCAGATTTTGAAAATATGCTTTACAGCGAAAGCAATCCAAGCTTTTGTGAGTGTATTAATCAATGCTAGAACAGCTAGTCCCAAATTAGCATGGTCACGAAAGTCAGAAAAGCAATAAAATGAATCGCTTACCTTTGATAATCTTCGGATGTTTGCACTCACGAGACTCCCAGTTACACAATACATTTTATTTTTGTTCGATAAATATTACTTTAATAACAAAAAAACGCCATTTGGGTTGCGCGTTATGTTCAGAAAACTACAGCCTCGTTCCGTTCGACGAAAATTACAAAAAGTATCCGTAATGTTCGTAGAAACATGTCAAATGTTTTTTGTAATCAATCCTCAGGTTGTTTTTAACATATATAATCGATAATATTTCAACCGGACCGTAACCTATTCAATAAAAGAGAGAAAGAAAATGGAGAGCTACCCCTCTCGCGTGCAGGAACTAATCAAAGGACACCTGACTAGTTTTGAAAAATCTCGCTCATTTTTCAAAATAAAAATGAGCGAGACTATACCTAAAGCCTGGTTACAGCCTGAGGAAGCCATTGGAAAAGGATTCTGGTTGATACCCCTTTAAATGGAAGAAAGACTGGAAATGAAGCACAGATTTTCAAATGGACCTGAGAAATAGTCCGTTTACGTTGGGAACGTTATTTTAAAGACAAAAAATCTGACCCCTAGCGTTTTTTAAATAACGTTCCCAAGGTTAGCGGACTATTTCTCAGGTCCAGATCGTAGAATATGCATATAATTTACAGATTAGGATAGAAAACACTCAAGTTTCCAAAACTGTCAAAATATTGTCTGTGAGTATAACAGTTATATAACCAGGGTCTGTTTTGTCTTCTTGTCCCATTCTTAAATCTTGTATGGGATATACACTGAGTATACAGAACATTAAGAACACCTCCCTAGTGTGCAGCGGTCTAACCTGTTGAGGATGGGGGCGCTGTTGTGACTATTTATGCTAATCGTGTAATTTTTGAAACGGCTTCCCACAAAATCCTTGATCGTACAATATGCATATTATTATTATTATTGGATAGAAAACAGTCTATAGTTTCTATAGGAGTTGAAATTTTGTCTCTAAGTGGAACAGAGCCCATTCTACAGCAATTTCCCTGACATGGAGTCAGATTTCAGAAATTTTGGCCCCTGATCTGGAGTCAGTTAAAAGGGCACTGTTATTGCTATGAGTATACGGACAACTGCTTACGTCTTCCCCTGGATGCCTTTACGTGATGACGATTTGAATGGGGTCGATTGCGCGTTCACAGGCACTACAAATGAAAAAACCCTGAGGCTAGTCACTCTTTTGGAGCTGCGTCATGCGCCTAGAGGACACCGACCCGCGCCTGTTCCAAGCATTAGTGGAGGGAGTAATATTACTCGGGTCATGTTTCTACTCGTTATGGGAGTTAAAAACATCATAAGGTAGTTAATTTAAAGCGTTTTATAGCAATTTATATCCGTTTAGTGCGATTTTGGGACATTTATTTCTGAAACGCTCTGAATTGCTGGGCACGCTTCCAGTTCATCCCGAACGCAGTTGGCATTTCCACATGGCAAGAGGACAGCTTTCCACCAAAAGACGATTGGACCCAAGAAAGGATCCTTTGCCCAAGATACTGATGGAAGAACAGCTCAAAGTAGGACATTTTTATTATGATAAATCGTGTTTCTGTCGAAAAATGTTAGTGGCTTAGGACGCCATGTTTTTTGACGTAGCTTCGCTAGGCGCAAACTGTATTGAAAAGTAAGGATAATTTAAAAAATGTAATTCCGCGATTGTATTAAGAATTAAATTGTCTATCAATCCCTGTCCATCCTATGTTTTTTAGTCACGTTTATGAGTATTTATGTATAAGAGTAGATCACTGTCTAAGTGGCGCACGGACATTTTCTCACCAGCTTGGCTACATTTCACATTGTCTAACCATGATTTTGGTGGCTAAATATAAACATTTTCGATCAAACTCTATATGGATTGTGTAATATGATGTTACAGGAGTGTCATCTGAAGAATTCTGAGAAGGTTAGTGAAAAAATTAATATATTTTGGCGATGTTGACTTTTATCGCTCACTTTGGCTAGAATCAATGCTGGGCTGCTATGTGCTATGTGCTATGCTAATATAACGATTTATTGTGTTTTCGCTGTAAGACACTTAGAAAATCTGAAATATTGTCTGTATTCACAGGATCTGTGTCTTTCGATTAGTGTATGCTGTGTATTTTTACGAAATGTTTGATGATTAGTAAGTAGGTAAACACGTTGCTCAATGTAGTTTTTCTAGTCCATTTGTGACGGTGGGTGCAATTGTAACCTATGCCATCTACCTGAAATATGCACTTTTTTCTAACAAAACCTATCCCATACCATAAATATGTTATCAGACTGTCATCTGATGAGTTTTTTTCTTGGTTAGGGGCTATAAATATCTTAGTTTAGCCGAATTGGTGATAGCTACTGGTGTTGGTGGACAAATAAAAGATGGTGGATTATGCTAATGTGTTTTTAGGTAATAGATGTACATCTTTACATATTGTGTCTTCCCTGTAAAACATTTTAAAAATCGGACATGTTGGCTGGATTCACAAGATCTGTGTCTTTCATTAGCTGTATTGGACTTTAATGTGTGAAAGTAAAATATTTTTAAAAAATATTTTTTTTGAATTTCGCGGCACTGGTTTTTCAGTGGGGGTGGGGGGGGAGTGCCGCTAGCGGCACCCTCATCCTAAACAGGCTAAGGCACTGCATCTCAGAGCTAGAGGCGTCACTACAGACCCTGGTTATAAAACTGTTATACTCACAGACAATATTTTGACAGTTTTGGAAACTTTGGAGTGTTTTCTATCCTAATCTGTAAATTATATGCATATTATACAGATGGAATTATAGATATACCTCTACTTAATGCAACCGCTGTGTCAGATTTCAAAAAAACTTTACGGAAAAATAAACCATGCAATAATCTGAGACGGAGCTCAGATAAATAGCCAAATTAGCCGCCATGTTGGACTCAACAGAAACCAGAAAATACATGATAAATGTTTCCTTATCTTTGATGAATTCATCAGAATGCAGTCCTAGGAATCCCAGGTCCACAATAAATGCTTGATTTGTTCGGTAATGTCCGTTATTTATGTCAAATTAGCTACTTTCGAATTGTTTACCAAACACCCTAACCAAAGTCTCAAAGCGCGACCACTATAACGTGACGAAATGTCCAAACGTTCCGTTACAGTCAGTAGAAACATGTCAAACGATGTACTGAATCAATCTTTAGAATGTTGTTAACATACATCTTGAATAACGTTCCAACCGGAGAATTACATCGACTTCAATTGAGAAATGTAACGGAGCTCACTCTCACGTGAACGCGCCAGTTCAATGCGTCGGCACCTCATGCGTCGACCCCCCATTCACATTAGAGTCATCAGACTTAGTTCTATTGACTGTTGACATCTAGTAGAAGCTGTAGGAAGTGAAAACTCATCCATATCTCTCTGTATTTTCAATGAGAGCTTGGTTGAAAATATAGCACCCCCAGAAAAATCCAAACAGGAAGTGGAACTTCTCAGGTTTTTGCCTGCCATATGAGTTCTGTTAATCTCACAGACATAATTCAAACAGGTTTAGAAACTTTAGAGTGTTTTCTATCCAATACTAATAATAATATGCATATATTAGTAACTGGGACTGAGGAGCAGGCCGTTTACTCTGGGCACCTTTCATCCACGCTACTCAATACTGCCCCTGCAGCCAAAAGAAGTTAAAGTTTTTAACCGATATAAGACACTTGTATGTACATAGATGTTTAATATCCATAATTTTTATGATGTATTTATTTGAATTGTGCGCCATTCAATTTCACTGGAATTTGTCAACAGGTCAACACTTGCGGGACGCCTATCCCTAAGAAGTAAATGTCAGTGGGCAGCCCATCTGGGCCAGATGACCTACCCGCCCTCATAATATCAATTGCATTGGACATTTCCTCCACAGTCAGCTCAGCGTGAAGAATATCCTGAGATATTGGGAAACTCCAATCTATCTAAAAAGCTAGCCTGGGTGTCAGTTTCAGGAGGATACTCTAATGCATATGATTTTTTATAAAATAATTTAAAGGTATTGTTTATCTCCCGGGGGTCTACCGTCACAGCTCCCCCTGCATCCGGAATTGAATTGATTGCTCTCTCTGCTTGCTGCAGTTTGATTCACCAGGCCAACAGCTTTCTCACCCTGGTCATAATATGATTGGTTTAATTTCAATAAGCTTGCTGCAGCTCTACCCGCAGAAATTCTGTTATATTGAGCCCTGAGCAAGAGCAACTCCTTGTGTTTACCTGTGGAATTAATGAGGAAAATTTCTCTCTCCAGAGTTTTAATTTTGGTTTCAAGTAATTTCCTTTTTTTTATGAGTATTCTTTTACTTGGAGCTGGTGAAATGTATAATTTGACCCCTTATGAAAGCTTTAAATGCTTCCCATCTAGTATAAGCTGAAGTCTGTGTTGTATTAATTGAAAAGTATATGTCAATTTGCTGTCCAATGTATTCTGTAAAACTTGTATCTTGCAGCCATTTAGGTTGGAAGCGCCATTTAGGTGGGTCACCTACTAAATTAGTATCGGAATATATACGAAATGCTGGAGCATGGTCAGAGATGACAATACTGTCATAAAAGCAATCTTCAATTTTAGAGAGTAATGCTGCTGAGATAAAAAAAAATAGTCGATTCGGGAATAGGTCTGGTGAGTGCTAGAGTAACAGGAGTATTCCACATCATCTGGTTTCATTTCTCTCCAAATCTCTACTAAGTTTAAATCCTTCATAAAATGCTGTATGGTTTTCCTAGATTGGGTGTGGGAGTAGTTCGAACCCGAGGTGCGATCTTTAACAGGATCTAAAGTGCAATTAAAGTCTCCTGCAACAATATAATTACCTGGAAGTGTGGAAAGGTTTAAAAACAAACGGTTAAAGAAGTTAGTCATCTTCGTTGGGACCATACACATTAATTAAATTGAACTGCTCGGACAGCAATGTATCCCGTATAATAATATATCTGCTGGCGGGTTCACAAATTGTTTTCAATATCTGATATGGAATGGATTTATGGATAAGAATAATAACCTCCTTTGCGTGGGAACTAAATGAGGCTGCAATTACCTGCCCAGGCCACCACTTGCGTATCTTAGGAATGTCGCCAGATAATAGATTTGATTCTTGCAAAAATATGATCTTCGCCTGAAGTTGTTTTAATCTACTTACTACCTACCTAATCTACTTACTACCTACTCTCATCCTTCTAGACCTATCGACTGCCTTTGATACTGTGAACCATCAGATCCTTCTCTCCACCCTCTCCGAGTTGGGCATCTCCGGCGCGGCCCACGCTTGGATTGCGTACTACCTGTCAGGTCGCTCCTACCAGGTGGCGTGGCGAGAATCTGTCTCCGCACCACGTGCTCTCACCACTGGTGTCCCCCAGGGCTCTGTTCTAGGCCCTCTCCTATTCTCGCTATACACCAAGTCACTTGGCTCTGTCATATCCTCACATGGTCTCTCCTATCATTGCTATGCAGACGACACACAATTAATCTTCTCCTTTCCCCTTCTGATAACCAGGTGGCGAATCGCATCTCTGCATGTCTGGCAGACATATCAGTGTGGATGACGGATCACCATCTCAAGCTGAACCTCGGCAAGACGGAGCTGCTCTTACTCCCGGGGAAGGACTGCCCGTTCCATGATCTCGCCATCACGGTTGACAACTCCATTGTGTCCTCCTCCCAGAGTGCTAAGAACCTTGGCGTGATCCTGGACAACACCCTGTCGTTCTCAACTAACATCAAGGCGGTGACCCGTTCCTGTAGGTTCATGCTCTACAACATTCGCAGAGTACGACCCTGCCTCACACAGGAAGCGGCGCAGGTCCTAATCCAGGCACTTGTCATCTCCCGTCTGGATTACTGCAACTCGCTGTTGGCTGGGCTCCCTGCCTGTGCCATTAAACCCCTACAACTCATCCAGAACGCCGCAGCCCGTCTTGTGTTCAACCTTCCCAAGTTCTCTCACGTCACCCCGCTCCTCCGCTCTCTCCACTGGCTTCCAGTTGAAGCTCGCATCCGCTACAAGACCATGGTGCTTGCCTACGGAGCTGTGAGGGGAACGGCACCTCCGTACCTTCAAGCTCTGATCAGGCCCTACACCCAAACAAGGGCACTGCGTTCATCCACCTCTGGCCTGCTCGCCTCCCTACCTCTGAGGAAGTACAGTTCCCACTCAGCCCAGTCAAAACTGTTTGCTGCTCTGGCACCCCAATGGTGGAACAAACTCCCTCACGACGCCAGGTCAGCGGAGTCAATCACCACCTTCCGGAGACACCTGAAACCCCACCTCTTTAAGGAATACCTAGGATAGGATAAAGTAATCCTTCTAACCCCCCCCCCCCCCTTAAAAGATTTAGATGCACTATTATAAAGTGGTTGTTCCACTGGATATCATAAGGTGAATGCACCAATTTGTAAGTCGCTCTGGATAAGAGCGTCTGCTAAATGACTTAAATGTAAATGTAAATGTACCTGTTTTATTTTGCCGATTTTATTTAATCCCCTACAGTTCCAGGATGTAAATTTAACCTTAAGACTATGAGTCATCGAATTTACCAGGGACACTTGAACTAAAACATTGCCCCATCAGAGGATCAGCCTAATATACCAATAGACCTTTGTTACCACCATAAACAAAAACAGAAAGGATGCTTTAAAGCACATCATTGTACAAAAACACATGCCTAACAATCAACCAGGAACGTGTGATTAACCCTCTTACCCCAAAGTCTCGAACAGACGTGTGTCGCCTCTGCATTTTTCCCCCATCTGTACACCTTATGCCCAGCCACTTGTCATTACACTATACTGTGTTCACCATTTAACAAATAACCAAACAGAATACCAGGAGTGAGCCAGAATATATGACCCCTGTGATCGTCCCTCAAATAGGCCTAAATAAAACAAACCCGCACCAGGATGTTCCGATGCATAAAAGCAAAGTTTCATGGTACATAAAATTATAATAAGGCTAAGCCTACTTATAAACTGGCCATGTTATTATAGTTCAATTGTCACGTTCTGACCATAGTTTTTTGTATTTTCTTTGTTTTAGTGTGGTCAGGGCATGAGTTGGGTGGGTATGATCTATGTTTTCTGTTTCTATGTGGGATTTCTCGTTTGGCCTGATATGGTTCTCAATCAGAGGCAGGTGTTAGTCATTGTCTCTGATTGGGAACCATATTTAGGTAACCTGTGTTCTATTGTGTGTTGTGGGTGGTTGTCTTCAGTCTTTGTGTGTCTGCACCAGATAGAACTGTTTCGGTATTCACGTTTGTTGTTTTTGTATTTGTAGTGTTCAGTTTTGGATTTATTAAAATAAGATGAACACTAACCACGCTGCACTTTGGTCCACTCCTTCATCCACCGAAGAAAGCCGTTACAGAACCACCCACCAAAAAAGGACCAAGCAGCGTGGTAACAGGCAGCGGCAGCAGGAGCAGCGCAAGAAGGAGGAATGGACATGGGAGGACGAGTTGGACGGCAAAGGACCCTGGGCAGAGCCAGGGGAATATCGCCGCCCAAAAGCAGAGCTGGAGGCAGCAAAAGCAGAGAGGCGGCATGATGAGGAGCTAGCACGGCAGAGCGGCTGGAAGCCCGAGAGGCAGCCCTAACAATTTCTTGGGGGGGCCACACAGGGAGTGGTGTTAAGCCAGGTAGGAGACCTGAGCCAACTCCCCGTGCTTACCGTGGAGAGCGTGAATACTGGGAGATGGAGCAGTCGGCGAAGTTGTGGTGTGAGTCTGAGAATGTTGAGTAGTTATTGGACAGATTGGAGGAGAGTGAATGGAGGGGAGATTATGAGACATTATGAGACTGCCCGTCTGTCCAGCGCCGCCTGAGCCGCCCGTCTGTCCAGCGCAGCCTGAGCCGCCCGTCTGTCCAGCGCAGCCTGAGCCGCCCGTCTGTCCAGCGCAGCCTGAGCCGCCCGTCTGTCCAGCGCAGCCTGAGCCGCCCGTCTGTCCAGCGCAGCCTGAGCCGCCCGTCTGTCCAGCGCAGCCTGAGCCGCCCGTCTGTCCAGCGCAGCCTGAGCCGCCCGTCTGTCCAGCGCAGCCTGAGCCGCCCGTCTGTCCAGCGCAGCCTGAGCCGCCCGTCTGTCCAGCGCAGCCTGAGCCGCCGTCTGTCCAGCGCAGCCTGAGCCGCCCGTCTGTCCAGCGCAGCCTGAGCCGCCCGTCTGTCCAGCGCAGCCTGAGCCGCCCGTCTGTCCAGCGCAGCCTGAGCCGCCCGTCTGTCCAGCGCAGCCTGAGCCGCCCGTCTGTCCAGCGCAGCCTGAGCCGCCCGTCTGTCCAGCGCAGCCTGAGTCGCCCGTCTGTCCAGCGCAGCCTGAGTCGCCCGTCTGTCCAGCGCAGCCTGAGCCGCCCGTCTGTCCAGCGCAGCCTGAGCCGCCCGTCTGTCCAGCGCAGCCTGAGCCGCCCGTCTGTCCAGAGCAGCCTGAGCCGCCCGTCTGTCCAGCGCAGCCTGAGCCGCCCGTCTGTCCAGCGCAGCCTGAGCCGCCCGTCTGTCCAGCGCAGCCTAAGCCGCCCGTCTGTCCAGCGCAGCCTGAGCCGCCCGCCAGTCCTGAGCCGCCAGTCAGGAGCCGCCAGAGCCGCCCACCAGTCTGGAGCTGCCCTTCAGTCCGGGGTTGCCCTTCAGTCCGGAGCTGCCCCTCAGTCCGGAGCTGCCCCTCAGTCATGAGCTGCCCCTCAGTCATGAGCTGCCCCTCAGTCATGGGCTACCCCTCCGTCATTAGCTGCCCCTCAGTCCGGAGCTGCCCCTCAGTCATGAGCTGCCCCTCAGTCATGAGCTGCCCCTCAGTCATTAGCTGCCCCTCAGTCATGAGCTGCCCCTCAGTCATGAGCTACCCCTCAGTCCGGAGCTGCCCCTCAGTCATGAGCTACCCCTCCGTCATTAGCTACCCCTCCGTCCTGAGCTACCCCTCCGTCCTGAGCTACCCCTCAGTCCTGAGCTGCCCCTCAGTCCAGAGCTGCCCCTCAGTCCGGAGGCGTTCTTCAGTCCTGTGGGCCCATTTGTTAGGGTTCCCAGGCCGGGGTCGGCGGCGAGGGTCGCCGTTCCTAGGAGGTCACAGAAGCGGACTAAAACTATGGTGGGTTGGGGTCCGCGTCCAGTGCCAGAGCCGCCACCGCGGACATATGCCCACCCACATATGCCCACCCTCCCCTATAGGTTCAGGTTTTGCGGCCGGAGTTCGCACCTTGGGGGAGGGGGTACTGTCATGTTCTGACCATAGTTTTTTTGTATTTTCTTTGTTTTAGTGTGGTCAGGGCGTGTGTTGGGTGGGTATGATCTATGTTTTCTGTTTCTATGTGGGGTTTCTCGTTTGGCCTGATATGGTTCTCAATCAGAGGCAGGTGTTAGTCATTGTCTCTGATTGGGAACCATATTTAGGTAGCCTGTGTTCTATTGTGTGTTGTGGGTGGTTGTCTTCAGTCTTTGTGTGTCTGCACCAGATAGAACTGTTTCGGTTTTCACGTTTGTTGTTTTTGTATTTGTAGTGTTCAGTTTTGGATTTAGTAAAATAAGATGAACACTAACCACGCTGCACTTTGGTCCTCTCCTTCTTCCACCGAAGAAAGCCGTTACATCAATAGACAGTGCTACTACGTTACTGGATACATTATAACACAGTGAACTGGCTCAAACTTTAAATACCTATTTAGACAAAACCTAAAGCAACAGTTTAAAACATTTCCCAAAAAGTTTAACTTTACGTGGCTTTTGCCTCTTCAGCGTTGCTCCGCTTCCACACCTCTGCCTAGCTTCTCAAGAAACTGCTCTACCTCTGCTGGTGTTTCAAAAATATAGGAACGATCGCCGTGGGAGACCCTCAGGCGTGCTGGAAAGATGATTCCATACCGGATAGCCTTAGCCCGTAGCCGCTGCTTGACACCGTCAAAGCGTTTCTGCTGCTTGTGGACTTCCATGGAGAGATCTGGGAGGAACATAACTTGTCGATTCTTGTAGAGTACTCTCCCTTTTGCCCTGGCTGCATTCACCAAGCGCATGTTATCTTTATAGTTTCAGAACGTCATTATCAGAGCCCTCGGGGGTGCGTTGGGGTCGGATCGTGGACCAGAAATATGATGAGCTTTCAATCTCCTGCTGCGTCCCTCCAAATCAACTAGTTTAGAGGTAAGCGATTCAACCTTTCCTCAAGAGCGGTGGTCGTTGCCTGCAGGGCTATAATGTTGTCTTCGGTTCCAGAGATGCGTACCTCAGCCTGAGAGATTTGCCCAGCACATTCTTTGAATTGTGATACAGTGTGATACATTCTCCTGATAGAGAATTCTGCATTCATATCTTTGATGGCCTTGAGGATATCTTTGGAACTAACGCCACTGCACGTGTTTATCGCCTCAGTCCTCCTTCCACCACTAGCACATGAAACTAGCATGGCGCCTTTGTCCTTAGACTCTAAACTTTCACTCGTTAAGTCTGGCTTTCCGGTGTGACTTTTCTTTGTCGGCATTGTGGGTTTCGGAAGCTAATAAACTATTACTGACTTTCCTGGTACATTAAGCTTAAGGGTGAACTTATTTTGGAATTTATTTCAAATTTGTAGCGGAGCTAAAAAAGACGCGACTGATCAGCTCTGCACCATTCTGCAAACTGTCTTATCAGCCCTTATCAGCCCTGTCTTAGAACCCTTAAAGCTCTAAATCGTTGGCGGTAAGCCTCAGGAACCAATTTGTAAATCTGTAACACAGCCATTTTAACCTTAGCATAGCCGACACTTTTGGCTACACAAAGAGCTGAATATGCTGCCTGCACTTTACCAGTCAAAACACACTGCAACATTAAAATGTGATCTAAATCAGGCCTAGTATCAGCAACGTGCTCAAACAACGAAAATAACGTCTCAGGAGCCTTATCATTAAATTTTTGCAACAGCAGTAAGTTTCCAACAATATCACATGTGTCCGGGGCACAAACGAGAGAGGAGCAACCCCTAGGTGAATCAGGGTCATCTTCCCAAAGCAAACTTTCCCCCAAGAGCTTTCTATTCCGAACCAATTCTAATCGCTCTGGATACAACTTGATTTTAGCGCGCTCCAAATCCTGTTTAAATTCCAATTCCTTTTCATACTTAACATGATCATACTCTAGCTATAATAGAAGTAGTTATTTCTGCTGTTCAAAAGGAAGACTACTAGGGCTAACAGACGTGGTGGCCATTGTAGAGAAACGGGGAGATGGCTGGGGGGTGGCAAGTCTTCGGCAGAGACTGCCCCAGTGTTAACTACGAGTATACCACTCTCTATTAGATTGGCCTTCAAAATCAGTATTTTTTTACGTTTATCACTAATTTCAATTTGGTAGTGTTCAGCGATCTTCAACAGTTGTTCATTAGTGTATCATTCTAACAGTTCCTCTGATGGAATGCGAATGAACTCATCTACATTAGACACCATAGTCACAAGTAACTGCAACAACAAAAAGTCGCTCTTCCACTCTGCTGAGCACACCAGACCACAACCTGAGCACCAAAGGAAAGAGATGAGAGACAGTGCATTCTTTTTATTTTTTTATTTTATTTAACCTTTATTTAACCAGGTAGGCAAATTGAGAACACGTTCTCATTTACAATTGCGACCTGGCCAAGATAAAGCAAAGCAGTTCGACACATACAACAACACATAGTTACACATGGAGTAAAAACAAACATATAGTCAATAATACAGTGAAAAAAATAAAAAAATAAGTCTATATACAATGTGAGCAAGTGAGGTGAGATAAGGGAGGTGAAGGCAAACAGATATATGTATAAATAAATAAAAATATAAAAAGGCCATGGAGGCGAAGTGAGTACAACACAGCAAGTAAAATAAAAACTAAAAAAAACACTGGAATGGTTGGTTTGCATTGGAAGAAAGTGCAAAGTAGAGACAGAAATAATGGGGTGCAAAGGAGCAAAATAAATTAATAAATAAATACAGTAGGTAAAGAGTATTCAGACCACTTCCATTTCTCCAGTGGGAGGCCTCGGTGCACAACTGAGCAAGAGGACAAGTACATTAGAGTATCTAGTTTGAGAAACAGACGCCTCACAAGTCCTCAACTGGCAGCTTCATTAAATAGCACCCGCAAAACACCAGTCTCGACGTCAACAGTGAAGAGGCAACTCCGGGATGCTGGCCTTCTAGACTGTTTTGTGAAGGGAGTAGTACACAGCGTTGTACCAGATCTTCAGTTTCTTGGCAATTTCTCACATGGAATAGCCTTCATTTCTCAGAACAAGAATAGACTGATGAGTTTCAGAAGAAAGTCTTTGTTTCTGGCCATTTTGAGCCTGTAATCAAACCCACAAATGCTGATGCTCCAGATACCTAACTAAAAATATATGAAATCTAATCCAATTTTATTGGTCACATACACATGGTTAGCTGATGTGAATGCGAGTGTAGCGAAATGCTTGTGTTTCTAGTTCCGACCGTGCAGTAATATCTAACAAGGAATCTAACAATTTCACAACAACTACCTCATACACACAAGAATATGTACATATAAATATATGGATGAGCGATGTTCAGCCATCGCTCATCCATATATTTATATGTACATATTCTTAATCATTCCTTTACACTTCTGTGTATAAGGTAGTTGTAAACTAGTCTAAAGAAAGCCAGTTTCGTGGCTTCTTTAATCATAACAACAGTTTTCAGCTGTGCTAACATAATCGCAAAAGGGTTTTCTAGTGATCAATTATCGTTTTAAAATTATAAACTTGCATTAGCTAACACAACGTGCTATTGGAACATTGGAGTGATGGTTGCTGATAATGGGCCTCTGTACGCCTATGTAGATATTCCATTGAAAATCAGCTGTTTCAAGCTACAATAGTCATTTACGACATTAACATTGTCTACACTGTATTTGTGATCAAGTTGATGTCATTTTAATGGACAAAAAATCTGCTTTTCTTCCAAAAACAAGGACATTTCAAGTGACCCCAAACTTTTGAAAGGTAGTGTGTATATATTTTTTTACATAGTTTGCTAACTGATATGTGACAAGTATTAACGCCACATGCAAAATAGGCAAGCACCCCAAAAGAAAAAGTGGGGCTCTGCCCAACCTGCCCTGAATGATGGGTCGCCACTGGAGGTATCATACGAATGTTTTTTATTTGTGAACTTTTCTTATAACCTTTCGTCAAAGTTATTCTTCTTCTTTGGGATTTGGTTGGAGGATGGCATCCAATTTTTTAGCTGTCAGTACTGTACTGGAGTGTGAGGCCAGTCACGGCCTACCTATATTCACTTACAAAATTGGGGAAAAGGAAACTATTAGCCCTCATAAAAAAACACCACCCCATTCCACTATTTAGGCCAACGGTCTGGGAGGACAGAACCCCAACACACAACACCCTCTGCAAATATTCTGCAGTAAAGCCTTGCAATCCCAAGTACTTCTATGCAGCTGCCACCACAACCTCTATTTTCTGTGACTAACATTCCATTTTTGCAGTACAGTTGACAACCAACCTATTGATCTCTGCCTACTCACAGGAATCCTCTCAGGATCCCCCAACCTGTACCCATCTTCCTCTACCACTCTCTTCACTGCTTCAGCATATGACACTTCCTGTACTACTCTGACCCTGGCAACCTTAACCTGCCTTTCTCTCACCTGACACCTCCGATCTCCAGCACCATGGACACCCCCACAGCTTCAAAACACAACTTTCTCCACCGATACTACACATTCCTTCATCTCATGCCCTCCTGCACACTTCTCACATCTAGGCATCTCCTAGACTATAAGCTTGGCACCTAAAACACTGTCATATTTTTGGAACAAAAGCTCTCACGGGATAACTAACTTGATCTTGTATGGCAAAGACTCTGCATCAAAATGTTTGTTGTCAAGTAAGTGAGCTTAGGTTTATACAAGATGTACCGCTCCCACCTACCAATCATGTCAATGCGGAGCGATACAGAGCCCTCCTCATTGTTACAACAATTGGGAGGCGCACAGCGATGCAGTACAGAGTAGGGGTGGGCCGAGTAATTGGACAAAATTAATATGGTAACGAATATGGGCAATTTTCTGGATACGGTTATTTTTTTAAATTATTCAATCAGAAAAAAAGTAATTTTCGGGTGTCAGCACACATCTTTCTCATGCCAGTCAGTCACATGTGAGTTTCTATGTGGTCTAAATAACTCAACTGGCTGTCTGTAAAAAGAAGGGCGGGCTGTACGTTGATCCTACTGCTCTGATTGGATAGCGTGAAGCTGTAATTCTCTGTCCACTCGCTTCATAATTTCACTTGTTCAGTTTTCCTTGCATGTGTTTGGTCTGATGATTTAGATTGCTGCTGCCTGCTACTATGATAAATCGCATGGCGAGGACCTTTGCTATCATGCTATCAATGTGCATAATATCTAACAAGTGGGGCAAAGGTAGTGAAGAAATATGAACTGCTGATGAGCATTCTGACACACACCCCTCCGACCTGCTGCTCCTGCTCTGCAGCTTTTTCTGCAGTGTGAATGTATATGCAGGGAGTTATTTTGCCAACATATACTTAGGAATATTAAAACAATTGTTTTTTCCAATCACGAGTATCATCCAATCCGTTCCGACTATCAACTGTCAATACGAGTATGGCCATGTCGGCACACCCCTAGTACAGAGCTCGATTCGGCCTCCACAAACCTCTGGAGGCTCTGCAATTGTGTCACATCATTTGTATAGAGCCTCCGGTCCCCATTGTCAGATCAAGCATACACTTGCTTTTAATCCTGCTGTGGGACTCATTATAGCACTATAGCAGGTCAATCGAACAACTAAAATGTACACGTGTGGTGGCATATTTCTGCATTACCAAATGAGGAGAGTTACAAACTTCACACACCAGTCAGAGTTATACTTAAACTACATCTTTAATAATAATAAGAGCTTTGCAATAGTATTTGACTTTCAATGATGCGCCATCTCTAATGAACCATTGAAAGTGACAACAGAAAAGTACAAAGATCTTTTTTAGCCAAGATACACCCCTCTCAACCAATTGCTCTCCTTTTGGGATATTCTTATCTTATCTATCCTTATTTTGTCCACTAGGGGTAGCTGTTGAATTACATATCATTCCATTGGAAGTTTGTCATTCCTTATTTGTGTCAAAACACTTTCTTTATGCTAGTTTCCCAGAGCACAAATGTAAAAAATATTCTTGCCATTTTATTATATTGGTGAGAAGTAACGATGTTGCAAATATAGTCCTCTTTTTTGTTATTTTTTAACCCCTTCTTGTCACCCTTCATTAGGGCAGTTCTTCATCAGAGCAGACTACTTGTGAATGTTGAGTGGTAGCCTATGTGCCTATTAGGGATCCTTGAGTCATTAGAGCTGTAGGATTGTGCTATTGCTGTAATGTGCAGGGCCAATTACTTCCAGAGTGCAAAGGTCACAGGAGGAAATAATGATTGTAGTGTCTTCTAATCACTGATACACAGGGCACTAAACACCACGTCAATACACTGATGGCACTCTGTGTGTGTATCCATGGGATTAAATTGGTCTAACATGACGCTAAAAAGTGTTTCATGGTAATAATGATCTGACCTCTTGACCTGGGTCTGTGCTGTATTGAACAGCCAGAGGATCTATTGATGCCCAGAGAACTGACTGACTTACCAGCCTACTACTGCTTGTGCTGATGATGGTGTGTGTGTGTGTGTGTGTGTGTGTGTGTGTGTGTGTGTGTGTGTGTGTGTGTGTGTGTGTGTGTGTGTGTGTGTGTGTGTGTGTGTGTGTGTGTGTGTGTGTGTGTGTGAATGCACCCCTGTGAGATATTTTTTGTGGAACAACTGTCAGAAGGTCACTGCTGGGGACTTTTTAAAAGGACATTCTACTCCAAAATGAATTAAAAAATAATCTGAAATATAATTTTCCCTTTAAAAGTATTAGTACCTTGAGCCCAACTGATGCAGCATAGCGGCTTTAAATTAATAGGCTGAAGCATCGGGTTGCCCATCTGCATTAACCTCATTGGAAAACTCCAAATGACTATGAATGCATAGAATTCTACAAATAGACGTAATTTGACACTCCAGAGGGGTATAAAACAAAGCAGGATCAACACGTTAGCCTTGATAAACAACCAGAAATAACGATTGATTTTCTGGTTCATTAACAAAGCTGAACTTAGATATGTGTTTTTGGTTATTGAGTCAATTAGACCCTTCCCATTTCACGTTTATCTTCTTAAAAAAGACATTGTTATTTCAGAATATTCAGGTAAATTAGCTGGCTAAGTCATTGATCTTGCTTTGTAGTATACCCCTCTGTTTTTTTTCTGGATCAAATGGGGCTTAGGTGGTGGGCGTGGTCTCCGACAGATTATTGCTGTTTGTTTTAAAGCCACTTTTCTGCAATTCTAGTAGGTCTGACCCCATTTAGTCAATTGAGATTGTTTTAATCCAGCTGTGACAAATACGCTATATAAAATATTGTTATGGCACATGTCTGTCTGGACTAAGCCATTGCGGAGGCCACAGGGATGGCACACCAGTGTCACATTTATCCTACCATTTTTATTTAACCAGGTAAGTTGACTGAGAACACCTTCTCAGCAACAACCTGGGGAATAGTTACAGGGGAGAGGGGATGAATGAGCCAATTGTAAGCTGGGGATGATTAGGTGCTCATGATGGTATGAAGGCCAGCATGGGAATTTTGCCAGGACACAAAGATTAACACCCCTACTCTTACAATAAGTGCCATGGGATCTTTAGTGACCACAGAGAGTCAGGACACCGTTTAACATCCAATCCAAAAGACAGCACCCTACACAGGGCAATGTCCCCAAACACTACCCCAGGGAATTCAGATATTTATATTAGAACAGAGGAAAGGGTGCCACCTATAGCACCACTTCCAGCAGCATCTGGTCTCCCATCCAGGGACTGACCAGGACCAACCCTGCTTAGCTTTAGAAGCAAGCCAGCAGTGGGATGCAGGGTGATATGCTGCTGGCAATTAATTACTTCTCATAATTTGTAATCTACAATGTTTGTTTGGTTATGGTCATTTCTGTTAATGCATTCAATATTATTATTATTACAGTCTTACCGTTGTCATTGTAGGAGTGGACATGTTGTTTGCGGAGCGCACAACCTAGGCTACACCCTTGTGAGAAACAAAGTTTTGGTTTATTTCATTCCATTCACGAGTTGTCAATTTATGAATTGTCTTTTGTTTGGAGCCTCCTGTCAATCTTGAGTAAGGACACAAACCTGATTATGCATAGAAGTAGGCCTATGCTTCCTGGCCTGCATGCAAATGTAGGCCCATAAATGTATCCATTTGGGGTTCTGATTGTCTCACCATCACTGTGGAGCTTCTCACCAAAGTATTTTTTTCTTTGCCTCAAACACCAAGTAAATTAAGTCTGTTTATACATCCAGTAGTTCCTTAATATAGCCTATTTGAAAAATCATTCTAGCTTTCTAGCTTTCTCCCTTTCGATAACCAATCAGCATGAAAGAGGGAAAAAACGTCATGCTCTGATCCGGTGGGGAAACGTCATGAAATAGGCCTACCTGATTACTTCTTATCCCTTGCGGAAATAGTCTACAGCTGTGTCTGTCTGTCTGGAACTCACAGGTGCAGGTGCCGGAAACTCTGAGGGCCCAGAATATTGTATGCAATGTTGCAAGTTTGCTAGCATGCGTTTTGGGCTGGACCAAGTTAACAGTTGATACAACTTGCTAAGTGGATGGGTCTCTACAGTAAGTGTAAATGGTACAGCCAAATGGTTACTTGCATAGTAGCAATATCAGAAATAGATTGTGTCAATATAAATAAAATATACAGTATGTACAAGAACAATATCAATAAAAATGTCAGTGATAGATGAGGTAGTGATATGCATACAATCAGGGGTAGGGTGACTGATCAGCAGTAGTAGCAGCAACGTATGGCGTGTGTGTTATGAGTCGTTTGAATTGAGGCACTGCAGATAGGGCTGATGACTGGTCCGTCCGAACCACGCATGATCAAGGGAATCTATATTTGGAGAACCTGTTTCTGTCCTGCCCTTGACTTTGGTGCAGGGCATGTGATGTCCATAGCCTCTTCGTCGCAAAAGTCCCTGACATTCAAAAAAATATACGTTTGTCTAGCTGTGTCCAGTCCAGGTGGTGCTTATACAGACAGACCATCTATGGGAGGAAGGATGTCAGCGTCGCGCAGCAGCTGAAACCTGAGCAGCTAAGTCCGAACGCTCCTTGGCGACAACAACACCAGGCTCAGAGCATCGAAGCTGTAAAACAGGGAATAACAAAAAAAAATTGAAGACATTACAACCTTTCACAACATCAATTCACCTCCCAAGTTTAGATAAGAAGAATGACCTCATACAATGCAATGAAAATGATATTCACCTGAAGTGCTGGTATTGCTTGAACTGTGGCAGCGGCCTGAAGTACGGAGTCGGGTGTTGTTGCCAGCCGTAACTTTCCACCAGCACGGGAACATCCTCCAGTCAAACCAGCTGTATGTTGCCCCCAGTCACTGTGCTGTCCTTCACAACACCAGCAATCTCAGAAAAAGTGTTCAATCTGGTATTTCTGAAGTGCTGCTTGATGAGGCCTAAGCACCAGTGAGGGGCAAACTTGGTTTGGCCTGTGATCAGGAAGGGAAGGTCCAGACTGTGGTGGAGCTTGTGCATGGTCCGCCAGGCACAATACCAGAGCACAAAATGTTTCTTGTTTTGTCCACTGCAGTCATCACAATTCAAGTCTACACGTGTTTCCCAAACTCCGTAGTTGGTAAAGAAATTATGCATGTAGTTGATGATTGCGCTGCTGCCTTTTCTAGATGACATGCCTTCATCGATCAAGTAGTTGACTTGTGGTATTCCTTCACAGCAGACACCAAACAAGCCACACTTGCGAGGAGTTAAAAAGTAGGTGGGACCTGGCTGCATTGGGTCAGAAGGATAGTGCACCTGCAAAAAACAAAAGAACATTAAGATAAGTTCATGAAAAGAAAATGTAACGTAATATAATTTTTTAATGGATCATTATCAGGTAAGTTTCACTTACTTACAAATGTGCAGTGTAGCAGCATACAGAAACATCATCTTGGAAACTGGAAGTTAAAATGATAACACACAGCCCGACTACACGTACCTCTGGAAAATACTGTGAGAAATAGAAATAGTGTGAGATCAATAAAAGTAGTGCCAATCATGTTGGAGGTCAATTAAATAATTAAAATGTGTTGTTTATGCTTTACATACCAAGTGTTGTCATTGATTCCTTGTAGAGACGCCACACTGCTGCTTTTGTCACATGGGATGGAAGCAGCTTTCCACCAAAGTGTTTGTGTCTTGGGTGGCGTCCTGGTAATACTATTGCATTATCCTCTGCGTAGTTGTTGATGAAGTTCACAACTCGCTGCAAGTCCTCATGCTTCAGGTGTGACCTGTGCTTGCTTGGGCCAGCTCTCTTTTTGATGGGAGGCATTAGACCATTCTCTTTGTATAACTGATGGAGGAGAGTCAGGCTTGTTCTACTGATGCTTAAAGACAAATTCCAGATACAAATATTTTGGCATTATTATACAATAGATAGCCGTAATCACCGTCAGATACACCTGGCTAACTTGATGGGTAATGTAATCATCTGGCGAAGTGGTGTCTTTTGTTTAGACATGCTAGCTAAAAAATGAACCATAATTCTAATCCATAGAGTACTAGCAATACAAACCGATTGTCATAGCTAGCTAAAGTTAACCAAGTCACTTTGGTTCACACTGACCATGTGCAATGCCATAAGAATCATCTTGAGCTTGAAACCCCACCCAATCTCTAACCATTTTACTCACCCTAGCAGAGCTGGTTAGGTTGTTATCATGTTATCCAGAGTATTAGTGACTGTAACTGTGGTCCTGGCAACAATTGAATTACGTTTTTTTGACAACGTTTACTGACACAGCCATATTCAACTGTTGTTGAGCGTTGGTAAATTCATCAGTTATTCTGCGTTCTCGCACACTCAGACGAGAGTGCTCTGAAACAGTTGTTGCAGTGACGTTCTATTCCATTCTGCTAGCAAACGTGCAATCTTTGGAGAATGAAATCGATGACCTACATGCAAGATTAAACTACCAACTGGACATTCAAAACTGTAATATCTTATGCTACATGGAGTCGTGGCTGAACGATGACACTATCAACCTACAGCTGGCTGGTTAAACGCTGTACCGGCAGGATAGAACAGCGGCGTCTGGTAAGACAAAGGGTGGCGGACTATGTATTTTTGTAAATAACAGCTGGTGCACGATATCTAAGGAAGTCTCGAGCTATTTCTCGCCTGAGGTAGCTGTAGACCACACTTTCTACATAGAGTTTATATCTGTATTTTTCGTAGCTGTTTACATACCACCACAGTCAGAGGCTGGCACTAAGACAGCATTGAATGAGCTGTTTTCCGCCATAAGCAAACAAGAAAACGCTCACCTAGAGGTGGCAATCCTAGTGGCCGGGGACTTTAATCCAGGGAAACTTAAAATCCGTTTTACCAAATTTCTATCAGCATGTTGAATGTGCAACGAGAGGGGAAAAAACTCTGGACCACCTTTACTCCACACACAGAGACTCATACAAAGCTCTCCCTCGCCCTCCATTAGGCAAATCTGACCATAATGCTATCCTCCTGATTCCTGCTTACAAGCAAAAACTAAAGCAGGAATCACCAGTGACTAAGACTGTTTTACTAGCACAGACTGGAATATGTTCAGGGATTCCTCCGATGGCATTGAGGAGTATGCCACATCAGTCATTGGCTTCATCAATGAGTGCATTGATGACGTCATCCCGACAGTGCCCGTACGTACATACCCCAACCAGAAGCCATGGATTACAGGCAACATCCGTACTGAGCTAAAGGCTAGAGCTACCTCTTTCAAGGAGCGAGACTACCTCGGAAGCTTATAAGAAATCCTGCTATGTCCTCCAATGAACCATCCAACAGGCAAGCATCAATACAGAACTAAGATCGAATTGTACTACACCGGCTCTGATGCTCGTCGGATGTGCCAGGCTTGCAAACCATTACAGACTACAAAGGGAAGCACAGCAGAGAGCTGCCCAGTGACACAAGCCTACCAGACGAGCTAAACTACTTCTATGCTCGCTTCGATGCAAATAACACTGAAACATACATGAGAGTATCAGCTCTTCCGGAAGACTGTGTGATCATGCTCTCCGCAGCCGATGTGGGTAAGACTTGTAAACAGGTCAACATTCACAAGGCCGCGGGCCAGACAGATAACCAGGATATGTACTGCGAGCATGCGCTGACCAACTGGCAAGTGTCTTCACTGACATTTTTAACCTCTCCCTGTCCAAGTCTGTAATACCAACATGTTTTAAGCAGACCACCATAGTGCCTGTGCCCAAGAACACGAAGGTAACCTGCCTAAATGACTACTGACCCTTGTACGTCTGTAGCCATGAAGTGTTTTGAAAGGCTGATCAAGTCTCACATCAACACCATTGTCCCAGAAACCCTAGACCCACTCGAATTTGCATACCGCCCCAACAGATCCACAGATGATGCAATCTCTATTCCACTCCACACTGCCCTTTCCCACCTGGACAAAAGGAACACCTATGTGAGAATGCTATTCGTTGACTACAGCTCATTGTTCAACACCATAGTGCCCTCCCTCTGCAGCTGGATCCTGGACTTCCTGACGCACCGCCCTCAGGTGGTAAGGGTAGGTAACAACACATCTGCCACGCTGATCTTCAACACAGGGGCCACTCAGGGGTGCGTGCTCAGTCCTCTCCAGTACTCCCTGTTCACCCATGACTGCACGGCCAGGCATGACTCCAACACCATCATTAAGTTTGCCGATGAAACAACAGTGGTCATCATCGACAATGACAAGCCCGCTTATAAGTAGGAGGTTGGAGACCTGGCCATGTGGTGCCAGGACAACAACCTCTCCCTCAACGTGATCAAGACAAAGGAGATGATTGTGGACTACAAGAAAAAGACGACCGAGCACGCCCCCATTCTCTTCGACAGGGCTGCAGTGGAGCAGGTTGAGAGCTTCAAGTTCCTTGGTGTCCACATCACCAACAAACTAACATGGTCCAAGCACACCAAGACCGCTGTGAAGAGGGCACGACAAAACCTATCCCGCCTCAGGAGACTGAAAAGATTTGGCATGGGTCCTCAGAACGTTCTACAGCTGCACCATCGAGAGCATCCTGACTGGTTGCGTCACTGCTTGGTATGGAAACTGCTCGGACACAAGGCACTACAGAGGGTAGCGAGAACGGCCCAGTACATCACTGGGCCGGTACATCAAGCTTCCTGCCATCCAAGATCTCTATACCAGGCGGTGTCAGAGGAAGGCCCTAAAAATTGTTAAAGACTCCAGCCACCCTAGTCATAGACTTTTCTCTCTGCTACCGCACGGCAAGCGGTACCGGAGTGCCAAGTCTTGGTCCAAGAGGCTTCCAAACAGCTTCTACCCCCAAGCCATACGACTCCTGAACACTGAACACCTAATCAAATGGCTACCCAGACAATTTACATGGCCCCTCCCCTCACTTTAAATACTCTACCTTCATGTACATATTATCTGAACTAAACGGTGCCCCTGCACATTGACCCTGTACCGGTAGCCCCCTGTATGTATCTTATCTGTATTTTTTTTTTAATTGCATTGTTGGTTAGGGGCTCATAAGCAAGCATTTCACTTCATTTCATAAGGTCACCTGTTGTATTCAACGCATGTGACTAATAAAATTTGATTTGATACTTACATAGTCAAGTCTTTTGTTAAGTTTTACTATGCGATACATTTAAAAAAAAATATGTTAGACAGGATTACTGTCTAACACATGACAGGATTACTGTCTAACAGGATTACTGACCGCTCCTGTCTCAGCCTCCAGTATTTATGCTGCAGTAGTTTATGTGTCGGGGGGCTAGGGTCAGTTGGTTATACCTGGAGTACTTCTCCTGTCTTATCCAGTGTCCTGTGTGAATTTAAGTATGCTCTCTCTAATTCTCTCGTTCTCTCTTTCTCTCTGAGAACCTGAGCCCTAGGATCATACGTCAGGACTACCGGGCATGCTGACACCTTGCTGTCCCCAGTCCGCCTGGCCTTGCTGCTATTCCAGTTTCAACTGTTCTGCCTGCGGTTACGAAACCCCTACCTGTCCCAGACCTGCTGTTTTCAACTCTTAATGATCGGCTATGAAAAGCCAACTGAGATTTATGCCTGATTATTATTTGACCATGCTTGTCATTTATGAACATTTTGAAAATCTTGGCTCTCTCTAATTTTCTCCTTCTCTCTTTCTTTCTCTCGGAGGACCTGAGCCCTAGGGCCATGCGTCGGGACTACCGGCCGTGGTGACTCCTTGCTGTCCCCAGTCCGCCTGGCCTTGCTGCTATTCCAGTTTCAACTGTTCTGCCTGCGGTTATGGAACCCCTACCTGTCCCAGACCTGTTGTTTTTCAACTCTTAATGATCAGCTATGAAAAGCCAACTGAAAATTATTCATGATTATTATTTGACCATGCTTGTCACTTATGAACATTTTTGAACATCTTGGCATAGTTCTGTTATAATCTCCACCCGGCACAGCCAGAAGAGGACTGGCCACCCCTCATAGCCTGGTTCCTCTCTAGGTTTCTTCCTAGGTTTTGGCCTTTCTAGGGAGTTTTTCCTAGCCACCGTGCTTCTACACCTGCATTACTAGCTGTTTGGGGTTTTAGGCTGGGTTTCTGTACAGCACTTCGAGATATTAGCTGATGTATGAAGGGCTATATAAAATTGATTGATTGATTGATTGATTACCTACACAACCTGACCAGCTCAAATAGACAGAAGCGTGCTATATGGCAGACCAATCCAAACTCATCTCTCGGCATGTCCAGCCCACTCATTATCTCAGCCAATCATGGGTAGCGTGAAGGTTGCTGACTTGCTGTGGCTTAACCAACTAGGCTCGTAATTTAACAATTGTATTCGTATTTACAGATGGCATACAAGTATGTTATTAATGCACATGAAAGTTCACATGTTTGAGAAGGCATCTCTGCCCCCCAAAAATTAAAAATTAAAAAACACGTTACGTTCAAATGGCTCTCCTTTTGTTTCTTAATTTTTAAAAGCATCAGACAAGCTTAGTAGCCTACATATAGTTCATTTTATTCAAACATAGGGTGTGTCTATATGGAAAAATATATATTTTAAAATTTGATTGAAAAAGCAGACTTTCAGTTCGAAGATTTTTTTTTGTCTGGGACAACCTTAAATTCAAGACATTTTGCCATGGACCTGAGAGAAAATATATAGTTTAAAAGCAATTTTTCAGCAATTCTACAGCTTTTGCTGTGGTTTATGCCATGTTTGTGACTCAATCATAACAAAATCAATGGAGGCCCCATGCCATGACATTTTTAGAATTTTAGATTCTCCCCTGCTGTCTAGTTTTATGGGGGGTGAGTTCTCAAAGATAATCTTATTTAAACCATTATCTAATCTAATCTACATACTTTATATCTTGTTTTAGTCGTTAAATAAAATAAATACTCAAATACAATATATATATATATATACAACTAAAACCAGATATAAAGTATATAGAATAGATCATGGAAGTATGTGTATGTATGTATGTATGCATGTATGCATGCATGTATGTATAATATACATACAAACATACATACAGGTCCATTATCTATACATACAGTATCAGTCAAAAGTTTGGACACACCTACTCATTCAAGGGTTTTTTCTTTATTTTTACTATTTTCTACATTGTAGAATAATAAAAACACATGTAGTAACAAAAAAAAGTGTGAAACAAATCTAAATGTATTTTAGATTCTTGAAAGTAGCCCCCCTATGCCTTGATGACAGTTTTGCACACTCTTGAAAATGTGTTTTAGAAAACATCAACAGTTGTTTCCCTGCCAAGATGCAACAAACCGGGAAGACTAAGAAAAGAATATCTGTTTTAGTGTGTGATGGTGGTGTTGTCCTTTCAGCCCCATTGCAGTATTGATTTCTGGCCTAGTTCAGCAGATGCAATTAGAAATTTACTGTGGGTCGTGTAGAGGAGCTACCAGACCATCTAAAACCTGTGTGTGTGTGTGTGTGTGTATGTATGTGTGTGTGTGTGTGGAGGAGCTGCCTGCCTGCCAGACCAACTGAAACCTACACATTATATTATATTGTGGAACCCAGGGAGTTGCTGTGTTAGCAGTTCATGGGGATCCTAAAATACTATACTGAACAAAAATGTGCAATAATTTCAATTTTTTTACTGAGTTACAGTTCGTATACGGCAAACAGTCAATTGAAATGAATAAATTAGGCCCTAATCTATGGATTTCACATTACTGGGAATACATATATGCATCTGTTGGTCACACATACCTTACAAAATAGGTAGGGAAGTGGATCAGAACCAGTCAGTGCCTAGTGTGACCACCATTTGCCTCATGCAATGCGACACATCTCCTTTGCATAGAGTTTATCAGGTTGTTGATTAGCCTGTGGAATGTTGTCCCACTCCTCTTCAATGGCTGGATATTGGCGGGAACTGGAACACGCTGTCGTAAATGTTGATTCAGAGCATCCAGAACAGCTAATCAAATGGCTACCCAGACCATTTGCATTGCCCCCTTCCCCTCTTTTACGTTGCTGATACTCTGTTTATTATCTATGCATAGTCACTTCAACTCTACCTACATGTACATATTACCTCAATTACCTTGACTAACCGGTGCCCTGGCACGTTGACTCTGTACTGGTACCCCCTGTATACAGCCTCGCTACTGTTATTTTAATGCTGCTCTTTAATTTTTTTTTTTATTAAAATGTTTTATTTAACACTTTTCTTAGAACTGCATTGTTGGTTAAGGTCTTGTAAGTAAGCATTTCACTGTAAGGTCTACAACCTGTATTCGGCGCATGTGACAAATAACATTTGATTTGAAGAGGGCGGATGAATGGCATGACTATGGGCCTCAGGATCTCGTCACGGTATCTCCGTGCATTCAATTTGCCATCAATAAAATTCAATTGTGTTTGTTGTCCGTAGTTTATGCCTGCCAATACCATAACCCCATCGCCACCATGGGGCACTCTATTCACAACGTCGATATCAGCAAACCGCTCGCCACACAACGCCATACACGTGATCTGTGGTTGTGAAGCCGGTTGGACGTACTGCCAAATTCTTTAAAACAACATTGGAGGCGGCTAATGGGGAAGAAATTAACATTAAATTCTCTGGCAACAGCTCTGGTGGACATGCCTACAGTCAGCATGACAGTTGTGGCATTGTGTTGTGTAACAAAACTGCACATCTTATTGGCCTTTTATTCACCCCAGCACAAGATGCACCTGTGTAATGCTGTTTAATCAGCTTCTTGATATGCCACACATGTCAGTTGGATGGATTATCTTGGCAAAGGAGAAATGCTCACTAATAGGGATGTAAACAAATTTGTGCATACATTTGTGCATAATTTGTGCATGAGAAATAAGCTTTTTGTGCATATGGAACATTTCTAGGAGCTTATATTTCCGCTCATGAAACATGGGACCACACTTTACATGTTGCATTTTATATTTTTGTTAAATGTAAATATACACTCTGGACCCTCATGCTTTTTTTTACCCATACCTGGCGGGATTTATTATTCAAGAGAGGTGACCAAGATGAGAAATGTTGTGAGAGCTTCAAATGGGCTACTGACTGACCACCTCAGGGAGAAGGCTATGGCCATTAGGATTCTGCTTTGTTTTTGCTGTTGTTTTATTTGGGAAGCAGAGGCTTTGCTGGTGGCAATGACTGTGTATATGAATGGACAAAGCCATCACTAGGGCCCTGTCAAATCCTTTACATTTTTTCCCAAATTCATTTTTGAATTTTTTCTGAATTCTGTTTTACGATTTCCGCTCATTTTATCATCAGAAAGTGTGTCTAATAATCTGAATGAATAAAAAGTCAACAATTTAATAAGATAACATTACATTTGTAATGATGCAACACAACGAGGCAAGTGCTCAATACGGAGTTCTACTAAGTGTTTCATTATTAGTGAAAAAAAAGTAATGCAAGAATCTAGGCAACAATGCAGCAACCTTCTCTGTTTCCAGCTGGCTGAGAATGTTTGTGACTGCCTGGGATGATGACCTTTCTGCAAAAAAACAAAAACTCTCTGTACAGATGAACATGGTACTTCACTGCCTCAAACCAGCTATTCCATCTGGAGCTCACTGCTTCAGGAGGAGCCTTGGCCTGCACAAACGCCGTCATAATGAGGAAGCTCACCCATCTTATCTCATCTCATCCATGTCACAAGTGATGCAACTTCAGAGAAGTCTCACCCACCAGATTGATGACATGGCAGAGACAGGTTAGATGGACACTGTTGGGCATCACTCCTTTTAGAACCTCCTTGTATACCTTCAGGCAGTTGGAGGCATTATCTGTGACCACTGCCCAGGCATCATTCAGGTTCAGATCGTTGCTGTGGAGGGAGGCTAGTATTACTTGGGAAAACGTTGAGTAGTTGCATCTGTCCATGAAAATGTCATCCACCAGAAAGTACTGGTTTTCAACACCTGCAATGAAAGATAAGGAAAAACTTTAATTATGTTTTAACCTAAAATAATATTGTGACAAAATTAAAGTTATTTAAATGTCAAGTGTAAACACATAGATACAGCGATAGTTAGCTAGATGGAGAGGCAGACAGCTGCTGACATTATGCATCGCTATATTTCACCATGATAACTCGTCGTTTGGAATATCACAATTTGCATACGTACATTTTACATTGCAGAATGTAAATGAAGGCCATTGCAACGGTATATTAAAACCTGTTGAGGATGGGGGCGCTGTTGAGACTATTTATGCTAATCGTGTAATTTTTGAAACGGCTTCCCACAAAATCCTTGATCGTACAATATGCATATTATTATTATTATTGGATAGAAAACAGTCTATAGTTTCTATAGGAGTTGAAATTTTGTCTCTAAGTGGAACAGAGCCCATTCTACAGCAATTTCCCTGACATGGAGTCAGATTTCAGAAATTTTGGCCACTGTTCTGGAGTCAGTTAAAAGGGCACTGTTATTGCTATGACTATACGGACACTGCTTACGTCTTCCCCTGGATGCCTTTACGTGATGACGATTTCAATGGGGTCGATTGCGCGTTCACAGGCCCTATAAATAAAAAAACCCTGTAGGTAGGAGCTCCTTTGCAGCTGCGTAATGCGCGTGGAGGACATCGACCTGCTATTTTTCCAAGCGTTAGTTTAGCCTGTTATATTTTTCCGGTCATGTTTTTACTCGTTATAGGAGTTAAAAACATCATAAGGTAGTTAATTTAAAGCGTTTTATAGCAATTTATATCCGTTTAGTGCGATTTTGGGACATTTATTTCTTTAACGCTGTGAATAGCTGGGCACCCTTTCAGTTCATCCCGAACGCAGTTGGCATTTCCACATGGCAAGAGGACAGCTTTCCACCAAAAGACGATTACTCCCAAGAAAGGATCCTTTGCCCAAGATACTGATGGAAGAACAGCTCAAAGTAGGACATTTTTATTATGATAAATCGTGTTTCTGTCGAAAAATTTTAGTGGCTTAGGACGCCATGTTTTTTGACGTAGCTTCGCTTGGCGCAAACTGTATTGAAAAGTAAGGATAAATTAAAAAATGTAATTCCGCAATTGTATTAAGAATTAAATTGTCTATCAATCCCTGTCCACCCTATATTTTTTAGTCACGTTTATGAGTATTTATATATAAGAGTAGATCACTGTCTAAGTGGCGCAAGGACATTTTCTGACCAGCTGAGCTACATTTCACATTGTCTAACCATGATTTTGGTGGCTAAATATAAACATTTTCGATCAAACTCTATATGGATTGTGTAATATGATGTTACAGGAGTGTCATCTGAAGAATTCTGAGAAGGTTAGTGAAAAAATTAATATATTTTGGCGATGTTGACTTTTATCGCTCACTTTGGCTAGAATCAATGCTGGGCTGCTATGTGCTATGTGCTATGCTAATATAACGATTTATTGTGTTTTCGCTGTAAGACACTTAGAAAATCTGAAATATTGTCTGTATTCACAGGATCTGTGTCTTTCGATTTGTGTATGCTGTGTATTTTTACGAAATGTTTGATGATTAGTAAGTAGGTAAACACGTTGCTCTAAGTAGTTTTTCTATTCCATTTGTGACGGTGGGTGCAATTGTAACCTATGCCATCTACCTGAAATATGCACTTTTTTCTAACAAAACCTATCCCATACCATAAATATGTTATCAGACTGTCATCTAATGAGTTTTTTTCTTGGTTAGGGGCTATAAATATCTTAGTTTAGCCGAATTGGTGATAGCTACTGGTGTTGGTGGACAAATAAAAGATGGTGGATTATGCTAATGTGTTTTTAGGTAATAGATGTACATCTTTACATATTGTGTCTTCCCTGTAAAACATTTTAAAAATCGGACATGTTGACTGGATTCACAAGATTTGTGTCTTTCATTAGCTGTATTGGACTTTAATGTGTGAAAGTTAAATATTTTAAAAAAATATTTTTTTTGAATTTCGCGGCACTGGTTTTTCAGTGGGGGTGGGGGGGGAGTGCCGCTAGCGGCACACTCATCCTAGACAGGTTAATAGGCTGTTAACTCACCAATGACGATGTTTAGAACGCTGCAATCCCTTGCAGCTGTTGTCTTGTCAACAACCACCGCAAACTTCTTCCCATGGATCTTCTGTAGAACGGCAGTCATATGTTGGTCGAACACACGGGGCAGGTGCGTTTGACGGAGGCCGCTCTCATTTTCAGGCAACGCTCCTCCCTGTTTGCAATGCTTCACTAGAAACGGGCGTAGCTTTCTTAGCTTTTCTAAGGGGATGTCAGACTCGGCGTACACAGCCACAAAGTCTTGAATAAATTCTCGTCATGAATCTGCTGATGCGCTTGCACTAGTAATGGTCGTTTGAAGAGGCATGCTCTGGCTAACACTGTGCTTTTCCTTGTTCATCACATGGGCTTTAGACTGTAAGTGGTAATCACACATTTTTCCGGGTCCATCAATAGTATGTTGACAGAATTTGCAAAACAGCTTATCACCTGACTCATAATAGTCCTTTGGGTATTGCTCTGCTTTGAATATAGGGGTTAGGGTCGAATATACGTTTTTTGATGACTTGGCCTTCTCAGACAGCCTCTTCAACATGTTTCTCAAAGTGACAGCCAAGTTGTGAGGTGGCGTAAGGGTCCCACGCACACACTACTGCCCCCCCCCCCCTCTCAAAACACCGTAATCGAAAACTGAAATATTTTTCTCTAGGCCTACTCGTCTGTAATTTTACAATCATGAAATCATTTAGGTTACTACAATAATTAGGCCTACTATATATATTTTTTTATCGATTTCAGCCAAATTATGGAAAATTCTGCAATATTCCACGTTTTACAGTTGATAAAAAATGTATTACCAACATCCGCGATTCCGCCTGCTTTTTCCGCATCGAGGAGTACATCGGACTCAACGTCACACCATTCAATCTTATGTTTAGACTCAATAGCGTATTGAAGCCAAATTAAGTCTCACGGAAACCACTGAGAAATGTCTAAATAGGCTACTTTCATAATAATCTTTGCAAAAATGTTTTTGATACAAATGTTAAAAGCATTTTGAACATCCTTCCAATGAAGTTTCTGTGGCCTTTTCTCAATTGGATTTGCTCCTGCATCCGCTGTCCTTCGTCGTCTCATCTCCCTTTAAAAAAGGTGAAAGGTAATCAGGGAGAGACTGCGAGCAGAAGGAACGTGGACAGAAATGTTCTTGTTTGAAATGAGACGGTCCTGCTCCACTCACGCGTCATCAGGCAAATTACGTTTACAGGGGTGGCTCACAAAATAAATGTGTAAAGTTATAAAACAAATTCAGTTAGTTGTGGAAGACATTTTATAGATAAAACGATAAGTAGCCTATTGTTTTTAAATGTGTGCATGGTTTTCTCCCCCTACAATACAAAAGCTGATTCAAAGGGTGTGTGGCAGATATCAAAACTCTTTCGTGGTAGGATACACTTGTGCCTCCTCGCCAAAAGGAGGCTATCTAGGAGGGTAGGACCATCTTCCATTTGCCTAAGGACGAATTGACACACTAGTCGACCACTTATCGGTACCTAAATTTTGTGCGATGGATAGTCTGGAAGCAGTGTTGCTTAGTAATCCCCTCCCATCCTTCAGTGCTAGAGTTGTCTATCTGGATTATGGTTAAACTGTGTGTGTGTGTGTGTGTGTGTGTGTGTGTGTGTGTGTGTGTGTGTGTGTGTGTGTGTGTGTGTGTGTGTGTGTGTGTGTGTGTGTGTGTGTGTGTGTGTGTGTGTGTGTGTGTGTGTGTGTGTGTGTGTGTGCGTGCGCGCGTGCGTGCGTGCGTGCGTTACTGCTGACAGACCGTTTACACTCACACCCTATCTCCTCCACCATCACCTCCACCGGCTAGATTAATGTCACACACTGACAGCTGTGCGTGTGCGCACGTATGCATACGTCGACCTGTGGGTGTGTTTGTTGGCACTGTTAGATTTCCTCTGGGATAAATGCTCCAGGGAGACCTAGATCAGTGTTTCAACTTTAACGTCTCCCCTCTCCCCCCTCTTTCCTTCCCTCCCCAGAGCAGTCTCTCTGTCCCTCTCTTACTCCCCCCCCCCCCCCTCTCCCTCTGCCTCCCTCTTTCTCTCTGTGTTGTCTGTAAGGAGGTGATTAATAAAGCTTGTATGTTTTTAAATCACTGGCTGGACAGTGCCTGTCTTCAGGGCTCTTAACTGATTGGCCGATGTCCCTGACTTGGCAGTTGACCCTCTTTTCAACTGCCCAGAGAAACATATGAGACCATAAACAACACACACACAGTATTTTGGCTACGTCTAGGATAAAATATAGACTACTGACACCCAGTAGCTAGTAGCATGGGGACACATAATGCTAATGTAGCAGGCTTAGGGAATATTTCATCTCAATGCTCAGTGAGTACACACTGTCCACACATTCTGTTCTTGGCCCTACTCTGGAAATGGTTGTGATCTTTGAATAGGATATCGTGTCATCACAATGCTCTTAAACTTGTACTTGAAAGAGGATGACATTGAAGGCCAGGGGCTCATATTATGAAAATAAAATATTCCTGACCTATCACTATGGAATCCTCAACAGCCCATTCTGGAATACTTCATGCTCCATTATGGTATATGGTATGCAGTCCACCTGTGTGACACCCTTAGAAATAGGATTAATGCTACTGTGTCATCCAAGTGTGGGCTAAATTGGAAAAAACAGGTCTTTCTGCTGTGTGCTGCATTGTTTGATTGAATTTATTTATAAAGCCGCTCCGGACAGAGACATTACATACATTTATCTACATTTTAATACATACATTTATGTGCCAATGAATGTTTGACAGTAGCTAAGCGTCCTCAATCCTAGCCTAATCTCTCTCTCTCTCTCTGCCCCCCAGTGAGCCCAAGCGCTGTGACTGGACAGGTGGTATGGGTCTTCACCAGCTCCTCTCTAGAGAGTTCTCAATCATCTACAACATCAACCTGTACCTGAGTGTGCAAAGCTGTCATCAAGGCAAAGGGTGGCTACCTTGAAGAATCTAAAATCTAAAATATATTTTGATTTGTTTAACACTTTTTTGGTTACTACATGATTCCATATGTGTTATTTCATAGTGTTGATGTCTTCACTATTGTTCTACATTGTAGAAAATAGTAAAAATATGTTTTCTTTCTTTTAATGAGTAGGGGGAAAAACTTTTGACTGGTACTGTACACTGTCAACTGTGGGACCTTATATAGACAGGTGTGTGTGCCTTTCCAAATCATGTCCAATCAATTTAATTTACCACAGGTGGACTCCAATCAAGTTGTGGAAATATCTCAAGGATGATCAATGGAAACAGGATGCACCTGAGATCAACTGTGAATCTCATAGCAAAGAGTCTGAATACTTATGTAAATAAAGTATTTCTGGTTATAAATTCGAATACATTTACAAACATTTCAAAAAAACAGTTTTTGCTTTGTCATTATGGGGTATAGTGTGTAGATTGCTGAGGATTTTTCTTACATTTAATCAGTTTTTAGGGATCAAATCCTGTTAACGGGATAGATTTGACAACATCCAATGAAATTGCAGAGCGCGAAATTCAAATTACATTATTTGAAATATTTCACTTTCATGAAAATACAAGTGATATACATCAAAATAAAGCTTAACTTCTTGTTAATCCATCCGCTGTGTCAGATTTCAAAAAGGCTTTACGGCGAAAGCACACCATGCAATTATCTGAGGACAGCGCCCCGCATACAAAAACATGAAAACCGTTTTCCAACCAAACAGATATATAACGAAAGTCAGAAATAGCAATAAAATAAATCCCTTACTTTTGAAGATCTTCATCTTTTTGCAATCCCAAATGTCTCAGTGACACAATGAATGGTCGTTTTGTTCCTTCTTTATATCCCCAAAATGTCAATTTATTTGGCGCGTTTGATTCAGAAGTACACCGGTTCCAACTTGTCCGACATGACAACAAAGTATCTAATAAGTTACCTGTAAACTTGGTCCAAACATTTCAAACAATGTTTCTAATCCAATCTCAGGTACCCTAAAATGTAAATAATCGATCAAATTTAAGATGGAATAAACTGTTTCCAATACTGGAGAAAAACAACGAGGATCGCGCTCCTGTTCACGTGCACCAAAAGACTAGAGTCCACCTGAGTGACACTTAGAAAGAAAAGGACTACTTCTTCATTTTTCAAAAGAAAAATATCGAACAATCTCTAAAGACCGTTGACATCTAGTGGAAGCCATAGGAACTGAGATCTGGGCCCTAATAAATCAGGTTTCCCATATAAATGCATTGGAAAACACAATGACCCAAAAAGATTTTCCCTGGATGGATTGTGCTCGGGGTTTCACTTACCAAATCAGTTCTGTTATACTCAGACATTATTTTAACAGTTTTAGAAACTTTAGAGTGTTTTCTATCCAATACTACCATGCATATGAATATCCTAGCTTCTGGGCCTGAGTAACAGGCAGTTTTCTTTGGGCATGCTTTTCATCCGGAAGTGAAAATACTGCTCCCTAGCCCAAAGAGGCTATAACGTAACAAAATGTGGAAAGGGGAATGTCTGAATACTTTCTGAATGCACTAGAGGTCAATAGAGCTTGTCTACTTTCCTGATTTCTGTAACCATTAGCTTACCTGTGCAATATTGACATAAGCTCAGAAACACATGTTTTGCAAACATGGTCCTGGTTTATCAATTGCTGTGCTGATCAATGGGCAGTTCATTACCTTTGTCAAATGAATATGCAGTCTAAAGTTGTGTGTATTTGTATTTATTCTTGCAATGAAGATGGTGAAGCTACGATAATACACATTCACAAAAGGCCTAAATCTAAAAATACATACATCCTAATGATTACGTATGTGTGTGTGTGTGTGAATATATATTATTTTAATTCGCAGGACACTGCAAAGCCCATTATTCCTATGAAGAGTATGAATATGGCTGTTTGAAAGTTTTGAATCTTAAGCAACCTGCTTACCCGTTGTTTGATGTACAACTGTAGTAGGTCAAAGTTGTGAGCTGGAAAACTTTGGTAGAGCATGGTTTTAACTTTTAAGTTCCTCAGCGTACACATCACGGACAAACTGAAATGGTCCACCCACACAGACAGCGTGGTGAAGAAGGCGCAACAGCGCCTCTTCAACCTCAGGAGGCTGAAGAATTTTGGCTTGTCACCAAAAAAACTCACAAACTTTTACAGATGCACAATCGAGAGCATCCTGTCGGGCTGTACGGCCTGGTACGGCAACTGCTCCGCCCACTACCGTAAGGATCTCCAGAGGGTAGTGAGATCTGCACAACGCATCACCGGGGGCAAACTACCTGCCCTCCAGGACACCTACACCACCCGATGTCACAGGCAGGCCAAAAAGATCATCAAGGATTAAGGTTGTTAGATATTACTGCATGGTCGGAACTAGAAGCACAAGCATTTCGCTACACTCGCATTAACATCTGCTAACCGTGTATATGTGACCAATAAAATTTGATTTGAAATTTGATTTGATTTGAGAAGGAATTGTGGTGCTCATGTGAATTCCCTTTCTTTTTCGGCTTCAGATCAATCCCTACTTCTCACTTAATGCAGTTTTTTTGTTTTTAATTTCTATGGTTCTTACACCGGAAAGTAATTATACATTTCCACATGCAAAATGTTATTTGCACTTCAAATGATGTTTAAAAACAGCAGTTTTGTCTTACATGCTGTAGTTTATTGTCCAATTTTCTTCACTAATTGTATTCTACTATCAAATGTTTTGCTTCAATTTTATGATGTTTAGACCAAAGAACATGTGCGGAATGATGTGCCAAATATTTGATTTAGTGTGTAGCCTAAGCATTAGAATAAGCCGCCTCAATATTTGCAGCCATAGGTGATCATTTCTCTCTAAGAGCTTATCTGTCGTCAGTATTTAAAGTTAAGGTAAGATTTGAATGGAGAATGCCGAATCAGAGAGCAGCGCTGCCTTTCTTTCGATCGTGTCAGTATCAACACATGCTCTAAAGATGCACTTATCGAAAATTCTCCCTACGTGGTGTTTTGGGAAACATTATAGAAACAATGCATCATTAAAACACATTAAAACATCATTAAAACATTTGTAAGCTTAAGTTCCATCAAATCTGGCAACCGGGCCCTGGCTATTATTTCATAAACATGGCTATTTGCATTCAGACAAAGCATTGGTTTCTCCCTTTAACGAGAGGATGGGGGTGAATATCAACAGCTGCTTTACATTAAGCACATTACAGTTCCTGTAAGTGACTCTCAAAGTACTGAATAAGTTGGCTGAGTGAACATTTGGGAAGTTTCCCCAGACCCCCGATCAGTTTTGTACTTGCTGATGGCTTCTTCCCACTAAGGGGACCTTTTTTTGGTACCGCGTGGCTGACTTTTTTTTGTGCGGTACAAACCGGCCTTGATTTCAGCTTCCACGTACTGGACTCCCTAAAAACACGCCACTTCAATACAAGTGACTTTTCGTAGCAGGTTAGGAGAGCATTTTTGCTAACCCTTTTCATAACCTTAACCTAATTCTGCTAACCTGCTTCATTAATTATCCTAACCTGCTACGGAAAATGTGTAGCTGTATTGAGGTGGTGTGTTTTTAGGGAATCTCCTCCACGGATATTGATTTTTGGTCCGGTCCTAACCAAATCTGAACCAATCATAGACGTCTGTTTGGTTCAGATTTGATACTTGATTTGGCCCAAACATGGATGTCAGTGTTTGGTTTAGATTTGGTCCGGTCCCCGTTCCATGTAATTGATCTATTCCAGTTCTAACCCACCTGATTCAACTTGTCAACTCATTCTCAAGCTCTTGAATCTCACCTAGCTACAGTATCTTAAAATGAATGCACAAACTGTAACTCGCTCTGGATTAGAAGTCTGCTAAATGACTAAAATGTACAAATAGTGAAACATCTGGGGTCCCCGAGCAGAGAGCGAACCACTGTACTAGAGCACAGCAGAGTGCAGGAAGTATTTTCAACATTCATTCAGAACCGAAAATGAACCTGATTTCAACGTCTGGAAAATACGTATTTTCAACGCTAATTTTGATTAAAATGACATGAAGAAAGTTGCATTGACAGGAGGGAAGGTACTGAACTAATGCATCATAAGTTAAGGGCTGGAATTTGTTCTGGATGCTTGAACAGCAACGTGACTGTCTTGTGTGTTGAAGTGCATTGGCCTGGTTTTGGATTCAACATAGGGAAAAAGAAACATCAGCTACAGTTTGTGTTGTGAGACGCTGGTCTTAGTTGAGGAAATGTTGGCTAACTAACAGTTGTTTGTCCTGAAACTGGCATTTGGCTTCACACCTAGCTAGCTATCCAGTTTGACTGTATCATGCCAGAATAGATAGAGGAGCAATGCCCATTGCTTGTACTATAACTTAGCAGTGTGACAGTTTCCCAAAGTTCCCCAAGTATTGTGCTGACTATGAACTTAGCTAGCTAGCTATGGTTCATGGAAGAATGTAGCTTCTGTTATAATCTCCACCTGGCACAGCCAGAAGAGGACTGGCCACCCCTCATAGCCTGGTTCCTCTCTAGGTTTCATCCTAGGTTTTGGCCTTTCTTGGGAGTTTTTCCTAGCAACCGTGCTTCTACACCTGCATTGCTTGCTATTTGGGGTTTTAGGCTGAGTTTCTGTACAGCACTTTGAGATATCAGCTGATGTAAGAAGGGCTATATAAATACATTTGATTTGATTTGTAGCTGACTAGGATATATTGTCAACATTGAATTGTGGTCTGCAATCTATACAGCTATATTACAGTCTCTTTAGCTTGTAGCTACTGGGTAGTTGGCTAGCTAACTGGCTATAATAGCATCCAAGGATGTTCACTAGCTTATTTGTTTGTGCTCTGATTTAGTTTCCACAAGTGACTTCAGCCATATGAAAACTTGCTACTGGTGCTAGCCTGCTACTAGCGAGCTCCTGCTGTTGTGCAACGTACCAAGTGGCTGGTCCTGGTTATAGAACTCTGAGATTAGGCTAAAAAGATATTAGCATTATCAGAAATGCTACAAAAGGTTAGCACAACATTGGTTCTCTTTTGGCACGTGAGAGCAATTAAATTATAAATGTAATCAAAACTGTTGCCTCTACAAACTAATTCAGTCTGAAAGATGGCAAGTCTAATGGTCACCTTATGGACGCTGTAGTCTCGTTCTTATCCAATGCCTAGATATTGAGCTAGGTCGGGGCAAGAAATAGTATTTTTTCCTAATGCTAACAACCTTGTTAAAAATCTGGAATGTGGTTCTCGGTAACAGCCGGACGGCTCATGACGAGAGAAGTTTAATCTTCATTGGTGTCATATTGGCTTAGATAGGATGGTGTGGAGACTTTCATTTAACATTGAGATTCAATCGCACTGACTGGTGCGACTATAATACTGTAATTCTGTATCAGTGGTGGTGATCTGCTCTGTTCTCATTCGCTGGAAAAATGCAGTCCTGATGGGCCAACGGGTCTGCTCTGCACTGTCCGTCGGCGGTTAGAAATGTATTTAGAACTGAACATTATTCTAGTGGGACAGATACTGTCAGAACAACAGTTCAATCAATCAATTTTATTTTATATAGCCCTTCGTACATCAGCTAATATCTCGAAGTGCTGTACAGAAACCCAGCCTAAAACCCCAAACAGCTAGTAATGGAGGTGTAGAAGCACGGTGGCTAGGAAAAACTCCCTAGAAAGGCCAAAACCTAGGAAGAAACCTAGAGAGGAACCAGGCTATGAGGGGTGGCCAGTCCTCTTCTGGCTGTGCCGGGTGGAGATTATAACAGAACTATGCCAAGATGTTCAAAAATGTTCATAAGTGACAAGCATGGTCAAATAATAATCATGAATAATTTTCAGTTGGCTTTTCATAGCTGATCATTAAGAGTTGAAAAACAACAGGTCTGGGACAGGTGGCGGTTCCATAACCGCAGGCAGAACAGCTGAAACTGGAATAGCAGCAAGGCCAGGCGGACTGGGGACAGCAAGGAGTCACCACGGGCGGCAGTCCCGACGCATGGTCCTAGGGCCCAGGTCCTCCGAGAGAAAGAAAGAGAGAAGGAGAAAATTAGAGAGAGCCAAGATTTTCAAAATGTTCATACATGACAAGCATGGTCAAATAATAATCAGGAATAAATCTCAGTTGGCTTTTCATAGCCGATCATTAAGAGTTGAAAACAGCAGGTCTGGGACAGGTAGGGGTTCCATAACCGCAGGCAGAACAGTTGAAACTGGAATAGCAGCAAGGCCAGGCGGACTGGGGACAGCAAGGAGTCACCACGGCCGGTAGTCCCGACGTATGGTCCTAGGGCTCAGGTCCTCCGAGAGAAAGAAAGAGAGAAGGAGAAAATTAGAGAGAGCCAAGATTTTCAAAATGTTCATAAATGACAAGCATTGTCAAATAATAATCAGGAATAAATCTCAGTTGGCTTTTCATAGCCGATCATTAAGAGTTGAAAACAGCAGGTCTGGAACAGGTAGGGGTTTCGTAACCGCAGGCAGAACAGTTGAAACTGGAATAGCAGCAAGGCCAGGCGGACTGGGGACAGCAAGGTGTCAGCATGCCCGGTAGTCCTGACGTATGGTCCTAGGGCTCAGGTTCTCAGAGAGAAAGAGAGAACGAGAGAATTAGAGAGAGCATACTTAAATTCACACAGGACACTGGATAAGACAGGAGAAGTACTCCAGGTATAACCAACTGACCCTAGCCCCCCGACACATAAACTACTGCAGCATAAATACTGGAGGCTGAGACAGGAGCGGTCAGGAGACACTGTGGCCCCATCCGAAGAAACCCCCGGACAGGGCCAAACAGGAAGGATATAACCCCACCCACTTTGCCAAAGCACAGCCCCCGCACCACTAGATGAAATACATCTATAGGGAGCTGAGTCAATGTATTATATTGAGCCAGGATATTATTATTACTGCCAGTTTCCATTTTCCATTGTTTGGAGAGTCAAATTCCCCCCAGAATCTGAATTCTGCATTCACTGTCAAATTCTATTCTGTAGGTGTTTTTTGTTTGACTGGGTAGAAATGTGTTTATCCTTGTTTGCAAGTACACTACTGTTCAAAAGTTTGGGGTCACTTAGAAATGTCCTTGTTTTTGAAAGAAAATGACATTTTTTGTCCATTAAAATAACATCAAATTGATCAGAAATACAGTGTAGACATTGTTAATGTTGTAAATGACTATTGTAGCTGGAAACAGCAGATTTTTTATGGAATAGCTACATAGATGTACAGAGGCCCATTATCAGCAACCATCACTCCTGTGTTCCAATAGCACGTTGTGTTAGCTAATCCAAGTTTAACATTTTAAAAGACAAATTGATCATTGGAAAAGGCTTTTGCAATTATGTTAGCACAACTGTAAACTGTTGTCCTGATTAAAGAAGTAATAAAACTGTCCTTTAGACTAGTTGAGTATCTGGAGCATCAGCATTTGTGGGTTCGATTACATGCTCAAAATGGCCAGAAACAAAGAACTTTCTTCTGAAACTCGTCAGTCTATTCTTGTTTTGAGAAATTAAGGCTATTCCATGCGAGAAATTGTCAATAAACTGAAGATCTCGTACAACGTTGTGTACTACTCCTTTCACAGAAAAGCGCAAACTGGCTCTAACCAGAATAGAAAAAAAGAGTGGGAGGTGCACAACCCAGCAATAGGACAGGTACAAAATAATGTCCAGTTTGAGAAAGAGATGCCTCACAAGTCCTGAACTGGCAGCTTCCTTAAATAGAACCCACAAAACACCAGTCTCAACGTCAACAGGAAAGAGGCGACTCTGGCAAGCTGGCCTTCTAGGCAGAGTGCCTCTGTCCAGTGTCTGTGTTCTTTTGCCCATCTTAATCTTTTCTTTTTATTGGCCAGTCTGAGATTTGTCTTTTTCTTTGCAACTCTTCCTAGAAAACCATAGACCCATAGGGTTCTGGTCAAGAGTAGTGCACTGTATTGGGAATATGGTGCCATTGGGGGCGCACACGTTGAGTCAATTTCATTGATGTAGACACATGGTTGTATTGTGGTTATTATACTGCTATCGAATTAATGTCTCTGGATGAGCTTCAGTCACAAGCTACACTACAGACCTCTGTCTTCCCATAATTCCCACAAACACACAGACAGAAACTAGGTCATGACTCATGTTTGCAGTTCCTGTACGTCAGGTACAGTGGCTTGCAAAAGTCTTCACCCCCCTTGGCATTATTACTATTTTTTTGCCTTACAACCTAGAATTAAAATAGATTTTTGGGGGGCTTGTATCATTTGATTTACACAACATGCCTACCACTCTGAAGATGCAAAATATTATTTATTGTGAAACAAAGAAGAAATAAGACAAAAAACATGCATAATAATTCACCCCCACAAAGTCAATACTTTGTAGAGCCACCTTCTGCAGCAATTACAGCTGCAAGTCTCTTGGGGTATGTCTCTATACGTTTGGCACATCTAGCCACTGGGATTTTTGCCCATTCAAGGCAAAACTGCTCCAGCTCCTTCAAGTTGGATGAGTTCTGCTGGTGTACAGGAATCTTTAAGTCATACCACAGATTCTCAATTGGATTGAGGTCTGGGCTTTGACTAGGCCATTCCAAGACATTTAAATGTTTCCCCTTAAACCACTCGGGTGTTGCTTTAGCAATATGCTTAGGGTCATTGTCCTGCTGGAATGTGAACCTCCGTCCCAGTCTCAAATCTCTGGATGACTGAAACAGGTTTCCCTCAAGAATTTCCCTGTATTTAGCACCATCCATCATTCCTTCAATTCTGACCAGTTTCCCAATCCCTGCCAATGAAAAACATCCCCACAGCGTGATGCTGCCACCACCATGCTTCACTGTGTTCTCGGGGTGATGAGAGATGTTGGGTTTGCACAAGACATAACAAAAAGCTCAATTTTAGTCTCATCTGACCAGAGTACCTTCTTCCGTATGTTTGGGAGGTCTCCCACATGCCTTTTGGCAAACATCAAATGTGTTTGCTTATTTCTTACTTTAAGCAATGGCTTTTCTTCTGGCCACTCTTCCGTAACGCCCAGCTCTGTAGAGTGTACGGCTTAAAGTGGTCCTATGGACAGATACTCCAATCTCCGCTGTGGAGCTTTGCAGCTCCTTCAGGATTATCTTTGGTCTCTTTGTTGCCTCTCTGATTAATGCCCTCCTTGCCTGGTCCGTGAGTTTTGGTGTGCGGCCCTCTCTTGGCAGGATTGTTGTGATGCCATATTCTTTTTTAATAATGGATTTAATGGTGCTCCGTGGGATGTTCAAAGTTTCTGATATTTTTTTTACAACCCAACCCTGATCTATACTTCTCCACAACTTTCTCCCTGACCTGTTTGGAGAGCTCTTTGGTCTTCACGGTGCCGCTTTTTTGGTGGTGCCGCTTGCTTGGTGGTGTTGCAGACTCTGGGGCCTTTCAGGACAGGTGTATATATACTGAGATCATGTGACAGATTATGTGACACTTAGATTGCGCACAGGTGGACTTTATTTAACTAATGATGTGACTTCTGAAGGTAATTGGTTGCACCAGATCTTATTTAGTGGCGTCATAGCAAAGGGGGTGAATACATATGTACGCACCAATTTTCCGTATTTTTATTTTTTTCAACAAGTTCATTTTTTTCATTTCACTTCACCAATTTGGATTATCTTGTGTATGTCCATTACATGAAATTCAAATTCAAAAAACGCCAAGGGGGACTTTTGCAAGGCACTGTAGTTTATAGCCATAAGATTACAATTACAATTACAATTACAATTACAAAAAGTACAAAATATTTTGATCTTTAAATGCCCAGTGCAGTCAAAAACGTAATTGTCCTATGTTTTAAACATTTTTCCACACTGAGGTTGGAATAATACTATGAAATTGGGAAAATAATAATGCCATTTTAGTGTAAAATTTTGGTGTGATGGAGTTTTGTCCTGCTTGGTGACATCACCTGGTGGTAATTAGTTAAGAAAGAGTTCCAAACCCCTCTTCCAATAACGGCTCGTTTTCAGTTTTCCCCTCCCCACACAGACCATTCCCAGAGTCCAAGCAAAATACTTGCTTGAGAAATTGCTCTTTGCTAAGAATCAATTTAAATCTTTTTTTTTTTGCATTTTGATTGAAAACAATCACAGTAAGGTACTTAATTGTTAACCAGAAAGGATTTAATATTGAGATACAAATGGCTGCATTGGATCTTTAAATAGCATTAGATTGGGTCCGTCGATATCTTTAGGTAAGCTTGTAACATTTGATGTGTGTGCATGCAAACCAATCATGTTTCTTATTTACACTGAACAAAAATATAAAAGCAACATGCAACAATTTCAACGATTTTACTGAGTTACGGTTCATACAAGGAAATCAATCAATTGAAAAATTCATTAGGCCCTAATCTATACCTTAAAAAAGGGTAGCGGTATGGATCAGAAAACCAGTCACGTCGATTCAGAGCATCCCAAATATGCTCAATGGGTGACATGTCTGGTGAGTATGCAGGCCATGGAAGAACTGGGACATTTTCAGCTTCCAGAAATTGTGTTGCGACATGGGGCCGCTCTTCCACAGTTGAAACCAGGATTCATCCATGAAGAGCACACTTCTCCAACATGCCAGTAGCCATCGAAGGTGAGCATTTGCCCACTGAAGTATGTTATGAACCCGAACTGCAGTCAGGTCAAGACCCTGGTGAGGACGACAAGCATGCAGATGAGCTCCCCGAGACGGTTTCTGACAGTTTGTGCTGAAATTCTTTGGTTGTGCAAACCCAGAGTTTTGTCAGCTGTCTGCATGGCTGGTCAGACTATCCCGCAGATGAAGAAGCCGGATGTGGAGGTCCTGGATGCCGTGGTTACACGTGGTCTGCGGTTGTGTGGCCGGTTGGACGGACTGCCAAATTCTCTAAAATGACGTTTGAGGTGGCTTATAGTACAGAAATTAACATTACATTTTCTGTCAATAGCTCTGGTGGACATTCCTGCAGTCAGCATGCCAATTGCTTGATCTCTCAAAATTGGGACATCTGTAGCATTGTGTTGTGGGACAAAACTGCACATTTTAGTGTGACATTTTATTTCCCCCAGCATAAGGTGCACCTGTGTAATAATCATGTTGTTTAATCAGCTTCTTATGCCACACCTGTCAGGTGGATGGATTATCTTGGCAAAGGAGAAATGCTCACTAACAGGGATGTAAACAAATTTGTGCACAATTTGAGAGAAATAAGATTTCTGTGTGTATGGAAAATTACTAGGATCTTTTATTTTAGGTCATGAAACGGGAATAACACTTTACATGTTGTGTTTATTAATTCAGTGTACAATTGCATTAACAGACGGTGCTTTCTAGATTTACTGATGGCGGTGACGGTCCTTACTATGTTAATTTATCCTCCTGCTGCAACAACCAACATGTCACAGACATCATAGCCCCATAAATAGCTGCTAGAAAATGAGGGAAGGAGGTTTCCATGGGAACCATGTGACTCTGGGTTGAACACCTTTTGTCTGCAACATGCCACTTATGTTTCCTCTTTCAGTGTCTGAAAGACTCCGATATCACCCCCAGTCTTTATACAACAACCCACAGAACTGGACAGACAAGCAGGCGTAACTACCGCCAAGCGCGCCTTCATCACAGCAGACAGGTCAACAAATCCACGCCTGGAATGGATACGGAACTGTAAACAAGACGGTATGAAACCAAGGCCCATGGTTCAGAGGTGTTGAAATGTCATCAATGTGAAACGTTTTGAAAGATGTTTCGCAATAGGCCTTCTAGCAATATAAAGTTGGACTGCAGTTAACGCCACGAAAAAAACTACAGTAGGCCGTCTGCGCACACCTGTTAGTTCCAGACATGTCAACAGATTTAGGATCTTAATTGACAGCTTTCTTCAGCAGGAAATAATCCTGCAGCAACAGGAAATGTGGATTAATTAAATTAATGGACATTTTTGTAGGGGTTGATAAAAAAATTGGAAGGCAAAATTAAGTCTGAACATTCAAAGTAGAAATTAGACATCAGAAGCCTTTAAAAAAATCTCAAATACACTACAAGTTTTCCATTTGGTTTCAAATCAAATTAAGATCCTACATCTAGGTCTATGAGTCACATGTTAAATGTTAGTCATGGATTTTATGTAGGCTTACAAGACTATTTAGTCTGTAATTGGCAAAATCGCATGTTAGATGGTTTATTGTATGTAATCGATCACAGTAAGGTTTTATAAACATTTAATGATTTGAGTGCCTAAGTTTTGGCCCACCTACATTTTTTCTGGCCCGGCCATCAACGGATTCCTGCCTACGCCACTAGCTGGTAGGATATATAGAAAAGAGGAAGAAAACATCCTACAAGGTAGGCTAAATAAACTTAGGCCTACCCTTAAAAATAGTTACAGATTGTAACACCAGATAATGTGTTTTAACCCCAAAAAATTGGTATCTATTATACTGGGACTTACAGGTTAGGTACTGTTTGGTGTAGCACAGAGAATTTTCAGCAAACCTTATCATGGCGATACTGTCTTCGTCCTGGATTTGTGGAAAAAGAAGTCACATAAAGAGTAATCCAGTTGCAGTGGGTCCGTTCGAATTTAGAAAATGCTATTATTATTATTAATAGCCATTATTAAAATAAATAATTTTCTTGCTCCATTAATTAATCAAACAATGTGTACACCGCCATTTTGTCTATTTCAAGTCTTCTTTCATTGAGACAGCTGGGTCCAACCCAAAGTGCCGTGTGTCATGATGACAGACAACTGTCTTGATCAATAAGCGAAGACTTGAAATGGACAAGATGGCGGCGTATACATTCAAATGGACATGCAACTGGACAAGGACATTTTATGATACTTCTGTTTCCACGATGGGAGGACAAAGACCGTATCGCCAAGCTAAGGTTGGTCAACCCCCTACAAACATGTCCTACTGTAGGATTATGTTTTCTGTCAACCAGCAGCCCAGTGGCAGTTGTACAGTAGGCCCTGCTGCTCCCACGATGACTCCAGTAAATCAGTCCTCAGTGAAAAGCTGATCCCAGTCAAAGCCATCAATAATCTTCTCTGCTCTGTTGGCTGGGAGGCACTTTGCCACATTTTTTTTTATGCAGGGCCCTCCCTCGTGTGTCTGTGCCAGCCATTTGTGTTTAGGGAATACAGCCCCCTCCTCCTTCTTTTCCTCAGTGCATCCCTCGCTCCCTCAGTATCGCGATAGTGTAGCAAACACACCGCTATCCCTTTTTCTATCCTTCCATCCTACACTGTAGCAGACCCACTGCATTGGCACAGCCTTCTCTTGGCCTGCCAGTGAGACTAATGATGAAAAATAGCTTGGTGCAGGGGTTGATATAGATATCGCTTGTTTTGCGGAACAGTGATTGTTATCTATTTATGGATTGCTTTTGCAGCAGAGTGGTGTCAGTGTGGTTTGTAGTGCATGTAGTTTAACTGGAGAGAGATGAGTGGTGTGCCTGGGATGTAGGCTGTGAGGGAGAGTGTGTGTGTGTGTTGGGGGTAGTTTAGGGTGGCTGGTTGTTGTTGACCAAGGCCTTGTTTACAGTGAACTTATTGATCCTGCTGTGTGATAGGGCAACAAAGCTAGAAGGGAGGAGAGGCATTCATAGGCCATGTGAAACCTACCTCTCTTTCTGTGTCTACCCCCTCAACTCGCTCTCCCTCTTTATCTTCTCTCCCTGCACGGTCTCCCCCCCCCCCCCCCCCCCGATGTTCTCTCTCCTCTCTCTCAGTGGCACCCATCATTCTACAATGACTACCTCATGAAGCTGGTTAAGAGAATGGCAAAAGTGTGCAAAGCTGTCATCAAGGCAATTTTTTAAATTTAACCTTTGTTTAACTAGAAAAGTCAGTTAAGAACAAATTCTTATTTACAATGACGGCCTACCACGGTCAAACCCGGACAACACTGGTCCAATTTTACACTGCCCTATGGGACTCCCAATCACGGCCGGTTGTAATACAGCCTGGAATCCCAAATCAAACCAGGGTCTGTAGTGACGCCTCTAGCACTGAGATGCGGTGCCTTAGACCGCTGCGCCACTTGGGAGCCTCAGTTGTTCCTGAGGATCGCTAGCAATAGTGGATAATATTAGGCTAACATATTACATAATTTGGAACATGTAGTCTATTTGAATCATTAAGGAACATAGACCTAATGTAGCAGTTTAAACCTGGAGCCAGGCCACGGTTCATGATGACTGGACAATTGCCATCACAGTTCCATGATTAGTGAGTATTATTATAGTAGATTTTATAGGACTACTGTACACTTTTTTCACCTTTCAATATTTAATGGATTGAACAATTGAATATGGCAACTTTCAGGATGAATCAAACCACTGTATATTTGATTCACCAATATATTTCATGTATAAAGGTTCTCAACCTTTTTAAAATTATTATACATAAATACTTTCCTAACCCTAAATAATATATAAGATCAGAGTGTTTTTTTATCTACCAATTGGTGCTGAAAAGGAGACAAATATGTATATATTTACATGGCTTTCTTTCATTGATCCCTAATATTCAGAGCTTTTCTCTCCATCTTAATTCATCAAAATTCGAATTAAAGGTACACCAAATTTAAAGGGATAGCTTTAGATAAATGTGCTGAAACCCCTATTGAATGAACTCCACCAGAAAGTCTGTCGGCCACCACGCCGTCAGTGCCTACCTCCTTCCAGTAGGCGGTGTCGTCTTCGTTTGTAATCAGGCCTACTACTGTTGTGTCATCAGTGAACATGATGATGGAGTTGGAACTGTACAGTGGTGTAAAGTACTTAAGTAAAAATACTTTCAAATACTACTTAAGTAGTTTTTTGGGCTATCAATACTTTACTATTTATATTTTTGACTACTTTTACTTTTACTTCACTACATTCCTAAAGAAAACAATGTACTTTTTACTCCTTACATTTTCCCTGACACCCAAAAGTACTAGTTACATTTTGAATGCTTAGCAGGAGAGGAACATTGTCTAATTCACGCACTTATCTGGCAGACTCACTAAACACAAGTCCATTGTTTGTAAATGATGTCTGACTATTGAAGTGTGCCCCTAAAAAAAAAGAAGACCGTGCAGTCTGGGTTGCTTAATATAAGGAATTTGAAAGGATTTATACTTTTAATTATGATACTTAAGTATAGTTTTGCTATTACATTTACTTTTGATACTTAAGTACATTTAAAACCAAATACTTTTAGACTTTTACTCAAGTAGTATTTTACTGGGTGAATTTCACTTTTACTTGAGTCATTTTCTTTTAAGGTATCTTTACTTTTACTAAAGTATGACAATTGGGTACTTTTTCCACCACTGGAACTGTGTGAGGCCGCACACAGCCTCAGACAGAGCAGCAGAAACTGGATCAGCAGAACGACAAGGTAGCCCGACCGGTGAACAGGTTAGGATTCCATAGCCTCAGACAGAACAGCAGAAACGGAATCCGCAGCACGACAAGGTAGCACGATCGGTGAACCGGTTAGGATTCCATAGCCTCAGACAACACAGCAGAAACTGGATTAGCAGCACAACAAGGTAACACGTCCGGTGAACAGGTTAGGATTCCATAGCCGCAGGCAGAACAGCAGAAACTGGATCAGCAGCACGACCAGGTGGACTGGAGACTGGGACAGCCAGGAGTTGTCAGGCCAGGTAGTCCTGAGGCATGATCCTAGGGCTCAGGTCCGGGAGGGGAGAGGTGGGAGAATTAAAAGGGGGCATACCTAAGATCACACAGGACACCTAATAAGACAAGAGAATTACACCATACAGACTGACCCTATCCCTGGCACATTGCAGCATAAATACTGGTGACTGAGACAGAGGGGCGGGGGACACTGTAGCCCTGTCCAAAGTTACCTCCGGACAGGGCCAACCAGACAGGATATAACCCCACCACTTTGGCAAAAAAGCACAGCCTTGACACCACCAAAGGGATATCAACAGACCACTGACTTACTACCCTGAGACAAGGCTGAGTATAGCCAACGAAGATCTCCCCCACCGCCCGAGGACAGGAAGGAAGATCATGTCAGTGACTCAACCAACTTATGTTAAGTATAGCAAAAAAAGCCTGGCCGAACATGATGCAACCCACCCATGGACTGCATGGGAGAGCGTGAGCAAGCCAGTTGCTCAGCCCCCAAAATAGCGTCAGAGGCAAGGGTGGTTCATCACTCCAGTGCCTTGCCGTTGCCCTTCACACCACTGGGCCAGACTACACTCACTCATAAGACCTACTGAAGAAATGACTCTTCAGTAAAGACTTTAAGGTTGAGACAGAGTCTGCGTCTGTCACATGGATCAGCAGACCATTCCATAAAAATGTAGCTCTATAGCAGAAAGCCCTGCCTCCAGGAGGCCTGCGTCTTGTGACCGTAGCGTACTTATAGGTATGTACGGCAGGACCAAATATGCGAGATAGGTAGGAGCAAGTCCATGTAATGCTTTGTAAATTAGCAGTAAAACCTTGAAATCAGCCCTAGCCTTAACAGGAAGCCAGTGTAGAGGGGCTAGCATTGGAGTAATATGATAATTTTGGGGGATTCTAGTTAAGATTCTAGCAGCCCTATTTAGTCACGTTTATTTAGTGCCTTATCCGGGCAGCCGGAGAGTGCAGCATTGCAGTTGTCTAATCTTGAAATGACAAAAGCATGGATTAGTTTTTCTGCATCATTGTTTTTACAAAAAGTTTCGGATTTTTGCAATGTTACGAAGATGGAATAAGGCTGCTCTTGAAATATTCTTGATATGTTTGTCAAAAGAGAGATCAGGGTCCAGAGTAGCGCCAAGGTCCTTCTAAGTTTTATTTGAGACGACTGTACAACCATCGAGATCCAGCAGATTTCTTAGATTTTTGGGAAATCGACCTAGCATCTTTGTTTTGTGTGAGTTTAAAAGTAAAACATTTTCTGCGTTCCACTTCCTTATAGGGCTTTACCATGTTTCATCGAAACGTACAGCTATGTGTCGTCTTCATAGCAGTGAGAAGGCGTGACCGTTAGGAGGCGTGCCACAAAAGCACAGTGGACAAACATGTAAAACATGACTAGAACAGAAGGACATCTTAGCACAAGGTTAGCCAACTATGTTCCTCTGCTTGGCTTGGGAACACCTGTCTGTCTCTCTCACCCGTGAGAGACTGGGAGAGGGAGAGCGAGAGAGAAAAAGAGAGGGTGAGTCTCTGTCTCTTCAGCTCTTCAGACCACTGAATCTGTAATCGCTATGATTGATTGTCTGATTTAATATATTGATCCGTTTATGTGGTGACTGTGTCCAGAATGAGGATCTATGGATTCTAGCTTGGATGGCTAACACTCCCATCGAACACAGAATCACACTCTGCATTTAGATTCGGGGGTTGAGCTGAGACAGGAGAAAATTAAAGCAGCTTTGTGAAAAACACTGTATACCCAGTACAGTAGATATATTTTGTATGTCTGTAATGTTATAGTAGGCCTATGTTTGCTAGTAATACTGCATTATGGAGTACATAGCTTTGTTCTAAGAATATGACTAGAATGGAATGGCTGTTCTCGCAGCAATTAGGTTTATGCCATGCTGTAAAAAGACAGGTATGCTAAAGCTATGATACTATACTGTACATGACTTACTGACTCATTAAAACAATCTATGTTTATGAAGCCATGCCAAGTCATCTGGCCATATGACTCATCAGGCTGTTTATACAGCCTGCCAGTAAACAATGAGATATTTACTGATTTGGTCAATGTCCTTCACAATATGCGTTGGTCAATGAACATACAGGCTAACTGCCCCATAACGGTCACAGTCTTTAGGGACCTGTGGAGTGATTAGGAGCTGGAGTCCCATCATAGATGTCCCTATTTAGGCAAGTCAATTAAGAACAAATTCTTATTTACAATGACGGCCTACCAAGAGGCAAAGGGCCTCCTGCGGGACGGGGGCTGGGATTAAAAATAAAAACACACATCACGACAAGAGACACCACACTACATAAAGAGAGACATAAGACAACAACACAGCATGGTAGCAACACAACACGGTAGGAATACAACATGGCAGCAGCACAAACAATGTAAACACTGTTAGGCACAGGCAACATCACGAAGGGCAAAAAGGTAGAGACAACAATACATCACGTGAAGCAGCCATAGGTGTCTGGAAGAGTGTCCATGATTGAGTCTGTAGAGATAGAGGGGGGTAATTATCTTTACCGAACTACATGACATTTGTTTTGAAGGTGTTCAGAGCAAGGTTAAAACTTCGTTGGTATAGGGGGCAGTGTGTTCACGTCCGGATGAAAAGCGTGCCCAAAGTAAACTGCCTGTTTCTCAGGCCCAGAAGCTAGGATATGCATATAATTGGTAGATTTGGATAGAAAACACTTTGAAGTTTCTAAAACTGTTAACATTATGTCTGTGAGTATAACAGAACTGATATGGCAGGCAAAACCCAGAGGACAAACAATCCCCCCCCCCCCCCAAAAAAAATTCAACTTACCACTGTTTTCAATGGCCAGTACTATAGATCAAACAGATCAAGAGAGATGATTATGTGCCCATTGTTGCGCCACTATGTGGTCAATCTGAATGTGCTTGCATAAATTGAGTCCTGACAGTGTTTTAAACATGTAGGCCTATAGCAAGTTTCTATACAATATGAATAACCATGTCAGATTTATATGCATTTGTGCCAGGTCACTCCCACTTCAATGTTTATTGGTTGTTCGAGATACTAGACTGGCAAATATTGCGTTGAGAGACCTTGGTCCATATATGACCAGTGGTTAGTAGTAGTAGGTCTTATTAGTTTCTCGCAGTCAAAATCCTAAACTAGCAAAACCCATTTAATATAATACATGGTTAAAATATTCAATATATATACTATATATACTTTGTAGTATCAGCAATACTACAAAGACAAAGTTTGGGGTGGCAGCTTTAGAAAATTAATCTTTAGAGTTCTTAGGTAGGCATTTCTAAGGCCCCTGGTCTATATGTTGGGTGCATTAATTAGTTTAGTGATGAATGGGAGAGTTCTGATTAGTGGTCAGTGCATGTAATGGGAGTGCTCAGTGTGTGGCTGTTGTGGGTTGCCCGTCCAGTAATATGCAATCTGGTTGGGGGGGGGAGCCAGTCTGCAAACTGGGAGTACTCAAATATTTGGTTCCGGTGTTCATCGTGGGTTCATTTTAAAAACACCCAGGAACTCAGAGGAATGGTTTTAGCTGGCTTGCCTCTGAAGCTAAGCAGGGTTGGTCCTGGTCTGTCCTTGGATGGAAAACCAGCTGCTGCTGGAAGTGGTGTTGGAGGGCCAGTAGAAGGCACTCTTACCCCTGGTCTAAAAAAATATCCCAATGCCCCAGGGCAGTAATCGGGGACATTGCCCTGTGTAGGGTGCCGTCTTTCGGATGGGACGTTAAACGGTGGTCACTAAAGATCCCATGGCACATATCGTAAGAGTTGGTTGTTAGCCCCGGTGTCTTGGCTAAATTCCCAATCTGGCCCTTATACCTTCATGGCCACCTAATCCTCCCCAGCTTCCAAATGGCTCATTCATCCCCCCTCCTCTCCCCTGTAACTATTCCCCTGGTCGTAGGTGTACTAGAGAATGTGTTCTCAGTCAATTTACCTGTTAAAATAAGAGTAAAAATAAACACTTAATTAATTACAGAGAAGCGCTTGATGAGGAACAGGCTCCTGCTGGTGCGTGTGGTCATGGTGTCAACCTGGTTGCTCCAACGCAGGTCTTGCTGGACAGTGAGACCCAGCACCCTAGCCTTTTATGTCTCTGACAGGGGGACACTGTTGATGAATAGGGGTGGAGCAGGGGGTGGGTTTTATAGAAGGTGACATGCATCACTGCACATTTCTTCTCATTGAGGAGCATGTCATTGGAGTTGCTGCAGTTTCCTGCTTTCAAAAACATTTGTATCATCAACATATTTCCATCCAGGGTAAGCAGCTTCACGTCCCACACTACATCCTGATATTACCAGGTTCTGACCACTAGATGGTGCTGTTCCTGCTATTAGGTAATACTTGTTTTAAAGACCCCCCCCCCCCATTGTTAGAGGGATAGTTCACCCAAATTACAAAATTACATGGGTTTTCTTTCTTCAGTCTATGGACCAGGTTTGACAGTAGCACCTTCTTTGGTTTTGTTTAAGTCAACGGTACCTATATTAGCATTTTCACGCTTCATGTCCAAATCACCCTAATGTATCTAAAAAAGTTATGTGTAACTCAATGAGGTTACTTATAGATGAGTTGGATGTGAAGTTAGCATTTGAAACAGTGACCAGCTTAACAAAACCAAATCATGGGTTGCTGTCATACCTGGTCCATAGACTATGATCAGGATGTAGGATGGGACACAAACCCAACAACTTAGATGACTAATTTATCTGAACAGGGGGGAAAAACATCACCAAATTCACTGAGAATACATTACATAGGATGAAGAAACAATAATACGAGCCGCATCTCTTTACTACTTGTCAAACATAGAGAAGTGATACTATATACTCATTGTTGGGAGGGGATTGTCGTGGGGTGTGTAGGGTCCTTGGATGGCTTTTGACCACTTCTTTGGATTCCTCATCTTACTCATTGTTAGAAAAAGGTTTGGTATACATCTGATGTTATGTATTATAATTATTGAATTGTATATGAATCAATGCATTTCAATGGCAGGAATGCTTATCTTATCTGTTTCTAACTACAGAAACGAGGTCAGAACAATCTGAGAAGGTGGAAGTCATGGCTTGCTGAAATTACATGGAAAGACCCATATCATACACTTTCTACACCTTTATATCCTTCCCTCTAATCCCCAAAATGTGACATGACAGTTAGATTGAAATCCTTCGCTCTGTTCTTTAGTCCCTTCTCTCTAGGCTGCCCAGTTCAGAGTTCTAATTGGATTCTTCTTATTTTACTGTACACAACCTCAGGGTCAGAGGTAACACTATGGAGGCCTTGGCTTATCATAACTCTGTGTGTGCATGTGTGTGTGTGTGTGTGTGTGTACATTGTGTGTGTCTGATTTTGTGTGTGTGTGTGTGTGTGTGTGATAGCGTGTGTGTTTGTCCTGGCCCTGCCTAATGAACACAGCTGTGCAGGGCTGTGCTGTCGCAAGGCCTGGCAGTAATTCAGAGCTGGGTGATGGAGGTGTGTCAGCCCTGGGGCAGCGTTTACACCGGCTCACTGGGAACCAGGGATCTGACGCATCATGACACACACACACATGCATTGTGGTTTGCGAAGAGCAAAGTGTCAGAGGACAAGCTTACTTATTTATGAGGATCGGGGACAGTGTGCATGTGTGTGGTGTATGAGATGTGTTGAGCTTAATCTTCAGAGACATGCGCACACATACACACTCAGTCATAAATTTACTGTACAAATACCCACCACTTGCACGAAGCAGACATAACATTTTTAAAAGTTAGCATTACTGAGAATATACAACCCATAATATGGACTTGGTCTTTTACCAAATAGGGCTATCTTCTGTATACCACCCCTACCTTGTCACAACACAACTGATTGGCTCAAACGCAATAAGGAGGAAAGAAATTCCACAAATTAACTTTTAACAAGGCACATCTGTTAATTGAAGTGCATTCCAGGTGACAACCTCATGAAGCTTGTTGAGAGAATGCCAAGATTGTGCAAAGCCGTCATCAAGGCAAAGGGTGGCTACTTTGAAGAATCTCAAATATAAACTATATTTTGATTTGTTTTGCTGACTACTTGATTCCATATGTATTATTTCGTAGTGTTGATGTGTTCACTATTATTCTACAATGTAGAAAACAGTGAAAGTAAAGAAAAACCCTGGAATGAGTAGGTGTGTCCAAACTTTTGACCGGTACTGTATATATACACTACCGGTCAAAAGTTTTAGAACACCATCTCAATTTGGTTGAGGTCGGGGAATTGTGGAGGCCAGGTCATCTGATGCAACACTCAATCACTCTCCTTCTTGGTAAAATAGCCCTTACACAGCCTGGAGGTGTGTTGGGTCATTGTCCTGTTGAAAAACAAATGATAGTCCCACTAAGCCCAAACCAGATGGGATGGCGTATCGCTGCAGAATGCTGTGGTAGCCATGCTGGTTAAAACTTCTTGCCACTAGGGGGGTGCCATTTCGACATAGTACAAATTCGTTTCCAAATTAAACTGCCTCGTACTCAATTCTTGCTCGTACAATATGCATATTATTATTACTATTGGATAGAAAACACTCTCTAGTTTCTAAAACCGTTTGAATTATGTCTGTAAGTGAAACAGAACTAGACTTAGAGCAATTCTCCTATGAAATCTGAAATCTGCTTGCTGTTCCCAGACCTGTGGATAACTCTGACTGTCTTCTATTGGTTGAGATGCACTGCATACGCCTTCCCCTGGTTGTTAGCGAATAGGGAGTCTTGAATGGCGTCTCTACGTAGTTCCCAAAGTTTATAAATTGATTGGGAACGAGGTGGCTCATTCTTTTCACCTTCGCTCGGGCGCATTGAGGACCTGGGGACGTTCTTTTGGAACCATCGGTTGTAGATCTCAGACATTTCCGGCTGTGTTTTTATTCGATATAGGTGTTGAAGACATCGTAATGTTATTTTGAACCGAATTATATCAGTTTATGTCAGTATATTGCGATTTTCGGGTATTTATTTCCTTGGCGCTGTAGGAATTTGGGTATCTCTCTCTTTCGTGCTAATGTTTACTGCTAATTGCAACTCTGAAGAGGACGTTCTCCAACCTATCAACGATTCTTTTTGACAAAGGACACCTTTCCCAAGATTCTGATGAGAGTTCATCGAAAAGTAAGAACTATTTATGCTGATAATTCATTGTTCTGTTGAAAAATGTCAAATGCATGAAACGCCATTGCTTGCAGTGTAGCATTGTGTTATCGCAGCCTGTATTGCGCAGTAAGGTTAATTTTAAAAATGTAATTCAGCGATTGCATTAAGAACTAATTTGTCTTTCAATTGCTGTCCAACCTGTATTTTTTTACTCAAGTTTATGAATAGTTTTCGATAAGAGTAGGTGGCTTTCCAAGATGGCGCCGGGCAGATTGCTTGAGCTCTTGGCTACTTTTCTTATTGTATAAGCACAATTTGTGCCGCTAAATATGCACGTTTTCGAACAAACTCTATATGCATTGTGTAATATGATGTTACAGGACTGTCATCTGAAGAATTCTGAGAAGGTTAGTGAAAAATTAATATATTTTGGTGGTTTATACGTTATAGCTATTTTTGCCTTGAATCAATGCTGTTGTAATGTTCGCTATTGTGCTAAGCTAATATAACGCTATATTGTGTTTTCGCTGTAAAACACTTATAAAATCTGAAACATTGTCTTGATTCACAAGATCTGTGTCTTTCATCTTTCATTCATGTACGCTGTGTATTTTTAACCTGTCTAGGATCAGCGTGGCGCTAGCGGCACACCCCCCCCCCCCCCACTGAAAAACCAGTGCCGCGAAATTCAAAAAAAATATTTTTTTTAAATATTTAACTTTCACACATTAAAGTCCAATACAGCTAATGAAAGACACAGATCTTGTGAATCCAGTCAACATTTCCGATTTTTAAAATGTTTTACAGGGAAGACACAATATGTAAAGATGTACATCTATTACCTAAAAACACATTAGCATAATCCACCATCTTTTATTTGTCCACCAACACCAGTAGCCATCACCAATTCGACTAAACTAAGATATTTATAGCCCCTAACCAACAAAAAAACTCATCAGATGACAGTCTGATAACATATTTATGGTATGGGATAGGTTTTGTTAGAAAAAAGTGCATATTTCAGGTATATGGCATAGTTTACAATTGCACCCACCATCACAAATGGACTAGAATAATTACAATGAGCAACGTGTTTACCTAACTACTAATCATCAAACATTTCGTAAAAATACACAGCATACACGAATCGAAAGACACAGATCCTGTGAATACAGACAATATTTCAGATTTTCTAAGTGTCTTACAGCGAAAACACAATAAATCGTTATATTAGCTTAGCACATAGCAATTAGCAGCCCAGCATTGATTCTAGCCAAAGTGAGCGATAAAAGTCAACATCGCCAAAAGATATTAATTTTTTCACTAACCTTCTCAGAATTCTTCCGATGACACTCCTGTAACATCATATTACACAATCCATATAGAGTTTGATCGAAAATGTTTATATTTAGCCACCAAAATCATGGTTAGACAATGTGAAATGTAGCTCAGCTGGTCAGAAAATGTCCTTGCGCCACTTAGACAGTGATCTACTCTTATACATAAATACTCATAAACGTGACTAAAAAATATAGGGTGGACAGGGATTGATAGACAATTTAATTCTTAATACAATTGCGTTATTACATTTTTTTATTTATCCTTACTTTTCAATACAATTTGCGCCAAGCGAAGCTACGTCAAAAAACATGGCGTCCTAAGCCACTAAAATGTTTCGACAGAAACACGATTTATCATAATAAAAATGTCCTACCTTGAGCTGTTCTTCCATCAGTATCTTGGGCAAAGGATCCTTTCTTGGGAGAAATCGTCTTTTGGTGGAAAGCTGTCCTCTTGCCATGTGGAAATGTCAACTGCGTTCGGGATGAACTGAAAAGCGTGCCCAACTTTTCACATCGTTGCAAAAATAAATGTCCCAAAATCGCACTAAACGGATATAAATTGCTATAAAACGCTTTAAATTAACTACTTTATGATGTTTTTAACTCCTATAACGAGTGAAAAGATGACCGGAGAAATATAACAGGCTAAACTAACGCTTGGAACAGGTGCGCGCCGGTGTCCTCTAGGCTCATGACGCAGCTCCCAAAGAATGACTAGCTTCAGGGTTTTTTCATTTGTAGGGCCTGTGAACGCGCAATCGACCCCGTTGGAATCGTCATCACGTAAAGGCATCCAGGGGAAGACGTAAGAAGTGTCCGTATAGTCATAGCAAGGACAGTGCCCTTTTAACTGACTTCAGAAAAGTGGCCAACATTTCTCAAATCTGACTCCATGTCAGGGAAATTGCTGTAGAATGGGCTCTGTTCCACTTAGAGACAAAATTTCAACTCCTATAGAAACTATAGACTGTTTTCTATCCAATAATAATAATAATATGCATATTGTACGATCAAGGATTTTGTGGGAAGCCGTTTAAAAAATTAGCCAAATTAGCATAAATAGTCTAAACAGCGCCCCCATCCCCAACAGGTTAAGAAATGTTTTATGATGAGTAATTAGCTAATACACGATGGTCTCTGTAGTTATTCTAGTCATTTTTAGTGAGAGTTGTGATGGGGGCTGCAATGGTAAACTATGATTTATACCTGAAATATGCACATTTTTCTAACAAAACCTATGCTATACAATAAATATGTTATCAGACTGTCATCTGATGAGGTTGTTTCTTGGTTAGTGGCTATTTATATCTTTATTTGGTCGAATTTGTGATAGCTACTGATGCAGTAAGAAAATGGTGGAGTATGGAAGTGGTGTCTTTTGCTAACATGGTCAGCTAATAGATTTACATATTTTGTCTTCCCTGTAAAACATTTTAAAAATCAGAAATGATGGCTTTATTCACAAGATGTGTATCTTTCATTTGGTGTCTTGGACTTGTGATTTCATGAAAATTTTATTATATGATATCCCTGTGGCTTTAGGCTAGGCTATGCTAGTCAGCTTTTGTGATGGGGGGGTGCTCCCGGATCCGGGTTTGGCAGGCGTTAGAGGTTTAAGTGTGCCTTGAATTCAAAATGAATCATAGACAGTCTCACTAGCAAAACACCCCCACATTATAACACCTTCTCCTCCATGCTTTACGGTGGGAAATACTGTCACGTTCCTGACCTGTTTTCTCTTGTTTTTTGTATGTGTTTAGTTGGTCAGGGCGTGAGTTGGGGTGGGCATTCTATGTTATGTGTTTCTATGTTTAGGTCGTTTGTAATTAGCCTTATATCGTTCTCAATCAGGGACAGGTGTTTGACGTTTCCTCTGATTGAGAACCATATAAAGGTAGGCTGTTCACACTGTTTGTTTGTGGGTGGTTGTCTTCCGTGTCTGTGTATGTTGCACCACACGGGACTGTTTCGGTTTGTTCGTTTGTTGTAGTCTGTACCTGTTCGTGCGTTCTTCGTGTTATATATAAGTTCTCATAGTTCAGGTCTGTCTACGTTCGTTTGTTATTTTGTAGTTTGTTGAAGTGTTTTCGGTTTTCGTTTTTACTTTAATAAACTTCATTATGTCCACATTCCACGCTGCGCTTTGGTCCAATCCCTACTCCTCCTCTTCTTCTTCCGAAGAGGAGGAGGACAATCGTGACAAATACACATTCGGAGACCATTCGTTCACCCACACTGCGTCTCAAAAAGAAACGGAGGTTGGAACCAAAAATCTCCAATTTGGACTCCAGACCAAAGGATACATTTCCACCTGTCTAGTGTACATTGCTCGTGTTTCTTGGCCCAAGCAAGTCTCTTCGTCTTATTGGTGTACTTTAGTAGCTGTTTCTTTGCAGAAATTCAACAATGAAGAACTGATTCACACAGTCTCCTCTGAACCTTCTTCTGGATCATTCAAATGCTCTCTAGCAAACTTCAGACGGGCCTGGACATGTACTGGCTTAAGAAGGGGGACACATCTGGCACTGCAGGATTTGAGTCCCTGGCGGCATAGTGTGTTACTGATGGTAGGCTTTGTTACTTTTGTCCCAGCTCTCTGCAGGTCATTAACTAGGTCCCCCCGTGTGGTTCTGGGATTTTTGATCATTTTGACCCCACGGGGTGAGATCTTGCATGGAGCCCCAGATCGAGGGAGATTATCAGTGGTCTTGTATGTCTTCCATTTCCTAATAATTGCTCCCACAGTTGATTTCTTCAAACCAAGCTGCTTACCTATTGCAGATTCAGTCTTCCCAGCCTGGTGCAGGTTTACAATTTTGTTTCTGGTGTCCTTTGACAGCTCTTTGGTCTTGGCCATAGTGGAGTTTGGAGTGTGACTCTTTGAGGTTGTGGACAAGTGTCTTTTATACTGATAACAAGTTCAAACAGGTGCCATTAATAAAGGTAACGAGTGGAGGACAGAGGAGCCTCTTAAAGAAGAAGTTAGATGTCTGTGAGAGCTAGAAATCTTGCTTGTTTGTAGGTGACCAAATACTTATTTTCCACCATTATTTGCAAATAAATTAATTAAAAATCCTACAATGTGATTTTATGGATTTTTTTTCCTAATTTTGTCTGTCATAGTTGAAGTGTACCTATGATGAAAATTACAGGCCTCTCATCTTTTTAAGTGGGAGAACTTGCACAATTGGTGGCTGACTAAATAGTTGTTTGCCCCACTGTACGAATGAATGTGTATATGTATATACACTACCGTTCAAAAGTTTGGGGTCACTTAGAAATGTCCTTGTTTTTGAAAGAAAATCAAAAATGTTGCCCATTAAAATGACATCAAATTGATCAGAAATACATGATATACTGTATACTGGCAGCTTCATTAAATAGTACCCGCAAAACACCAGTCTCAATGTCTACAGTGAAGAGGCGACTCCGAGATGCTGGCCTTCTTGGCACAGTTCCTTTGTCCAGTGTCTGTGTTCTTTGGCCATCTTAATCTATTATTTTTATTGGTCAGTATGAGATATGTTTTTTCTGTTGCAACTCTGCCTAGAAGGCCAGCATCCCGGAGTCGCCTCTTCACTGTTGACATTGAGACTGGTGTTTTGCAGTTAGTATTTAAAGAAGCTGCCAGTTGAGGACTTGTGAGACTTGTGAGACTTGTGAGACAACTAGATACTCTAATGTACTTGTCCTCTTGCTCAGTTGTGCACCGGGTCCTCCCACTCCTCTTTCCATTCTGGTTTGGGCCAGTGTGCACTGTTCTGTGAAGGGAGTAGTACACAGTGTTGTATGAGACCTTCAGTTTCTTGGCAATTTCTCGCCTTCATTTCTCAGAACAAGAATAGACTAACAAGTTTCAGAAGAAAGTGCTTTGTTTCTGGACATTTTGAACCCACAAATGCTGATGCTCCAGATACTCAACTAGTCTAAAGAAGGACAGTTTTATTGCTTCTTTAATCAGGACAACAGTTTTCAGCTGTGCTAATATAATTGCAAAAGGGTTTTCTAATGATAAATTAGCCTTTTAAAAAGATAAACTTGGATTAGCTAACACACCGTGCAATGGGAACACAGGAGTGATGGTTGTTGATAATGGGCCTCTGTACGCCTATGTAGATATTCCATTGAAAATCAGCCGTTTCCAGCTACAATAGTCATTTACAACATGAACAATGTCTACACTGTATTTCTGATCAATTTGATGTTATTTTAATAGACGAGAAATTACCTTCTCTTGCAAAAACAAGGACATTTCTAAGTGACCCCAAACTTTGGAACGGTAGTGTGTACATATGAATATATGTATGTATGCATGTGTGATGGGATGTATAGACATTATGGACAGTTTGTGGATAGAATATTGAGTACATCTGTAGAATAGGTATGATAGAATACTATACAGTTGAAGTCGGAAATTTACATACACCTTAGCCAAATACATTTAAACTCAGTGTTTCACAATTCCTGACATTTAATCCTAGTAAACATTCCCTGTCTTAGGTCAGTTAGGATCACCACTTTATTTTAAGAATGTGAAATGTAAGAATAATAGTAGAGAGAATGATTTATTTCAGCTTTATTTCTTTCATCACATTCCCAATGGGTCAGAAGTTAGAGAAGTTCAGTGATACCCATCCCGGATCCGGGAGCATCCTCATCAAAAAAGCTGACTAGCACAGCCTAGCCTAACGGGACAGGGATATCATATAATATAATTTTCATGAAATCACAAGTCCAATACAGCAAATGAAAGATAAACAGCTTGTGAATCCAGCCATCATTTCCAATTTTTTTAATGTTTTACTGCGAACACACAATATGTATTTCTATTAGCTAACCACAATAGCCAAACACACAAACGCATATTTTCACCATGTTTCTACCGCACAGGTAGCTATCACAAAACCGACAAAATAGAGATAAAATTTGGCACTAACCAAGAAACAACTCAATCAGATGACAGTCTTATAACATGTTATACAATACATTTATGTTTTGTTCGAAAATGTGCATATTTGAGGTATAAATCATAGTTTACGTTGCAGCTACCATCAAAAATATCACCAAAGCAGCCAGAATAATTACAGAGAGCAACATGAAATGCCTAAATACTCATCATAAAACATTTATGAAAAATACATGGTGTACAGCAAATGAAAGATAAATATCTTGTGAATCCAGCCACTATTTCCGATTTTTTAAGTGTTTTACAGCGAATTATATTAGCTTACCACAATAGCCAAACACACAAACGTATTTATTCACCGCAAAAGGTAGCTTTCGCAAAAACCAGCAAAAGATATAAAATGAATCACTTACCTTGAACAAATTCATCAGATGACAGTCTTATAACATCATGTTATACAATACAATTATCTTTTTTTCGAAAATGTGCATATTTAGAGCTACAAATCCTGATTATACATTGTGAATACGTAGCATCGATTCACCAGAATCTCCGGAGATATTTTGGACACTCACCTAATCTGACCAAAGAACTCATCATAAACTTTACACAAAAATACTTGTTGTATGGCGAATGAAAGATACACTGGTTCTTAATGCAACCGCTGTGTTAGATTTTTAAAAATAACTTTACCATAACATACAGCTTGCGTTATTGCGAGACAGCGCTCACCAAAACGGCGAAGAATAGGACTCAACATTTAACACAGAAATACGAAATAACATCATAAATGTTTTCTTACTTTTGTTGAGCTTCCATCAGAATGTTGTACAAGGAGTCCTTGGTCCAGAATAAATCGTTGTTTGGTTTTTAGAATGTCCAATTCTTCTGTCGAATTAGCAACCATGGCTAGCCATGTGGCGCGAACATGCCCATCAACTCTTGGCGCAAAGAACGGAAAATTCCAAAAGTTCCAATAAATGTTGAATAAACTGATAAAACTCGGTTGAAAAAACCTACTTTATGATGTTATTATCACAGGTATCAAATAAAATCAGAGCCGGAGATATTCGCCGTGTATACTTAACGCTTTTCAGAAGCCAATGTCGAGCTTCGCGGCGCGCCTTGGTAGACAAAGGAAATTCCTGACCTGCCACTCCAAAAGCTCTTGTTCGTCCTCAGATCAAGCTAGACACCCCAGTCCACCTTCCACTGCCTGTTGACATCTAGTGGAAGGCGTATGAAGTGCATGCATATCGATAAATATAAGGCAATTGAATAAGCAGGCCCTGAAACAGAGCCTCGTTTTCAGATTTTTCACTTCCTGAATGGAAGTTTGCTGCAAAATGAGTTCTGTTTTACTCACAGACATAATTCAAACAGTTTTAGAAACTTCTGAGTGTTTTCTATCCAATAGTAATAATAATATGCATATTGTATGATCTAGAAAAGGGTACGAGGCCGTTTCATTTGGGCACAATTTTTCCCAAAGCGAAAACAGCGCTCCCCTATTGACAAGATTAACATATACTCAATTAGTATTTGGTAGCATTGCCTTTAAATTGTTTAACTTGGGTAAAACGTTTTGGGTAGCCTTCCACAAGCTTCCCACAATAAGTTGGGTGAATTGTGGCCCATTCCTCCTGACAGAGCTGGTGTAACTAAGTCAGGTTCCTCCTTGCTCACACACACTTTTTCAGTTCTGTACACAAATTTTCTATGGGATTGAGGTGAGGGCTTTGTGATGGCAACTCCGATAACTTGAATTTGTTGTCCGTAAGCTATTTTGCAACAACTTTGGAAGTATGCTTGGAGTCTTTGTCCAGTTGGAAGACCCATCTGCGACCAAGCTTTAACTTCCTGACTGATGTCTTGATGTTGCTTCAATATATCCACATAGTTTTCCTCCCTCATGATGCCATCTATTTTGTGAGGTGGACCAGTCCCTCCTGCAGCAAAGCACCCCCACAACATGATGCTGCCACACCTGTGCTTCACGGTTGGAATGGTGTTCTTTAGCTTGCAAGCATCCCCCTTTTCCCTCCAGACATAACAATGGTCATTATGGGCAAACAGTTCTATTTTTGTGTCATCAGACCAGAGGACAATTCTCCAAAAAGTAAGATCTTTGTCCCCATGTGCAGTTGCAAACTGTACTCTGGCATTTTTATGGCGGTTTTGGAGCAGTGACTTCTTCCTTGCTGAGCGGCATTTCAGGTTATGTCAATATAGCACTCGTTTTACTGTGGATATAGATACTTTTGTACCTGTTTCCTCCAGCATCTTCACAAGGTCCTTTGCTGTTGTTCTGGGATTGATTTGCACTTCTCGCACCAAAGTACGTTCATCTCCAGGAGACAGAGCGTATCTCCTTCCTGAGCAGTATGACGGATGCATGGTCCCATGGTGTTTATAGTTGCGTACTGTTGTTTGTACAGATGAACATGGTACCTTCAGGCGTTTGGAAATTGCTCCCAAGGATGAAAAAAACTTGTGGAGGTCTGCAATTTTTTTCCTGAAGTCTTGGCTGATTTCTTTTGATTTTCCCATGATGTCAAGCAAAGAGGCACTGCGTTTGAAGGTAGGCCTTGAAATACATCCACAGGTACTCCTCCATTTGACACAAATTATGTCAATTAGCCTATCAGAAGCTTCTAAAGCCATGACATCATTTTCTGGAATTTTACAAGCTGTTTAAAGGCACAGTGAACTTAGTGTATGTAAACTTCTGACACACTATAATTGTGATTAAGTGTAAGTGTAAGTATAAGTGAAATAATCTGTCTGTAAACAATTGTTGGAAAAATTATTTGTGTCATGCACAAAGTAGATGTCCTGACCGACTTGCCAAAACTATAGTTTGTTAAAAGACATTTGTGGAGTGGTTGAAAAATGAGTTTTAATGACTTCAACCTAAGTGTATGTAAACTTCCGACTTCAACTGTAAAACTAGTGTTCCTTATGATCTTACATTTTGCAAATTCTTCGTCTGGATTGTTTTCTTGGGTCAATATGGACCATGTACATTAATTAAATATGATTAGTACTGGAAATCCATATGTACATGTACTAGCTAGCACTGTAACAGTACCTAATATAGGATACCTGTATCACCTGTTATAGATTAACTTCATTATGATGAGCTCCTACTTGTGCTCCAGTATTAAAGTTGCCCTCCAGTGGCCACCAACACTCCTTCAGCCACATCTGGAACTCCAAGGCAGATAGACAGGCTGGCAGACACACACACAGTCTGAGAGCTTGGCAAAATAGACACATGCAAAACAAATGGTGCTATTCATAGGTTGAGCCTCCGTCATTAAGTCACGTCATGCCATTGATGGAGGTCGTTTTGCATGGTCCTTTGCCCCTGTTTCGGTTGATCATCCTTGAGATGTTTCTATAACTTGATTGGACTTGTCCACCTGTGGTAAATTGGAACATATATGGACACACCTGTCCATATAAGGTATCACAGTTGACAGTGCATGTCAGAGCAAAAATCAAGCCATGAAGATGAAGGAATTGTTCGTAGAGCTCCGAGACAGGATTGTGTTGAGGCACAGCTCTGGGGAAGGTTACCAAAAAATGTCTGCAGCATTGAAGGCCCCCAAGAACACAGTGGCCTCCCTCATTCTTAAATGCAAGAAGTTTGAAACCACCAAGAATCTTCCTAGAGCTGGGCAATCGGGGGAGAAGGGAGGTGACCAAGGACTCAATGGTCACTCTGACAAAGCTCCACTGAGTTCCACTGTGGAGATAGAAGAACCTTCCAGAAGGACAACTATTTCTGCAGCACTCCACCAAAGACTTTTATTTTTATTTAAACTTCATTTAACAAGTCAAGTCGGTTAAAAACAGATTCTTATTTACAATGACGGCCTACCAAAAGGCAAAAGGCCTCCTGCAGGGACCGGGGCTGAGATTAAAAATAAAAATAAATTAAATAAAAATATAGGACATAACACACATCACGACAAGAGAGACAACACAACACTACACAAAGAGAGACCTAAGATAACAACATAGCATGGCAGCAACACATGACAACACAGCATGGTAGCAACACAACATGGCAGCAGCACAGGGTACAAACAGCACAAAGGGCAAGGAGGGAGAAACAAAAATACACTATGCAAAGCAGCCACAACTATCAGTAAGAGTGTCCATGATTGAGTCTTTGAATGAAGAGATTGAGATAAAACTGTCCAGTTTGAGTGTTTTTTGCAGCTTGTTCCAGTCGCTAGCTGCAGCGAACTGAAAAGACGAGCGACTTCGGGATGTGTGTGCTTTGGGGACCTTTAACTAACAGAATGTGACTGGTAGAATGGGTGTTGTATGTGGAGGATGAGGGCTGCAGTAGATATCTCAGATAGGGGGCAGTGAGGCCTAAGAGGGTTTTATAAATAAGCATAAACCAGTGGGTCTTGTGACAGGTATACAGAGATGACCAGTTTACAGAAGAGTATAGAGTGCAGTGATGTGTCCTAATAAGGAGCATTGGTGGCAAATCTGATGGCCGAATGGTAGAGAACATCTAGCCGCTCGAGAGCACCCTTACCTGCCAATCTATAAATTTTGTCTCCATAATCTAGCATCGGTAGGATGGTCATCTGAATCAGGGGGTTAGTTTGGCAGCTGGGGTGAAAGAGGAGCAATAACGATAGAGGAAACCAAAACTAGATTTAACTTTAGGCTGCAGCTTTGATATGTGCTGATAGAAGGACAGCCATACCCCCAAGTACTTGTAAATATAATAAATAAATAAACTTGTATGAGGTGACTGCCTCAAGCTCTAAACTCTCAGAGGTAGTGAGGGGCATTCTTCTTACCGAACCACATGACCTTTGTTTTGGAGGTGTTCAAAATCCAGGGAGGGGCCAGCTGAGTATAAGACTTTATCATCTGCATATAAATGGTTGAGAGAGCTTCCTACTGCCTGAGCTATGTTGATGATGTAAATTGAGAAGAGCATGGGGCCTAGGATCGAACCTTGAGGTACACCCTTGGTGACATGCAGTGGCTGAGACAGCAGATGTTTTGACTTTATACACTGCACTTCTGAGAGCGGTAGTTAGCAAACCAGGCCAAAGACCCCTCAGAGACACCAATTCTCCTTAGAATGTAATGGTCTACATTACAAGAATGTAATGGTCTACCGTATCAAAAGCTTTGATCAAGTCAATAAAAAATAGCAGCACTACATTGCTTTGAGTCAAGGGCAATGGTGACATCATTTAGGACCTTTAAGGTTGCAGTGTCACATCCATAACCTGAGCGGAAACTAGATTGCATACCAGAGAGAATACTCTCGACATCAAGAAAGCCAGGCGGTTGATTATTGACCAGTTTTTCCAACACTTTTGATAAACAGGACAAAATAGAAATAGGCCTATAACAGTTAAGATCAGCTTGATCTCCCCCTTTGAATAAAGGATGAACTGTGGCTGCCTTCCAAGCAATGGGAACCTCCCCAGAGAGGAGAGACAGGTTAAGAAGGTCAGAGATGGGCTTGGCGATTGTAGGGTCAGCAACCTTAAAGAAGAAAGGGTCTAAACCATCTGACCCAGATGGGTCAAGTTTAAGGAGCTCCTTTAGTGCCAAATACAACCTTACAATGAAATCCTTACATACAAGCCCTTAACCAACAATGCAGTTTTAAGAAAATACCTCCAAAAAAGTAAGGGATAAGAAAAACAAATAACTAAAGAGCAGCAGTATTTAACAATAGTGGGGCTATATACAGGGAGTACCGGTACAGAGTCCGTGTCAATGTGCGGGGGCACCGGTGTCGAGGTAATTGTAATTATGAACATGCAGGAAGGGTTATTAAAGTGGGTATGCATAGATAGTAACAGGGAGTAGCAGCAGCGTATTAGGGTTGTGTGGGGGTTGCAAGTAGTCTGGGTAGCCATTTGATTAGCTGTTTTGGAGTCTTAATGCTTGGGGGTAGAAGTTGTTTAGAAGCCTCTTGGACATAGACTTGGCGCTCCGGTACCGCTTGCCGTGCGGATGCAGAGAGAACAAGGCAAGGCAACTGATTATTCACCTCCATCTCGCTATGAATAATGGCCATGCTGTTCATTTTTAGTGTTTCTGTGTGTGTGTGTGTGTGCATGCTTTTGTATTTGTGTGTGTGGATAACAACCTTGCATGAGTGGTCAGGCTAAGCCTCCATCCAGCTCCAGATTACAGTGGGTACACTAGAGTATTGCAGCATTAAATACACAGGGCTTAGTGCCACTATTATCCCTCTACTCTCTGGTCTGTCTCTGCTCTGTGTAATGCTCTGCTCTGAGGTCTTCTCTGTCTCTCTCTCTCTCTATGAATTATGTAACAAAATGCCTGAACAAATCTCAACAACATGATTCAGGCATGTTATTCTGCTGTGTCAAGGACTAGCAGCATCAGTCGGTAGTTGTTGCGGTTGTTTGCTACTTATAGGAGAATTTGAAGGAGAAGACGGCAACTTAATGAACTGATGGTCGGTTGTTGACGTTTACCAGACAGTAGGGAGCGTAGCCATAGCGACCGACTGTAGTGACAGATTGTAGTGTTGTTGTCGTAGCGATAGGATAGGGTCAAGATGAAGTATAAGAAGTTCATCACAATCATGCAGGCGGCCATCGGAGTGGCCCCACTCAACAAACGGGAGCTAATGCCTCCGCCACGCAAACTCTGGAAACCAGCAGAGTAAGTGGAGTGTGTGTGTGTTTTTATCTGAGCGGGAGTGAGATAATGAGTGAGAGATGTATGTATGTGAGTACAAATATGTGTGTGTTTGCGCACGTGTGTGTGTGTGTTAGGGCTGCACGATATGGGCAAAACATCGAATTGTGTTTAGTTTTTTTACCAATTATTGCGATTTGACTTGCGATATACAGTATATCAAAACACTTGTTGAAATTATAGAAATACAATTATTATATTAAGGAACAAACAATCTGTTGATTGCATTTGACCTTGGTTTTTGGGTTATTTCATTAGGAAACATAATACAGAACATTTTATAGACAAAAACAGCTCAAGGACAGAACTACATCATATTTTTTTTTTAAAGGCACAAGTAGCCTACATATCAATGCATACACACAAACTATCTAGGTCAAATAGGGGAGGGGAGTGGCGTTGTGCCATGAGGTGTTGCTTTATCTGTTTTTTTTAAACAAGGTTTTCTGTTTATTTGAGCAATATGAGATGGAACGGAGTTGCATGCAATAATGGCTCTATATAATACAGTACGCTTGCCTGAGTTTGTTCTAGATTTGGGGACTGTGAAAAGACCTAACAGAACAGCATGCAACCTTAGAGGGAATCTAACAGGGAGGAGGAGGAACTGTGCTTCTTGACTGACAGTGGGCGGGGCTCTGTGTGTGAGAATCAGCGAAAAGAAGAGTGCGCGATGACAAAAGAAAATTGCATGCTTCTGCGATATGGATGTTGCACATGTCAATATTACGATTTTGATGTGAATTCAATTAATTGTGTAGCCCTAGTGTGTGTGTGTGTGTGTGTGTGTGTGTGTGTGTGTGTGTGTGTGTGTGTGTGTGTGTGTGTGTGTGTGTGTGTGTGTGTGTGTGTGTGTGTGTGTGTGTGTGTGTGTGTGTGTGTGTGTGTGTGTGATACATCTAGTATTTATCTAAGTTGAGGGACAGAAAGGGAGAGATGAGACATGAAACTTGAATCTAAGACAGTTTGTAATTTTATTGATGTCAAACGTTTCTTGGAAACAGTTTTAAATGTAATATATTTTTATTTTATGAGAACTATTTAATTATTTATTATTTAGATTCAGGAATTAAATTAATTTGATTTAATTATATAAGAAGATGTATCAGCATTGCACATATTTATCATACATATTTGTATATTTATAAAATATTTTAATTCTGAAAGAAGTTATGCTTTATAATTAATGATGTAGATGCGAGGGGTGAAATGCATACTTTCAAAACTATCTAACTGAAAATCAAATAATTAGAACTTAAAACATGTTTTGAATGAATACAGGCCTTTTAATTTACTCAACACTATTCCCTATTTTACTTTACAGTGCATTCGGGAAGTATTCAGGCCCTTGAATTTTTCCTCATTCTGTTATGTTGCAGTCTTATTCTAAACTGGATTCAATAGTTTTTTTCCTTCATCAATCTACACACAATACCCCATAATAACCAAGCAAAAACTGTTTTTTAGGAATTTTTGTAAATGTATAAAAAAGTAAAAACTGAAATATTCAATTTACATAAGTATTCACACCCTTTACTTAGTGCTTTGTTGAAGCACTGTTGGCAGTGATTACAGCCTCAAGTCTTCTTGAGTATGACGCTACAAGCTTGGCAGACCTGTATTTGGGGAGTTTCTCCCATTCTTCTCTGCAGATCCTCTCAAGTTCTGTCAAGGTTGGATGGTGAGCGTTGCTGCACAGCTATTTTCAGGTCTCTCTAGATGTTAGATCGGGTTTAAGTCTGGCCTCTGGCTGTGCGACTCAAGGACACTTCCGAGTGCTTCGGGTCGTTGTCCCGTTGGAAGGTGAACCTTTGCCCCAGTCTGAGGTCCTGAGCGCTCTGCTGCAGGTTTAAATCAATTATCTCTCTGTACTTTGCTCTGTTCATCTTTCCCTCGATCCTGACTAGTCTCCCAGTCCCTGCCGCTAATAAAAAACATCCCCACAACATGTTGCTGCCACCACCACGCTTCACCACAGGGATGGTATTGATCAGGTGATGAGCAGTGCCCGGTTTCCTTCAGACGTGATGCTTGGCATTCAGGCCAAAGAGTTCAAATTTGGATTCATCAGACCAGAGAATCTTGTTTCTCATGGTCTGAGAGTCCTTTACGTGCCTTTTGGCAAACTCCAAGCAGGGCTCTCATGTGCCTCTTACTGAAAAGTGGCTTTCATCTGGCTACTCTACCATAAAGGCCTGATTGGTGACGTGCTGCAGAGATGGTTGTACTTCTGGAAGGTTCTCGCATCTCCACAGAGGAACTGAAGCTATGTCAAAGTGACTATCAGGTTCTTAGTCACCTCCCTGACCAAGGCCCTTATCCCTGATTTCTCAGTTTGGCTGGGCGGCCAGCTCTAGAATGAGTCTTGGTGGTTCCAAACTTCTCCCATTTAAGAATGATGGAGGCCACTGTGTTTTTTGGGACCTTCAATGTTACATTTCTGTGCCTCGACACAATCCTGTCTCGCAGCTCTACAGACAATACCTTCGACCTCATGGCTTGGTTTTTGCTATGACATGCACTGTCCACTGTGGGACCTTATATAGAGAGGTGTGTGCCTTTCCGAATCATGTCCAATCAATTTAATTTACCACAGGTGAACTCCAGTCAAGTTGTAGAAACATCTCAAGGATGTTCAATGGAAACAGGATGTACCTGAGCATTAGAGTGTGTATTTATGTTTGAAATATTTATACATTTGCAAACATTTCTAAAAAGCTGTTTTCGCTTTTTTATAATGGGGTGTGTAGATTGGTGTGGGAAAAATCTATTTAATCAATTTTAGACAAATGCTGTAACGTAACGACATGTATGTATGTAGAAAAAGTGAAGGGGTCTGAATACTTTCTGAATGCACTGTATATTCACTGTCCAGATTCCATCATCTTCCACATGACAAGCACATTAATCTAGACATTACAAAATATCAATGTCACTATAGGGCTGTATGTCCACATAATCTATTATTTAGCTGTCATGTCATTATCAATGGATGAACTTCCGACCTAAGTCATTTGATCTCAGTTGTTTTCACATTAAATGTTCTCTGCCTGAGGAAAACCAAGAATTGTCTGTGTATTTAGTCCACTCCTGGACTGTGAGCAGTGCACTCTTTACATCAGAAATATAATCATGTTTATGGTCCAAAAGAGAAAGATCTTGGCACAGCTCACACATTGAATACATAAAACATATAGGAAACATAGCAAGAAACAAACAAGTCAGACATACTGTAAAAAGTACCCCCCCCCCCCCCCCCCCCCCCGTCCGGCCCATAGAAGGAAGCGACACGGAATTGTAATCTCAGGGTGTAATTACTCAGTAAATATTGCAGTAATTTGAAAAACAAATTCCTCTCCAATTAATCCCGTTGAGTAATCTTATTCTCAATACCAAAGTTTTTATAGAAAAACTAACTACATGGAATAAGGACATCATAATATGAAGTGTTACCAAAAACAAATCAAAGTTTATTGGTCGTGTTATCGTGGCAGAATCAGATTTAGCTAAGTAACATAGATAGATAAGATGTTATTTTCATCATATACTTGTGAGATACTTGTCATTAGAATGGTGCCCTTTGGACTATAGGATTGGCAGTGCATTTTTCCCTTCTGTGATAGGGCTTAGAAACTTGGGGCCAGAGAGAGGAGAGGTCAGGCTTGTCTTCATATGTCAATGTATATGTTAAACCATGTGGTGCTAGGTAGAATATCAGAAGGGGAGGAGGACAGAATGGAACATTGTTTTGTTATGGGAATGTGTCTGTAACTATTCCTAAATCATGTGAAGGGATGGCGTTATTAATGGGGACCAGTTAGTTATCTCATACAATGTCTGTACGCCAGTCACTCCCTACTTTTCTCATAGGGGTAAGGAGTAAGGCAGTGTTTTGGAACCATTGTATGTCCCCTCTGAGGTTGCCCTTATCTTGATCTGGTATATGACCTAAGAGGTTCACTGTCTTCAGTGAGTTTGTCCAGGTTTGGGAGTATCTAGGATTGACAATTGATATATGCCATTGGATGAGGTAAGGTTTTGGTAGACAGTGAAGTACCAATAATGAGATTGAAACCTTGTTTTGGGAGACCAAACTGAACAATGATTTATAGCTGATGCTGTCTAGCTATAGGATACACCTCTTTAGGGTAAATGATTCTTTGTAAGTTGAGAGGGGTGTATCTTGGCTATAAATGAACTAAGAATTGTTTTGTAAGCACTCTCAGAGGATTCATTGATAGACACTGAATTGGTTTGAGAGTCAAAAAAGGTATTTGGTGAAGCTTATATATATATTAAAGATGTACTTTATAAAATAACTCTGACTTGTGTGTGGTTAGCTCTCTCTCTCTCTTTATTGAGTAATACAGGAAATTTTCACGACAGTGTACACAGATCTGCAGATGTTATCGCAGGTGCAGCGAAATGCTTGTGTTTATAGCTCCAACTGTGCAGAAATAACTAGCAATAAAACTTTTAAAAACACAATACACACAATCCAGAATTTAAAAAAATAATTCAAGAAATATCAGAACGAACAATGTCAGAGACCGGAATATATATATATATATATACACTGCTCAAAAAAATAAGGGAACACTTAAACAACACAATGTAACTCCAAGTCAATCACACTTCTGTGAAATCAAACTGTCCACTTAGGAAGCAACACTGATTGACAATAAATTTCACATGCTGTTGTGCAAATGGAATAGACAAAAGGTGGAAATTATAGGCAATTAGCAAGACACCCCCCCCAAAAAAAAACTCCTCATGGAGTCTGTTTCTGACCGTTTGAGCAGACACATGCACATTTGTGGCCTGCTGGAGGTCATTTTGCAGGGCTCTGGCAGTGCACCTCCTTGCACAAAGGCGGAGGTACCGGTCCTGCTGCTGGGTTGTTGCCCTCCTACGGCCTCCTCCACGTCTCCTGATGTACTGGCCTGTCTCCTGGTAGCGCCTCCAAGCTCTGGACACTACGCTGACAGACACAGCAAACCTTCTTGCCACAGCTCGCATTGATGTGCCATCCTGGATGAGCTGCACTACCTGAGCCACTTGTGTGGGTTGTAGACTCCGTCTCATGCTACCACTAGAGTGAGAGCACCGCCAGCATTCAAAAGTGACCAAAACATCAGCCACGAAGCATAGGAACTGAGAAGTGGTCTGTGGTCACCACCTGCAGAATCACTCCTTTTTTGGGGGTGTCTTGCTAATTGCCTATAATTTCCACCTTTTGTCTATTCCATTTGCACAACAGCATGTGAAATTTATTGTCAATCAGTGTTGCTTCCTAAGTGGACAGTTTGATTTCACAGAAGTGTGATTGACTTGGAGTTACATTGTGTTGTTTAAGTGTTCCCTTTATTTTTTTGAGCAGTGTATATATATATACGTATAATGGTGTGTAAGACAGTATATGAATAGAAATGGTGTGCACAGCAGTAGTTATATAGGATGAGCCATGACTAGAATACAGTATATACAGTTGAAGTCGGAAGTTTACATACGCCTTAAACTGAGTTTAAATGTATTTGGTTTTCACAATTCCTGACATTTAATCCTGAAATGTCCAAATAATAGAAGAGAGAATGATTCATTTCAGCTTTTATTTCTTTCATCACATTCCCAGCTGGTCAGAAGTTTACATACACTCAATTAGTATTTGGTAGCAAACGTTGGGTCAAACGTTTCGGGTAGCTTTCCACAAGCTTCCCACAATAAATTGGGTGAATTTTGGCCCATTCATCCTGACAGAGCTGGTGTAACTAAGTCAGGTTTGTGGGCCTCCTTGCTCGCACACACTTTTTCAGTTCTGCCCAAACATTTTCCATGGAAACTTTTTCACATTTTCAAATTTTCATTGTCCATTTGGAAGACCCATTTGCGACCAAGCTTTAACTTCCTGACTGATGTCTTAAAGATGTTGCTTCAATATATCCACATAATTGTCCTCCCTCATGATGCCATTTATTTTGTGAAGTGCACCAATACCTCCTGCAGCAAAGCACCCACACAACATGATGCTGCCACCCCCGTGCTTCACGGTTGGGATGGTGTTCTTCGGCTTGCAAGCCTCCCCTTTTTCCTCCAAACATAACGATGGTCATTATGGCCAAACAGTTCTATTTTTCTTTCATCACACCGGAGGTTATTTCTCCAAAAAATACGATCTTTGTCCCCATGTGCAGTTGCAAACCGTAGTCTGTTTTTTTTTATGGCGGTTTTGGAGCAGTGGCTTCTTCCTTGCTGAACGGCATTTCAGGTTATGTTGGACACAGTGTTAACAAACCTCCAGACGAGCTTCAATGCCATACAACTCTCCTTCCGTGGCCTCCAACTGCTCTTAAATGCAAGTAAAACTAAATGCATGCTCTTCAACCGATCACTGCCAGCATCTGCCCACCCGTCCAGCATCACTACTCTGGACAGCTCTGACTTAGAATATGTGGATAACTACAAATACCTAGGTGTCTGGTTAGACTGTAAACTCTCCTTCCAGACTCACATTAACCTGTTTGGGCTGCAGGGGCAGTATTGAGTAGCCAGATAAAAGGTGCCCATTTCAAACGGCCTCGTACTCAATTCTTGCTCGTACAATATGCATATTATTATTACTATTGGATAGAAAACACTCTCTAGTTTCTAAAACCGTTTGAATTATATCTGTGAGTCAAACAGAACTCATTTGGCACAAACTTCCTGACTAGGAAGTGGAAAGTCTGAAATCGAGGCTCTGTTCTACTTCCTGCCTATAAATGGGCATGATACGTATTAGTACACGTGCACTTCATAGACCTTCCCCTGGATGTCAAGAGGCGGTGAGAGAAGAAATTTAGTGTTTATCTTGGTCTGAAGTGGAATACAAGCTCTTTGTATGACGTGTCCCCCATTTCTTGTTTTCTGGAGAGTGCGAAAAGGGACCTGGATTTGCCTTCTGTTTAGCTGCCGTTATAGGCGACTAATATCTCCGGCTTTGATTTTATTTGATACATGTGACCATATCATCGTAAAGTATGTTTTTTCAATATAGTTTCATCAGATTATTGAAATTTTTTCGGGAGTTTTGCCGTGTTCCGTTCTCTTCCATTTGTTGACATGGAGAGATTCGCGCCACTTGGCTAGTGTGCTTGCTAATTCAAGAGGGAAAATGGACGTTCTAAATCCAAACAACGATTGTTCCCGACAAAGGACCCCTTGTCCAACATTCTGATGGAAGATCAGCAAAAGTAAGAAACATTTTATGATGCTATTTCATATATCTGTCGTACATGTGAACTAGTCGCCGGCGCCCAACTTTGGGGTACTCTAGCTATACCGAAGCTGGATGTAGTAATGAAGTTATTTTTTAGAATTCTAACACTGTGATTTCATTAAGAACTAATGGATCTATCATTTCCTATACAACATGTATTTTTTAGTTATGTTTATGAATAGCTATTTGGTCAGAATATGTGTGTCAGAAAAAGTGTCCGAAAGATATCGTTGCTGTTTAGGCGTTGTGGAAAAAGTAGCTACGATAGCAACATGTATAACCACTGATTTCACTGATTTCTAAATATGCACGTTTTCGAAGAAAACATAAGTGTATGTATAACCTGATGTTATAGGACTGTCATCTGATGAAGGATATCAAGGTTAGTCAAAAATTATATATCTTTTACTGGTTTGTTTCGATTGCTAACTTTTACTGCTGGGAAATGGCTTGTCTTTCTGGCTATTGTGGTAAGCTAATATAACGCTATATTGTGTTTTCGCTGTAAAACACTTAATAAATCGGAAATATTGGCTGGAATCACAAGATGCATGTCTTTCATTTGCTGTACACTACGTATTTTTCAGAAATGTTTTATGATGAGTAATTAGGTATTTGACGTTGGTGTCTGTAATTATTATGGCTGCTTTCGGTGCAATTTCTGATTGTAGCTGCAATGTAAACTATGATTTATACCTGAAATATGCACATTTTTCGAACAAAACATAGATTTATTGTATAACATGTTATAAGACTGTCATCTGATGAAGTTGTTTCTTGGTTAGTTTGATTGGTTCTTGGTTAGTTAGGTTGACTTTGTGCATGCTACCTGTGCTGTGAAAAATGTCTGTCCTTCTTTGTATTTGGTGGTGAGCTAACATAAATATACGTGCTATTTTCGCTGTAAAATATTTTAAAAATCGAACATGTTGGCTGCATTCACAAGATGTGTACCTTTCATTTGCTGTATTGGACTTGTTAATGTGTGAAAGTTAAATATTTCGAAAAAATATATTTTGAATTTCGCGCTCTGCCTTTTCAGTGGAATGTGGGAGGAGTTCCGCTGGGGGAACGCTGGAGCGGTAAAGGTTAATGCAACCGCTGTGTCAGATTTCAAAAAGGCTTTACGGAGAAAGCACACTTTGCGATTATGTTAGGTCAGCACCTAGCAACAGAAACCCATACAGCCATTTTCCAGCCAAGAAGAGTGTCACAAAAGTCAGAAATAGCATTAAAATGAATAACTTACCTTTGATGATCTTCATCTGGTGGCAATCCCAGGTCCATGTTAGACAATAAATGTTTGTTTTGTTCGATAATGTCCCTCTTTATGACCAAATATCTCCTTTTTGTTCGCGGGTTTTGTCCAGTAATCCGGATGCTTAACCTCTACTTCATCACCATCCCTGATCCGGGAGCATCCTCATCAGTAAAAAAACTGACTAGCATAGCCTAGCATAGCGCCACAAGTAAATACTAGCATATAAATATAATGAAATCACAAGTCCAAGACACCAAATGAAAGATACACATCTTGTGAATCTAGCCATCATTTACGATTTTTTAAATGAAATTTCCAGACACGTCATTCCAAAAGCTCTTGTTCGACCTCAGATCAAGCTAGACACCCCATTCCACCTCTCACTGCCTGTTGACATATATTGGAAGGCGTATGAAGTGCATGTATATCCATAGATTTCAGGCAAATTAATAGGAAGCCCCTGGAACAGAGCCTCGATTTCAGATTTTTCACTTCCTGTCAGGAAGTTTGCTGCAAAATGAGTTCTGTTTTACTCACAGATATAATTAAAACGGTTTTAGAAACTTGAGAGTGTTTTCTATCCAATAGTAATAATAATATGCATATTGTACGATCTAGAATTGAGTACGAGGCAGTTTAATTTGGGTACGATTTTTTACAATGGGGAAACAGCGCCCCCATATTGACAAGAAGTTTTTAAGGCACGTGCACTAAGTCCAGACAAAAAGTTTTTAAAAAGTACAGTAAAAGTTAGTAGAAACATGCCAAATGATTTTTAAAATCAATCCTTCGGTTGTTTTTGTCATAAATAATCAATAATATTTCAACCGGACAAAAGCTTCGTCAATAGGAAAGGAGAAACAAGAATGGCGCGTTGCCGATCAGGCGCATGGCTGATGAATGGAAGTTTCCACTGGCCACTGATTGAAAGTGCTGTATCTCCCTCATTTTTTCAGAGTTAAAGCCTGAAACAATGCCTAAAGACTGGCCACATGTAGAGGAAGCCACAGAGCTCGTGAACTGGGTCCTCAGTCTTTGTATGGTGGATAGGCTTTCAATGGAAAAACAGCCTTTCAAAATAATAGTACTTCCTGGTTGGATTTTCCTCGGGTTTTCGCCTGTCATATCAGTTCTGTTATACTCACAGACATTATTTCAACAGTTTTGGAAACTTTGAGTGTTTTCTATCCAAATATACAATGCATATCCTATCTTCTGGGCCTGAGTAGCAGGCAGTTTAATTTGGGCATGGTTTTCATCCAAAATTCCCTAGTGAAGTTAACCTGTCTGGCACCGGCGTTCCGCTAGCGGAACTCCTCCCACATTCCACTGAAAAGGCAGAGCGCGAAATTCAAAAGATATTTTTTAGAAATATTTAACTTTCACACATTAACTTCTTATGGCTGCAAGCCCGACGTCGATACACTTATGACAACAGCCAGCTCAAGTGCAGGGCGCGAAATTCAAAATATATATATTTTTAAATATTTAACTTTCACACATTAACAAGTCCAATACAGCATATGAAAGGTACACATCTTGTGAATCCAGCCAACATGTCCGATTTTTTAAATGTTTTACAGCGAAAACACCACGTATATTTATGTTAGCTCAACACCAAATACAAAAAAGGCTAGACATTTTTCACAGCACAGGTAGCATGCACAAAGCCAACCTAACTAACCAAGAACCAACCAAACTAACCAACAAACAACTTCATCAGATGACAGTCTTATAACATGTTATTCAATAAATCTATGTTTTGTTCGAAAAATGTGCATATTTCAGGTATAAATCATAGTTTACATTGCAGCTACAATCAGAAATTGCACCGAAAGCAGACAGAATAATTAGACACCAACGCCAAATAACTAAATACTCATCATTAAACATTTCTGAAAAATACATAGTGTACAGCAATTGAAAGACAGGCATCTTGTGATTCCAGCAAATATTTCCGATTTATCAAGTGTTTTACAGCGAAAGCACAATATAGCATTATATTAGCTTACCACAATAGCCAAAAACACAAGCAATTTCCCAGTAGCAAAAGAAAGCGATCGTAACAAACAAGCAAAAGATATATAATTTTTGACTAACCTTGATTTTCTTCCTCAGATGACAGTCCTATAACATCAGGTTATACATACACTTATGTTTTGTTCGAAAATGTGCATATTTAGAGCTGAAATCAATGGTTACACAGTGTGCTAACTTAGCTACTTTTTCCCACTACGTCCAGATTTTTCCTGACACTTTTTCTGACACACATATTCTGACCAAATAGCTATTCATAAACATAACTAAAAAATACATGTTGTATAGGAAATGATAGATCCATTAGTTCTTAATGAAATCGCAGTGTTAGAATTATAAAAATAACTTCATTACGATATGCAGCTTCGGTATAGCTAGAGTACCCAAACGTTGGCCGCCCACGACTAGTTCACATGTACGACAGATATATGAAATAGCATCATAAAATGTTTCTTACTTTTGCTGATCTTTCATCAGAATGTTGGACAAGGTGTCCTTTGTCCAGAACAATCGTTTTTTGGATTTAGAACGGCAACTTTCCCTCTTGATTTAGCACGCGCACTAGCCAAGTGGCACGGATCTCTTCATCGTCAACAAAGTCAGAGAACGGAACACGGCAAAACTCCCGAAAAAATTTCAATAATCTGATTAAACTATATTGAAAAAACATACTTTACGATGATATGGTCACATGTATCAAATAAAATCATAGCCGGAGATAGTAGTCGTCCATAACGGCAGCTAAACAGAAGGCAATCCCACTGTCCACCTCGCGCTCCTCAGAGTACCGGAAATGAGGGACACGTCCTACAAAGAGCCTGTATTCCACTTCAGACCAAGATAAACACGAAATGTCTTTTCTCACAGCCTCTTGACATCTAGGGGAAGGTCTATGAAGTGCACGTAGACTCTTATGTATCATGCCCATGTATAGGCAGGAAGAAGAACAGAGCCTCGATTTCAGACTTTCCACTTCCTGGTCAGGAAGTTTGTGCCAAATGAGTTCTGTTTTACTCACAGATATAATTCAAACGGTTTTAGAAACTATAAAGTGTTTTCTATCCAATAGTAATAATAATATGCATATTGTACGAGCAAGAATTGAGTACGAGGCCGTTTGAAATGGGCACCTTTAATCAGAGCTACTCAATACTGCCCCTGCAGCCATAAAAAGTTAACAAGTCCAATACAGCAAATGAAAGATACCCATCTTGTGAATCCAGTCATCATGTCCGATTTTTAAAATGTTTTACAGCGAAAACACCACATATATTTATGTTAGCTCACCACCAAATACAAAAAAGGACAGACATTTTTCACAGCACAGGTAGCATGCACAAAGCCAACCTAACAAACAACTTCATCAGATGACAGTCTTATAACATGTTATACAATAAATCGATGTTTTGTTCGAAAAATTTGCATATTTGAGGTATAAATCAGTTTTACATTGCAGCTACCATCACAGCTACCGTCAGAAATAGAACCGAAGCAGCCAGAGTAATTACAGACACCAACGTCAAATACCTAAATACTCATCATAAAACATTTCTGAAAAATCGATGGTGTACAGCAAATTAAAGACAAACATCTTGTGAATCCAGCCAATATTTCAGATTTTTTAAGTGTTTTACAGTGAAAACACAATATAGCATTATATTAGCTTACTACAATAGCCTACCACACTACCGCATTCATTCATCAAGGCGAGTTAGTGATAGCAATAGGCACGTTAGCGATAGGGAATAAACTAGCAAAATATATTAATTTTCACTAACCTTCATAAACCTTCATCAGATGACAGTCCTATAACATCAGGTTATACATACACTTATGTTTTGTTCGAAAATGTGCATATTTAGAGCTGAAATCAGTGGTTATACATTGTGCTAACGTAGCATCTTTTTCCCAGAATGTGCGGATGTTTTTATGACACTCCAACTATTCTGACCAAATAACTATTCATAAACGTTACTAGAAAATACATGTTGTATAGGAAATGATAGATACACTAGTTCTTAATGCAATCGCCGTGTTAGAATTCTAAAAGTAACTTCATTACGATATGCAGCTTCGGTATAGCTAGAGTACCCAAACGTTGGCCGCCCACGACTAGTTCACATGTACGACAGATATATGAAATAGCATCATAAAATCTTTCTTACTTTTGCTGATCTTTCATCAGAATGTTGGACAAGGTGTCCTTTGTCCAGAACAATCGTTTTTTGGATTTAGAACGGCAACTTTCCCTCTTGATTTAGCACGCGCACTAGCCAAGTGGCACGGATCTCTTCATCGTCAACAAAGTCAGAGAACGGAACACGGCAAAACTCCCGAAAAAATTTCAATAATCTGATTAAACTATATTGAAAAAACATACTTTACGATGATATGGTCACATGTATCAAATAAAATCATAGCCGGAGATAGTAGTCGTCCATAACGGCAGCTAAACAGAAGGCAATCCCACTGTCCACCTCGCGCTCCTCAGAGTACCGGAAATGAGGGACACGTCATACAAAGAGCCTGTATTCCACTTCAGACCAAGATAAACACGAAATGTCTTTTCTCACAGCCTCTTGACATCCAGGGGAAGGTCTATGAAGTGCACGTAGACTCTTATGTATCATGCCCATGTATAGGCAGGAAGAAGAACAGAGCCTCGATTTCAGACTTTCCACTTCCTGGTCAGGAAGTTTGTGCCAAATGAGTTCTGTTTTACTCACAGATATAATTCAAACGGTTTTAGAAACTATAAAGTGTTTTCTATCCAATAGTAATAATAATATGCATATTGTACGAGCAAGAATTGAGTACGAGGCCGTTTGAAATGGGCACCTTTAATCAGAGCTACTCAATACTGCCCCTGCAGCCATAAAAAGTTAACAAGTCCAATACAGCAAATGAAAGATACCCATCTTGTGAATCCAGTCATCATGTCCGATTTTTAAAATGTTTTACAGCGAAAACACCACATATATTTATGTTAGCTCACCACCAAATACAAAAAAGGACAGACATTTTTCACAGCACAGGTAGCATGCACAAAGCCAACCTAACAAACAACTTCATCAGATGACAGTCTTATAACATGTTATACAATAAATCGATGTTTTGTTCGAAAAATTTGCATATTTGAGGTATAAATCAGTTTTACATTGCAGCTACCATCACAGCTACCGTCAGAAATAGAACCGAAGCAGCCAGAGTAATTACAGACACCAACGTCAAATACCTAAATACTCATCATAAAACATTTCTGAAAAATCGATGGTGTACAGCAAATTAAAGACAAACATCTTGTGAATCCAGCCAATATTTCAGATTTTTTAAGTGTTTTACAGTGAAAACACAATATAGCATTATATTAGCTTACTACAATAGCCTACCACACTACCGCATTCATTCATCAAGGCGAGTTAGTGATAGCAATAGGCACGTTAGCGATAGGGAATAAACTAGCAAAATATATTAATTTTCACTAACCTTCATAAACCTTCATCAGATGACAGTCCTATAACATCAGGTTATACATACACTTATGTTTTGTTCGAAAATGTGCATATTTAGAGCTGAAATCAGTGGTTATACATTGTGCTAACGTAGCATCTTTTTCCCAGAATGTGCGGATGTTTTTATGACACTCCAACTATTCTGACCAAATAACTATTCATAAACGTTACTAGAAAATACATGTTGTATAGGAAATGATAGATACACTAGTTCTTAATGCAATCGCCGTGTTAGAATTCTAAAAGTAACTTCATTACGACATCCAGCTTAGGTATAGCGAGAGAGTGCCCAAAATCTGGGCGCAAACGACTAGTATAACATGTTCGACAGATATATGAAATAGCATCATAAAATGGGTCCTACTTTTGATGATCTTTCATCAGAATGTTGTACAAGGGGTCCTTTGTGGGGAACAATCGTTGTTTGGATTTAGAATGTCCTCTTCTCCAGTCAATTAGCACGGAAAGCTAGCAAAGTGGCGCTAAGCTCTCCTTCCTGAACAAAGGCACACAACGCAACACGCCTAACGTCCCGAATAAATTTCAATAATCTAATAAAAGTATATTGAAAAAACATACTTTACGATGATATTGTCACATGTATCAAATAAAATCAAAGCCGGAGATATTAGTCGTCCATAACGACAGCTTATCAGAAGGCAAATCCAGGTCCGTTCACGCGCTCTCCAGAAAACAGGAAACTGGTGACACGTCATGCCGAGAGCTATTATTCGACCCCAGATCAAGTTATTCACTCCCATTTCTTCTCTCACTGCCTGTCGACATCTAGTGGAAGACGTATGAAGTGCATGTATTCTAATATATATCAAGGACATTAATAGGCAAGCCCTAGAACAGTGCATCGATTTCAGATTTTCCACTTCCTGTCAGGAAGTTTGCTGCAAAAGGAGTTCTGTTTTACTCACAGATATAATTCAAATGGTTTTAGAAACTAGAGAGTGTTTTCTATCCAATAGTAATAATAATATGCATATTGTACGAGCAAGAATTGAGTACGAGGCCGTTTAAATTGGGCACGATTTTCCCCCAAAGTGAAAACAGCGCCCTCTGTCCTCAACAGGTTAATGAAATGCATTCCAGTTGACTACCTCATGAAGCTGGTTGAGAGAATACCAAGAGTGTGCAAAGCTGACATCAAGACAAAGGGAGGCTATTTGAAGAATCTCAAATAGAAAATATATTTTCATTTGTTTAACACTTTTTTGGTTACTACATGATTCCATATGTGTTATTTCATAGTGTTGATGTCTTCAGTATTATTCTACAATGTAGAAAACGGTAAAAAAATTAAAAAAAACTTGAATGAGTAGGTTTTCTAAAGCTTTTGACCGGTAGTGTAGGTATCTTTCTTGTCAAGGTGGGATAGCGTCATAGATGTGTGGCATGTAAAATAGTAGGCTAAATGTACCCTTTGGTTTGTGCTTACATGGAGAGATGTAGGGTGTTAGTGAGCATGTGGGCGTAACTCTGTAAAGAGATAGGCAGAGAGGGTCATACCCTAGAAGGTCATAGCCCTGTAACCTAGTCCCACCTCCCACACTGGTACTCCGCTGAACACAGACACACACACCATACACACACACCATCCTAACACTGTGTTCCCAGATAGGAAAATACATTAACGATTTGTAGCAATGTTGAATAATGAATCGAATGGAATAGGCTGAATTTATGACCACATTTGGATTGTATCTACAAAACATGTATGCGTGTGTGTTGTGTGTTTTTGTTTAAGCTAGGTTGTGTGTTTGGGGCCATACTTGTGAACTTTTGCTTAGATCATGGTTTAAACCATTGGTCTAAAATGGCAACCTGCTAGCTTTTCTCATAGGCCAACCTGGCCAAATTAGCCACGGTACTGAGGTTGTTCTGACTACTGTTACTAAACCTAAGCAATTTGAATATCTGTCTTTGAACCTAAACCTTGGCTCATCTTTAAATATTGTTGAATCTTGTTGTTATAGACCTCCATCTGCTACTGTTGGCTCTCTGGATTGTATTTTCGAATTGTTATCACAGAATGTAAATTCTGTGTTTGTCCTGATGGGTGATCTGAATCAGGACTGATTAACATCCTGCTCTGATCAACTCAAAATTCTATGCAAAACGTATAATCTCACTCAGATTGTCAACAGTGTAACTAGGTTAAATATAAAATATCCCCTGAAATCCTCTTTGAATGATACTCCTCATCGTTTTAATATTTCTGGTATTTTTGCAAATGACGTACGTGATCACTGTGTGAGAGATGGTAAAATTCCTAAGAAATCTCCACTTGTTATTATGGAAAGAAACTGGAAGCAGTTTGATATTCAAGGTTTTTACATGATATATCTAGCATTGAATGGAATAGAGTGGAATTAATCCCTGATGTTGAACTAGCCTTTTCTTACTTCCACAACGCATTCCAGGATGTATGCAATAGGCATGCCCTTTTTTTAAATTCAGGATTAAGGGCAGAGAGAATCCTTGGTTTACTAAGGAACTTACAAAAATCATAAGGGAACGAAATGCTATGTGGGCTAAAGCAAGAGGGACTGGTTTGGCAGATGATTGGATGGCTTTTAAACGTCTTTGAAATATGGGTGTGGCTATGATCCGTAAATTGAAAGCAGACCACTACCTGAAATCTACTTCACATAATTTAAATAATCCATCCAAATGTTGGCAAGTAGTGAAGGGTTTGGAGTGCAAAAAAAGATGCACAGCTCCCCAAACAATTGTTGGTAGACACACAGATTGTAACTGAGAGAACCTCCATTCTGAAAGCCTTGAATCAGCATTTTTTTTTTTTAGATGCAGGCAGTTTATTTGAAAAGGTCAAAGGTATAATTGAGCCCCCTATGAATTTACCTGACACCCCTGTGCACTCCTTTACCAGGTTCTCCTTTTCATCCTTCTCTGTTTCTGAAGTGTGTAAAGCCCTGAAAGAAATTGATGTGAAAAATCCCCTGGCTGTAACGATACTCTAAATCCTCCTCCTCCTCAGACGAGGAGAGGAGAGAGGGATCTGAAGACCAATATGCAGCGAGGTATGATGACATGATTTATTGATTTAAACAAGACACGACATAGACAGAAAACGAACTATACTTGAATAACTACAAAACAACAAACGACGTAGACGCACCTGAACATAAGAACTTACGTATAACGAAGAACGCATGAAAACAGGAACAGACTACATAAACCGAACAAACAAAACCGAAACAGTCCCATGTGGCGTAACATCACACAGACACAGGAGACAACCACCCACCAACAAACAGTGTGAAAACACCTACCTTAATATGGCTCTCAATCAGAGGAAATGAAAACCACCTGCCTCTAATTGAGAGCCATATCAGGTCACCCTTAAACCAACATAGAAACAGAAAACATAGACTGCCCACCCAAACTCACGTCCTGACCAGCTAACACATACACAAACTAACAGAAAACAGGTCAGGAACGTGACATAACCCCCCCCTCAAGGTGCGTACTCCGAACGCACCACCAAAAGTCTAGGGGAGGGTCTGGGTGGGCATCTGACCACGGTGGTGGCTCCGGCTCCGGACGCTGTCCCAATCCCACCATAATAAATCCCCGCTTCTGTGTCTTCCTCAAGGTGGCGACCCTCGCCACCGACCTTGGACTGGGAACCCTAGACATGGGTCCCGCTGGATTTAGGGGCCGCTCCGGACTGAGGGACGGCAGCTCCGGACTGAGGGACAACACCGGGGCAAGGGGCAACACCGGGACAAGGGGCAGGTCCCGGCTGATAAACTCTGGCGGATCCTGGCTGGCTGGCTCTGGCGGATCCTGGCTGGACGGCTCTGAAGGCTGGTCCTGGCTGGACGGCTCTGAAGGCTGATCCGGTCTGACGGAAGGCTCTGGCTGATCCGGTCTGGCGGAAGGCTCTGGCTGATCCGGTCTGGCGGAAGGCTCTGGCTGATCCGGTCTGGCGGAAGGCTCTGGCTGATCCGGTCTGGCGGAAGGCTCTGGCTGATCCGGTCTGGCGGAAGGCTCTGGCTGATCCGGTCTGGCGGAAGGCTCTGGCTGATCCGGTCTGGCGGAAGGCTCTGGCGGCTCCGGTCTGGCGGAAGGCTCTGGCGGCTCCTGTCTGGCTGACGGCTCTGTAGGCTCTTGGCAGACGGGCGGCTCTGTAGGCTCTTGGCAGACGGGCGGCTTTGCAGGCTCATGGCAAACGGGCAGCTTTGCAGGCTCATGGCAGACGGGCAGTTCAGGCGCCGCTGGGCAGACGGGCAGTTCAAGCGCCGCTGGGCAGACGGGCAGTTCAGGCGCCGCTGGGCAGACGGGCAGTTCAGGCACCGCTGGGCAGACGGGCACACCTGTAGGGAGGAGACGGAGAGACAGCCTGGTGCGTGGGGCTGCCACAGGACCCACCAGACTGGAGAGACCTACAGGAGGCTTGATGTTAAAAGGCACCTGAAGGACCGGGCTGTGGGGGAGCACTGGAGCTCTGGTGCGCAGCCTTGGCACCACTCCCCCAGGCTGGCATACTACTTCAGCCCGTACCCTCCAGAGTGCAGGCACAGGTTGAACCGGGATGTGGATGAGCACTGGAGATCTAGTGCCTACTACGCGCACTTCTCCCTTAGGCTCCACTCCCACATTTGCCCGGTACGAGCGGAGCGTAGGCATAGGACGCACTGCACCCTCCCAGCGCCCCGGAGACACAGCACGCAGAGCCGGCGCAGGATACCCTGGACCGAAACTGCGTACCGGAGACCAGACGCGCTGAGCAGGCACAATACGCCCCGGCTGGATGCCCACACTCACTTGACACTTTCGGGGGGCTGCCCTATAGCACACCAGGCTATGGGCACGCACTGGCGACACCGTGCGCTTAACCGCATAACACGGTGCCTGACCAGTGACGCGTTGCTTATAATAAGCACGAGGAGTGCGCTCAGGTCTGCTACCTGGCTTAGCCACACTCCTCTCTAGCCCCCCCCCAAAAAATTTCTGGGGTTGCCTCTCGTACCTGTCCCGCTGCCGTGCTGCCTCCTCATATCGCCGCCGCTCAGCTTTCGCTTCCTCCAGCTCAGCTTTGGGGCGGCGATACTCCCCAGCCTGTGCCCAGGGTCCTTCTCCGTTCAACTCTTCCTCCCAAGTCCACAAGTCCTGGGATTTCTGCGGTTGCTGTCGCTGCCCTTTTCCCCGCTGCTTGGTTCTGGTAATTTGGTGGGTGGTTCTGTAACGATACTCTAAATCCTCCTCCTCCTCAGACGAGGAGAGGAGAGAGGGATCTGAAGACCAATATGCAGCGAGGTATGATGACATGATTTATTGATTTAAACAAGACACGACATAGACAGAAAACGAACTATACTTGAATAACTACAAAACAACAAACGACGTAGACGCACCTGAACATAAGAACTTACGTATAACGAAGAACGCATGAAAACAGGAACAGACTACATAAACCGAACAAACAAAACCGAAACAGTCCCATGTGGCGTAACATCACACAGACACAGGAGACAACCACCCACCAACAAACAGTGTGAAAACACCTACCTTAATATGGCTCTCAATCAGAGGAAATGAAAACCACCTGCCTCTAATTGAGAGCCATATCAGGTCACCCTTAAACCAACATAGAAACAGAAAACATAGACTGCCCACCCAAACTCACGTCCTGACCAGCTAACACATACACAAACTAACAGAAAACAGGTCAGGAACGTGACACTGGCCCTGATGAACTAGACCCCCGCTTCCTACACCTAGCTGCAGACATCATTGCTCCCCCTTAACATGTATTTTTAACCTCACGCTTGATGTTAAGGAAATCCCCAAGTTATGGAAATCTGCTTTTGTGCTGCCTCTCCTAAAAGGTTAAGATCCTTCGCTACTTGACAACTATCGACCCATATCAAAATTCTCTGTACTGTCAAAGGTACTGGAGTCCTTAGTTAGTAGGCAGCTAAAGGCCAACTTCCAAGAAAACAACATCTTAAATGGAATGCAATCAGGTTTTAGGTCTGGCCACAGCACTGTTTCAGCAACATAGAAGGTTTTAAATGACATCCACTGTGCTCTTGATAAGAAGTTACATTGTGTGTCTGTCTTTATTGATTTGTCGAAGGCTTTTGACACTGTGGACCATGCTGTGTTAGTGCAAAGGTTAAAATGTTGTGGAATTACTGGTCATGCTCTAGATTGGTTTATAAATTACCTATCAAATCGTACACAATGTGTAATGGCAGATGGTTGTAAATATGAGCCCATAGAGGTGTGCTCAGGTGTTCCGCAAGGTTCTATTTTGGGCCCACTGTTGTTCATTTGTATATCAACAACATTGGGGATCTTATTGAAACAGGCGATTGTTAATTTTTATGCAAATGATGCTGTTCTTTATTCAAGTGGTAGTAGTTTATCTTTAGCTTTAGAAAATGCCCAAAGAGCATTTAACATCATACAACAGAATCTGTATGATTTAAAGCTGGTTCTAAATTCAGGTAAAACAAAATGCATGGCATTTTCAAATGCCAGGCATGTTACTAGTCATGTCATTGCTATATTGGCTGGACATACTATAGTTCAAGTGTACAAATATTTGGGAGTGTGGGTTGATGATAAGCTGAACTTCACTGTGCATGTAGAGAACTTGATAAGGAAGCTCAAGCTGTGAATAGGTTTTTACTACTGGCATAAGGCTTGTTTTTCTTTTGAGACCAGAAAGGAGATGGTACGATGTACATTACAAGCGGTTTTAGATTTTAGTGATGTTATATACAGTGGGGGAAAAAGTATTTAGTCAGCCACCAATTATGCAAGTTCGCCCACTTAAAAAGACGAGAGAGGCCTGTAATTTTCATCATAGGTACACTTCAACCATGACAGACAAAAAAAATAAAAAAAATCCAGAAAATCACATTGTAGGATTTTTAATGAATTTCTTTGCAAATTATGGTGGAACATAAGCATTTGGTCACCTACAAACAAGCAAGATTTCTGGCTCTCACAGACCTGTAACTTCTTCTTTAAGAGGCTCCTCTGTCCTCCACTCGTTACCTGTATTAATGGCACCTGTTTGAACCTGTTATCAGTATAAAAGACACCTGTCCACAACCTCAAACAGTCACACTCCAAACTCCACTATGGCCAAGACCAAAGAGCTGTCAAAGGACACCAGAAACAAAATTGTAGACCTGCACCAGGCTGGGAAGACTGCATCTGCAATAGGTAAGCAGCTTGGTTTGAAGAAATCAACTGTGGGAGCAATTATTAGGAAATGGAAGACATACAAGACCACTGATAATCTCCCTCGATCTGGGGCTCCACGCAGGATTTCACCTCCTGGGGTCAAAATGATCACAAGAGCGGTGAGCAAAAATCCCAGAACCACACGGGGGGACCTAGTGAATGACCTGCAAAGAGCTGGGACCAAAGTAACAAAGCCTACCATCAGTAACACACTACGCCGCCAGGGACTCAAATCCTGCAGTGCCAGACGTGTCCCCCTGCTTAAGCCAGTACATGTCCAGGCCCATCTGAAGTTTGCTAGAGAGCATTTGGATCATCCAGAAGAAGATTGGGAGAATGTCATATGGTCAGATGAAACCAAAATATAACTTTTTGGTAAAAACTCAACTCGTCGTGTTTGGAGGACAAAGAATGCTGAGTTGCATCCAAAGAACACCATACCTACTGTGAAGCATGGGGATGGAAACATCATGCTTTGGGGCTGTTTTTCTGCAAAGGGACCAGGACGACTGATCCGTGTAAAGGACAGAATAAATGGGGCCATGTATCGTGAGATTTTTAGTGAAAACCTCCTTCCATCAGCAAGGGCATTGAAGATGAAACGTGGCTGGGTCTTTCAGCATGACAATGATCCCAAACACACCGCCCGGGCAACGAGTAGTGGCTTCGTAAGAAGCATTTCAAGGTCCTGGAGTGGCCTAGCCAGTCTCCAGATCTCAACCCCATAGAAAATCTTTGGAGGGAGTTGAAAGTCCGTGTTGCCGGGCAACAGCCCCAAAACATCACTGCTCTAGAGGAGATCTGCATGGAGGAATGGGCCAAAATACCAGCAACAGTGTGTGAAAACCTTGTGAAGACTTACAGAAAACGTTTGACCTCTGTCATTGCTAACAAAGGGTATATAACAAAGTATTGAGAAACTTTTGTTATTGACCAAATACTTATTTTCCACCATAATTTGCAAATAAATTCATAAAAAATCCTACAATGTGATTTTCTGGATTTCTTTTTCTCATTTTGTCTGTCATAGTTGAATTGTACCTATGATGACAATTACAGGCCTCTCTCATCTTTTTAAGTGGGAGAACTTGCACAATTGGTGGCTGACTAAATACTTTTTTGCCCCACTTTATATGCAGGCCTCAACCACTACGCTGAGAGCACTTGATTCAGTGTATCATGCAGCCCTCAGATTCATTACAAATTAAACACGTCTAACACATCGTTGTAATCTCTACAGCGCTGTTGGCTGGTCGTCATTGACCTTGCATAGGCTTAAACACAGGTATACACTGATTTATAAGGCCATATTGGGTAAAATGCCTGTTCATTTTTTAGTCAGGTTGGTCAATTACGTTCCCATTCTCAATTGCTTCTAACAGTACCAAAAATTTGAACAGGTCATGGTAGATAGTTTTACTTACTTAGCTCTGGGGTCCTGGAATTCTCTCCTGAACATTTAAAAATTTGATGATCTACTTTCGTTGGTGGAGTTTAAACACTTGATCGATGTATATATCATAGAAGAGTGTAATTGTTTTTAGGCCAGCTGTTTTTAGTCAAGACTTTCGTGTTTTTAACATAAAATGTTTTTGTTGTACTGTATGTGTGTTTATAGTTTTGTTTAATGTTGTGTTAGTGTATGTAAGTTGTTTTGTCTGAAACGTTGTTCCCCCTGCTGCTATTGGACCAGGTCTCTCTTGGAAAAGAGACGTTATCTCAATGAGAAACACCTGTATAAATGAAGGTAAAATATATTTTAAAATATATCCGATAACAAATTCCGTCTCAGCCAATTATCCCCCGTGCGGTCCAAATTTTTCCTTTGAAATGTGGACTGACATTAATTGTGGTATTGTGTGGAAAACGAAAGTGCATTCATCACCTTCAAAATGAAGATGAAGAATGAATTTCGTCAGCCTTCTTCACAAACACACCGCTAGGGCCTAATAATATCTCAGCATATGAAGCTGCATGGACGTGTACACTTGCCTATATGTAGGTTATGTCTACAACATTTTATATGCATTTTTATAATCATTATCTAGCCTACCTTGTCACGTGTAACAAAGTGTAAATTGACTGTTCTGGCTAGGTTCACCAAGTGTCCAGTAAAGAGCACAGCTACTCCAGGAATCAACTGAAGTGAAGCCTAGCCTCCTGGCTTTACGACTCATGAAGCCGATTCAGTAAAATTCACTAAATCTGATCATGCTTTCCTGTCAATTCATTTCAGGTCTTTATCAGAAAGTATCCCACAGAAATGACATGTTAATGAAGATTTAACATGTGAAGACAACCATTGGTGAGCAGGCAAGAAGTGAGGCTGGAGGTGAGGTCTTTGTCAGAAACCCATTGATGGGCAAAGCAGCGTAGATCAGCTCCTGGCCCCTCATCAAAGATACTGGTCGGACACACACACACACACACACACACACACACACACTCTTACATTACATGACATTATCAATGGTGGTTATGATTAGCTTGATGGAACCAACCTGATCGCTGCGTTCACCTTTATATTTCACTTCAGATATCATATAATGTGATGTGAAATAGAATGGTGAACAGAGCAATCACGATGGTTCCCCCAGACTAGGTTATGCCCTGGACATTATATGCATCTAAGAAGTAGAAAATAAGCAACAAATTATGTTTCATAATGTATGGCCTCCCGGGTGGCGCAGTGGTCTAGGGCACTGCATCGCAGTGCTAGCTGCGCCACCAGAGTCTCTGGGTTCGCGCCTAGGCTGGGCTGGGTTTGCGCCCAGGCTCTGTCGCAGCCGGACGCAACCGGGAAGTCCGTGGGGCGACGCAAAATTGGCATAGCGTTGTCTGGGTTAGGGAGGGTTTGGCAGGTAGGGATATCCTTGTCTCAGTATGTAAAATGTAATAAAAATGTATGCACTCTACTGTAAGTCGCTCTGGATAAGAGTGTCTGCTAAATGACTAAAATGTAAATGTATCGAAGTGGGTTACCTTCTGCATTTGTACAAATTATGAGCCTTTGAAAGGTGAAGGTTGCTGGCCAGATACTCGCTAACATAACTCTTCTATTCATAAGAATGATCACAGCGAGGGCATGACTGCAATCTGGACATCTCTCGAGCAACTGCAGCAGGCGATCTTATGAAATGTTGTTGACTGGGAGCGCCTGAGACAGGGTGATATAATAAACAGCCAAGTGGTAAATTGCATTTAGTTCTAAAGAAAGGACAAAGCTTTTTGCTAATGCACTTCACAACCAAAATTACTCTACGAAATGTATATTGGCCAGTGTTGGAAAAAGTACCATATTGTCATACTTGAGTAGAAGTAAAGATACCTTAATAGAAAGTAAAATTGAAAGTCACCCAGTAAAATACTACTTGAGTAAAAGTCTAAAAGTATTTGGTTTTAAATATACTTAAGTATAAAAAGTAAATGTAATTGCTCAACATATACTTAACTATTGAAAGTAAAAGTATAAATCATTTCAAATTCTATCATGTCCTGCACCAGCCGCCACTGACGCTAGTTGCCCACCCTAAGCCTTCCCATCTAGTTTCAGGTTTTGCGGTCGGAGTCCGACCCGTTTGGGGGGAGGGGGGAGGGGGGGGGGTTACTGTCATGCCCTGACCATAGAGACCCTCTGGGTTCTTTATGGGGTTTTAGGTCAGGGTGTGACTAGGGGGGTTCTAGGTATTATATTTCTATGTCGGTGTGTGTGTATGGTTCCCAATTGGAAGCAGCTGATGATTGTTACCTCTAATTGGGGATCATACTTAGTGTGTCCTTTTTCCCACCTGCGAGGTGGGATATTGTTTTGTATGAGTGCCTATGTGCGTGGTGTATTTCACGATCGTTATATCTTTGTTGTTTTGGAAGTGTCACTAGCATTAAAATGTGGGACTCTACTCACGCTGCGCCATGGTCCAATTATTCATACGACGGTCGTGACAAATTCCTTATATTAAACAAACGAGACGGCACCAATTTATATATATATATTTTTTTTACAGATATTTTATTTACAGCCAGGGGCACATTCCAACACACAGACATCATTTACAAATTAAGCATTTGTGTTTACTTAGTTCGCCAGATCAGAGGCAATAGAGATGACCAGGGATATTCTCTTGATTAGTGCATGAATTTGACCACTTTCCTGTCCTGCTAAGCATTCAAAATGTAACAAATTGTCACGTCCTGACCTTAGTTCCGTTTTTGTGTCTCTATTTTAGTTTGGTCAGGGCGTGAGTTAGGGTGGGCAGTCTATGTTCTTTATTCTTGGTTGTTGTTTTTCTATGTGTTTGGCCTGGTGTGGTTCCCAATTAGAGGCAGCTGTTTATCGTTGTCTCTGATTGGGAGCCATATTTAGGTAGACTGTTTTCCATTGTGTGTTGTGGGTGAGTGTTTCCTGTGTTAGTGTTTTTTTCACATTTCAGGACTGTTTCGGTTTTCGTTATCATTCACTTTGGTATTTTTGTATTTTGTCGTGTTCAGTTTTATTAAACTATCATGGACACTTACCACGCTGCGTATTGGTCCGATCCTTCATACTCCTCGTCTGAAGAGGAGGAAAATCGTTACACAAATACTTTTGGGTGTCAGGGAAAATGTATAGAGTTAAAAATACATGATTTTCTTTAGGAATGTAGAAAAGTAAAAGTTGTCAAAAATATAAATAGTAAACACAAGGATTTTTACTTAAGTAATTTACACCACTGATATTGGCTGGGGAATTAGCATACTAGTATCAAGTTTTCATGAAGTCTTTTTGAATACAACTTTTCACATAACACACATTACCCGTCATTGTTGATGAAGCCGTCTGTCATCAGGGTAGTAACTCAGGTCACTATCAGAGGCATTTATTTTATTTTATTTAACCTTTATTTTATCAGGGAGTCATACTAAGACCAAGGTCTATTTTACAGATTAGCCCTGAAATACATAAATTACTGAAAATACACACAATAAAATATGAATACAAAATGCCCAGCACAAAGATTAACACAACCATTAAAAAAAAACACATTCATCAGTAATAAGGTCCTCTTTCATCTTTCTGAATTTCCCTAAAGGCACCAAAACATACAATTTAAGAACATTTTGTTCCACAAATAAGGTGCAAGAAAACTAAAAGCTGATTTACCTAAATCGGTAGAGACCAAAGGAATTTCAAGAGTTAACCATCCCTGAGACCGCGTGCGGTAACTCATTTGTCTAAAGTTTAGTAAAGATGTTAGGTACAGTCTGACTTTTTGTAAAAGGGCTTTATAATTGAGAAGCATAGCAATGTATCAGCCTATGTGACATCAAAGAGTGCCAACCAACTTTCCGGTAGAGAATGTATTTCACCCGTAATTTAGCACAGTGCCCTATGATAAACTGCATCTAACGGCTTTAATGAAGTGGCAGCTCCGTTCATTTAGATGATGTCACCATAGTCGAGGACCAATAGGTGATGGCGTGTCCTTTTCGACGGAGACTCTGGCAACAACGGAGGAGGTGTCACATGGGTACATGTGTCGCATGACACACTTTTTTTCTGAGGTCTTGCCTGACAAGCTATGAAAATAGCAAATGAACAGTGAATTAAATCATTTTTGGAGGTTGCTAAACCATTGCAATCATATTGCTCGACATGTTATGATACCCTCCTTTGCTCCTTCTGGTAGGTCCCGGCATCCATTCATGACCAGGCGATCAATCTGGCACCCAACTGTGCACTTTGTCTAACAGAAAAACAGGGTCAACATTTGTCATCATCCCTTAACTATAAACATAGCTCAAGAAATAACGCAGTCTTGTTTGGAAGCTAATTCTATGCTTTACAGGTGTAGACTGACTGGCTCCAGAATTGATTAGATTCAGGCCGGTGATGCAGTTACAATTGTGCAAACAACTGTGACATGTTTTGCTATGGCCCTGTAATTTTGTATTTTTTTTAATGATGGGCCCTGGGTTGGTTTGAGTTAGTAAACTGTTGTAGTCAGACATGTGTTAGCTAGTGCCACCATAGCTGCATCCAATATGTATGTGTGCTCTAGACATGGGTTGCACCTCAGAGGCTAATGTGACTATTTTGTCGAAATTACACGAGCTTAGAGGGGCATGAAAATACGATGCCATTGCGTAAGTAATTACTACGAAACAACTTTGCCATATTATGATGTCGTCAAATTTACTTTAGAGAGATGTCAATGTTGCTATTACTGTTACAAGCAAAAATAGCTAGCAATGCTCATGTTAAATAGCTAAAATATTGTGGTCCCCTCAATCTTAGTTAGGTGGCTAAAGTTATACTGCAGCTAAAGTCCATCTGTTATCATGTCTTGTAGCCAAATCTGAGTTGTGTCCAAAAATCTTAGTTTACATTGGCGCCATGTTCAGAAATGCCTCCAAAATATCCAGAGAAATTGCAGAGAGCCACATCTAATAACAGAAATACTCATCATACACTTTGATGAAAGATACATGTTTTACATAGAATTAAAGATACACTTCTTAATGCAACCGCTGTGTCAGATTTCAAAAAAACTTTACGGAAAAAGCACACCATGCAATAATCTGAGACTCCCTTTGAGACTCCCTCTGAGACTCCCAATCTGAGACTCCCTTTGATGATCTTCATCAGAATGCACTCCCAGGAATCCTAATTCCACAATAAATTGTTGTTTTGTTCGATAATGTCAATTATTTATGTCCAAGTAGCTACTTTTGCTAGCGCGTTTAGTACACGTCCAAATGCTCGTGCAAGTCCCGCATAACGTCGGACGATAACTTAAAAAAGTTATATTACAGGTCGAAGAAACATTTCAAACTAAGTAGAGAATCAATCTTCAGGATGTTGTTATCATATATATCCAATAACGTTCCAACCGGAGCATTCCTTCGCGTCTGTATAAGTAATGGAACACAAGGCGATATCATGTGGAATGCGCATGACCAGGAACTGGCAATCTGCCAGACCGCCAGACCACTGACTCATTCCCCTCTCATCTGGCCCCACAACACAGTATAAGCTTCATTCAACGTTCTACAGACTGTTGACATCTAGTGGAAGGCGTAGGAAGTGCAAACAAATCCATATCTTACTGGGATTTGAATAGACGATGAGTTGAAAATCAACCAGCCTCAGAATTTCCACTTCCTGTTTGGAAGTTTGACTGCCATATGAGTTCTGTCATACTCACAGACATAATTCAAACAGTTTTAGAAACTTTAGAGTGTTTTCTATCCAATAGTAATAATACGATGCATATATTAGCATCTGGGACAGAGTAGGAGGCAGTTCAATTTGGGCACGCTATTCATCCAAAGTGAAAATGCTGCCCCCTATCCCTAAAAAGTTAAGGTATAAGGTATATATACCTTAAGGTATATACGTTAGCCAGTTAGCTCGCTAGTTTGATTAGCTAGCTAGCTAAAGTTTCATCAGCTATGCTAGCGATGATAGTGATAATGATGATCAAAATATACATAACCAAATACATAACCAGCCATCTACGGTCAAGCTACCAGTATACCTACCACCACTTGGAACCAACGAACTCAAACAACCTATTCGGCATGATAGGATCCTTCGGCAGGGCATCCTGCTGGAAGCATGCATTTTATGGTCAATCGGTATTGGTTTTTTTCAGTCTAAAACAGCCATGATCCTTTGAATACGTTGGAGGCGATGAAACAATAGAGTCCCATTCAACGAAGGGAAGCAAAGTGGGCAGAGGGGCAATTTGCACATTGAGTTTGGCCAAAGAAGGCATGATTTGTTGACATAATTGTAATCCAAACCCAACCTTCATTTACTCGTTATTGTCACGTTCCTGACCTGTTTTCCTTTGTTTTGTATTCATTTTAGTTGGTCAGGGCGTGAGTTGGGTGGGTTTGTCTATGTTTTGTATTTCTATGTGGGGTTTTGTGTTCGGCCTGGTATGATTCTCAATTAGAGACAGGTGTGTATTGTTTGTCTCTAATTGAGAGTCATACAAAGGCAGCCAGGGTTTCACTGGTGTTTTGTGGGTGTTTGTTTCCTGTGCCAGTGGTTGGACCACACAGGACTGTTTTGAGGTATGTCACGTTTGTTGTTTTGTAGTTTGTAGTGTTTTCCTGTTATTTTCATTAAATCATGAACACTTACCTCTCCGCATCTTGGTCTGATCCATGCTCCTCCTCGTCTGAGGAGGAGAACGACATTGACTGCCTTAACAGAAACACCCACCACAACAGGACCAAGCGGATTGAGGAAGGAAGGCAAGAACAACAGCAATGGGGAAAAGAGGAATGGACTTGGGAGGAGATTCTGGACGGAGAAGGACCCTGGGCAGAGCCAGAGGAGTGTCGCCGCCCCAAAGCGGAGCTGGAGGCAGCGAAAGCGGAGAGGAGGTTCTATGAGGCAAAAGCACGTAAGAGCGGCTGGAAGCCCGAGAGGCTCACCCAAAAATTTCTTGGGGGGGGGCTAAAGGGGAGTGTGGCGAAGCCGGGTTGGATACCTGAGCCAACTCCCCGGGCTTGCCGTGGAGTAAGAGGGCGTCGTACTGGTCAGACACCGTGTTATGCGGTAAAGCGCACGGTGTCCCCAGTACGCGTGCTTAGCCCAGTGCGGGCTATTCCACCTTGCCGCACTGGGAGGGCTAGGTTGGGCATCGAGCCGGATGCCATGAAGCCGGCCCAACGTATCTGGCCTCCAGTACGTCTCCTCGGGCCGGCGTACATGGCACCAGCCTTACAGGTGGTGTCCCCGGTTCGCCTGCATAGCCCAGTGCGGGCTATTCCACCTCGCCGCACTGGCAGGGCTACGGGGTCCATTCAACCTGGTAGGGTTGGGGAGGCTCGGTGCTCAAGAGCACGTGTCCTCCTTCACGGTCCGGTATATCCGGCGCCACCTTCCCACCCCAGCTCAGTACCACCAGTGCCTACACCACGCACCAGGCTTCCAGTGCATCTCCAGAGCCCTGTTCCTCCTCCACGTACTCTCCCTATGGTGCGTGTCTCCAGCCCAGTGCCTCCAGTTCCGGCACCACGCACCAAGCCTCCTGTGCGTCTCCAGAGCCCTGGACGCACTGTTCCTTCTCCCCGCACTCGCCCTGAGGTGCGTGCCCTCAGCCCGGTACCTCCAGTTCCGGTACCACGCACCAGGCCTAGAGTGCGCCACGAGAGTCCAGTGTGCCCTGTTCCTGTTCCCCGCACTCGCCCTGAGGTGCGTGCCCTCAGCCCGGTACCTCCAGTTCCGGTACCACGCACCAGGCCTATAGTGCGTCTCAGCCGGCCAGAGCCATCTGTCTGCCCAGCGCCGTCTGAGCCATCTGTCTGCCCAGCGCCGTCTGAGCCATCTGTCTGCCCAGCGCCGTCTGAGCCATCTGTCTGCCCAGCGCCGTCTGAGCCATCTGTCTGCCCAGCGCCGTCTGAGCCATCTGTCTGCCCAGCGCCGTCTGAGCCATCTGTCTGCCCAGCGCCGTCTGAGCCATCTGTCTGCCCAGCGCCGTCTGAGCCATCTGTCTGCCCAGCGCCGTCTGAGCCATCTGTCTGCCCAGCGCCATCTGAGTCATCCGTCTGCCACGAGCCATTAGAGCCGCCCGTCTGTCCCGAGCCAGTAGAGCCGTCCGTCAGTCAGGAGCCGCTAGAGCCGTCCGTCAGTCAGGAGCTGCCAGAGACGCCCGCCAGTCAGGATCTGCCAGAGACGCCCGCCAGTCAGGATCTGCCAGAGACGCCCGCCAGTCAGGAGCTGCCAGAGACGCCCGCCAGTCAGGAGCTGCCAGAGACGCCCGCCAGTCAGGAGCTGCCAGAGACGCCCGCCAGTCAGGAGCTGCCAGAGACACCCGCCAGTCAGGAGCTGCCAGAGACGTCCGACAGTCCGGAGCTGCCGTACAGTCCGGAGCTGCCGTACAGTCCGGAGCTGCCCTACAGTCCGGAGCTGCCGTACAGTCCGGAGCTGCCCTACAGTCCGGAGCTGCCCTACAGTCCGGAGCTGCCACTCAGCCCGGACCTGCCGGAGTCCCTCAGCCAGGACCTGCTGGAGTCCCTCAGCCAGGACCTGCTGCCCCTTATCCCGGTGTTGCCCCTTATCCCGGTGCTGCCCCTTGTCCCGGTGCTGCCCCTTGTCCCGGTGCTGCCCCTTGTCCCGGTGCTGCCCCTTGTCCCGGTGCTGCCCCTTGTCCCGGTGCTGCCCCTTGTCCCGGTGCTGCCCCTTGTCCCGGTGCTGCCCCTTGTCCCGGTGCTGCCCCTTATCCCGGTGCTGCCCCTTATCCCGGTGCTGCCCCTTCATTTAGGTGGGGTTAGTGGGAGGGTGGTCATTGGGAGGGGGATAAAGAAGCGGGGATTGATTATGGTGGGGTGGGGACCTCGTCCACCGCCAGAGCCGCCACCGTGGACAGACGCCCACCCAGACCCTCCCCTAGACTTTGTGCTGGTGCGCCCGGAGTTCGCACCTTAAGGGGGGGGTTCTGTCACGTTCCTGACCTGTTTTCCTTTGTTTTGTATTCATTTAAGTTGGTCAGGGCGTGAGTTGGGTGGGTTTGTCTATGTTTTGTATTTCTATGTGGGGTTTTGTGTTCGGCCTGGTATGATTCTCAATTAGAGACAGGTGTGTATTGTTTGTCTCTAATTGAGAGTCATACAAAGGCAGCCAGGGTTTCACTGGTGTTTTGTGGGTGTTTGTTTCCTGTGCCAGTGGTTGGACCACACAGGACTGTTTTGAGGTATGTCACGTTTGTTGTTTTGTAGTTTGTAGTGTTTTCCTGTTATTTTCATTAAATCATGAACACTTACCTCTCCGCATCTTGGTCTGATCCATGCTCCTCCTCGTCTGAGGAGGAGAACGACATTGACTGCCTTAACAGTTATGACCCATTGAAGTTCTTAACTTCATTTTAGACAAGACTGAAATGATCCTATTTACACTTTGTAGTCAATTTTGACTCTAGAATAAATGTTTCTGACTCATGCTGATCCCACATAGGCCTTTTTCAAAAGGATTAGTTGTTTTCTTAGGGGCTGTTGCTCTGTAAGGTTAGGTTGATTCGTTATTTTGTAACCAGAAATAATTATCTGCTCATCTGGCCGTCCTCAGCATCGTGGCTAATTTGGTGAGGTTGCCCTATGAGAAAAGCTAGCAGCTAGCAATCTTAACCAATAGTTTAAACCAAAAGTTCACAAGTATGGTCCCTTTGTGTGTTTAAATATGCACGTGTGTGTGCATGTATATTTTTCCTATCTCATAATTATGGCACATTTAGCAAGCAGGGCGGTATAAATAACTGGTAAATAAATTATTCTACACACACTGAGACACCCTGCACGCTTACTCTCCCCTGTAGTGTGTGTGTAGTTGTAGGCTCTGTGTGTGTGTAAGTGTGTGTGGGGGGGTGTTTGTTCTTGGACTGCACCTGTTGTTAACGTGTGCCAGAGGTGACACACATACTCCGAGTGTGCGAGGTCCTGCAGAAGCGGCAGCCACGCAAGCAGCCTCTCCTCCTCTCTCTCTCTCTCCTCCTCCTTCTCTCTCTGCTTGGCACTCCGCTCTGTGGGAGCCCACACCTCGCCTCTCTCTTTCCCTGCCTCTATATTTCTATCTCCATCACCCTCCTCTCTACTGTGCGTTGTTCCAGTGTGGTCCTGTGTCAGACAGTGTCACCATGCGTCTGGGAATCACCTCCATAATTTCGGATATACTCAGCACCTCCGGTAACATCTGCCTCTGCTGGGCGGACGGCAAGGTAGAACCTGACTCCTTTCTGTCTTTTTGGCTCTGCTCTGTCTGGGGAAAGGTACACTCTGACTCCTCTGACTTATTTAGCAGATGTCTTATCCAGAGCAACTTACAGGACAATTAGAGTGAAGTGCCTTGCTTAAGGGCACATCGACAGATTTTTCACCTAGTTGGCGATTTGAACCAGCGACATTTCGGTTAGTGGCCCAACGGCCAACGCTCTCTCTTTCTCTATCTCATTCTATCTTTATCTGACTCTCTCTCTGACTCCTCTCTCTCTCTTTTTGCTGGGTGCAGGGCCAGGTAGACTCTGGCTTTGACTCCTTCTCTCTCTGGCTTTGCTCTGGAGCAGGACAACACCTCCACTGAGGAAAAGCTGATCTGTCACCTGCTGTCTGTCTGCTAGTTTCCTATGGCTCTTCTGTATGGAACTCTGTGGAGGGGACGTGCATTGACTTTACTATGTACTGTGTAGACTGCTCTCTTTCTGAAGTTGTGTGTGTGTGTGTGTGTGTGTGTGTGTGTGTGTGTGTGTGTGTGTGTGTGTGTGTGTGTGTGTGTGTGTGTGTGTGTGTGTGTGTAGGGGGGGGGTCGTTTTTGGTGTTTGTTGTACAGGCTTGGGTTGTTGTTGTACATGTGAAATTTGGTCTGTGTTTATGTATACGTAAAGGTGTGTGTGTGTATGTGCGTGCGTGCGTGTGTGTGGAGGGGGTCGTTTGAGGGTTATGCTAAAACGGCATGGGTTGGGTTTTTGAAAGTTAAGGTGTGAGAGAGAGAAACGCATAAAAGAGGTGGCCTTATTTTGTATGTGGTGGAACAAGAGAGGGTGGGCACACAAAGTGAAGACAGCTTGTTAGAGCACTGTTATTGGTTGGAACTGTCTCTCTCGCTCTAAGAAAGGCGTTGTTTTGAAGAGGACACAGGGGAGCAGGAGGCAGAGGACATGGCCTTTACTACAGGGGTTGGGAGTTAATATTTCAGTGGTTCTGACACCATGATCCTTGATATTTTTCTCAAATAGTTTGTGAACCATGTGTGTGTATGCGTTCCGGCATTTCGAAATGCATGCGTGTGTGCTCTTTTGTGTGTTTGTGTGATTGATGGATGTGTCGGGGGACTGGAACAGTATTAGATTCAGTGTTGGGCGTCGGCAGGGAGTGCAGAGCGGAGCAAAGCGGAGGCTGCTGATGATTTGTTTGAGGCTTCAGCGTCTCTCTCGCGGTCTCTCTCTGACCTTACCAAGATAAAATCTGACTGCTGACATTAAGCTCTACATCACTACTAACAGGCCTCCGCACGACAAAAAAATGTATACAACTCTATCTGCTTTACATCGCTAAAGTTATTAAATGGTAAATAGCTCATAGATAATAGCTTGTTATCGCTAAGGTTATTACATTGTAGAAACCTCATAGATGATAGCTTGTAATAACACGTAATAACACTTCTCAACATACAAACTATCTTACAGTAAAACATTTATATAACTATCTGCCTAACATCTCAAAAGTTATTATATTGTAGAAAGCTTAGAAATGATAGCTTTTTATGTCTAAAGTTATTATATTGTATAAAGCTTATAACTGATAGCTTGTTATATCTAAAGTTATTGTCCCAAATACAGTACCAGTCAAAACACTGGACACCTACGCATTCAAGGATTTTTCTTTATTTTTACTATTTTCTACATTGTAGAATAATAGTGAAGACATCACAACTATTAAATAACACATATGGAATAATGAAGTAATCAAAAAAGTGTTTTATATTTTATATTTGAGATTCTTCAAAGTAGCCTCCCTTTGCCTTGATGACAGCTTTGCACACTCTTGGCATTCTCTCAACCAGCTTCACCTGGAATGCTTTTCCAACAGTCTTGAAGGAGTTCCCACATATGCTGAGCACTTGTTGGCTGCTTTTCCTTCACTCTGCGGTCTAACTCATCCCAAACCATCTCAACTGAGTGGAGGTCGGGTGATTGTGGAGGCCAGGTCATCTAATACAGCACTCCATCACTCTCCTTATTGGTCAAATAGCCCTTACACAGCCTGGAGGTATGTTGTGTCATTGTCCTGTTGAAAAACAAATGGTAGTCCCACTAAGCACAACCCAGATGGGATAGTATATCTCTGCAGAGTGCTGTGGTAGCCATGCTGGTTTAGTGTGCCTTGAATTCTAAATAAATCACTGACAGTGTCACCAGCAAAGCACCCCCACACCATCACACCTCCTCCTTCATGCTTCGCGGTGGAAACCACACGTGCAGAGATCATCCGTTCATCTACTCTGCGTCTCACAAAGACATGGCGGTTGGAACCAAAAATCTCAAATTTCGACTCATCAGACCGAAGGACATATTTCCACCGGTCTAATGTCCATTGCTCTTGTTTCTTGGCCCAAGCAAGTCTCCTTATTATTGGTGTCTTTTTAATAGTGGTTTCTTTGCAGAAATTCGACCATGGACTGATTTACGCAGTCTGCTCTGAACAGTTGATGTTGAGATGTGTCTCTTACTTGAACTCTGTGAAGCATTTCTTTGTGCTGCTATTTCTGAGGCTGGTAACTCTAATGAACTTATCCTCTGCAGAGGAGGTAACTCTGTGTCTTCCTTTCCTGTGGCGGTCCTCACGAGAGCCAGTTTCTTCATAGCGCTTGATGGTTTTTGTGACTGAACTTGAAGAAACGTTCAAAGTTATTGAAATGTTCCGCATTGACTGACCTGCATGTCTTAAAGTAATGATGGACTGTCGTTTCTCTTTGCTTATTTGAGCTGTTCTTGCCATAATATGGACTTGGTATTTCACCAAATAGGGCTATCTTCTGTATACCACCCCTACCTTGTCAAAACACAACTGATTGGCTCAAACGCATTAAGAAGGAAAGAAATTCCACAAATTAACTTTTAACAAGGCACATTTGTTAATTGAAGTGCATTCCAGGTAACTACCTCATGAAGGTGGTTGAGAGAATGCCAAGAGTGTGCAAAGCTGTCGTCAAGGCGAAGGGTGGCTACTTTGAAGAATCTCAAATATAAAATGTATTTCGATTTGTTGAACACGTTTTTGGTTACTACATGATTCCATATGTGTTATTTCATAGTTTTGATGTCTACACTATTATTCTACAATGTAGAAAATAGTAAAAAATAAAGAAAAACCCTTGAATGAGTAGGTGTGTCCAAACACTTGACTGGTACTGTATATTACTCAGATCAACTTCCCAACTCCTCCTTTATCATCCTACTCCTATATATAGTATAGGTCTATTATTGGAAAATGTTTATATACCATAGCTTGATATAATAGCTCAACTCAACATACTGTCCATCAAGCATAATTGTCTCCCTATTTTCAGTTCATAATTCACGCCTTTGTGGAAACGCTCTATTCCAAGTCACAGTTATTGGTAGAATACCTCCTACTAGGGCATAGATGCTGTGGAGGAGATGTCAGAAGTGGAGCCGGGTGAATATGTGTGTTCCTGTCAGTCTGTGGCAGGGCTTTGGGGCTGAGACTGTTTTCAGGACATGGTCTGAATCGAGAACAGGGCCAGCTGAGGGAGAGAGGGAGGATGCCAGTGCCAGAGAAAGAGAGAGAGAGGAGGGAGAGACAGAGTGAGTGAGTGAGGGGCATATTTCTTTTAGTAATCAGCCTGTCCTGTTGGGGTTATGAGAGCACTTCCAAGATGAATGTTCTATTGTTGATTGGGGTAAATGGACGTGTAGATCTGCTGACTGTTTACTCACTACCGCCTATAGCACTGGACACACACACACCGATACACACACACACATGAATACTTGCACAGGGACACACACAGACATACTCAGGCATACACGCAAGAACATATTGGATGGATAGAAGATGAAACACACACCTGAGACACGCAGATGAGTCACACTTCTAATACCATAGCTTACCTAATACCTGTATAAAACCCAAAAGCACAAGCTGCACCCCAAATGCTCTACTGTTATGGTGATGATTTTCATTCTGATTTTCATTGTGCAGATATTAAGCCTAGGATAAAAACAGTGTCAGTGTGCAATGCAGGGACCAGAAGGTCCCATTTGGAGGAGACGGATAGTGGAGCTCCCCAGAAGGCATGGAGAAGTGTCACACTCAATAGATCTGGAGTGATCTTAACAGGAGAGACTGGCCTGATGCCAAACGCTAACACAATGCTAACATTACACCAAGCGAACGTTAACATAGGCTTAACGCTAACATAACACCACCAATCTAACGCTAACATAGGCCTAATGCTAACTTACTGCTATTATGATGATAACATAACACTAACCTAATGCTAACACAACGTAAACACAATGCAAAGCTAACTCTGAGGTAACTTTAAGCTGTTGTGTTTTGCATGGCTGAGCGTCTGATGAAGGTGTAAATAATGGATGTGTCCATAATGAGACAAACACTAGATGCTGTTGGAGTTAATGGAGGAAGCTCGTCAGGGAGCATAGGGTTGGACTGCCTAGGGGTTGATATCCTAGACATGTGTTAGCACTTTGCACTGAGAAGACATCAAAACAAGCCTTTCTCAATTCTCTCCCTTGCTTTATCATTAATTCTCTCTTTAGCTCTGTTTCTCTGTCTCTGTCTCTCTCACTCCATCTCTTTCTCTCTCTATCTCTCTTTCGCTCTCAACCTTTCTCTCGCGTTCTTGCTCTATTAGTTTTTTTTCACTCTCTCTGAGAGATGTTGGTGGCTACTTTGAAGAATCTCAAATATAATATATATATTTTGATTTGTTCAACACTTTTTTGGTTACTACATGATTCCATATGTTAATTTCATAATTTTGATGTGTTCACTATTGTTCTACAATGTAGAAAATTGTAAAAGTCAAGAAAAACTCTTGAATGAGTAGGTGTTCTAAAACTTGACCGGTAGTGTATATCCCCATAAGAATAGTAAACAAATAAAAATTTGACCAACTGTGTCAAATGCTATTCCCAGGTGGTTTAGGGTTAAGGTTAGAATTAGTGTTATGGTTAGAATTAGGATTAGGAGCTAGGGTTAGCTTTAGGGTTAGGAGCTAGGATTAGTGTTAGGGTTAGGATATAGGGTTAGGTTTGGGGTTAGAGTTAAGGTTAGGTTTTGGGGTTAAGGTTAGTGTAAGGTTAGCGTTAGAGTTAGGGTTAGGAGTTAGGGAAAATAGGATTTGAATGGTACTGAATTGTGTGTCCCCGGAAGGTTAGTTATATAAGACAAAGTGTGTGTGGGTGTGTGTGTGGGTGTGTGTGTGTGTGTGTGTGTGTGTGTGTGTGTGTGTGGGTGTGGGTGTGGGTGTGGGTGTGGGTGTGGGTGTGTGTGTTTGTGTGTGCATAATTCTTACCCCAGCACTCATTGTCTGGCAGCCTTTCTGCTTTTTTTAAAAAACCTACTGTGCTATCTGAATACAGCTATAGATACACAGAGTTTGGCAACTTCAGTCTGAGATTCAATTTCAACAGGTGCCATTTTGACACCAAAACTTCCAGATCAGTAACATTCCATCCACAATGCACACTAGAATGTGGTCCTGTGTAGCTCAGTTGATGAGAATATGACGTCACTATCACCAGGGTTGTTGGTTTGATTCACACTGGAGTCACATTATATAAAATACATCACCTCTCTGTAAGTCGCTTTGGTTTAAAGCTTCTGCTAAATAGTATAAAATAATATGTCTGTGATGGAAGGTGTGGTGCCAACATGGATGATGTAGTTGGGTTATAGCTGTGTGTGTCAGTCACCTTGAGAATGATTCTCCCTGTAGCATCTCTCTGTGTGCATCTGGCAGTTGTGTAAGAGGCTAGAGCCAGAGGGCACAGACCTTTGTGTGTGTATATATACCCCACACATTTCTGCCCCATGTTTTTACTAACAAGCTCTCAAAGTCTCACTGCAGAATCAGACATCCAAACCCTTGTCCACAAATGTCAGATTTTTTGGTATTAATTCCGAATGGTTAAGTTCATGAAAATTCAGAATGGTTAAGTTCATGATTAAGGTTTGGGATAGGGTTAAAACAAATAATAATAATAATAATAATAAATGAGATCCTAGAACTGGGATTGAACACGTTACCTTCAGAGCCAGGGCTTGCGGCTCCCCATCCCCATCCCCATCCCCATCCATATCCATATCCTCATCCATAATGCCCTAGCAAAACCCAAGCCTACTTGATGGTAATAGCGCTCACCGTTGCCTCTAGTGGTCGGTTTTGACGTCATCTCCTGAAATCCTGTTTTCCTAATAATAATAATTTGGTGGTTGCTTATATTTGTTCTATTTTACACATGTGCAAATTAATTGGGAATGTGTTTTTTGCATATCTGAGACACCCTCGGCAGTAGGGTCATTACTAGCCCTTATCAACAGCGACCATGGAGCAATTAGGGTTAAGTGCCTTGCTCTACAGATTTTTCACCTGGTCAGTTTGGGTATTCGAACTAGCAACTTTTCTATTACTAGTCCAACGTTCTAAGCACTAGGCTACCTGCCGCCCTGAAAGGCTGTCTAATTTTGCAACGGAGGTTGAACGACCTGGCTGGTTTTGACACATTTTCAAAAGCAAGCACACGGTACACTTACACACACTGCACCTCTCTCTCTCACACACACACACCCGGCAAACAGTGTCTATATATCACACACACAGCAAGGTGAAAATTAATTGTGATACCGACATACTGTACACTTTATCACTAGAGAAATGAGTGTCGGTCACCTCTTTCTCTCTCTTTCTCTCTTTTTCTTTCTCTCCCTTCCTGTCTTCCTGTTGTCCTATCTTTCTCATCTACTCATCTCCTTCCTTTTCTCTCCCCTGTGTCGTTAATATTACCATGTTAATGAACAACTGTCATAACCCGCAACGCTGCACATGTTAGCTCACAAATAATTAAAAGATCATTATGGCTCAATAGACAAAGTCATACTCTGGAATCAGACTCATTAGTTGACATTTATACCAACCATGACATCAATTAACATGACAATCCTCCCCTCTCTACCCTCCCTCTCTCTCTTTTTCTTCCATCTTCTCTAGCCCATCTCCCTCTTTCTACCTCTCTCTCTCTCTCTCTCTCTCTCTCTCTCTCTCTCTGTCTATGTGTGTGTGTATGAGAGAGAGATAGTGTGTGTGCGTGCGTGTGTGCTGCAGTAGCAGTGTTAATTAGCGTGGAGCAGATGGAGAAGGTGACAGGGTGCACAGTACCTACAGCTACACCACTACACACAGCCAGCCACGCCCAGCCAGCATTACACAGCACAGCACACTACTGGCTGGCTGCACGTGACTTCACACACACTCTTGCTTATGTAACAAAATACAGTACTCTCACTGTATAGAGTTTCAAAGTAGTTAACCCTAGTGTCCCTTTTGGATAAGAACAATGGTGGAAAACAACAGAGTTGTAGGTACTGTACCTTCAGTACAGTATAGCATAGTTCAATATAGTACAGTATAGGACGCCTCTCTCCATCACACCTCTTCCTCCACGCTTTCCCAAAAATAGTGTACATAGCGTAGCTGACTGAGGCCAGCCAGACAGCCAGCAGAGAAAGATAGGAGTGGTAAAGTCAGTGAAGTTGGGCCAGGCTTCATATTCATGAGGTCACTCTCTCTTGCTCTCTCTTGTTGTCTTTCTCACATTATATCTCATTCTCTTTCTCTCGTGTTCCATCTCTTACTTTTTCTCTCTCTCTCTATCTCGTTCTATCTCTCTCTCTGGCTTTCTGTCTGTGTCCATGCGCAGTGCAGTACAGCACAGTACCTATCTTTAGTGTCTCGCTCTCGCTTCCTCAGCAGGTTGTTCCTGCTCACACACACACACACACGCACACAGTTGACCTTGGCAGATAGGAACGCCCATACTAGAGGTATACAGCTGCCCTTAACTACAGATCTAGGATCATATTTCCCCACACCTGGTAAGGGGTCATTTCTAGCTAGTCTGCCCACCACCGTCTCTCTATCTTTCTCTCACGCTCTCTCTCTCTCTCACTCTATGCAGCACAGGAAGACAGGTTAAGGTACTTCCTCAAGGTGCCCCAAATGTATCACTTTTGTGAGTGTTTTAATATATGTATTTTTTTACAAGCATTGGCAAGCCCTAAATGTCAGAGGAATGGTTGATCATGTAATGAGGATTCTGCAGTAACAGACACTAAGAGCTTTAAAGACTGAGAATACTTGTATTTTCCTTCTGAGGCTTTTGGAGTTTATTGCAGTAGAGGGTGTCCTAGTGAATAACGCACACACACAAGAACACACACACATACTCTTATCATATCAACTCCACAGACATTGCAGATCAAGTATAACGTCTCTATTTGTTTTACAATAATAATTATTCTTACATGTCACATGGTAATATAAGCCCTACCTAGTCAATAGTAGAGGATTGCGCATCAGACCTTGGCTTAAATATGACTTAAAATCATTATACATTGCATTCGGAAAGTATTCAGACCCCTTGACTTTTTCCAAATTTTCTTACGTTACAGCCTTATTATAAAATGGATTAAATAAAATGTTCCTCATCAATCTACACACAATAACCCATCATGACAAAGCAAAAAAATGTTTTTAAAATGTTAAAAACAGAAATACCTTATTTACGTAAGTATTCAGACCCTTTGCTATGAGACTCGAAATTGAGCTCAGGTGCATCCTGATTCCATCGATAATTCTTGAGATGTTTCTACAACTTGATTGGAGTCCACCTGTGGTAAATTCAATTGATTGAACATGATTTGGAAAGGCACACACCTGTCTATATAAGGTCCCACAGTTGACAGTGCATGTCAGAGCAAAAACTAAGCCATGAGATCAAAGGAATTGTCTGTAGAGCTCCGAGACAGGATTGTGTCGAGGCACAGATCTGGGGAAGGGTACCAAAACATTTCTGCAGCATTGAAGATCCACAAGAACACAGTGGGCTCGATCATTCTTAAATGGAAGAAGTTTGGAACCACCAAGACTCTTCCTAGTTTGGCCGCCCGGCCAAACTGAGCAATCGGGGGAGAAGGGCCTTTGTCAGGGAGGTGACCAAGGACCCGATGGTCACTCTGAAAGAGCTACAGAGTTCCTCTTTGGAGATGGGAGAACCTTCCAGAAAGACAAACATCTCTACAGCACTCCACCAATCAGGCCTTTATGGTAGAGTGGCCAGACGGAAGCCACTCCTCAGTAAAAGGCCAATGACATCCCGCTTGGAGTTTGCCAAAATGCACCTAAAGGACTCTCAGATCATAAAAAACAAGATTATCTGGTCTGATAAAACCAAGATTGAACTCTTTGGCCTGAATGCAAAGCATCTGGAGGAAGCCTGGCACCATCCCTACGGTGAAGCATGGTGGCAGCATCATGCTATGAGGGTGTTTTTCAGCGCAGGGACTGAGAGACTAGTCGGGATCGAGGGAAAGATGAACAGAGCAAAGTACAGAGAGATACTTGATGAAAACCTGCTCCGGAGTGCTCAGGATCTCATACTGGGGCAAAGGTTCACCTTCCAATAAGACAACGACCCTAAGCACACAGCCAAGACAATGCAGGAGTGGCTTAGGGACAAGTCTCTGAATGTGCTTGAGTGGCCCAGCCAGAGCCCGGACTTCAATCCGATCGAACATCTCTGGAGAGACCTGGAAATAGCTGTGAAGCGACGCTCCCCATCCAACCTGACAGAGCTTGAGAGGATCTGCAGAAAAGAATGGGAGAAACTCCCCAAATACAGGTGTTCCACGCTTGTAGCGTCATACCCAAGAAGACTCTAGGCTGTAATTGCTGTCAAAGGTGCTTCAACAAAGTACTGAGTAAAGGGTCTGAATAGTTATGTAAATGTCATATTTCATGTTTTTTATTTTTTATTTTTTGCAAAAAAAATCCTAAATCCTGTTTTTGCTTTTTTATTATGAGTTATTGTGTGTAGATTGAGGGCAATTTTAGAATAAGTTTGCAACGTAACACAATTTTGTAATTTCAAGGGGGCTGAATACTTTCTGAAATCACTGTATATACAGTGCCAGTCAAAAGTTTGGACACAACTATTCATTCCAGGGTTTTTCTTTATTCTTACTATTTTCTACATTGTAGAATATAAGTGATGACATAAAAACTATGTAATAACACACATGGAATCATGTAGTAACCAAAAAAGTGTTAAATAAATCCAAATATATTTGGGTCTTGATGACAGCTTTGCACACTCTTGGCCTTCTCTCAACCAGCTTCATGAGGTAGTCACCTGGAATGCATTTGAATTAACACGTGTGCCTTGTTTGTTAAAAGTTCATTTGTGGGATTTCTTTCCTTTTAATGTGTTTGAGCCAATCATTTGTACTGTGACAAGGTAGGGGTGGTATACAGAAAATAGCCCTATTTTGTAAAATACCAAGTCTAAATTATGGCAAGAACAGTTCAAATAAGCAAAGAGAAATGACAGTACATCATTACTTATAGACATGGGGAAAATGTCAAGAAGTTTCTTCAAGTGTTGTCGCAAAAACCATCAAGCACCATGATGAAACTGGCTCTCATGAGGACCGCCACAGGAAAGGAAGACCCAGAGTTACCTATTCTGCAGAGGATATGTTTCTTAGAGTTACCAGCCTCAGAAATTGCAAAAAAATAAGTGCTTCATAGAGTTCAAGTAACAGACACATCTCAACATCAGCTGTGTGAATCAGGCCTTCGTGGTTGAATTGCTGCAAATAAACCACTACTAAAGGACATCAATAAGAAGAAGAGACTTGCTTGTGCCAAGAAACACGAGTAATGGACATTAGACCAGTAGGCAGAGTAGCAAAGAAAAAGCCATATCTCAGACTGGCCAATAAAAATAAAATATTAAGATGGGCAAAAGAACACAGACACTGGACAGAGGAACTCCAGCATCCCGGAGTCGCCTCTTTACTGTTGACGTTGAGACTGGTGTTTTGCGGGAACTATTTAATGAAGCTGCCAGCTGAGGACTTGTGAGGCGTCTGTTTCTCAAACTAGACGTTCTAATGTACTTGTCCTCTTGCTCAGTTGAGCACCGTGGCCTCCCACTCCTCTTTCTATTCTGGTTAGAGCCAGTTTGCGCTGTTCTGTGGAGGGAGTAGTACACAGCGTTGTATGAGATCTTCAGTTTCTTGGCAATTTCTCACATGGAATCGCCTTCATTTCTCAGAACAAGAATAGACTGACGAGTTTCAGAAGAAAGTTCTTTGTTTCTGGCCATTGTTAGCCTGTAATCGAACCCACAATTGCTGATGCTCCAGATACTCAACTAGTCTAAAGAAGAACAGTTTTATTGCTTCTTTAACAGTTTTCAGCTGTGCTAACATAATTGCAAAATAGTTTTCTAATGATCAATTAGTCTTTTAAAAGGATAAACTTGGTTATTAACACAACTAAAATTAGTTAACACAACGTGCCATCGGAACACAGGAGTGATGGTTGATGATAATGGGCCTCTGTACGCCTATGTAGATATTCCATAAAAAATCTGCCATTTCCAGCTACAATAGTCATTTACAATATTAACAATGTCTACACTGTATTTCTGATCAATTTGGTGTTATTTTAATGGGCAAAAAATGAATTTTTCTTTCATAAACAAGAACATTTCTAAGTGACCCCAAACTTTTGAACTTTTGATTACTTACAAGCCCCTAAACAACAATGCAGTTTATTTTTTTCTTTTAGTATTTTCTGGGGTTCCCCAGGGATGCACTTTTTTTTCTCCCCCTAACACCAACACAGTGTCCTGATCCTACTAATCAACTCATCATCCAAGCCTTTGATGAGTTGAATCAGGTGTGTAGGGCAAAAACAAAAATGTGCATCCCTTTGGTTCCTTCGGACCAGGATTAAGAAACATGGCCTGTTTATCATATTAAAGTAATGCATAAGTGTTTCCCAGTAATAGAATCATGTGAAGGGATTAGCCATATGCCTATGCCATGCTATGGGCTACGATACGAACAATACTTCTCACAACCTCTCACATTGTTGTCTAAGTTTAGTTCTGAAGTGTGTTTGTGTGGTTGTTTTGTTGTTTCACTTCATTAACATTAAGACAAGGTGTTAAGTTTCAGCATGGATGACTTGTTCACATCTCTTTCTCTCTCTTTCTCCTTCTTTCTCTCTCTGTCTCTGTCTCCCTATCTCTGATGATACATAGATGTCAAGGTTTATGAGTCAGTGCAGATGAAGCTGTTACTTTACCCCTTGGGGTTTATGTGTTTGTGTCTGAGTGTGTGTGTGCTTTGTGTGTGTGTGTGTGTGTTTGTCTGTTTTTAGGTGTCCTTCCTACTGTGTGTCACTCTGAGAGTGATGGCTGCTCTCTGATACGACCGCCTCAGAATCCCACTCTGACATCGGCCCGCCCACACACCACATTAACATTTTTGGCACGTGGCAAAAAATATACACACACACACACACACACACACACACACACACACACACACACACACACACACACACACACACACACACACACACACACACACACACACACACACACACACACACACACACACACACACACACACACACAAATACAAGAGACTGTGCACATATACACACATACATGGTTTCATATACACTAACTGGCTGACATCAGTGACTGGCTGGTATCCTTAGTGATTTATTTATTTGTCAATGTTTAGAACAATAAATTGGCTGTGTATTAGTTTGTGTATGCGGGAACATGTTTTTGTATCTACAGTGCCTTGCAAAAGTATTGAGACCTCTTGGATTTCTTCAAATGTTTGTGTGTTACAAAGTGGGATTAAAATGTATAAAAAACATTTTTTTACACAAAATACTCCATAAGGTCAAAGTGGAAGAAAAATGCATTTGTTTTTTTAGATTAATAAAAATGTAATAACTAAAATATTGCATAAGTATTCAGCTCCCTGAGTCAATACATGCTAGAAACACCTTCGGCATTGATTACAGCTGTGAGTCTTCTTGGGTAAGTCTATAAGAGCTTTGCACACCCATTATTCTTTTAACATTTCTTTAAGGTCTGTCAAGATGTTGGGGATCATGGCTAGACAGAAATGTTCGATCCTTGCCATAGATTTTCAAGCTGATTTAAGTCAAAACTGTAACTTGGCCAGTCAGTCTTCTTGGTAAGCAACCCCAGGTGTAGATTTGGCCTTGTGTTGTAGATGTATTTTGTATTCTGTATGTTTGTATTCTTCTTTTCATTCTGTTATTTAGGTCATTATTGTGGAGTCACTACAATGTTGTTGATCCATCCTCAACTCTATCCCATCACAGCCATTGAACTCTGTAGCTGCTTTAAAATCCCCATTGGCCTCATGGTTACATCCCTGAGCAGTTTCTTTCCGGCCCTGCAGCTGAATTCAGAAGGACGACTGTATCTTTGATGTGTCTGGGTGGTGTAATACCTCATCCAGGGCATACTTTTTAACTTGACCATGCTTAAAGATACATTCAATGTCTGATTTGTTACTTCCACCAATCACTGCCCTTCTTTATGAGGCTTTCGAAAAGCTCCCTGTTATTTGTAGTTTAATCTGTGCTTTAAATTCAATACTTGACTGAGTGCCAGATGTTGTATGTACTGTATGGGGGACAGAGGAATGGTTAGTCATTCAAAAATCATGTCAACCTCTATTATTTCACACAGAGTGAGTCCATCTAACTTATTATATTATTTGTTAAGCCAAATTTTACTCCTGAACTAATTTAGGCTTGCCGAAACAAAGGGGCTAAATACTTATGCGACGACTATACATACACTGTACATTACGACCACATGCTCTTTCCATGACATAGACTGACCAGGTAAATTGAGGTGGAAGCTATGGTCCCTTATTGATGTCACTTGTTAAATCCACTTCAATCCGTGTAGATTAAGGGGAGGAGACAGGTTAAAGAAGGATTTTTAAGACTTGAGGCAAATAAGATGGGTATTGTGTATGTGTGCTATTCAGAGGGTGAATAGGCAAGACACAAGATTTAAGTGTCTTTGAACGGGGTATGGTAGTAGGTGCCAGGTGCACCAAACTGCAACATTGCTGGGTTTTTCACATTCAACAGTTTGACACAACTGTTGGAAGCGTTGGAGTCAACATCAAATCAAATCAAATTATATTAGACCTTACAGTGAAATGCTTACTTACGAGCAACAATGCAGTTAAACCAACAATGCAGTTAAAAGAAATACGGATAAGAATAAGAAATAAAAGTAACAAGTATTTAAAGAGCAGCAGTAAAATAACAATAGCGAGACTATATACAGTGGGGTACCGGTACAGAGTCAATGTGCGGGGGCACCAGTTAGTTGAGGTAATATGTACATGTAGGTAGAGTTATTAAAGTGACAACAATAGATGATTATCATAGATGATAACAACAGAGAGTAGCAGCGGTGTAAAAGAGGGGTGGGGGCAATGCAAATATTCTGGGTAGCCATTTGATTAGATGTTCAGGAGCCTTATGGCTTGGGGGTAGAAGCTGTTTAGAAGCCTCTTGGACCTAGAATTGGCGCTCCGGTACCGCTTGCCGTGCGGTAGCAGAGAGAACAGTCTATGACTAGGGTGGCTAGAGACTTGGACCATTTTTAGGGCCTTCCTCTGACACCGCCTAGTAGTTGAGGTGTTTCTAATGTTTGGGATAATCAATGTAATTTAGATTGTTGATAAAAAATGACAGTTAAATCCATTTTAATTCCACTGTGTAACACAGTTAAATGTTAATAAATACAAGGGGTCTGAATACTTTTGCAATGCACATATCTGTGTGAATTTTTAAACATGTATGTTTTTCGTATGACGTGTGTGTGTGTGTGTGTGTGTGTGTGTGTGTGTGTGTGTGTGTGTGTGTGTGTGCGCCCCGATGTACCTCTGTCAAGTTACAGAAGAGTCTTGGTTCACCTCTCCTCTGACTCTTCACTCGTAAATCTGCAGTGTGTGTCGTGCAGCTCTCAGGGTGAGACACGTGACAGTGTTCTCCGTGTCATCGTTCCCAGCTGAGCTCTTATCGAACACAGATCCTGTTACCAGACACAAACACACTCCTCCAGAGAGAGGCAGGTCCGCCCTGTATCTCAACTCTGTCTGTCACTACTCATTAGGCTCTGTCGCCCTCGGAGACGGAGTCCTGCGGACTACGCCCATCCACCATCCCCGTCCACAACGCCTTAGCAAAACCCAAGCATACTTGATGGCTTGGGTTGCCCCTAGCGACGTGGGGTAAGTTGAAGGTTTAAAACAGAAAAACAACTCCACGGTTAAGTTTAGCCATTTGTTAAGACTAGCCTTGCTAACTCGTTGTGGATGGATGGTGCAGTGGTCTCTCAGCAGCACACTCCTATTTTACAGACCCTAGTTCAGTCCCAGCTCCGGGTATACATAGGTTTTCCCCCTAGTGGACGGTTTTGACAGTCTCCTGACATCCTGAGGACCTTCAAAAACGTTGAATTTTGACTTAAATCTGGAGTGATCTCCCTGCTGTCGCTGCAGTGTACGTGTGTGTGTGGGGGGGGGGGGGTTGGGGGGGGGGGGGGGGGGTTGGGGGGGGGGCAGCGCTCCCAGGAGGGAAGCTTGTTATGTTGAGGATTGATCGCTAGGTCTCTGTGGTCTGACTAACGACTCTCTGGATGGTTGGGCTCTGGTCAGCTCTGAGTCACCGCTCCCAATAAACTGCCATCCATCATGTGTCACACACACACTCTCGCACATGCACATACACACACATACACAAACACACAGACCCGGTAAGGGCATGCAGCATCTGCGGTCACACCTCTGAAAGTGATCTACAGCTCTGTGATGTGATCTTTTTATCTGTATCAACTGTGACTTTCAGGATTAAGCTTTCTCCATAGGATTCACAGAATACTTAAAAATACTCCTCTCAATCAACGTGATTTGACGCTTTGTTTCGCTATGTAGGTAATATACATTGTGGATACGATTTTTGATGCGTTTTTGATTTACTCATAACGAGATAACGTTTATTGATTTTGGGTCCTCGGGTCCTCTTAACGTAGAGGAGATTATATTGATTGATTGTAGATTTGGTTTAAGATGACAGTTATATTGAATGTTTTAATTGATTCAGTGTTTACTGTATATCTTTGGAATGGTTCACTAGTGTATTAATTATTTATCATAGCCTTATTGTCTCACATCACATAGACAGTTTGACAGATATACTGTAATATAGTGGGTGTATCCATTTAACAGAAAGATAGAATGAAAGAAAGAGTGTGTGTGTGTGTGTGTGTGTGTGTGTGTGTGTGTGTGTGTGTGTGTGTGTGTGTGTGTGTGTGTGTGTGTGTGTGTGTGTGTGTGTGTGTGTGTGTGTGTGTGTGTGTGTGTGTGTGTGTGTGTGTGTGTGTGTGTGTATAATGTGTGTGCCTGCGTGTTCAAAGTACAGTGATAGTGTAAGTGCGTGTGTGTATGTTTTTGTGTGTGTGCTAACCAAAGTGTTTTATTATAGTCAGCAGAACGCACCAGGCTTGTTCCAAACCAACCAACCGTGGGACAGCTTTTACGGGACTGGCGACACCCGCTCCTACTACCTCCACGACGTGCGCCATATTTCTGACTCCCGCCGCCTGTCTGTTCGCCGTCGAACTATACCCTGTTTAGCAAGTCCCTGGAAGGAGGTATTTTACCAACTCACTTCACTTACTTTATCCTATTTTACCATCTTACTATTTACGGGTCAATTGCAACCAACAGGCAGAACTTAACGCACAGCTCAGTTCAGCTGTACGGAATGATTGTCAAATAGTTAAATCTGTGCTCAGTTTGCTCAAATAAAAGGTTTGATTTATACCGAAGATAATACTCTCCAGAGGCCGAATTGGTCTTGAAATATATTTGCCGCAACTGGGACTAAAAGTTACCACAGCAATTAGCTTTAGGGAGTAAAATGGTGGCCAATATTGGTTGCAATTGACCCTTCACTTACTTAATCTTAGCATCTCTCTTTTCTTAATTTATTTAGCGTTTTAGTTACCAGTATTGATTTATGTATTTTGATTTATGTATGTATTTCATGTATTTCATATGTATGTGTGTTTTTGTGTGTGTGTTTTTGTGTGTGTGTGTGTGTGTGTGTGTGTATGGGTGTGTGTGTGTGTGTGCGCGGGCATATATTGATTTTCGCATTTACTATGTTTTGAGTTATGTGTCCTCATTTTATTCATGATCATGTTAGTCTTCTCTTGACACTCCCATTACCTAACATTCTGTTTCAGTTCAATCTACATGTTTTGTTTCCTCATCCTCACTTTTCTGTGGTTTAAAATATAAAATATATATTAATTTATTAATATATAAATAATATATACATGTATTATACTTATTCAGCCACTTAAAACTTCTCTAGGGTATGTGGGATGCAGAAAAGATACAAGTATTACACATAGGTTTAAAGATTAACTTCTTGTGAATCCAACCACGGTGTAAGATTTCAAAAAGGCTTTACGACGAAAGCATACCTTACGATTATTTGAGAACATCGCCCAGCAGACAAATCATTACAAACAGTAACCAGCCAAGTAGAAGAGTTACACAAGTCAGAAATAGAGATAAAATTAATCACTCACCTTTGATGATCTTCTTGTGGTTGCACTCAGAAGACATTAATTTACTCAATAAATGTTAGTTTTGTTCGATAATGTCTCTCTTTATATCCAAAAACCTCAGTTTTGTTTGCACGTTTTCTTCAGTAATCCACAGGCTCAAACGCAGTCACAAAAGGCAGACAAAAAATCCAAATTGTATCCATAAAGTTCATAGAAACATGTCAAATGTTTATATTCAATCCTCAGGTTGTTTTTAGCCTAAATAATCAATAACATTTCAACCAGACAATAACGTTGTCAATATAAAAGGTAAACAAGAAAGGCACTCTCTCGGTTGCGCGCATGAAAAAGCTCTGTGACACTGTAGGGTCCACTCATTCAGACTGGTCTTACTCCCTAATTTTTCAGAATACAAGCCTGAAACAATTTCTAAAGACTGTTGACATCTATTGGAAGGCATAGGAACTGCAATTTGAGTCCTAAGTCAATGGATACTGTAATGGCATTGAATAGAAAACTACAAAAAAAACATCCTACTTCCTAGATTGATTTTTCTCAGGTTTTTGCCTGCCAAATCAGTTATGTTATACTCACAGACATGATTTTAACAATTTTGAAAACTTTAGAGTGTTTTCTATCCAAATTTAATTATATGCATGTCCTAGCTTCTGGGCCTGAGTAGCAGGCAGTTTAATTTGGGCACGCTTTCATCTAAAATTCCGAATGCTGCCCCCTACCATTGTGAAGTTAAAACAGGATACGATAGAGTACGATGTCAACATAGTTTATAAAACTAGGCAAAGTCAAATTTCTCACAGACATACAGAGAGATACTGTATGTTATTTCTGTCCTGTCTTGTTCTGTCTGTCTGTCTGTCTGTCTGTCTGTCTGTCTGTCTGTCTGTCTGTCTGTCTGTTTGTCTGTGTATTTATCTGTTCTGGGTTGTTCTGTCTGTCTGTGAAATAACATATGGGCTGTTTAAAGTCAACTAGATGTAAATACTGTAGACTGGTTGGTTCCTCTGTATCACAGCAGTAAATTATCTGCTCCTGATTTCTCACTTAATGAACACGATCTCATGTTTAAACAGGAAGACATTGCATGCCCACTTAGTCTCCACTTACTAACTGTGAATAGAAAATAACATGTTTTCTTTTGGTGTAAGCTAATTGGAGATGAGTAGTCTAGGAAATCTCAGATCTAGGACTGGAACATTGGTACATTGTTAGAGGCAACCTGTCTGTCTGAAGGCAACCTGTTTGTCTGAAGGCAGAGAAAGAGAGGCCTCTCCAGTCTAGTCTAGGCCTTTCTGCTCATTGAGAGGAATGACAATAGTTTTGAGGATTTTATTATGATAGGGTTGAACTGACTACAGTCTAAAGTAACTAGAGGATTGGCATTAGATAACCTCTCGTTTTCATGTTTTTTACCAGAGTGCTGTACTGTAGTTATGGAAAATCAACAATATTTTTCCTTTTTCCCTAGACCTATACTCTGAGTAAGCCATTGTTACAAAATAAGTTGGAGAACAGTCCATGGAGAACAAGAGCACCTCCTCCCAGCTGCCCACTGCACTGAGGCTAGGTAACACGGTCACCACCGATAAATCCATGATAATCGAAAATGTCAATATGTATTTCTCTACGGCTGGCCATGCTTTCTTGCTGGCTATCCCAACCCCGGCCAACAGCTTCGCACCCCCTGCAGCTACTTGCCCGAGCCTCCCCAGCTTCTCCTTCCCCCAAATCCAGATAGCAGATGTTCTGAAAGAGCTGCAAACCTGGGCCCGTACAAATCAACTGAGCGAGACAATCTGGACCTTCTCTTTCTAAAATTATTCGCCGCCATTGTTGCAACGCCTATTACCAGTCTGTTCAACCTCTCTTTTGTATCGTCTGAGATCCCTAAAGATTGGAAAGCTGCCCGCGGTCATCCCCCTCTTCAAAGGGGGTGATACTCTAGTTATAGACCTATATCCATCCTGCCCTGCCTTTCTAAAGTCTACAAAAGCCAAGTTAATTAACAGATCACTGACCATTTCGAATCCCACCGTACCTTCTCCGCTGTGCAATTCGGTTTCTGAGCTGGTCCTGGGTGCACCTCAGCCACGCTCAAGGTACTAAATGATATCATAACCGCCATCGATAAAAGACAGTACTGTGCAGCCGTCTTCATCGACCTGGCCAAGGCTTTCGACTCTGTCAATCACCGTTTTGTTATCGGCAGACTCAATAGCCTTGGTTTCTCAAATGACTGCCTCGGCTGGTTCACCAACTACTTCGCAGACAGAGTTCAGTGTGTCAAATCCGGGAGCCTGTTGTCCGGACCTCTGGCAGTCTCTATGGGGGTATCACAGGGTTCAATTCTCGGGCAGACTCTTTTTTCTGTATATATCCACGATGTCGCTCTTGCTGCGGGTGATTCCCTGATCCACCTCTACGCAGACAACACCATTCTGTATACATCTGGCCCTTCTTTGGGCACTGTGTTAACTAACCTCCAAACGATCTTCAATGCCATAAAACACTCCTTCCGTTGCCTCCAACTGCTCTTAAACGCTAGTAAAACCAAATGCATGCTTTTCAACCGTTCGCTGCCCGCACCCGCCCGCCCGACCAACATCACCTCTCTGGACGGTTCTGACCTAGAATACGTGGACAACTACAAATACCTAGGTGTCTGGCTAGACTGTAAACTCCCCATCCAGACTCATATCAAACATCTCCATCCAAAATCAAATCTAGAATCGGCTTCCTATTTCGCAACAAAGCCTCCTTCACGCACGCCGCCAAACTTACCCTAGTAAAACTGAGTATCCTACCAATCCTTGACTTCGGCGATGTCATCTACAAAATAGCTTCCAATACTCTACTCAGCAAATTGGGTGTAGTCTATCACAGTGTCATCCATTTTGTTACCAAAGCCCCTTATACCACCCACCACTGCGACCTGTATGCTGTAGTCGGTTGGCCCTCGCTACATATTCGTCGCCAGACCCTCCGGCTCCAGGTCATCTATAAGTCTATGCTAACTAAAGCTCCGCCTTATCTCAGCTCACTGATCACGATAACAACACCCACCCGTAGCACGTGCTCCAGCAGGTATATCTCACTGGTCATCCCAAAGCCAACACCTTCTTTGGCCGCCTTTCCTTACAGTTCTCTGCTGCCAGTGACTGGAACGAATTGCAAAAATCGCTGAAGCTGGAGACTTACATTTCCCTCACTAACTTTAAACATCAGCTATCTGAGCAGCTAACTGATCGCTGCAGCTGTACATAGTCCATCTGTAAATAGCCCACCCAATCTACCTACCTCATCCCCATATTGTTTTTATTTACTTTGCTGCTCTTTTGCACACCAGTATCACTACTTACACACCATCATCTGCTCATCATCATCTGCTCATCTATCACTCCAGTGTTAATCTGCTAAATTGTAATTACTTTGCTACTATGGCCTATTTATTGCCTTACCTCCTCATGCCATTTGCACACACTGTATATAGACTTTCTTTTCGTTATTGACTGTACGCTTGTTTATTCCATGTGTAACTCTGTGTTGTTGTTTCTGTCGCACTGCTTTGCTTTATCTTTGCCAGGTCACAGTTGTAAATGAGAACTTGTTCTCAACTAGCCTACCTGGTTAAATAAAGGTGAAATAAAAAAATTTAAAAGTTTATTCCGTAGACGTATCCTGTGAGAGTATCGTTACAAAATATGTTTATTCCTATCCTGTAAGAGTATTGTTACAAAACGTGTCCTTCAGATGACATATTGTTTGATTGTCTCCTGATCTGCCGAGACAGAGAGACATGGAATAAAGTCATTGTTTTAAATGCATTAATGGTGCATTAAGAGTCTCTCTCTCTCTCTCTCTCTCTCTCTCTCTCTCACTCTCACTCTCACTCTCACTCTCACTCTCACTCTCACTCTCTCTCTCTCTCACTCTCTCTCACTCTCTCTCACTCTCTCTCACTCTCTCTCACTCTCTCTCACTCTCTCTCACTCTCTCTCACTCTCACTCTCCCAGAGAGTGTGTCTCTGGCTGAGTTTAGACTGGCAGCCCAACTTTGATCCATTTTTTTTCACCAATTGGTCTTTTAAACATACAGATGAGCTCTGAAAAAGATCTGATGTGATTGGTCAAAGGACCAATTAGTGGGAAAAAAGATCAGAATCAGCCTCTGTTAGTTCTTTGCCCCCTTCACAGAACACAGAAAGATTTACTCAGAGTTCCCTGCAGGGCCTCTTCTCAGAAGCCACCTCTGCAGCCCTCTCTTACAGTGAGCTACGATGCTGGGAGGCCTGACAACACACATTTTTATTTAATTAAGAGTAATTAACAAAATATTCACTGTGGTGACCTTCTTTCCTCCTTCTCATCCCTCTCCAACTCCTTCGACCCTTTTCTATCTCCTCCACCTCTTCCTCCTCTACCCTCTCATCCTATTAAAAATAATAAAAAATGCCCTTTAGAAGATGTTTTTATCCAAAACACTTACAGCCATGCGTCTATACATTTCACGTATACAGTGAATGCGGAGAGAATTCCGACTTCCGACTTTTTCCACATTTTGTTACGTTACAGCCTTAATCTAAAATTACGTTTTTCCCTCATCAATCTATACACAATACCCCATAACAACAAAGCAAAAACAGGTTTTTAGAAATTAACAAATGTATAAAATATAAAATATTTACATAAGTATACAGACCCTTTGCTATGAGACTCGAAATTGAGCTCAGGTGCATCCTGTTTCCATTGATCATCCTTGAGATGTTTCTACAACTTGTTTGGAGTCCATCTGTGGTAAATTCAATTGATTTGGAAAGGCACACACCTGTCTATATAAAGGTCCCACAGTTGACAGTGGATGTCAGAGCAAAAACCAAGCCATGAGGTCGAAGGAATTGTCCATAGAGCTCCGACAGGATTGTGTCAAGGCACAGATCTGGGGAAGTGTAACAAAAAAATTCTCCAGCATTGAAGGTCCCCAAGAACACAGTGCCCTCCATCAATCTTAAATCTTAAATCTTGAAGTTTGGAACCACCAAGACTCTTCCTAGAGCTGGCCTCCAGCCAAACTGAGCAATCAGGGGAGAAGGGACTTGGTCAGGGAGGTGACCAAGAAACCGATGGTACTCTGACAGAGCTCCAGAGTTCCTCTGTGGAGATGACAGAACAAGCATTTCGGTACACCCACAATAACATCTGCTAAACACGTGTGTGTAACCAATAAAATGTTATTTGATTTGATTCCAAAAGGACATCATCTCTGCAACACTTCACCAATCAGGCCTTTATGGTAGAGTGGCCAGAAGGAAGCCACTCCTCAGTAAAAGGCACATGGCAGCTCACTTTTTGCCAAAAGGCACCTAAAGGACTCTCAGATTCTCTGGTCTCATATTATCTGGTCTGATGAAACCAAGATTGAACTCTTTGGCCTGAATGCTAAGCGTCACGTCTGGAGGAAACCTGGCACCGTCCCTACGGTGAAGCATGGTGGTGGCAGCGTTGTGCTGTGAGGATGTTTTCAGTGGCAGGGACTGGGAGACTAGTCAGGATCGAGGGAAAGATGAACGGAGCAAAGTAAAGAGAGATCCTTGATCAAAGCCTGCTCCAGAGCACTCAGGACCTCAGACTGGGGCGAAGGTTCACCTTCCAACAGGACAACGACCCTAAACACACAGCCAAGACAACACAGGAGTGGCTTTGAGGCAAGTCTCTGAATGTCCTTGAGCGGCCTAGCCAGAGCCCGTACATGAACTCGATCGAACATCTCTGGAGAAACCTGAATATAGCTGTGCAGCGACGCTCCCCATCCAACCTGACAGAGCTTGAGAGGATCTGCAGAAAAGACTGGGAGAAACTCCCCAAATACAGTTGTGCCAAGCTTGCAGCATCATACCCAAGAAGACTCAACACTGTACTCGCTGCCAAAGGTGCGTCAACAAAGTACTGAGTAAAAGTGTCTGAATACTTATGTAAATGTGATATTTCAGTTTTTGCTAAAATGTCTACAAACTTGTTTTTGCTTTGTCATTATGGGGTATTGTGTGTAGATTGATGAGGGGGAAAAAAACAATTTAATTCATTTTAGAATAAGGCTGTAACATAACAAAATGTAGAAAAAGTCAAGGGGTCTGAACTCTTTCCAAGTACACTGTACATTTTACGCATACTCTTCCCCCTCCTCCCTCTCTTTCTCCTCCTCCTAGACCCAAACCCTGTCTTTTCCTCTTTCCTCTCATCTCTCATTTCCTACTATCCATAACTGTAAGCTATAACTATGAGTGCAATACATCAGCTGCTGAGGTTTTAGCATTTGTGTCTCCAATACTGCGTGTATAGATTTTAATCAAACACTTTTTAATCAGAAAGATTGCGCAGCAGATCCCAAAGGGACATTTTTTTCACAAATAAAATCTTGGCAGACGGTTTTAAAACAACCTCAAAAACAAAGTCAGACTCTGAAGGGGAGGGAAAAAAGAAAAGGGGGAAGGCAGAAAGAAAGAAAGAAAGAAAGAAAGAAAGAAAGAAAGAAAGAAAGAAAGAAAGAAAGAAAGAAAGAAAGAAAGAAAGAAAGAAAGAAAGAAAGAAAGAGGGAGGGAGGTACTGCTCACTGGATCAATGGAGTTGACAATAGCCGACCTTTCCCCGGCAACAGAACACCATTTAGCAGATTGGGAACACCATGAGAAGAGGGTAGCTTGCAGCCCAATATGGCAACCAGAGTATGGTCGAGTGGGTGTGACAAAAGGAAAGTAGGGGAGTGTGGAAAGGAGTGGGTGCATTGAAAAAGTGTTTTTTCCCACCATTTCTTACCACGCAACTACCATACCGCGAGAGTATGGGCCTCTATTTTGAAGCCAGAGGATGAGTCTGAGTCGTACAGCTTTAATAAACAATAGTTAATAAAACTGACTATTGTTTATTTTTTATTAACAGTACTGATTACTGTTGCTTGTTTGCGTTGTATTTGTGTGCTTATGTGACTGTCGCCCTGATATTGGCTACTAGGTATCTACTTCCCACGCCATTGCGGGACAGTAGTGCTTTGCAAGCAGGACACTGTCCCGGTGTTGTTGCCGTTCATGCCCTCTCGATTGAGTAGACTGCATGTACACTGAGTATACAAATCATTAAGAACACCTGCTCTTTCCATAACATAGGCTGATCAGGTGAATCCAGGTGAAAGCTGTGATCCCTTATTGATGTCACTTGTTAAATCCACTTCAATCAGTGTAGACGAAAGGGGACGAGACAGGTAAAGAAGGATTTTTAAGCCTTGAGACAATTGAGACATGGATTGTGTATGTGTGCCATTCAGAGGGTGAATAGGCAAGACAAAAAATGTAAGTGCCTTTGAACGGAGTATGGTAGTAGGTGCCAGGAGCACCGGTTTGTGTCAAGAACTGCAAAGCTGCTGAGTTTTTCATGCTCAACAGTTTCCAGTGTGCAGGAAGAATGGTCCACCAGCCAACTTGACACAACTGTGGGAAGCATTGGAGTCAACATGGGCCAGCATCCCTATGGAACGCTTTCGACACCTTGTAGAGTCCATGCCCCGACGAATTGTTATTTATTCTGTGGGCTGTTAGTTATTAGTTATTTCTTGTGTAGGCTGCTATCCTACTTGAAATAAAATCATGGGAGGGAAAAATATTGCCACGTTACTACTGGCGACACTGGGATAGTTGCCCAATGGGTAGCACCTCAGGTCGGCAAGCACCTCCATACAAAACCGCTGCACTGACATTCGCACCGCCTTTCGACTCGCCATGCAGCCCAGTCTGCCACGCAAAAGGGTCTTGAGTGAGAACAAATCTGCCAACTTACCTGATTCGCTTTCCATACACCCACTCCTTTCCAAACACCCAGTCAGCCATACTCCGGTCGCCATATTGGTCTGCAGCACCCCATACTTGAACACCATTGATTTACAGATGTAGGATCTTCATTTGATCACCCTGTTGCTGGAGAACTTTCCTGCAATGCAGGACATTTAAAACTTATAGTGTATTTGAGGTCCAAAAAAACACTTCTGAAGTTTGTAATTTCCACTTCGTAATGTCTGACTTGATTTTCCCTTATGAAAAATGTATCAACCCCTACAACAATGTCCATTAATTATAATCTACATAATAATTCACATTTCCTGTTACTGCAGGATTATTTTCCTGCAGTAGCAAACTGTCTCAAATGAAGATCCTACATCTGTTGCAGTCTTCTGTAAACACCACACATGCACCCACAGACACACACACGCGTATAAACATTACACACATACGCACGCGCACACACACTGTGTCCACTGACTCCTGCAGTCCCGATCGCTCAGAACGCATTTCAAATATTTTATTGATGCAGATTACAGTACAGAAGTAGCGAGCCCCCTGTGACTGTTACAGCACCACACCTCGTTGTCTTTTATTAAAAAGAACCAACAGACTGCAGACAATATGGTTGAATCCCACAGGACTGTGTGGAACTGTGATTTGCATGTCATTACTGGGTTCATATGCAGCTACAGCAGCACCTTGTAATCTCCAGTACAGTAACAGAGAACACAATTAGGATTGTAGCTATACAGTCCTCTTTGAATGGTGTTTGTATATATTGCCCATATGCCTATCATAATGTTGTGGGGCGGATTTTGACATTTAACTGAAGATACTTTTTATGTCCACACAACATTTTTGCCTGACTGATTTGATAGTATTGGAGGTCTGCACATGCCAAACGTGTTGTGAAGCTTGGAGCCTTCCCTCTGGTGTTCAACTGCGGTACTGCACTCTCTAGATTCCTTTCCCTGACTAATTGTAATTTCACACTGACAGCAGTGGGATGAAACTTCATGTACTTTACAGTAAATCAATAACACCATTTAAACATTCTCACTGAGAGCTTGTCATCATAATTGAGACGTTTGTTGGACATTCAACCCAGGTGGTCACTGACTGGACAGAGACCTGAGAGAGGGACATTGTGATGATTGTATTTGATTGGCAGTGTGAGTGTATATACAGCCAAAAGGTTTTGTATGGCTTTCCGGGTGGCAGTTTGCTAGCCCTTTTCCTAAACTTAACCTTTACCCCCCTTTTTGGATCTGTCGGTTGGATCCACTTCCTATTTGATTGGAGGATGTTTGTGGCTATTTCTGGCCAGGCCTGGTCGGTCCGACTGCACTTTTTAAAGCCGATAACGTATTCATCTCTTCGCCCAGGGCTGCGTAATATGGAAGGCACACCCTTCTTATGCTCTCTCTTTCTCTCTGTCTCCACTCTCTCTTTTTATCTTTCCCTTTTACGCTCTCTCTCTCTGTCCCCCCCTCTCTCCTATCTCTATGTATCTTTCTCTCTCTCAGTCTCCCCCAGTCTCTCTGCTCTCCCCCCTCTCTCTGTGCATATCGCCGCATATTTCATCAGTAATACTGTCAGGCTGGCTCAGAAAGAAGGTTTACTCTGCCCCTGGTGAGAGGGGAGAAGAGGCCATAGTTAAGCCCACTGCAGGATGTTAGAGGAGACTAGAGGGCTGCGTCTCAAATGGCACCTATTCACCACATAGGGCGCTAATCAAAAGTAGTGCACTATATAGAGAATAGGGTACCATTTGGGACACATCCTACTATGAGAAACCCTCCAACTGTCAATCAGAAATGGCTGCTATGCTCAGTGAAGAGACCAGTCCTCCTCTTTCTGTGCTCTTTAAGGTCATAAAAGACACAAAAAAATTGTATTTAGCCAAACTTTTCTGTGTATGATCCCATCCTCCTGTGCTTTGAAAATAATTTACCTGAGGGGTGAGTTGTGCCAAATTGAGCAGCACCGTGAGGGGTTGGATGTCATCATCTGTGACTGTTGATTAACAGTGTTTGTGTAATTACAGCAGAGTGTTGATTAATCATATTGTTTACATGATTCATCTGTTTTTTTCTCTAACGCTCAACCCTCTCTACTCTGTGCCTCTGAATAACCTCTCTCTCCCTCTCTCTCTCTCACTCCAGTAGAGATGAGATGAAGGGCAGGGTGAATCGCTGATGGCTGCTCTGTGCTCCTCTACTCTCCCCTGGGATCACTCTGCCTTCTATTTATCCTCCTTAATTACCATGTCCCAGATAACCGACACCCCAAACTCCCTGTGCTGCGTCTGAGGGACAGACAAAACACAGCAAAACACCCCAACTAACACAACACGGCATTTACATTTGCTAATCAATAGAATGTTTATTGTACTGAGAGAGAACAGAAGACTAGGCTGTATTTGCATCGGGCTCTTCTGCTGCTGCAGTGTGGCATGGTTCTGTTTGTTTACTGTTTCAAAACACCTGACAGAACAAAAACACAACAAGAGTGTGGAGTAGCTTCATCCTATTTTATCTGGGACAGTATCTATTTATTTTACATACTGTAGACCAGGGATAATCAACTAGATTCAGCCACGGGCTAATTGGGGGCGGAACATAATTACCAATCGTTTGTAGACTGAAAATTGCCTGATGGGAATACAGATTTCACACTGATTTCCAAAATTAAAATCAATTGGAATTGATTTCCTGGTGTTTTTACAGTCTTCTATGTCTAGCAATGAAAATTTCTAAATCTAAAAATTTTAAAAATATATTTTTTAATTCTCTGAAAACGTGTGGGGCCAAATAAAACCACCCGAGAGCCAAATTCGGCTAACAGGCCACCAGTTGGAAAAGCCTGCTGTAGACAGTGTCTCTCCGTCACATGTTTATTTAACATGTCAGACAACCTCTCTCTTATGTAACATATTACCACCCATATTTATACATTACTATTTTAATCAATCAGTGTGTGTATTATATGAGGCTCTGCATATTAAATGGTCTCTAATGAATTTAGAAGGCATGACCCGTTAATGATGTGAGTCACACACACACACGCACACATGCACAAACACACACATATACACACCTCCTCTCCTGTAATCAACTTACTGTTTGATAAGATAAAAAGGGCTCATGATTACTCCTCCTCTGTCTTAAATCACAGAGAGATACATCTCTCTCTCTCTGTGTGTGTGTGTGTGTGTGTGTGTGTGTGTGTGTGTGTGTGTGTGTGTGTGTGTGTGTGTGTGTGTGTGTGTGTGTGTTGTGATGTGTGATAACATTAAGGTGTAAATAATGTCCTTGTGCTGATTTATAAACCAGCGTCTGTCAGCAGCTGTCTATCTACTACTATGACAGGCAGACATCTGGATCCTAAATTTGATTCTGAATCTTATAATGTATGCCTGAATATTCAAACACTTCAAAGTTGTCTGGTATTGTTTTTGGTCAGATGGATAAAGGAATGCATACAGTTCAACGTTGCAGCACATTGAATGCATTGACTGGACTGATAAGGGAAACATTACAGCAGTTAATTTACAATTTTACCGGTGACATATAAATACATTCTCACAATCTTGCAAATGTCTGTAATGGCTTATCTATTTTGTCCCACACAGATATTCTACACTGAGTGTACAAAACATTAAGAACAGATTTTTCCATGACCTAAACTGACCAGGTGAATCCATGATCCCTTATTGATGTCACTAAATCCACTTCAATCAGTGTAGATGAAGGGGAGGACACAGGTTAAAGAAGGATTTTTAAGCCTTGAGACAATTGAGACATGGATTGTGCATGTGTGCCACTCAGAGGGTGAATGGGCAAGACAAAAGATTTAAGTGTCTTTGAACAGGGTATGGTAGTCGGTGTCAGGCGCACTGGTTTGTGTCAAGAACTGCAACGCTGCTGGGTATTTCACGCTCAACAGTTTCACGTGTGTATCAAGAATGGTCCAACACCCAAAGGACATCTAGCCAACTTGATACAACTGTGGGAAGCATTGGAATCAACATGGGCCAGCATCCCTGTGGAACGCTTTCGATTAATTGAGGTGGGCGCAATTAATTATCAGGTAGAACAGAAAACCAGCAGTAGTCTGGACCATGTAGGGTAAGATTGTAATACCCCTGCCCTACAGCATGCTCTGTGAGCTCCCTTCAAGTCCTAACCTTACCTCTAGAGGTCACTAACACAATACACACACTACCCCCTCAGACAGATGTTTCAACACCCACAGCTAACACAGAGGATTTATTAGAGAGAAACATGGCTGTCTCTTATTAGCTCATGAGGCTACTGTACTGTACTGACATCTGTTTGGCAGTTAAAGCAGACTCCTACGACAGCAGTCTGTCATTTCTCTCAAGCATGGCCAGTCAAGACTAGCTTATTACTATCTTCTAAGGAGTCAGACACACACACACACGTTGCAAACACACACACACACACACACACACACACACACACACACACACACACACACACACACACACACCCCCACACACACACACACACACACACACACACACACACACTGTTCTGTGTGTATTGCAAGGGTGGAGAGCAGTGCATACTGTGGTGTATGGAGACCATAAGTTGCTTTGGATAAAAGTGTCTGTTATTTGGACTCTGTGAAGCATTTATTTGGGATGCAATTGGAGTGGCGGTCCTCATGAGAGCCAGTTTCATCATAGCGCTTGATGATTTTTGCGGCTGCACTTATTGAAGAAACTTTCGAAGTTCTTGAAATTTTCCGGATTGACTGACTTTCATGTCTTAAAGTGATGATGACTGTTGTTTCTCTTTGCTTATTTGAGCTGTTCTTGCCGTGCGGTAGCAGAGAGAACAGTCTATGACTAGGGTGGCTGGAGTCTTGGACAATTTTTAGGGCCTTCCTCTGACACCGCCTGGTATAGAGGTCCTGGATGGCACGAAGCTTGGCCCCGGTGATGTACTGGGCCATACGCACTACCCTCTGTAGTGACTTGCTATCAGGCAGTGATGAAACCCTTCAGGATGCTCTCGGTGGTGCAGCTGTTAAACCTTTAGAGAATCTGAGGACCCATGCCAAATCTTTTCAGTCTCTTGAGGGGAAATAGGTTTTGTCATGCCCTCTTCACGATTGTCTTGGTGTGCTTGGACCATGTTAGGTTGTTGGTGATGTGGACGATAAGGAACTTGAAGCTCTCAACCTGCTCCACTACAGTCCCGTCGATGAGAATGGGGGTGTGTTTGGTCCTCCTTTTCCTGTATTCCACAATCATCTCCTTTGTCTTGATCACGTTGAGGGAGAGGTTGTTATCCTTGCACCACAGGTCTCTGACCTCCTCCCTATAGGCTGTCTCATCATTGTCTGTGATCAGGCCTACCACTGTTGTGTCATCAGCAAACTTAATGATGGTGTTGGAGTTGTGCCTGGTCATGCAGTCATGAGTGAACAGGTAGTACAGGAGGGGACTGAGCACACCCCTGAGGGGCCCCCGTGTTGAGGATCAGTGTGGTGGATGTGTTATTACTAGAGGTCGACCGATTAATCGGAATGGCCGATTAATCTGGGCCGATTTCAAGTTGTCATAATAAATCGGAAATCGGTATTTTTGGGCGCCGATTTGCCGATTTTTTTTTTTTTTTTTTTTTTTTTTTTTTTTTTTTTACACCTTTATTTAATCTTTATTTAACTAGGCAAGTCAGTTAAGAACACATTTTTATTTTCAATGACGGCCTAGGAACGTTCTGCCTCCAATCTTGCAACCTTACAGTTAACTAGTCCAATGCTCTAACACCTGATTACATTGCACTCCACGAGGAGCCTGCCTCTTAGCGAATGCAGTAAGCTAAGGTAAGTTGCTAGCTAGCATTAAACTTATCTTATAAAAAACAATCAATCAATGACTGTCATTGCTCCAATGTGTACTTAACCATAAACATCAATGCCTTTCTTAAAATCAATACACAAGTATATATTTTTAAACCTGCATATTTAGCTAAAAGAAATCCAGGTTAGCAGGAAATATTAACCAGGTGAAATTGTGTCATTTCTCTTGCGTTCATTGCACGCAGAGTCAGGGTATATGCAACAGTTTGGGCCGCCTGGCTCTTTGCGAACTAATTTGCCCGGATTTTACGTAATTATGACAACATTGAAGGTTGTGCAATGTAACAGGGAGATTTAGACTCATGGATGCCACCCGTTAGATAAAATACGGAACAGAATAAACATTTTGTTTTGGAGGTGATAGTTTCCGGATTAGTGAAAGGTATATGGTTTAGAGAGAAATAGTCGACGCGTTATAATTCCTGTAATAACTTGCGGCTGAATTTGAACCGTTCATGTCTTCCATAGAGAATGTCTTGATCTACTTCAAATAAGGTCTGTGTTTCGTGCAGGCTTAAACCGCCTCAACGTTTTGATACCCGTGTAAATCTCACTAGGATAAGGTAACGTTTGTCAACATATTTCCATAAATCCACTCTACACATTTTTTTTATCTTCGCTTATATTTAGCCAATATTGATCAGAGTTACCTTGTCCTATGGATATCTACACAGTTATAAAATTGGCACGGTGATGTAAGCCTACACGAAACACAGACCTTATTTTAAGTGAATCCAAAAAATATCTGCTTTTCAAATTTTGCTAGAAGGTGTCATGGGAATTATGACTCGCACTTTGGTTGTCAATTCTTACCATGCCCATTATTAAAATAGGATTTCCTGCATATAGAAATTCAAGTTTTTGTTTTCAATATTCATCACAGGTAACTTAAACTCTATTTTTATTTAAACAGTTGAGAGTATTTGTCTCCTAATCTCCTAAGCCAGGGGTGTCAAACTCATTTCGCATCGTGGGCCACATACGGCCTAGGGAGATGTCAAGTGGGCCGGACCATTAAAATTATACCATACTCTGCTATAAATAACCAAAATATCATGTCTTTCTTTTGTTTTGGTGTAAAGAAGCACAAGAACATTAGGAAAATATTGAAATTGAATGAACTATCCTTTTACAAAACATTTCATGAAACACCTCATATTTCCTTAGACAAATGTGCAATTTACTTTTATCATTCACAAATATGCATTGCAACTGATCCCACTGATTGTACAAAGGCACAAAACTTTAATTGGTACTGAAAAATATAGTAATGCACTTTAAGATTAAATGAGACTTTTAAAGAAAGGAATTTTTAAACCACTTACACATACGCATATAAAATCTAAATGTAATCCCTGCGTACACCTTACAAACTAAGGAGAGTGATTTTAAATGTGTAATGAAGAAAGTGTTCGCCTGTCCTGTAAATCTGTAAACTTCCGAAACTTGTTGCAAACACACCAAGCACGAAGGTTTTCCGTGCATCTCTGTAAATAAATAGGACGTGGTCCATTTTTCTTTGAAAATTCTACACTCCTTATCTACTTTTCTCCGTTTGGATAACGACATTTTGGCTAATGAGGGTGTAGCGGAGAGGTAGAGACCAAGGTATTAACAACGTCGTAACAAGCAGCAGATGGCGCATTGATACCGTCTGCTGTTTTCAGTCTGTCTCAGTGATGCGGCTTGTCTTCTACTCTGATGGAAAGAGTGCGCCCCTTAGCGGATAACCCATGAATTGCAGCGAATTAAAAATATTAATTCCATGTCTTTTTTGCATTTTTTCCACTTTCAAATTATCCTGCGGGCCTGATCGAACCTCCTTGGGGGCCGGTTCCGGCCCGCGGGCCGTATGTTTGACACCCCTGTCCTAAGCAGACTCTTCAGTATCATTGTCACTTCAGAGCTGTGTGTGTGTATTTATGTATTATATTAAGTTAAAATAAAAGTGTTCATTGTTCATTCAGTATTGTTGCAATTGTCATTATTACAAAAAGGTGTGTGTGTGTATGATATGATACACTGCTCAAAAAAATAAAGGGAACACATAAACAACACAATGTAACTCCAAGTCAATCACACTTCTGTGAAATCAAACTGTCCACTTAGGAAGCAACACTGATTGACAATAAATTTCACATGCTGTTGTGCAAATGGAATAGACAACAGGTGGAAATTATAGGCAATTAGCAAGACACCCCCAATAAAGGAGTGGTTCTGCAGGTGGTGACCACAGACCACTTCTCAGTTCCTATGCTTCCTGGCTGATGTTTTGGTCACTTTTGATTGCTGGCGGTGCTTTCACTCTAGTGGTAGCATGAGACGGAGTCTACAACCCACACAAGTGGCTCAGGTAGTGCAGCTCATCCAGGATGGCACATCAATGCAAGCTGTGGCAAGAAGGTTTGCTGTGTCTGTCAACGGAGTGTCCAGAGCATGGAGGCTCTACCAGGAGACAGGCCAGTACATCAGGAGACGTGGAGGAGGCCGTAGGAGGGCAACAACCCAGCAGCAGGACCGCTACCTCCGCCTTTGTGCAAGGAGGAGCAGGAGGAGCACTGCCAGAGCCCTGCAAAATGACCTCCAGCAGGCCACAAATGTGCATGTGTCTGCTCAAACGGTCAGAAACAGACTCCATGAGGGTGGTATGAGGGCCCGATGTCCACAGGTGGGGGTTGTGCTTACAGCCCAACACCGTGCAGGACGTTTGGCATTTGCCAGAGAACACCAAGATTGGCAAATTCGCCACTGGCGCCCTGTGCTCTTCACAGATGAAAGCAGGTTCACACTGAGCACATGTGACAGACGTGACAGAGTCTGGAGACGCCGTGGAGAATGTTCTACTGCCTGCAACATCCTCCAGCATGACCGGTTTGGCGGTGGGTCAGTCATGGTGTGGGGTGGCATTTCTTTGGGGGGCCGCACAGCCCTCCATGTGCTCGCCAGAGGTAGCCTGACTGCCATTAGGTACTGAGATGAGATCCTCAGACCCCTTGTGAGACCATATGCTGGTGCGGTTGGCCCTGGGTTCCTCCTAATGCAAGACAATGCAAGACCTCATGTGGCTGGAGTGTGTCAGCAGTTCCTGCAAGAGGAAGGCATTGATGCTATGGACTGGCCCGCCCGTTCCCCAGACCTGAATTCAATTGAGCACATCTGGGACATCCTGTCTCGCTCCATCCACCAACGCCACGTTGCACCACAGATTGTCCAGGAGTTGGCGGAGGCTTTAGTCCAGGTCTGGGAGGAGATCCCTCAGGAGACCATTCGCCACCTCATCAGGAGCATGCCCAGGCATTGTAGGGAGGTCATACAGGCACGTGGAGGCCACACACACTATTGAGCCTCATTTTGACTTGTTTTAAGGACATTACATCAAAGTTGGATCATCCTGTAGTGTGGTTTTCCACTTTAATTTTGAGTGTGAATCCTAATCCAGACCTCCATGGGTTGCTACATTTGATTTCCATTGATAATTTTTGTGTGATTTTGTTGTCAGCACATTCAACTATGTAAAGAAAAAACTATTTAATAAGAATATTTCATTCATTCAGATCTAGGATGTGTTATTTTAGTGTTCCCTTTATTTTTTTGAGCAGTGTATATAAAAGAATATTTATATATTTAAATAAATCGGCCGATTAATCGGTATCGGCTTTTTTGTCCTCCAATAATCGGTATCGGCATTGAAAAATCATAATCGGTCGACCTCTAGTTGTTACCTACCCTTACCACCTGGAGGTGGCCCTTCAGGAAGTCCAGGATCCAGTTGCAGAGGGAGGTGTTTAGTCCCAGGGTCCTTAGCTTATTGATGAGCTTTGAGGGCACTATGGTGATGAATGCTGAGCTGTAGTCAATGAATAGCATTCTCACATAGGTGTTCCTTTTGTCCAGGTGTGAAAGGGCAGTGTGGAGTGCAATAGAGATTGCATCATCTGTGGATCTGTTGGTGGGGTATACAAATTGGAGTGGGTCTAGGGTTTCTGGGATGATGGTGTTGATGTGAGCCATGACCAGCCTTTCAAAGCATTTCATGGCTACAGACATGAGTGCTACGGGTCGGTAGTCATTTAGGCAGGTTACCTTAGTGTTCTTGGGCAAAGTGGCTCTGGTGGTCTACTTAAAACATGTTGGTATTACAGACTCCGACAGGGAGAGGTTGAAAATGTCAGTGAAGACACTTCAAATCAAATCAAAGCTTATTTGTTACGTGCGAAGGATACAACAGGTAGACCTTACAGTGAAATGCTTACTTACAGGCTCTAACCAATAGTGCAAAAAAGGTGTTATGTGAACAATAGGTAAGTAAAGAAATAAAACAACAGTAAAAAGACAGGCTAAATACATCAGTTAAGAACAAATTCTTATTTTCAATGATGGCCTAGGAACTCTGCTTTGTTCAGGGGAAGAACAACAGATTTTTACCTTGTCAGCTCGGAGATTCAATCTTGCAACCTTTCGGTTACTAGTCCAACGCTCTAACCACTAGGCTACCTGCTGCTCCTGGTCCTGGTAATCCGTCTGGCCCTGCGGCCTTGTGAATGTTGACCTGTTTAAAAGGTCTTACTCACATCGGCTGTGGAGAGTGTGATCACACAGTCGTCCGGAACAGTTGGTGCTCTCATGCATGTTTCAGTGTTATTTGCCTCGAAGCAAGCATAGAAGTTATTTAGCTCATCTGGTAGGCTCGTGTCACTGGACAGCTCTCGGCTGTGCTTCCCTTAGTAGTCTGTAATAGTTTGCAAGCCCTGCCACATCAGGTAAGCGTCGGAGCCGGTGTAGTACTATTCGATCTTAGTCCTGTATTGAGGCCTTGCCTGTTTGATGGTTCGTCGGAGGGCATGGCGGGATTTCTTATAAGCTTCTTGAAAGCGTCAGCTCTACCCTTTAGCTCAGTGCGAATGTTGCCTGTAATTCATGGCTTCTGGTTGGGATATGTACGTGCAGTCACTGTGGGGATGATGTCCTCGATGCACTTATTGATAAAGCCAGTGACTGATGTGGTGTACTCCTCAATGCCATCGGAAGAATCCCTGAACATATTCCAGTCTGTGCTAGCAAAACAGTCCTGTAGTTTAGCATCTGCTTTATCTGACCACTTTTTTATAGACCGAGTCACTGGTGCTTCCTGCTTTAATTTTTGCTTGTAAGCAGGAATCAGCAGGATAGAATTATGGTCAGATTTGCCAAATGGAGGGCGAGGGAGAACTTTGTACGAGTCTCTGTGTGTGGACTATCTAGAATTGTTTTCCCTCTGGTTGCACATTTAACACGCTGATAGAAATGAGGTAAAACTGTTTTAAGTTTCCCTGCATTAAAGTCTCAGGCCCCTAGATATCGTGCACCAGGTGTTGTTTACATATATGCATAGGCCCCTGCCCCGTGTCTTACCAGAGGCTGCTGTTTTATCCTGCCGTAAGAGTGTATAACCCGCCAGCTGTATGTTCTTAATGTCGTTGTTCAGCCACGACTCGGTGAAACATAAGATATTACAGTTTTCAATGTCCCGTTGGTAGGATACATGTGCTTTCAGTTTGTCCCATTTTTTTCCCCAGCGATTGAACGTTAGCTAGCAGGACGGAAGGCAAAGGAAGATTAGCCACTCCTCGCCTGATCCTCACAAGGCATCCTGATCTTTTTCCGTGAAATCTCTGTTTCCTTCTCCAGCGAATGACCAGGATCTGGGCCTGGTCGGGTGTCTGTAGTATATCCCTCCCGTCTGACTCATTGAAGAAAAACTCTCTGTCTAATCTGAGTTGAGTAATCACAGTTCTGATATCCAGAAGCTCTTTTCGGTCATAAGAGACGGTAGCGGCAACATCATGTACAAAACAAGTTACTAACAACGCAAAAAAAACAAACAAAATAGCATGGTTGGTTAAGAGCTGATAAGACGGCAGCCATCCCCTCTGGCGCCGTCACTGTCAATGGAGCTCTGGAGCTGTGGAGATAAATAACAGTTATAGAATCAAACGCAGACTCCAGTTTGCTTAAAAGTATTGTCACAACCCTGCAGTCCAAAGAGGCATGAATTGTGCAGGATATATTCTATTCATCCATTCTGGAGGGAAAATTTGAGTTCAATATAAGACTACAGTCTGTCTGCCTCACAGGATTTAGTTGAACCTTTTTGAATTATATATTTTCATTTTAACGCAGAAGCTGACGATATTAACTCTTCTCCTGTTGTGCTGTGTTAGATAGACAGAGGACAGATCACTATATTTTATCATTAAAAAAAACGAATTTATTGAAACTCTATTATTACACTAGGCTTTCAAGGCCCCCAATGAATTCATAGAATTTTACTTTCTGTAAGTAAATACCGGTTTGTTTTTTGTTCACTTTTAGAGAACAGTTAAATCAATGTGTCCAATCCGGGAGAGTCCACTCTGGCAGAGGGGGTTGAATAAAATATGATCGTACAAAATAGGTACAAAACGTTCCTATGTCGGAATAAGATGACACAAAATAGCCCATTAAACATGTCAGTCATTCAATCCGTTTGTAGACGACCATTGAAATTGATATAGAAATGGGCAACGTTAGTAGAGACCTCAATTTCATCTCGGTATTCATAAAGTAGGCTAACTGAGTTCAAAGTCTCCTCTGAGGTGTATTAATTCCTCCAAACAGTTGTAAAACGTTTCGTTTTGCAACTTTAAACTAGAGTTTGTATTGGACAAATTCAGTTAGGTCCCTCCCCGTTTCGTTCTGTTTGCTTCAGTTTAAGAAACATTCACGGAAAGAATACACCCCAGTTGTTGGTAAGAACGTTTCGGTTCCCATCGATATCCCAGCAATAATTTTAAAGGATCTCGGGAGTTGACGCCGGAGGAATTGCAGCGAGCTAGGGAAGTCTTTTAGGACCGCAGTCACAAGCCATGTTCCATTTTAGAGACTAGGATAGGGTATATTTTAAGAGATACCAGTTCTACAAGCCATAATTAAGACACTTGTTTTACGGTTAACATAAGGCGACAGTGTTTCACAACTTTTACAGCGCAGAATGCCTGTGAAAGGAGGCGGAAGAGTGGCTGTGTATCCAGGCAAGGGCGAACATGTCGGAGTAAGTCAACTGTAGTTTGTTTTACCATTATAGACCGTAACTTTTAGCATACCGCATCGCTGTATCTTAACCCGCTGCGTCTCAAGAATATGCTGTAGGTATTTGTAATACATATATATTTTAGGAGTTTTACGGTCATGATGGGGTGATCGGGTGGATGTACCTTTGCTACGTATGGAGCAACCAACGTTTATAACATTGTGAATTCACCTGTAGAGTTTCGCCCTCTCGGCCAATAAGAATGACGCCTATTTAGTCAAATATTTGCGCTTGGTGTCAAGTAGTTGTGCATTATTTACACACAATTTAGAATCCTGTGATATGGAATATTATGTTTGACTATTTTTATTCTGTCACTTTTAAATCTTTCAAGTTTAAATGTCTATTGAAAATACCTGTGTGTATAGTCTAATTTCATGTTAGGCTACATCAATTCAGAAGTGTGTGTGTGTGTGTGTGTGTGTGTGTGTGTGTGTGTGTGTGTGTGTGTGTGTGTGTGTGTGTGTGTGTGTGTGTGTGTGTGTGTGTGTGTGTGTGTGTGTGTGTGTGTGGACGGACGCACCCCAAAGGCTCTCTCTGTACTTGGCTCAGTATTGTCTGTCTGTCTGGCCCCAGCAGGGGATCAGTTTAGGGTACACAGATTGCTGGGATGAGGATCGCTGGAGGGGTCAACCATTACGTGTTGGGTGCGTGTGTGTGTGTATGTCGGTGAATATGTATGTATTTACAGTATATTTGTGTGTGTGTGTGTAACGGGTTGATGATGATCACATTGCTGACCTCATGACACCCAGCAACTTCAAAACCCAGTCCTCTCCACCCTCAATATGGCATTTGTTTACACGGCTACTGTAATAATTCAACAATAACAGGCAAGTGCTGATGAATATCTTATCCTGTCTTTTCAGCTTGTGATTATCACTGTACTCTAAATCCAATAAAACATTTTACAGACCCACTTTAAAGAAACTACTTGTGCAGGCTTTATTGCACATTTGTTAAGGCTTCACAAGCACTGTCACACATTTCTAAATAATCCATAGCCTATATGCCTTATAGAGGATTTTAAAGATGGAACAATTTTACTATTGAGACAAATCTTGTTTGTTTGTTGATATAGCTTGTGGTGAGTGGATAATTACTATACAGTCACTGTCAACCCTCCACACAGCCTCAATGGGTGCCACTGTTCTATCTGCCCAGCTGTATTGACTAGAACCTTCGCTCCATTCTAGAGTGAGTAGCTGTTAAAGTACAGTAGTGTGTTTGTTACAGTAGTGTCTGTTACAGTAGTGTGTCACTCTCTATTGGGTGAGGACTTCAGTCATACAGTAGAACTTTATTTGAATTTCCAGGAGGTGGTGATACATGTTAACTAGATGCACGTTGATTTTCAATGTGTCCTTGTGAGGGGAAGAGTGTGTGTTACAGTGTGTGTGTGTGTGTGAGTGTGAGTCTGTAGGAGGAGCATGTGAGAGCTTGTGAATGTTTGCACATGTGAGTACAGTATGTAGTAGAGGTCGACCGATTATGATTTTTCAACGCCAATACCGATTTTTGGAGGATTGTTATAAAAACTTGAAATCGGCCCTAATTAATCGGCCATTCCGATTAATCGGTCGACCTCAAGTATGTAGGCCTACTTTGTGTGTGTGTGTGTGTGTGTGTGTGTGTGTGTGTGTGTGTGTGTTGCTTCAAGGTCCCACATTGGACAGATATGTGTTCAGAGCAGACCTAAGGATGTGTGTGTGTGTGTGTGTGTGTGTGTGTGTGTGTGTGTGTGTGTGTGTGTGTGTGTGTGTGTGTGTGTGTGTGTGTGTGTGTGTGTGTGTGTGTGTGTGTGTGTGTGTGTGTGTGTGTGTGTGTGTGTGTGTGTGTGTGTGTGTGTGTGTGTGTGTGTGTGTTGCTTCAAGGTCCCACATTGGACAGATGCGTGTTCAGAGCAGACCTAAGGATGTGTGTGTGTGTGCCAGAGGGGCTCGTGTCTTGCTGACCGCTGTAGCGTGAAGCAGGTGGTCCCAGCAGTAATCCCCCAGAAGGCCAAAGGATAGAAGCCACAGTGGCAGTTCTAATCTCCAAGGGAGCTGTTTGGCTTCAACCCCCCCCCTTTTCACACGCCACTGACCAACACACACACACTCTCTGATCAGCCCGCCAGCACTTGATTAGGACTATAATTAGGATGCTCACAAACTGGAGTAGGGTTTTTAAAGGGACAGTTGAAGGAAGAAATGACTGTTGGAGAAAATATTAAGTATCTGCTTCTCCGAGTATGTTAGAATGTATTCATGTTACTACATATTACTACCTTTCTAGAGGTTATCATGTAGTCAGTGGTGGAAAAAGTTCTCAATTGTCATACTTGAGTAAAAGTAAAGATTAGTGATGCGCCGATATGACATTTTTGGCCGATACCGATATCCGATATTTTCCTTGCCAAAAAACCCGATACTGATAGCAATGATTTAGATCATTTTAAATATTGGTTAAGAATAATGAAAATGACTGCATTTTCTACTTGGTCATTGTTTTCAGGGCTGGTTGTATTGGTGCTAGCTAGGTACTAAGCTAAAGCTAGCTACCCCCCCAGAAGTTGTGGTCGAACAAATAATTATTTATTACCAATGTGGTATTGTAAACACATCCATCGTTCGTGGTCGGTATTTGCTTGTTTGCAGACTCTTTTTGTACAGCATTGACAGTGCTACAGATATTAGTGGTGGCGCTTGGCTTGCACGTGCAAATTCAGAACACACAACACTCAATAATAGAACTGTGTTATTTCACGTGTCAAATTAAAAGCTTATTTAATGCGTCAAAGTGCTTTTTGACTTGTCAAATAGTGTTATTTGATGGATCTGTTTTGACATCCAAAGACCCAAATGGCATTCCATTGTGTGTCGTGAAGCTAATAGCAGTGACGCTATTACCGTGTAACTCCGGTAGGGCAACGTGTACCTGTGCTCGACCAGTCGGCGAAAGCAAACATCACCCATGACAGAGAGGTTGATTTGTCAAGGGCATTGAATTCCATTATCTTGGCGTTAATGGATTTTGCCTTTGAGTTGTCTCGCTGAAATGTTCTTACTCTTTCAAATGACTGCTCGACTTGTTGACTGCTCGATCCACACAGCAGACATTGTGGGCAAGGTTAGAAATGCTGTGTTGCACGTGCAGCGCAACATTTTACGTGCCGTCATTACATCATGTACCTACGTTATATAGGTATGCACGTCAGCTTTGACATCGGTTTTGCACATCGCCGTTAAACTAGGCATCGGGCCAACACCAATGTTGGCATTTTTAGCTAATATCGGCCGATTCCGATATGTTCACCGATAGATCGTGCATCCCTAGTAAAGATACCTTAATAGAAAATTACTCAAGTAAACGTCACCCAGTAAAATAGTACTTGAGTAAAAGTTTTAAAGTATCCTGTTTTATATGTACTTAATTAAGGTCCCGTGTGGCTCAGTTGGTAGAGCATGGCGCTTGCAACGCCAGGGTTGTGGGTACATTCCCCACGGGGGGACCAGGATGAATATGTATGAACTTTCCAATTTGTAAGTCACTCTGGATAAGAGCGTCTGCTAAATGACTGAAATGTAAATGTAATGTTAAGTACAGGGGTCAAAAAATTACTCATGTGTCATAAAGTAAATGCAATACTTAAAATTCATTGTATTGTATCAAGAAGCTGCTTCAACAGCATGATCATTACACAGGTGCACCTTGTGCTGGGGACAATTAACGGCCATTCTAAAATATGCAGTTATGTCACACAACACAATGCCACCGATGTCTCAACTTTTGAGGGAGCGTGCAATTGGCATGCTGACTGCAGAAATGTCCACCAGAGCTGTTGCCAGATAGATGAATGTTAACTTCTCTACCATAAGCCACCTCCAACGTAATTTTAGAGAATTTGGCGGTACGTTCAACCGGCCTCACAACTGCAGACCATGGGTAACCACGCCAGCCCAGGACCTCCACATCCGGCTTCTTCACCTGTGGGATTGTCTGAGACCAACCGCCTGGACAGCTGATGAAACTGGGTTTGCACAACTGAAGAAATTCTGCAGCAACTGTCAGGAATCGCCTCGGGGAAGTGCACGTCATCCTCACCAGGGTCTTGACCTGACTGCAGTTCAGCATCGTAACTGACTTCAGTGGGCAAATGCTCACCTTTGATGGGCGCTGGAGAAGTGTGCTCTTCATGGATGAGTCCCGGTTTCAACTGTACCGGGTAGATGGCAGACAGCGTGTATGGCGTCGTGTGGGCGAGTGGTTTGCTGATGTCAAGATTGTGAACAGGGTGTCCCATGGTGGCGGTGGGGTTATGGTATAGGCAGGCATAAGCTATAAACAACGAACAGAATTACATTTTATTAATGGCAATTTGAATGCACAGAGATACCTTGACGAGATCCATCACCTCATGTTTCAGGCTGATAATGCACGCCCTGATCATTACAAGGATCTTTATAGAATTCCTGGAAGCTGAAAATGTCCCAGTTCTGCATATTCACCAGACATGTCACCCATTGAGCATGTTTAGGATGCTCTGAATTGACGTGTTCCAGTACCGGCCAATATCCAGCAACTTCGCACAGGCATTGAAGAGGAATTCTTTTTTTCTGTGTATTTTTGCTTAAGTACATTAGACCACTGCATGTAGTCCAACTTGACACACCTTCCACCACATCATCTCATGGAGAGGGAGTGGACACAGTTAAAGATTCCTCTGAGTACCAAATGACACTCTATTCCCTATATAGTGCACTACTTTTGACCAGGGCCCATAGGCAATAGGGTGCTTTGTGGGACATTGCCCACATGTCCTCCCTCCTGTTGCCTTTCAACTCAGCTCTCAGCTCTCAGCTCCCTCCCTGCAATTAGAGCTGTTCCTCTTGTTGGTGTAAATAATCTGGTGGTGAGTGTATTCTGACTGGAGCTAGCACTCATATACACTTACTGGTAAGCATTTCTCTTTGGTGAGGCAAAGGGCATGGGACAGGGGGCCAAAGGCATGGTGGTGTTGAAATCAAACCCCTCGTGGGGAACACATTTGACCAAATTGCTCAGAGCTATCTGATCTCTGATTGGCCGGATCTAATGGTGGTGCAGAATTCTGATTTGGATGGTCTGGGGTTGTTGCCATGAAGAGCAGTGCCGTGACTCTCTTACGCCTTAATCACACCGACAACGTCCATTGCATTTTGTTCACCAGACGTATATTCATTTCCAATGGAACGGTGCGTTTGCCTTGCAGCATTGCGTTGCCGCGGGAGTTGCAGTTCGTTCTGTGTGGCGCATACATTGGATTTATCGAACGTATGCATCAAACTGTATACGTAGACGCCTTGTCAGAAATAGTAGCAGAAGGTGAATGTTGAACACCTATCCAGATGATGCTGCATACGATTTTGCGTAATGACGCTGTAGGTGTGATCGAGACGTAACAGGATAACAGTTAGTCGTCATAAGCGCACACACACACACACACACACACACACACACACACACACACACACACACACACACACACACACACACACACACACACACACACACACACACACACACACACACACACACACACACACACACACACACACACACACAGTCAACGTCCAGAGTTCCATTAAATGGAGCTTAATTAAATGGGTTTCCATAGCCGAGCAGCTACACACAAGCCAAAGATCACCATGCGCAATGCCAAGTGTCGGCTAGTGGTGTAAAGCTCGCCGCCATTGGAATCTACACACACACACACACACACACACACACACACACACACACACACACACACACGCCTTTACCACCCTTGCCCTCGTGCCAGGGATGAAAAGGATCAATTTACAATGAAGTAGCAGATTATCTTGGTTTTATAGTGGACAACAACCGCATTTCTTCTCCCCTGCATTCCAACCTGAAGCTTCCCACTTCTCCTCCTCCTCCTTCCACACGTTAGTTCACACACCTAAAATACACTCAGAGAGGACAGGAATGACCCAATAGCGAGCCCAGCTCAAGACCTTTTTGCTCAACCTGTTGAGTCAGAACCCTGTAATTGGTTTACAGTAACCATTGTCTGCATCACAAATTGCACCCTATTCCCTAAATAGTGCACTGTAAAGGAAATAGGGTGCCATTTGGGACGCATTATTCTTACTTCCTGGTCGGACATTCAGGGACAGTGGAATTGTTAGTGGGCTGACTGGGTTTTGGAGGAAAGCCCCCCTTAGGCTATATGCCACTGAATACCATGGCATGCAGTTGGCCTATATGTGCAACTGTGTGTTCAACGAATGTTGAACAAAGAAGTCCCAAATGGCACCTTATTTCCCACATAGTGCACTACTTTTGAACATGGCTCTGATCAAAAGTAGTGCACTATATGGGCAATTATTATTTTTTCATTTAACCTTTATTTAACTAGTCAAGCCAATTAAGAACAAATTAGTATTTACAATCACGGCCTACCCCGGCCAAACCCGGACAACACTGGGCCAATTGTGCGCCGCCCTATGGGACTCCCAATCACGGCCGGATGTGATGCAGGCTGGATTCGATCCAGAGACTGCAGTGACGCCTCTTGCACTGAGATGCGGTGCCTTTGACTGCTGCACCACTCGGGAGCCCAGAATATGGTGCCATTTGGGACTAATCTACTGCTTTCCAACTAGTGAATGGCTCTCTGTTCAGTTCAGCTGTAATTACATGGCATTGATTTCTGTGTTCAACCCATCACCATCCAACAGGAATAAGGGGCAGTTGGCTATTTTGGTGCCGAAACAGAGGATGTAGGCCCTGAACACACACACACACACACACACACACACACACACACACACACACACACACACACACACACACACACACACACACACACACACACACACTACCCCTGTAATTGTTACTCTGGCAACCATCTAATTTGACTGTCTTTGTTTAGATTTCACAACGATGCTGGTGCTCCTTTGGAGGAAAAAACACCTAGCAGCTATTTTACAGCGTTTTCTTGGGGGAAAGAAAAAAACACCCAGGTTTTATTTGTATCTGTAAGTGATTGAGTGATTCTTTTTATCTCAAGTATTCAAACACTTTTATTTATTTATGTTAAAGATCCAATACTGCCGTTTTTATCTCAGTATCAAAAAATATCTGAGTAGCAATTAAGTCTCTTACAAATTGCTTCTTTGCAATACATTTCTCAATAACACATTTTGCTAGGACTGTCTGGAAGTGGTCTGACTGGCAGGCAAAAACTGAACTAGCTGTTTTTGGCAGAGATGTATAGAACTCTCTTTCTTATTGGTCTATTAACTAATTAACTGCCTAGTGATGTCACCAGGCAGGCCAAAACTCCACCCCACCACAACTGGCCGAAAGTTTGGACTGTCTTTTCAAACAGCATAATCTTTAGTGATGCACCGATATGACATTTTTGGGCGATACAATATCCAATATTTTCCTCACCCCCCCCCCCACCCCCCCAAAAAAATAAAATGTTTGCAGCCTTTTAAGCATTGAATTACAGTTAAATAGTTAACACACACACATGGATGCAGCGGTCTAAGGCAGTGCATCTCCGTGCAAGAGGCGTCACTACAGTCCCTGGTTCGAATCCAGGCTGTATCACATCCGGACGTGATTGGGAGTCCCATTGGGTGGCGCACAATTGGCCCAGCGTCGTCCGGGTTTGGCCGGGGTAGGCCGTCATTGTAAACAAGAATTTGTTCTTATCTGACTTGCCTAGTTAAATAAAGATTACACACACACACACACACACCACACTGACCAAAAGTTATTTTGTTGGCATTTACATATGTCCCCATTACCAGTAACACATAATCAAAACATATTTATTTCACTTACTTGCTGTGCTGTTTCATTGTTCATTTGCTCAGTTTCATTCTCAACCAGGATGTCTATGGAACGCCGTTTGGGTCTTTGCTATGGAACGCCGTTTGGGTCTTTGCGTTTGGGACGTGTCAATTAAGCTTGTTGACCAATCAGGACCTGAATATGACTGCACGTCACATAATAATTCAACGCGTTCATACATTTTTTCTGTAGTAATTACACATTGATTACACTATCACTCGTATTTCTTATGTCACAACGATTCATCGATACGCATGCTTTTATGCAGGTAAAGTTGTCTCGCACGCCTACAGTGCTGGTCATAAGCAAAAGCTAGCTAGCTCATGGATGCAAACAATTTTCTTCCCCAAAAACATAGCAAAACGACAATCTGTTTTAGTAGCAATAGTTAGCTAGCTAACTATATAGCTAGGTGTCATCATCTAAAATAACCCTAATATATATAAGACATTTCTTATTTGGTTAATGCTGGTCAGCCACATCTATGTGATGCTAGCCACAAATAGGATTAGCCACAACAGTGGACTTTGCGGTTAGCCTTCAAAATAAAGGTATGGCATAATTCTACTATTTGTATTAATTTGCATCACTGTCAATAACATATTTTTATTTTGAAGGCAAACTGCACATTCCACTATTGTGCCTAATTCTTATTGTGGCTAGCTTCACATAACCCGGTCCGGTCGAGCATCACTAACCAGATGAAGCTAGCTGGCTGTTTATAACGTTAGCTTTGGGCAACATGGTTAAGTAGCTTGCTAGCTATTTATTTTCATGAACTGAAGTTCAATTTCAATAGGCGAACAACAAGTGGCAACCTAGCTAATACTTACAAGGGTTCCTAAATCATTGCTGAGAATAATGAAAATGACTGCAGTTTCTACTGGTCATTGTTTTCAGGCTGGATGTATTGGTGCTATCTAGGTACCAAGGTAAAGCTAGCTATCCCAGAAGTTACGTGCGAACAAAATATGCTTTATTACCAACATGGTATTGAAAACACATCGTTCGTAGCTGGTGTTTGCTTGTTTGCAGACTGTTTTTGTACAGCTTTGATAGTGCTACTGTATCTTTTTTGACACGCAAAGACCCAAACGGCGTTCCATAGTATGTATGTTGTGAAGCTATTACTGTGTAATGCCGGTAGGGCAATATCTGAAAAATAGTGCACTTGGTAGTGTGTACCGGTGCTCGACCAGTCGGCGAAAGCCAACATCACCCACGACAGAGAACGGTTGATTGTCAAGGGCAATGAATTCCAGTATCTTGGCTTTAATGGATTTCACCTTTGCGTTGTCTCACTGAAATGTTCTTACTCTTTCAAATGACTGCTCGTCTTGTTGACTGCTCAATCCACACAACATACATTGTGGGCTAAGTTAGGAATGCTGTGTTGCGCAACATTTTACGTGCCGTCATTGCATCATGTACCTACGTTATATAGGTATGCACGTCAGCTTTGACATCGGTTTTGCACATCAGCGTTAAACTTCGGGCCGATACCGACGTTGGCATTTTTAGCTAATATCGACCAATTCCGATATCTTCACCGATATATCGTGCATCCCTAATAATTTTCACAATTTCGCAGTGTTATTCAGTGTGGAAACGTATATAAACATTTGGAAAGTGTTTGACTGCACTGCCTTTTAATGCAATTTCAGGACTTTAATTTTGTTTTAGATATTAAACAGTAAATAAGTACACATGTTTTATGTTTACAATGATTTGGTCTAACTCCTCCTTAAAGGTAAGAGAGAGAAATATTTAAGATATCTACCTAGGGGAGACTACAGTCTGTGTGTGTGTGCATGAGTACGCATGCATGACACCACTCTCCAGTCCCAGTTGTTTGCTACTCATTGGCTTGCTAGTCATTTAACAGTTTGACAAGATAATGTGCTAGCTCGCTGGTTGTGTAAGAATTAGTTTGTGATTGTGCTAGCCAGCTAAACAGCTAGTTAGCGAGCTTGTCAGTTGACTGTTAGCTAGCATTTTATTTTGTCATTTAATCGAATTTGCTAGAAAACATGTTCTTGTGAATTCTGTTTTGATCCAACAGCCCATGCCAATATTTTTTACGAAATGTGATTTTTTTTTTATGAGCTAGCACGACTTATGATTTATGATAGAGCACGTCACAAAACGCAGGCAGAGGGACCGTTTACAGAACACTTCCTGCATGGCTGCCAGGCCGGCAGGCCTTTTTCTTTTTCCACATCACCACACCCCAGTCCACCAGTCCAGAGCACAGTCAGGACAAGACTGCCAAGACCCAGGCTAACTCTGACTGAGAGGCCTAGACAATAGAGGACAGGCAGCCAAAACCCAGGTTAACTCCACTTGTCACGGTGAGATCACGGTTCTCTGTGCTCTAATTTTTCCGTTGATCAGAGAAATTAAACATACTTATTATTTAGTAATAGCAAGAAATGTCCTTTGGTAATTAAGGTTTTGTTGAACAGCAGCAGCAGGAAAAGGGGTGTGTACAGTATGTGTCCAAGGAGAAGAGACTTTTGCATATTTCAGATCAAACACCCACAAACAGCCGCACCACATTCGTTGGTACAACTTGAAATAGTGTTGGGTTTCCTTCAAATACTTTGAGAGTTGGAAAGCAATGAATATGCGGTTGGTTTATTTGACCATAACTCATATTTGGGGCAATATGAATGAGGAAACCATTAGAGTGAAGTGTTTTACCATAGCAACCCCTGTGCTCCAGTAAAAACAGAAGTGTGATATTATTATGTATTTACCCTGACATCACTTCCTCCTTAGAGCAGCTAGAACAATAGACGGACCTGGTCTACTGATGGGGCAGTAGATAGGCTCAGCGGATGTAGGGTGAACAGAGAGGAGAAGGGAAGCAGAAGGAGGAAGCAGAAGAGAGGGGGAGAGGAATATATGTAGAGGAAGAAAGATGGAGGGAAGGCCAGTGTCTGAAGTGGTTGTTTACTAATTGACGATATCCCAGTGATCAAAAACCTAATAATCCGTCTCTGCTTCTCTGGCCTAGTTCCGCTCTGTTCTCTACTGCTCTGGTCTCTCAGATGTTCTGTACAGAGACACAATCCCAGGTGCAACACTGAAGGGAAAAGGATAGAAATAGAACCACAATTTATTATGAAGAAAAACAGAGATCTAAATGACTCATGCCCATATGGTGTAGATTAACATTCTCTCATATGAAAACAAGACAAAGTGTTTTGTGTGAAGTGTATTATTATTTTTTACCCTCCAAAGCATTCAAGCCTTTACTGTAGATTTATGGAATGTTTTTGGTATTTGTGATTATTTTAAGACAAGAGGTCAATTTATGAATAATTTAGACTAACAATGCTAATGATGCTTATGTGATAATAACAACTTTATTTACAAAGAGCTTCCCATACATTTACACACAGTAAACAGGCCACCTAATAATACAATGAAGGAAGAGGCATTCAGAATGTGTGAATAGAATGACTCACTAATGAGATGACATCACAATGGAGAGCTCAGACAGTATGGAGAATAGCTGGCACAGTGGAGAGAGAGAGAGAGAAGCGAGGGCGAGAGATGGGCGTGCAAATCCTGGTGCTCCGAAGCGGGCATTGTTTTATAAAACAAAATCAAACAACAAACTGAAACCCGTAGTTGAGGCTAGACCACTTGGCCTTTCTGTTTGGAGTGGAGTGCTGTCTCTAGTGCTCTCTTTGGGGTTGTAAAGAGCTACTTACTGTATGTGTAGGAGAGCTGAGTTGGGTTATGGCCACTGATTAGTAATCACTCACCTCACATGACTAGGATAGGTGAAAGATGCATACATAGGTTTAAGTGGAGGCTGTATCCAATCATCTTAAAATAAGGGCTTGGCTTACCCATGGAAAACCATACAGAATCAGACTAGAATACTCAATCTAAACTTCTTCAATGTAACATCAGTGATCCCTTCAAAGATGAGCGGGAGGGATGGAAGAGATCCCTCTTACATTTAAAATAAATGAAACGGGGTCTGGTTCAAACATGGTCTGGCACCTCTTTAGTGTGAGACACAGGGAAGATCTCAATTGTATACTCGCGTCTCCTCCTCAAAACCCATTGGATGAGAAAGCTAGAGGTCCCTCCTCTCTGACCTTCTCCTCCAATGGGTTTTGAGACGAGGATAGAGGGTGGACACGAGGAGTATGCAATTGAGTTCTTCCCGCACTCTGTAGTGGAGCTGACCTTTTCATTCAGCCACCGCCTGCCTGCCTGGCGCCCAGAGATGGCATCACAGATATCCTGCTGTAACACTTAATAGTAGTGTGATGTCTGATCTTTAACACTTAGCTCTGTGGATGGATTAGATAGGTCCAATCTACACTACTGAACATTATACAGAGAAGGAGGGAAAAGAGAAGAGACAAAGAGAGTGATGAGGACGATATTTAATGAGTAGAAGAAGGGGATTGTGAGAGGGGGAGAAAGAAAAAAAATGAAGCAGGAGAGGGTGAAAAAGAGGGATGTGGATGAGGGAGGGTGAAAAAGAGTGGGGTAATGGGCAGTTTATAGTCTGATCGTTTAACAGGAAGTGAATTGTGCATCGCAAACTTGATAGCATCATTTAATCATCTTCTGCTTATCTGATGGACTCTAAAGACATTCATCCCTCCCTCTCTTAGGGGGAAGAGGGTAGAGTGAGGGAGAGAGAGAGAGGCATAACTCCTCTCCCTCAGATCTGCAGGTTCCAGCCACCACAGCAGCTGTAGGGTGTGGTAGGCTTTGGTGTTATGCCATGTTGGATCGGGTTCAAGTCCAGGCTCTGGCTGGGCCACTCAAGGACATTCAGAGACTTGTCCCAAAGCCACTCCTGCATTGTTTTGGCTGTGTGCTTAGGGTTGTTGTCCTGTTGGAAGGTGAACCTTCGCCCCAGTCGGAGGTCCTGAGCGCTCAGGAGCAGGTTTTCATCAAGGATCTCTCTGAACTTTGCTCCTTTCATCTTTCCCTCGATCCTGACTAGTCTCCCAGTCCCTGCCGCTGAAAACATCCCCACAGCATGATGCTGCCACCATGCTTCACTGTAGGGATGGTGCCAGGTTTCTTCCAGGCGGCCTAGCCCTAGCCCTCACCTTCCGATCCAACAGGTCCCAGATGTGCTCAATGGGATTGAGATCCGGGCTCTTCGCTGGCCATGGCAGAACACTGACATTCCTTTCTTGCAGGAAATCACGCACAGAACAAGCAGTATGGCTGGTGGCATTGTCATGCTGGAGGGTCATGTCAGGATGAGTCTGCAGGAAGGGTACCACATGGGGGAGGAGGATGTCTTCCCTGTAACGCACAGCGTTGAGATTGCCTGCAATAACAACAAGCTCAGTCCGATGATGCTGTGACACACCGCCCCAGACCATGACGGACCCTCCACCTCCAAATCGATCCCGCTTCAGAGTACAGGCATCGGTGTAAAGCTCATTCAGTTGACGATAAACGTGAATCCGACCATCACCCCTGGTGAGACAAAACCGTGACTCGTCAGTGAAGAGCACTTTTTGCCAGTCCTGTCTGGTCCAGCAATGGTGGGTTTGTGCCCATAGGCGACGTTGTTGCCGGTGATGTCTGGTGAGGACCTGCCTTACAACAGGCCTACAAGCCCTCAGTCCAACCTCTCTCAGCCTATTGCGGACAGACTGAGCACTGATGGAGGGATTGTGCATTCCTGGTATAACTTGGGCAGTTGTTGTTGCCATCCTGTACCTGTCCCACAGGTGTGATGTTTGGATGTACCGATCCTGTGCAGGTATGGTTACACGTGGTCTACCGCTGCGAGGACGATCAGCTCTCCGTCCTGTATCTTGGTATCTCACAGTACGGACATGCCTCCTTGCAGCATGCCTAAGGAATGTTAACGCAGATGAGCAGGAACCCTGGGCATCTTTCTTTTTGTGTTTTTCAGAGTCATTAGAAAGGCCTCTTTTTAGTGTCCTAAGTTTTCATAACTGTGACGTTAATTGCCTACCATCTGTATGCTGTTAGTGTCTTAACGACCGTTCCACAGGAGCATATTCATTAATTGTTTATGGTTCATTGAACAAGCATGGGAAACAGTGTTAATACCCTTTACAATGAAGATCTATGAAGTTATTTGGATTTTTTCGAATTATCTTTGAATGACAGTGTCCTGAAAAATGGACGTTTCTTTTTTGCAGTTTGTTGACACTCTTATTCATACAAAAAAAATGGTAGCTAAAATTCAGCAATTTGCCATTAGTGAGAAGAGCAAAAATCTATTAATTTTATCTTCGCATTGAAAAATAATTCTAAATAATCATCTATTTCCTATTATTTTTTTTATTTTCGTGATCATTGCAAAATATATTCCTCACCTTTTCTGACTGATGGTCTCATACTTGTTGAAGGCCAATAGGCTATTTCGCAAGTTAGGATAGGCTACCATTCATCCCTTCTCTAATTTTAATTGGACCCTCTTCACAGTAGTAAATAGAAGATGGAGCCGGAGAAGAAGGCAGACGTTTTACGTGCCCCCAGCCAATTGTGTTTTTTCGTATATTATTTTTACTCATTTTGTACATAATGTTTCCCCTACCGTCTCTTATGACCGAAAATAACTTCTAGACATCAGGACTGCGATTACTCACCACGGACTAGCGGAATACTTTTTTTCCTTTCACGACTCTGACGCGAAGGATATACTTTTTACTCGTGAACAGGCCCCGATCCTCGTGATCTGCATGTAGAGGAGGCGGAGAAAGAGGGGCCGAAGAGCGGTCTGCCTTCTGAGAATTCGTAGGCGATCGAATAAACCCTCACTTCCCTCCATTCTGCTAGCAAACGTGCAATCCTTGGAGAATAAAATCGACGAGTTACGCATAAGCTTAAACTACCAACGGGACATTTAAAAGCTCTAACATCTTATGATTCAAGGAGTCGTGGCTGAAAGACGACAATATAAACATACGGCTGGCTGTTTATACAATGTACCGGCAGGATAGAACAGCGGCGGCAGCAGACTGTATTTTTGTAAATAACAGCTGGTGCACGATATCTAAGGAAGTCTCGAGCTATTGCTCGCCAGAGGTAGAGTATCTCACGATCAGCTGTAGACCACACTATCTACCTAAAGAGTTTTCATCTGTATTCTTGGTAGCTGTTTACATACCACCACAGTCAGAGGCTGGCACTAAGACAGCATTGAATGGAGCGTTATTCCGCCATAAGCAAACAAGAAAACTCTCACCCAGAGGTGGTGCTCCTATTATCTGGGTACTTTAATGCAGGGAAAATTAAATATCTTTTACCAAATATCTATCACCATGTTAAATGTGCAACCAGAGGAAAAAGACCTCTGGACCACCTTCACTCCAGACACACATACAAAGCTCTCCCTTGCCCTCCATTTGACAAATCTGACCATAATTATATCCTCGTGATTCCTGCTCACAAGCAAAAATTAAAGCAGGAATCACCCGTTACTAGTGGTCAGATAAAGCAGATGCTAAGCTACAGGACTGTTTTGTTAGCACATACTGGAATATGTTCAGGGATTCCTCCGATGGCATTGAGGAGTATACTACATCAGTCATTGGCCTCATTAATGAGTGCATCGATGACGTCATCCCCACAGTGACCGTACGTACATACCCCAACCAGAAGCCAAGGATTACAGGCAGGATCCGCTCTGAGCTAAAGGCCAGAGCTGCCACTTTCAAGGAGCGGGACTCTAACCCGGAAGCTTATAAGAAATTCCACTATGCCCTCCGACGAACAATCAAACAGGCAAAGCGTCAATACAGGACTAAGGGAAGCACGGGACAAAGGGAAGCACAGCCGAGAGCTTCCCAGTGACACGAGCCTACCAGACGAGCTAAACTACTTCTATGCTCGCTTCGAGGCAAATAACACTGAAACATGCATGAGAGCATCAGCTGTTTCGGAAGACTATGTGATCACGCTCTCCGCAGCTGATGTGAGTAAGACCTTTAACCTGTTAGGCGGGCTCTCCCGACGTCGGTACAAATATGACAACATCCAGCTCATGTGCAGGGCGCGAAATTCAAAAGCTATTTTTTTAAAATATTTAACTTTCACACATTAACAAGTCCAATACAGCATTTGAAAGATAAACATCTTGTCAATCCAGCCAACATGTCCGATTTTTTAAATGTTTTACAGAGAAAACACCACATATATTTATGTTAGCTCACCACCAAATACAAAAGTGGACAGACACGTATGATTATGATTATGATGTATGAATTATGATTCAAGTAGCATGCACAAGCCAACCTAAATAACCTAAAACCAACCTAAAGAACCTAGAAAAAACTACCTCAGATGACAGTCCTATAACATGTTACACAATAAATCTATGTTTTGTTCATTAAATGTGCATATTTTAGCTATAAATCAGTTTTACATTACTGCTCCCATCATTGCTACAGCATAGCTACAGTCTGAAATCAGACGGGAGTAGCCAGAGAAAATACAGACACCAACGTCAACTACTAATTACACCTCATAAAACATTTCAGAAAAACATATGGTGGATAGCTAATGAAAGACAAATATCGTGTGAATAGAGTCAATATTTCCGTTATATTAGCTTACAACATTAGCTAGCATACGGCAGCATTGATTCTAGTCAAGCGCTAGCATAGCACAGTTCGACAGATATATGAAAAAGCATCCCAAATTGGGTCCTTATCTTTGTTGATCTTCCATCAGAATGTTGTAACGGGGTCCATTGTCCAGTAAAGTCTTTAGTTGGGTTCCAGAACGAAATATTTCCCTCTTTGGTTAGCAAGCACAACGGCCGTGCGGCGCTAATCTGTCTTTCTTCAAAAAATTCTTCCGTCGCATGACATCTAAAGTCCAGAATAAATTGCAATAATATAATTAAAGTATATTGAAAAAACATACTTTAGGATGATTTTGTGACATGTATCAAATAATATCGTAGGCAGAGGTCATATTCACCTTTAACGAGCGGATTCCAGGAGCCGAGTCCAGATTCTGCCTCGCGCCCGGAAAAAAAATTAAACTGCGCAGGTCTCACAAGAAGATGTGGTATTCAGTCCATGGAAGAGATATTCGACTCCTTTCAACTCTCACTTCCGCATTACACCCAGATGAAGGCGTATGACGTGTTTCTACGGTCCTAAGTGTCATGACCTTGTATAGACAAGGTCTTAAAGAGACACATCGCATTTTGGAAATCTCAATTCGGCTGGGAAAATGGCTGTAAAAATAGTTCTGTTCCACTTAGAGAAATAATTCAAACGTTTTTAGAAACTATAGACTGTTATCTATCCAATAGTAGTAAATATATGCATATTGTAAAATCAAAAATTTCTTAGGAGGCCGTTTGAAAATGTGCACATATTTTCCAGTTTTTTCAATATTCACCCTGCAGCCTGAAGAAGTTAAACAGGTCAACATTCACAAGACCGCAAGGCCAGACAGATTACTAGGACGTGTACTGCGAGCATGCGCTGACCAACTGGCAAGTGTCTTCACTGACATTTTCAACCTCTCCCTGTTCGAGTCTGTAATACCAACATGTTTTAAACAGACCACCATAGTCCCTGTGCCCAAGACCTCTAAGGTAACCTACCTAAATTACTACCGACCCCTAGCACTCACGTCTGTAGCCATGAAGTGCTTTGAAAGGCTGGTCATGGATCACATCAACACCATCATCCCAGAAACCCTAGACCCACTCCAATTTGCATACCGCCCCAACAGATCCACAGATGATGCAATCTCTATTGCCCTTCACACTGCCCTTTCCTACCTGGACAAAAGGAACACCTATGTGAGAACGCTATTCATTGACTACACCTCAGCGTTCAACATCATAGTACCCTCAAAGCTCAATAAGCTAAGGACCCTGGGACTAAACACCTCCCTCTACAACTAGATCCTGGACCTCCTGACGGGCCCTCCCAGGTGGAAAGGGTAGGTAACAACACATCTGCCACGCTTACCCTCGACACAGGGGCCCCTCAGGGGTTCGGGCTCAGTCCCCTCCTGTACTCCCTGTTCACTCATGACTGGACGGCAAGGTACGACTCCAACACCATCATTAAGTTTGCCGATGACACAACAGTGGTAGGCCTGATCACCGACAACGACGAGACAGCCCATAGGGAGGAGGTCAGAGACCTGGCCGTGTGGTGCCAGGACAACAACCTCTCCCTCAACGTGATCAAGACAAAGGAGATGTATGTGGTCTACAGGAAAAAGAGGACCGAGCACACCCCCGTTCTCATCGACGGGCCTGCGGTGGAGCAGGTTGAGAGCTTCAAGTTCCTTGGTGTCCACATCACCAACAAACTAACATGGTCCAAACACACCAAACACACAGTCGTGAAGAGTGCACGACAAAAGGTATTCCCCTTCAGGAGACTGAAAAGATTTGGCATGGGTCCTCAGATCCTCAGAACATTCTATAGCTGCATCATCGAGAGCATGCTGACTTTTCATCACTGCCTGGAATGGCAATTGCTCGGCCTCCGACCGCAAGTCACTACAGAGGGTAGTGCGTACGGCCCAGTACATCACTGGGGCCAAGCTTCCTGCCATCCAGGACCTCTATACCAGGCTGTGTCAGAGGAAGGCCCTAAAAATTGTCCAAGTCTCTAGCCACTCTTGTCATAGACTGTTCTCTTTGCTACCGGTACCGGAGCGCCAAGTCTAGGTCCAGGAGGCTTCTAAACAGCTTCTACCCCCAAGCCATAAGACTCCTGAACTAATAGTCAAATGGCTACCCAGACTATTTGCATTGTCCCCCCCTTCCCCCCTTTACACCACTGCTACTCTCTGTTGTCATCTATGCATAGTCACTTTAATAACTCTACCTACATGTGCATACTACCTCAACTAACCAGTGCCCCCATCACATTGACTCTGTATTTGTACCCTCCTGTATATTGCTATTGTTGTTTTACTGCTGCTCTTTAATTACTTGTTACTTTTATCGCGTATTCTTATCCGTATTTTTTTTTTAACTGCATTGTTGGTTAGGGGCTCGTAAGTAAGCATTTCACTAAGATCTACACCTATTGTATTCGGCGCATGTGACTAATAAAATTACCTTTTATTTGATTAACTATTTCAAATATTTTCTATGGGGTTGAGATCTGGAGACTGGCTAGGCCGCTCCAGGACCTTGAAATGCTTCTTACGATCTGCATGGAGGAATGGGCCAAAATACCAGCAACAGTGTGTGAAAACCTTGTGAAGACTTACAGAAAACGTTTGACCTCTGTCATTGCCAACAAAGGGTATATAACAAAGTATTGAGATAAACTTTTGTTATTGACCAAATACTTATTTTCCACCATAATTTGCAAATAAATTCATTAAAAATCCTACAATGTGATTTTCTGGATTTTTTTTTCTCATTTTGTCTGTCATAGTTGAATTGTACCTATGATGAAAATTACAGGCCTCTCTCATCTTTTTAAGTGGGAGAACTTGCACAATTGGTGGCTGACTAAATACTTGTTTGCCCCACTGTATATTATTTTTTATGGGTTTGCCTCCACTTTCAACGAAATTGGGATCCTTAACATTAAGAAAGATCCCTTTATGTAGATGCAGAAAGTAAATAGCATAGTGGGTCAATTTACACAATAACTTAGAGCATTGAAGAGTAAGGAACATCTTCTTAACTGTTTTGGTGCCCTGGTTTGCTACCACTCTGTGAACAGTGTGAATATACTGTGATTGAGCATATACTGTGTTGCGTCCTGCTCATCTCAGTATGCTAGCATATTCATTGATGATAGGCCCTGCATGACTGACGTTGCGAGATATTGTAAGACAAGAAATTGCAAGATCCAGTATTCCATTGCGAGATACAGCTTTTGATTGTTGATAGATAGACCAAGTGCAGTGTTCTGACTGGTGGCCGACCTACCCTATACTGTGCCCCTCCCCTTTCTCTCCATCTCTCGCTAGCTCGCTGTGAAAGATGCTTGTGTTTGTTCTCAGAAGTATGACAACTAATCAGTCTTCTCAGATCTAAAAATCAATGAATCCTTGGAGTCGAATCTTGACACTCAGAAATGGGTGTTCAACACTTTGAGTTGACGTGCAAGGAGTCGAGGATTAATTATTTTGGAGTCGACTCTCCACCACTACGTCATTGACATAACAATTGAGAAAAAGCAAGCGACAGCAGCGGTCCTGTATAGCAATACTTTGAGAAGTTAAATGAGAAGGAAATGCAAACTTTGCAAGGTGGAATTGAGGTACAGTAATGGTAGTACAGGTGCAATGCTTAACCATCTGAAAGGGACCCAAACCATTGCTGGCAGCAGTACAGGTGCATTGTGAATTCATTTGGAATTGTATGAATTTACAAAAATGTGTTGTTCCCCCAACATTATTTCCTGCTCAGGGCTCCAAGCTATGCATTTGCAAGATCAAGCTTCTTGGTTAAAGCAGGGACAAACAATCAAGATCCCTAAAAAGGATTAAAAAACATTTTTTTGGAAAGAAATAGCACCCCTTGTGTGCACTGTTGGTAATACCATATACCCCCGGTATGGTACAGGAATAGTATGAAAATCTGGATACTGCCCAACCCTAGGGTGTGGCTGGATGACTGGTTGACAGGGTTTGAGGGTCAGCTTTGTCTGTCTGTGACCACAAAACCAGGCACCCACCCACACTGTCTATTTAAAGCACTGTTACCATACAGCACAGTAACAGTACACACGTCTGACAGAAGAAATTCTGGATGTCTCAATTTCTTATGTGGTGGCTGGCTAGTGTGTCCTTTCTATGTCTCTAGTCCTCTGTGGTGGCTTGTGTGTCCATGACTGTGTCCAATAACAGATAGAAGGGATTCTTACATTCACTGTGTGATATTCTGTTCTAACTTGCAAGATCAAGCTTCTTGGTTAAAGCAGAAACAATCAATCAACATCAAGGTCCTTACTGCCTAAATGTGTTTTGTGCTTCCAAAAAAAGTATACAAGTAAAAAATGTTTGGAAAGAAATAGCACCCCTTGTGTGGCTTGTCGGTAGTACCGTAGAGAAGACATGAGAGTAACTCTCTGTCAAGTAGAATAAAGAATAGTATCAGTATCTATACATTACAATTCTATGTTCTGTGTTCTATTGAGTGAGGCCCTGCAGGTCTGAGGTACATTGCTCTGCTCTGCTGGTAGGCTCCAGTGACTGTACAGGTATTACCTTTCACACAGGTATGGAGGCTCCTCATTGGCTAGCCGCTAGGGTGGGAGATGCCCTATTTGCCAGCAGCAGTCAGCTAGATAAATGTTGGTGGGCCCAACACAACCCCCTGGCCACTAGGCTTTTATCAGCAGGCAAAGCATCATGGAAGAGCTAGCTACAGGTATAGATGTAGTCTTTTGGCCAGCTTATATACCTTTTTCTCTCTATTTATTTTTGTAATATTTTTTTGTATGTTAGCTAAGTCAAGGATCTGTGTCTGTGAAAGGGATATACTGGACTAGTGGAATACAGGTGTTGAGGAGAATGGTATTGGGCCTCTCTTTGTCAGCAGGTGTATTTACCTGGCGCGTGTAAACAGTTCTGCTGTATGCTTTGTATACACTCAACCTGAGATGGCAGTCAGATTTGAAGAGCAGGTAAGAGGAGGCATCCAAGCTTTTCAACTATGCTAAATGTCCTATTTTCAGTGTTGACCGGCCTTGCACAGTACATATCTGTTCCATTCTCTCTCTCTCTCTCTCTCTCTCTCTCTCTCTCTCTCTCTCTCTCTCTCTCTCTCTCGCTCTCGCTCTCGCTCTCGCTCTCGCTCTCTTTCTCGCTCTCTGTCTGTAATGGGATGCAACTTGTCAAGGTCACAGGAATGCTACTGATATGTACAACTACCCAGAAGGAAGAAAGGGTCTGCTCTTGTTTTGGCACAGTGTTTTGGAGCTGATGATAACTCTTATTACAACTCACATTATAGCATAAAAATAAATAACACTAGTTTTCAGTTTCCCCCTCCACACTCCCAGATAGTCCTAGCAAAACAATTGTTGTTTATTTTTGACTCTTTCAACCACCAAGGCTGAATTGTATACTATAAATGCATATTCTGACCAATTTAAATGGAAACATTCACAGCGAGGAAATGTAATTGTTACCCAGAATTAATATACTGTAGTTAAAAACAGCTGCATTGGACATTTTAAAAGGATAGTACTGTATGTCATCATTATGTAATCATCGGTATCTAAATCATGTGATGTTTTGCACATTCCTTTATTTTATGTAATAAAAGTCTCCTACATGAGCAGTTTTCATATTAATAAACCGAGTTATGTTTACTTTAACTGTCATACAGTGCATTCGGAAAGCATTCAGACCTCTTGACTTTTTCCACATTTTGTTACTTTACAGCCTTATTCTAAAATGGTTTTATTTAATCTATTTAATCTATCCATCAATCTACACACAATACCCCTTAATGACAAAGCGAAAACAGGTTTTTAGAAATGTTAAAAAACAGAAATACCTTATTTACGTAAGTATTCAGACCCTTTGCTATGAGACTCGAAATTGAGCTCGGTGCATCCTGCTTCCATTGATCATCCTTGAGATGTTTCTACAACCTGATTTGGAGTCCACTTGTGGTAAATTCAATTGATTTGACATGATTTGGAAAGGCGCACACACCGGTCTATATAAGCTCCCACAGCTGACAGTGCATGTCAGAGCAAAAACCAAGCCATGAGGTCGAAGGAATGGTCCGTAAGAGCTCCGAGGCGACAGGATTGTATCGAGTCACAGATCTGGGGAAGGTACCAAAACATTTCTGCAGCCTTGAAGGTCTCCACAAACACAGTGGCCTCCATCATTCTTAAATGGTAGAAGTTTGCAACCATCAAGACTCTTCCTAGGGCTGTCCGACCGGCCAAACTGAGCAATTGGGGGAGAAGGGCCTTGGTCAGTGATGTGAGCAAGAAGCCGATGGTCACTCTGACAGAGCTCCAGAGTTCTTCTGTAGAGATGGGAGAACCTTCCAGAAGGACAACCATCTCTGCAGCACTCCACCAATCAGGCCTTTATGGTACTGTAGAGAGGACAGGCGGAAGCCACTCCTCAGTAAAAGGCACATGACAGCCTGCTTGAAGGACTCTGACCATGAGAAACAAGATTCTCTGGTCTGATGAAACCAAGATTGAACTCTTTGGCCTGAATGCCGAGTGTCACGTCTGGAGAAAACCTGGCACCATCCTTACGGTGAAGCATGGTGGCTGCAGCATCATACTATGGGGATGTTTTCCAGCATGGATTGGGAGACTAGTCAGGAGCGAGGGAAAGATGAAAGGAGCAAAGTACAGAGAGATCCTTGATGAAAACCTGCTCCAGAGTGCTCAGGACCTCAGAATGGGGCGACGGTTCACCTTCCAACAGGACAACGACCTTAAGCACACAGCCAGGACAACGCAGGAGTGGCTTCGGGACACGTCTCTGAATGTCCTTGAGTGGCCCAGCCAGAGCCCAGATTTGAACCTGATCGAGCATCTCTGGAGAGACCTGAAAATGGCTGTGTAGCGACGCCTTCCCAACCAAGCTGACAGCTCTTGAGATGATCTGCAGAGAATGGGAGGAACTCCAAAAATACAGGTGTATTCAACAAAGTACTGAGTCAAGGGTCTGAATGCTTATGTAAATGTGATATTTCATTATTTATTTTGTATTTATTTTTAAAAATAAAAATATGTATTTGCTTTGTCATTATGGGTTATTGTGTGTAGATTGAGAAATAAAAATGATTTAATACATTTTTGAATAAGTCTAACGTTACAAAATGTGGAAAAGGACAAGGGGTCTAAATACTTTCAGAATGAACTGTACGTGGGCTTAAAAGTTCATAAAGTTATTGTGGATCTTTGCTAGTGTGTTGTTGTATGTAGGTTTGCAAAATTCTGGGAACTTTCAATAACTTCCCTGGTTTTCCCGAAATACCCCTTGGAGGATTCCCGGAATCAGGAGGGAATAAAGAAGGAAATCCCTAATCCTACAAAAAAAATGTTTGCATCCCTAGTTGTGTGTTTGTGACCGGAGATCAGTGTAAATTCAGACAGTGGGTGGACCGGTCAGTCCTGCCTGTGAACTGGAGAGAGGTATGATAACAGTAAACATCAGATCTGTAGATGTTCACAGAACCCACTCTGCCCTGGGCAATAGCAGACTGGCACTGGGACTGCCTGAAAGTTAGTCTTTTCACAGTGAAAGGGCTCTGTCTTTGATGATATCACAATGCACAGAGCTCTGTTTGTGTTGTCACAATGTACTGTATGTGGAGAACATGGAATTCTGTTTTTGTAGGTGTCGATTTGTTATTCGAAAATATTACTTTTTTTCCCCCCACACAATGTTCTTGGAGAGGAAATAATTCTGGGTACTTGTGATGTCACAATGTTTGTGGAGGATATAGAATTGTGTGTATTTGCGTTATCATAATGCTTGTTAAGGAAACAATGTTGTGTTTGTGATGTCAAAAAGACCACAGATTGGATGGAGCTGTGTATTTAGAAAATAGTACTCTTTGTTTGTACAGCATGTAATCAGAATGTGTGTAATGCAGTTTGTGTGTGTGTGTTGTAATAATGGATGGTGGTGCTGTAGAAGACACACACACACCATGTCTCGTGTTATTGAGCTGTGCGTGCCAGTCTGCTGGGTAGTGATGATAAGACCACAAAGAGCAGACTCTAGTAAAGACAACATTGGCAAGTTTTTGTGTAAACAATCATTGGAATAAAAGAGAAATCTGACTATATGTGTTTGAGAAATCAGGGGGTGGCAGGTAGCCTAGTGGATAGAGCATTGGGCCAGTAACTGAAAGGTTGCTAGATCGAATCCCTGAGCTGACAAGGTAAAAATATGTTGTTCTGCCCCTGAACAAGGCAGTTAACCCACTGTTCCTAGGCCGTCATTGTAAATAAGAATTTGTTCTTAACTGACTTGCCTAGGAACATAGGTTAAATAAATACAATTTTATGTTGTCAGTGGGACCTCTCTCCCACATATACAGTAAAGCAGCATGGGTGGAAAAACAAGCTCCTTTTGTGGCGTCTATATATATATTTTATTTTTACACTTATTATTCTGTTCATTATGTGTCTGACTCACTCTGTGCATTGTTTGGCACTTTTGTTAAGAAAATGAAGTCCTGACCCATTTCACAAGTGTAAAGCGTTATTTCCATAGTAGGAGACGAGGGTGGCACAATTGGTAATGAGCTAAGATGGCAGCTGTAACCACAGTGTCATAACAGTCATAGTCCCAGTACCCAGGAGGAAAGTTCACATACAGTAGGACCATGAGCCACTGTCACGACCCCAGATACACCACCACTAAGTCATGGGAAATAAATACTTTCCATTCATGTTTTGTGTCCTATTGTGCCAAGGCCTTTTTCTTATAGTCATGTAGATGAGGGTAGTGGTGGGAAAGGTTTAAATCACTGTGTCTGTCTATTCTATATAATAGGCCTTTATTGTATAGGTATAAAAGGGGAAGATGTAGCAAATTTTCTGTAACTTATAATGGGACACTGAGGTGGGGAATTATGCTCAGTTTAATCATGTTTAAATAGCCTGTATGAATGTAATTGTACATTTTCCCATTACTATTTGAAACATGAATTCTTCATCTCCTTGTGCCTCGTTCATCTCAGTAACACAAACCCTTGCAAGCTCGCTCTTTGTGTATCTGATCAGGGCAGGCCCAGGAGTAGCTACAGTAACAGAAGCCTCCAGCAGACAGACAAGCCGACAGGCCCAAACTGCTGGGTATCCTGGGGAGGGAATGCACTAAAAATAACGCCACTCCCTTTGCTCTGCTCCGTTCCCTTGCTGCCGGTGAGCGCGCACACACACACACACACATCACAATCTTCCTAAGAACCAGCTCAATCCCACTCCTCTTGTTCACCACAGACACCAGAGAGAAACCCCTTGATCCCAGCTCCACTCCCTCACAGAGACACAACGTCTGTCTGAAACTTAAGACCACTGCTGTGCTGTGTGGCCGAGGAACCGCTGCTGTGTAGCTTTAAACCAGTTCAAATTTCATTCTCCTTTAGCAGTTGTCTAGAGCAGCAGCGCGTATCTGTAGCTGCGATTCACATCAGAAAACAATGTTCTAGTGATGTCATTTATCAGGAAAAACAACTTGTTTTTCTCCCTAACCTCTGCCTGTATGGTAAATTCCAGTCTACATGGTTAACCTGGGGACTGGTGAGTTGTTATTCATTCATTATTGTTGTGTGCTGCATTAAACATGCTTTATAGCCATGTACTGGATAAGGAGAGATTTATGGTGGCCTTTGATCCATGGCAGCCTTACGTGACTCTGTGTTCCTGCCGCTGATTGTCCTCAATTATCCTATAAACACTCTACTGATGTACTATACAGTGCATTTGGAAAGTATTCAGACCCATTTAACTTTTTCCACATTTTGTTACGTTACAACCTTATTCTAAAATTGATAACTGTATTTTCCCCTCATCAATCTGCACACAATACCCCATAATGACAAACCAAAGACTGGTTTAGACATTTTTGCAAATTAAATAAATGAAATATTTATATCACATTTACATACACTACCGTTCAAAGTTTGGGGTCACTAAGAAATGTCCTTGTTTTCCATGAAAACATACATGAAATGAGTTGCAAAATGAATTGGACATTCTAGTTGTCAATTTGTTGAGGTAATCTGAAGAGATTTCACACCATGCTTCCTGAAGCACCTCCCACAAGTTGGATTGGCTTGATGGGCACTTCTTACGTACTTCTTACGTACAGTCAAGCTGCTTCCACAACAGCTCAATAGGGTTGAGATCCGGCGACTGTGCTGGCCACTCCATTATAGACAGAATACCAGCTGACTGCTTCTTCCCTAAATAGTTCTTGCATAGTTTGGAGCTGTGCTTTGGGTCATTGTCCTGTTGTAGGAGGAAATTGGCTCCAATTAAGCGCCGTCCATAGGGTATGGCATTATGGCGTTGCAAAATGGAGTGATAGCCTTCCTCCTTCAAGATCCCTTTTACCCTTTACAAATCTTTCACTTTACCATCACCAAAGGACCTCCAGATCATCACATTGCCTCCAAAATGTTTGAAAGATAGCGTCAAGCATTCCTCCAGCATCTTTATTTTTTCTGCGGCTCACGAATGTTCGTCTGTCCATAACACTGTTTTCCAATTTTCCTCTGGTCAGTGTCTGTGGTCTTTTGCCCGTCGTAATCTTTTCTTTTTATTGACCAGTCTGAGATAGGGCTTTTTCTTTGCAACTTTGCCTAGAAGGCCAGCATCCCGGAGTCTTCTCTTCGCTGTTGACGTTGACACTGGTATTTTGTGGGTATTGTTTAATGACGCTGCCAGTTGAGGACTTGTGAGACGTCTGTTACTCAAACTAGACACTAAAGTACTTGTCCTCTTGCTCAGTTGTGCACCAGGGCAATTTCTCGCATGGAATGGCATTCATTTTTCCGAACAAGAATAGACTGACGAGTTTCAGAAGAAAGTTGTTACGGTAGTCCTTTTCTGGCCTTTTTGAGCCTGTAATCGAACCCACAAATGCTGATGCTCTAGTCTAAAGAAGGCCAGTTTTATTGCTTCTTTAATCAGAACAACAGTTTTCAGCTGTGCTAACATAATTGCAAAATGGTTTTCTATTGATCAATTAGCCTTTTAAAATTATAAACTTGGATTAGCTAACACAACGTGCGATTAGAACACCAGAGTGATGGTTGCTGATAATGGGCCTCTGTACACCTACAGTATGTAGGTATTCCATAAAAAATCTGCCGTATTCAGACCCTTTACTCAGTACTTTTTTGAAGCACCTTTGGCAGTGATTACAGTCTCGCGTCTTCTTGGGTATGACGCTACAAGCTTGGCACATCTGTATTTGGGGAGTTTCTCCCATTCTTCTCTGCAGATCCTCTCAAGCTCTGTCAGGTTGGATGGGGAGCGTCGCTGCAATCTCTCCAGAGAAGTTTGATTGGTTTCAAGTCCGGGCTCTGGCTTGGCCACTCTTTCCCTCGATCCTGACTAGTCTCCCAGTCCCTGCCACTGAAAAACATCCACACAGTATGATGCTGCCACCAATATTCTTCACCGTAGGGATAGTACCAGGTTTCCTCCAGACATGACGATTGGCATTCAGGCCAAAGAGTTCAATCTTGGTTTCATCAGACCAGAGAATCTTGTTTATCATGGTCAGAGTCCTGACAGCCTGCTTGGAGTTTGCCAAAGGCACGTAATGTGCTTTTTACTAAGGAGTGGCTTCCGTCTGGCCCCTCTACCATAAATGCTGATTTGTTGGAGTGCTGCAGAGATGGTTCTCCTTCTGGAAGGTTATCCCATCTCCACACTGGAGGTCTGTCGGAGTGACCATCGGGATCTTGATGGCCCTTCTCCCCTGATTGCTCAGTTTGGCCAGCCAGACAGCTCTAGGAAGAGTCTTGGTGGTTACAAACTAATTCAATTTAAGAATGGAGGCTACTGTGCTCTTGGGGACCTTCAATGCTGCAGACATGTTTTGTTACGCTTCCCCAGATCTGTGCCTCGACACAATCCTGTCTCGGAGCTCTATGGACAATTCCTTCCACCTCATGGCTTGGTTTTTCCTCTGACATTGACTGTCAACTGTGGGACCTTATAAAGACAGATGTGTGCCTTTCCAAATCCAAATCAATTGAATTTACCACAGGTGGACTCCAATCAAGTTATAGAAATAGCTCAAGGATGATCAATGGAAACAGAATGTACCTGAGCTCAAGTCTCATAGCAAAGGGTCTGAATACTTATGTAAATAAGGTCTTTCTGTTTTAAATTTTGAATAAATGTGCAAACATTTCTGAAAGCCTGTTTTTGCTTTGTCATTATGGGATATTGTGTGTAGATTGAGGGGGGGGGGGGGGGGGGGGGGGGGGGGTAATTTGTATACTTTTTAGAATAAGGCTGTAACGCAACAAAATGTGTAAAAAGTCAAGAGGTCTGAATACTTACTTTTGTATATACAATGCATTCGATATGTGGACACCCCTTCAAATTAGTGGATTAAGCAATTTCAGCCACACCTGTTGCTGACAGGTATATAAAATCCATAGGCAAACATTGGCAGCAGAATGGCCTTACTGAAGAGTTCAGTGACTTTCAACATGGCACCATCATAGGGTGCAACCTTTGCAAAAAGTCAGTTCATCAAATTTCTGCCCAGCTAGAGTTGCCCCGGTCAACTGTAAGTGCTGTTATTGTGAAGTAGAAACATCTAGGAGCAACAATGGCTCAGCCGCAAAGTCGTAGGCCACACAAGCTCACAGAACGGGATCGCCGAGTGCTGAAGCGTGTAGCACGTAAAAATCTTCTCTCTTCGGTTCAACACTCAGTACCGAATTCCAGGCTGCCTCTGGCAGCCGCACACAAACCTAAGATCACCATGCGCAATGCCAAGTGTCGGCTGGAGTGGTGTAAAGCTCACCGCCATTGGACTCTGGAGCAGTAGAAACGTGTTCTCTGGAGTGATTTTATTTATTTAACCTTTATTTAACTAAGCATCACACTTTACCAACTGGCAGTCCGACAGACGAATCGGGATTTGGCGGATGCCAGGAAAATGCTACTTGCCTGAATGCATAGTGCGAACTGTAACGCTTGGAGGAGGACTAATGGTCTGGGGCTATTTTACATGGTTCAGGCTAGGCCCCTTAATTCTAAGTGAAGGGAAATCTTAATGCTACAGCATACAATGGCATTCTAGATGATGCTGTGCTTCCAACTTTGTGGCAACAGTTTGGGAAAGGCCCTTTCCTGTTTCAGCATGACAATGTCCATGTGCACAAAGCGAGGTCCATACAGAAGTGGTTTGTCAAGGTTGGTGTTGGAAGAACTTGATTGGTCTGCACAGAGCCCTGACCTCAACCCTATCAAACACCTTTGGGATGAACTGGAACGCCGACTGTGAGCCAGGCCTAATCGCCCAACATCCATGCCCAACCTCTCTAATGATCTTGTGGCTGAATGGAAGCAAGTCCCTGAAGCAATGTTCCAACATCTAGTGCAATGCTTTCCTAGAAGAGTGGAGGCTGTATAGCAGCAAAGGGTGGACCAACTCCATATTAATACCCATGATTTTGGAATGAGATGATCGAGCAGGTCATGTAGTGTATCACCTGCCATGGGGGTGCAGAACTATGAGGCCGGGGTGGTGTGGGTGGGAAGAGAAACTCTGGACCTCTGCTCTCTCTGGTCCTCTGAGGTTGTGGAATAAACTACCCCCCGTGTGTGTGTGCTTACAGGAAGTTGGTTGGGAGAATAGTTGTATTGTAGAATGTTTTGGTGGTAGAATAGAATGTGTCTCAGTGTGTCTTTTGGAGGCTGAGAAGCACAGTGGTTCTAGTGTTAAGGTAGCTCTAGGGGGCTAGATGTGTTGGTGTGTTGTTTTGTGAATAGACAACTGAGAGTGAGGTATCTACATGAACAGCCTGTGGTCCTTAGGGCTAGCTACTACAACACTGGAGAAGGATGGGGAGGCAGAAAACAAGCTCTCTTGTTCAGTTTTTTCACTTTCTCTGTATATCTCTCGCTGTGAATCTTTCTTTGTTTTCTACCTCTTCTACCTCTTGCATCAAATAAAATAACATTGTATTTGTCATTATACAACAGGTGTACACTAACAGTGAAAGGCTTACTTACGGGCCCCTCCCAACAATGCGGAAAGAGAAAAAATTGTGTGTAGAGTAAAGGTGATCTAGAGTTTTTGTCGCTTATAGTTGCACGGGGTGACACTGGTAGAAATTCTGTCAAATACATTTGATTTCCTGCATTAAAGTCACTGGCCACCTGAAGCACTGCATCTGGATTTAACATTTTCTTATTAGTTTATGGCCCTATACAGCTTGTTGAGTGAGGTCTTAGTGCCAGCATTGGTTTGTGGTGGTAAATAGACAGCTACAGTACGAAAAATAGATGAAAACTCTTGGTAAATAGTACGGTCTACTGCTTATGAGGTATTCTAACTCAGGGGAGCAGAACCTGGAGACTTCCTTGATATTAGAGGTCGTGCACCAGTTGTTGTTAACAGAGACACACCACCTCCCCTGAGCTTCCCCTAAGCCACTGTTCTGTCCTGCCGATGTATAGAAAAATCTGCCCGATTTCTATTTACCATATCCTTGTTCAGCCACAACTCGGAGAACCATAGGGTGTTAAAGTTCTTTAGATAACGTTGATAGGATAGTCTCCAATGGAGCTCATCCAATGTATTCTCCAGTGTTTGCACTTTCGCCAATAGGGTAGAGGCGATATATCCACTCTCCGATGTGGTCTCGTCAGGTATCCCGCGCGCCGTCTTCTCCACTTTCGATTGTCTAGGATTTTTGCCTGGTCCAGAATAATCAGTGTGTCTTTCGCCTCCAACTCATTGAAGTAGAAGTCCTCATCCAAGTCGAGATGAGTGAAAGCTGTTCAGATGTCCAGAAGCTATTTTCATAGGAAACAATGCTGGAAACATAATGTACCAAAAAAATTAAGATCAGAGCAAAACATTACACCAAATAGGACAATTGGTCAGGATCCTTTAAAATGACTGCAATTCCCTCCAGCTTACGTTACTGTACCCAATCTCCTGAACCTGTTCAGGGGTATCGTATGCATCGCATCTTCTTTCTGAACTGACACTCAGCCGTTCCAGCTTGCTGTTGTGTGTGTGTGTGTGTGTGTGTGTGTGTCATTTCTATTTGATGTTGAGGATTTATTGTTGTAATCGTAAGAGTTATCAGAGCGCTAACTGGTATTATTAGCCAGGCTGGTAGTATAGGTGGAATGTGGGACTGCTGCTGGCCTTTGTTTACTGTGCAGGAGATAGATGGTGTCACGATCGTGTGGTGGATTGACGGACCAAAACGCAGCAGTTGGAAAATAAGCCATCTTCTTTTATTTTAAAAGATGACGAAAAATAAACACGACACACTTTAACAAACTATACAAAACAACAAACGACCGTGAAGCTAAATAACGTTGTGCACATACACACACAGGCTACAAACGTTCTACATAGACAATTACCCACAACCAATGAGAGCCTATGGCTACCCTAAATAAGGCTCCCAATCAGAGACAACCGAAATCAGCTGTCTCTAATTGGGAACTCATTCAGGTAACCATAGACTCTCCTAGACAACTAAACATACATAGACAACACTAGACACATGTACTCCACACAAACCCATATACTATACCCAACAACCCCTTTACCATAAAAAACACCCAAACCCAACAAAACACAAAAATTCCCCATGTCACACCCTGACCTAACTAAAATAATAAAGAAAACAAAGAATACTAAGGCCAGGGCGTGACAGATGGGAACTAGACATATGCACACACGCACACACACTGCCGCTGTCCAGAGTGATCAGAGTCTCTACAGCGACCTCTCACTGTCACAATATTGGGAGTGTTCAGTGCAAGCTGGTTTCAGGCCACGTCAGTCTCATGAATCGATGTGGAAGGAGAGATATGGGTGTTAGGGCATGCGTCAGCTATATCTGCCCTTGTCTCTGCTTCCCTGTCCACCATCGCTCCACTTCCCCATTCTCAACCTGCTCCCCATCTTACCTTTAACACCTCTTCTACTTCTCCTTATCTCCCCACTCGTCCCTCACTGCCTCTACGCCCCAGCCTCCCTCTTCCCCCCCTCTCCGCTACCTCCCCCATCCCTGCTCCCTCCCCTCCCTCTCCAGTAGAAATCTCTTCTCTATAGATCAGTCCCTCCATGGACATCTATCCAGTGCTATAGATCTCCTCCCTGCTGTAATCAGGGGGTGGGCTACAGCTGTCATGTTCACTGTGGCCTGATCTCTCCACTTCAGATACTCCTCTCTTCTCTTCACCCCTTCAAACTGGCTTCACTCTGGGGTTGGGCTGGCAGATGTTGCAGCCCTATGGGCCCTGGTCAAAAGTTGTGCACTATAAAAGGGATAGAGTGTCATTTGGGTAACCAACACTGTTTGGGAGGCACAGGGAGGCAGAGACTGTGTTGTGAGAGGAACTGGGAGGAGATGTCAATTCAAAGACTTTGCAGTGGTCAAAACTGTGTCAAACATGATAATAAATCGGTGTTTTGGTATTATCACAGAAGCACAGGGATAGCATGGTGCTAATGGTGAGGAAGGAACAGAGAGGAGCTTTCAACCCCTAGAACAGTCCAAGGGATCTGTTAGAATCTCAGAAGTCAAGTATAACTCTTGACATACTGAAATATCAAGTCAATGGTCAAAACCTTGTCAGACGTTTTAGACTAAATCAGTTTGCTGGTATCCCTTATGCATTAAACATATCAGACCATAAGTCTTATTTTTCTTAGCACTAACATATATCTATGGGCATAGCAGCATGGAATGCATTGACCCAGTCGTAGGATGTGTCCCTTGGCACATGTTAATGCAAATACAGGACTCACAGACCGGTCCAGTGAACTCCGATCACATCCAACATGACACACACACCTACCTACCTACAGTGGCTTGCGAAGGTATTAACCCCCCTTGGCATTTTTTCTATTTTGTTGCCTTAGAAACTGGAATTAAAATATATATTTTTGGGGGGGAGTTGTATCATTTGATTTACAAAACATGCCTACCACTTTGAAGATGCAAATAATTGTTTATTGTGAAACAAGAAATGAGACAAAACAACAGAACTTGAGTGTGCATAACTATTCACCCCCCAAAGTAAATACTTTGTAGAGCCACCTTTTGCAGCAATTACAGCTGCAAGTCTCTTGGGATATGTCTCTATAAGCGTGGCATATCTAGCCACTGGGATTTTTGCCCATTCTTCAAGGCAGAACTGCTTCAGCTCCTTCAAGTTGGATGGGTTCCGCTGGTGTACAGCAATTTTTAAGTCATACCACAGGTTCTCAATTGGATTGAGGTCTGGGCTTTGACTAGGCCATTCCAAGACATTTAAATGTTTCCCCCTAAACCACTCGAGTGTTGCTTTAGCAGTATGCTTAGGGTCATTGTCCTGCTGGAAGGTGAACCTCTGTCCCAGTCTCCAATCTCTGGAAGACTGAAACAGGTATCCCTCAAGAATGTCCCTGTATTTAGCGCCATCCATCATTCCTTCAATTCTGACCAGTTTCCCAGTCCCTGCCGATGAAAAACATCCCCACAGCATGATGCTGCCACCACCATGCTTCACTGTTGGGATGGTGTTCTCGGGGTGATAAGGTGTTGGCTTTGCACCAGACATAGTGTTTGACAAAAAGTGCTCATCATATGTGGGAACTCCTTCAAGACTGTTGGAAAAGCATTCCAGGTGAAGCTCGTTGAGAGCATGCCAAGAGTGTGCAAATAAAGAAAATCCCTTGAATGAGTAGGTGTGTCCAAACTTTTGACTGGTACTGTATATCCAACATGACTGTCAGGTATGCGTAAATGGCTGTAAGAGTCAGGTGCAGGAGAGCAGATATTGGGTAGCCAACGGAGCCTTTTATTTAGGCGAACCAAATGCACACGGCAAAATAAACACAAAATAACAATTTGGGTTAACATAGCGCAGCGCAACAGACTAACGTGCGCATAACATGAAACAGAATAAACAATACCACACAAAGACATGGGGGAAACAGAGGGTTAAATACACAACACATAATGGGGGAAATGAGAACCAGGTGTGTGGTAAAACAAGACAAGACAAATGGAAAATGGATCGGCGATGGCTAGAAGACCGGCGACGTCGACCGCCGAGCACCGCCCGAACGAGGAGAGGCATCAACTTCGGCAGAAGTCGTGACAATGACACCTTAAGAAACAGTTCTGTATCATTGATCCATATAGCAGAATCTATATCATATATCTACAGCAGAATCCATGGGACTCCATCAGACCAGGCACAATGGAATTTCTCTCAGCCACTAAGGTTGTTGTGGTCTCACTTGCCACATGCTCAGTCTTATACCTGGAGAGGTTTACTTGTGTTTGTGTCTCCATCATTTACTGTGATTGTCGTAGAAAGGTTAATAACAGGCGGAGTTAACTGTTAACAGGTTAAGTGCTGTTGATTTGCCCTTCTACTGGATTGGTGTGTGGTGAAAAGGTCAGTGCTGTTATATAGGGTCCATGGGTGGTGCAGAGCATCTCACACAGCCTCTTCTCTGCTCCGCTTTGAAGAAGAAAAACTATTTTAATGAATCTGGCTCCTCTCCTCTTACTCGGGGAAAGGATGGTGGAAGAGAGAAGGAGGAAGAGAGAAGGATGGGAGGGGGTTAAGTGGCTTTTGTAACCTTTTTTTGTGCTCTTGTTTTATTTTAATCTCCCCAATTTAGCAATGTCAAAAGGGTACTTATTGTGTTATTACCAGAGCTATTTTTGAGGGGATTGGAAAATTGTAGATTTGATTGGGGGCTGGTTGGAGTGGTGGGTACCGGTGTTATCATTTAGAGCTGTTCAATTGGGTCATATAGGTGAGAAATGGAGGGGATAATGTTTAATTTTTATCTAAGGTACACACACACAGTACTTTCACATGGTTTTATGGGAATTAAGGCAATTGACTTCAATGGCTAATTTCCCTGAACAGGGTGATTACATAGTAAGAAGGAGCAATAATCCAAGTCGCAGCTCCATACTACTTGTCAGTCATAGTGAACTGATACTGTATACTAGTTGTTCGGGTGGGATTATAGTGGGGTCCGTGGGTGACTTTTTGATTATTTTGGGGGGGATTCCTCATGTCTTACTCATTACTAGGAAGAAGTGTGGTCCAAATTGGATTTTGGGTACTATATTTATTGAATATTATATGAATCCTATAAATTCAAATGGCCAATTTGGATGCAATCAATTAGCTGAATTTCTCTGACGTATTATTTCATAAATTAATGTTGCAGGCAGGTTTATCTTTTCTGTTTCTAACTTCATAAACCGTTTCAGAACAATCTGAGATAGTGGGTGTCATGGCTTGCTGAAATTACATCACTAATTGTTAGTGGGCTTGTGAGAACACTGTCCGGACTCCTGTCTCATGTTTATCTCTGTTCTGTTAACTGTTATACTAGTCTAGTCCTATTCCAGCTCTGCTCTGCTTCCTGCTCTCAAATGCTGTTGGACACATTCTTTATTAATGAAGGAAAGATGATGTCTGAAATATTTACAACAGAGGAGCAGGAAAGAAGGACTTTCAATAAGACATGAGATGCAACAATCAAGAAGTTCCAACTTCCTCACAGCTTTTAAGGATAGGGATCCTTGGAATCTGTCTGGGCTGACTGGTTAAAGTGCCTGCTAAGAAGTGGTCCCAATTTAGACTGAACAATTTAGACTGAACAATTTAGACTGAACAATTTAGACTGAACAATTAACCACAGCTATCAGACCCATATAGACAAGGCCAATTCACGTGGTCACTCCAAGCCCCTCACAGTAGAATAGGATTATGTAAGGAAAATACATATATTCATGTCCATATCCAAGCTACAGTTTGGGATTTGGGAAGCTATTCAATGGTCATTTCAACTCAAGAACACTGCTCATTTTACTGTGTACTATAAGGTAATTACACATTTTATTCCCAGTCAGTTTATGGCGCTTCTGTTAGGTAAAGTGTAGTCTCTTCCTACAGAGGCTGACCTCCATTAGTCGGGGAAGAGAAACTATGTATAGTGTTTCTGTATACAGTGCATTCGGAAAGTATTCAGACCCCTTGACTCTTTCCACATTGTTACGTTACAGCCTTATTCTAAAATTGATGAGGATGAAAAAAAATGCATCCATCTACACACAATAACCCATAATGACAAAGCGAAAAAAAGGTTAGAAATGTTTGCACATTTATAAAAAATTAACAACAGAAATACCCTATTTACATAAGTATTCAGGCCCGTTGTAATGAGACTCAAAATTAAATATGGTGTTGAACGCTGAGCTGTAGTCAATGAATAGTGTTCTCACATAGGTGTTCCTTTTGTGCAGGTGTGAAAGTGCAGTGTGGAGTGCAATAGAGATTGCATCATCTGTGGATCTGTTGGGGCAGTATGCAAATTGGAGTGGGTTTAGGGTTTCTGGGATAATGGTGTTGATGTGAGCCATGACCAGCCTTTCAAAGCATTTCATGGCTAAAGACGTGAGTGCTACGGGTCGGTAGTCATTTAGGCAGGTTACCTTACTGTTCTTGGGCACAGGCACTATGGTGGTCTGCTTAAAACATGTTGGTATTAGACTCGGACAGGGAGAGGTTGAAAATGTCAGTGAAGACACTTGCCAGTTGGTCAGTGCATGCTCGCAGTACACGTCCTGGTAATCCGTGTGGCTCTCGTTAATGTTGACCCGTTTAAAGGTCTTACTCACATCGACTGCGGAGAGCATGATCACACAGTCTTCCGAAACAGCTGGTGCTCTCTTGCATGTTTCAGTGTTATTTGCCTCGAATCGAGCATAGAAGTAGTTTAGCTCGTCGTGTCACTGGGCATCTCTCTGGGCAGCTCTCGGCTGTGCTTCCCTTTGTAGTCTGTAATGGTTTGCAAGCCCTGCCACATCCGACGAGCATCAGAGCCGGTGTAGTACGATTCGATCTTAGTCCTGTATTGACCCTTTGCCTGTTTGATGATTCGACGGAGGGCATAGCAGGATTTCTTATAAGCTTCCGAGTTAGAGTCTCGCTCCTTGAAAGTGGCAACTCTACCCTTTAGCTCAGTGCATGGCTTCCATGGCTTCTGGTTGGTATGTACAGTTGAAGTCGGATGTTTACATACACCTTAGCCAAATACATTTAAACTCAGTTTTTCACAATTCCTGACATTTAATCATAGTAAAATTGCCCTGTCTTAGGTCAGTTATGATCACCACTTTATTAAAAAATGTGAAATGTCAGAATAATAGGAGAGAGAATGATTTATTTCAGCTTTTATTTATTTCATCACATTCCCAGTGGGTCAGAAGTTTACATACACTCAATTAGTATTTGGTAGCATTGCCTTTAAATTGTTCAACTTGGGTCAAACGTTTCGGGTAGCCTTCCACAAGCTTCCTACAATAATTTAGGTTAACTTTGGCCCATTCCTCCTGGCAGAGCTGGTGTAACTGAGTCAGGTTTGTAGGCCTCCTTGCTCGCACACCCTTTTTCAGTTCTGCCCACAAATTTTCTATAGGACTGAAGTCAGGGCTTTGTGATGGCCACTCCAAACATTACAATAGTCATTATGGCCAAACAGTTCTATTTTTGTTTCATCAGACCACAGCACATTTCTCCAAAAAGTACGATCTTTGTCCCCATGTGCAGTTGCAAACCGTAGTCTGGCTTTTTCATGGCGGTTTTGGAGCAGTGGCTTCTTCCTTGCTGTGCGGCCATGAATGAACAGGGAGTACAGGAGGGGACTGAGCACGCATCCCTGGGGAGCTCCAGTGTTGAGGATCAGCGTGGAAGATGTGTTGTTACCTATCCTTATCAACTGGGGCAGAGGCGAGGACAGAGTTAAAAATGTATTTGTGTGTAATATACAGTGCATTTGGAAAGTATTCAGACCCCTTGACATTTTCCACATTGTTACATGACAACCTTTTTTAGAAAATTGATAAAGTTATTTGTTTCCTTTATCATTCTACATAGACTACCCCATAACAAAGCAAAAACAGGTTTGAAGAAATTTGTGCAAATGTATAAATTTGATATCGCATTTACATAAGTATTCAGACCCTTTACGCAGTACTTTGTTGAAGCACTTATGGCAGCGATAACAGACTCGAGTCTTCTTGGGTATGACGCTACAAGCTTGGCACACCTGTATTTGGGGAGTTTCTTCCATTCTTCTCAAGCTCTGTCAGGTTGGATGGGGAGCATCGCTGCACAGAGATGTTAGATCGGGTTCAAGTCCGGACTCTGGCTGGGCCACTCAAGGACATTTAGAGACTTGTCCCGAAGCCACTCCTGCGTTGGTTTGGCTGTGTGCTTAGTGTCATTGTCCTGTTGGAAGGTGAATTATCACCCCAGTCTTAGGTCATGAGCGCTTTGGAGCAGGTTTTCATCAAGGATCTCTCTGTACTTTGCGCCGTTCATCTTTGCCTCGATCCTGGCTTGTCTCCCAGTCCCTGCCGCTGAAAAACATCCCCACAGCATGATGCTTCAACCACCAAGCTTCATTGTAGGTATGGTGCCAGGTTTCCTCCAGACGTCACGCTTGGCGTTCAGGCCAAAGAGTTCAATCTTGTTTTCATCAGACCAGAGAATCTTGTTTCTCATGGTCTGTGAGTTTTGGTTACTTTTGGCAAACTCCAAGTGGGCTGTCATGTGCCTTTTACTGAGGAGTGGCTTCAGTCTGGCCAATCTACCATAAAGGCCTGATTGGTGGAGTGCTGCAGAGACTGTTGTCATTCTGGAAGGTTCTAACATTTCCACAGAGGAACTCTGCCAGCTCTAGGAAAAGTCTTGGTGGTTCCAAACTTATTCCTTTTAAGAATGATTGATGCCACTGCGTTTATGGGGACCTTCAATGCAGCAGAAATTGGTTGATACCCTTCCCCAGATCTGTGCCTCGACACAATCCTGAATCAGAGCTCTAGGACAATTCCTTCGACCTCATGGCTTGGTTTATGCTCTGACATGCACTGTCAATTGAGGTACCTTATATAAACAGGTGTGTGCCTTTCCAAATCATGTCCACTCAATTGATTTTACTTCAAGTGGACTACAATCAAGTTGTAGAAACAGGATGCACCTGAGCTCAATTTCAAATCTAATGGCAAAGGGTCTACTTATGTAAATACGGTATTTCATTTTTTTATTTTTATATATTAACTTTTTTTTCTTCTCTTTTTCATTGTGGCATTGGTTCCCAAACTTTTTATAGGCCCGTACCCCTTCAAGCATTCAACCTCCAGCTGCGTACCCCCTCTAGCACCAGGGTCAGCGCACTCTCAAATGTTGTTTTTTTGCCATCATTGTAAGCCTGCCACACACGATACATTTAATAAACATAAGATTGAGTGTGCGTTTGTCACTTCCCATGAGCCGGGTTGTGACAAAGAGCTCTTATAGGACCCGTGCACAAATAACAATAATCAATAATTTTGCTCTTTATTTAGCCATCTTACATATAAAACCTTATTTGTTCATCAAATATTGTGAATAACTCACCACGGTTTAATGAGAAGGGTGTGCTTGAATGGATGCACATAACTCTGCAATGTTGTGTTGTATTGCAGAGAGTCTCAGTCTTAAATAATTTCCCACACACTGTCTGTGCCTGTATTTAGTTCATGCTAGTGAGGGCCGAGAATCCACTCTCACATAGGTACGTGGTTGCAAAGGGCATCGGTGTCGAAACAGCATGATTTGCCAAGGCAAGAAACTCTGAGCATAGCCCTATCCAGAAATCTGGCAGTGGCTTCTGATTCAATTCAATTTTCACATAACCGCTTGTTGCAATTTCGTTGAGGCTCTCTTGTTCAGATATCGGTACGTGGACTGGAGGCAGGGCATGAAAGGGATAACGAATCCAGTTGTTTGTGTCGTCCATTTCGGGAAAGTACCTGCGTAATTGCACACCCAGCTCACTCACATTTGACATTGTACGTAAGCTTGAGTTCATTTGCACACAAGAATCATACAATGATGTTAAGACCTGTGTTGACAGATGAAGAGCTCCAACTTCTTAATCATAGCACATTGAATATAGTTGCGGAGAGTCCCTGTAATCCTAGATTCAGATCATTCAGGCGAGAAAAACAATGTTTACTGTGGTGTCCAAAACATCTTCAAAAAATGTACCGTTTGAAAATGTGAACCACATTTTTATTAGGCGTACCTCCGACGGCATTGCGCATACCCCAGTTTGGGAATACCTGGTGTAGATTGATGAGGGAAAAAATAATTTAATACATTTTAGAATAAGGATGTTATGTAACAAAATGTGGAAAAAGTCAAGGTGTCACGCCTGCTCCCGCTCTTCCTCCCCCTGGCACTCGAGGGCGCCAGGATCCCCAGCATTACGCACTCAAGCCACCATCAGTACGCACACCTGCCTTCTGCCCGTCACACGCATCAGCGATCATTGGACTCACGTGGACTCAATTACTTGTGTTATTACCTTCCCTATATCTGTCTGTTCCCAAGCTCTGTTCCCGGCTTCGGGATTAATTGTCTCATGTCCGTGTTACCCGTGTTCCAACGCTGTTCCTGTCTTGTTTCCTTGTCTGTTCCCGAATAAATGTCTGACTCCCCGTACCTGCTTCTCCTATCCGGCGTCGGCCCTTACACAAGTGGTCTGAATAATTTCTGAATGCACTGTAGATTAGGGTTTTGTTGGTATGAGCATGTAATATCCTAATCACTTAGGAAAGTACAGTAGATTGGCCTATACTGTAGATATTTTAGTTTCAGTTTTGCATCAACTAACAGTAATTCTATTTCTGGCAAGAGATTGATTAATTTGCACTGTCCCTGTTAAATACAATTAATACATACACTGTTAGACTTTCAGAGACTAACTTTTCTTCAAACAGCAGAGAAGAAGAAGCTCTAAATCTTCAGATGCTGCAGGCGGATGTCTTATGATGCACTTTTTGGTTTCCAGTATAAATTATTTAAAGCCACCTGACTAACTGTAGGCTATGATGATGTGTCATCCATTTTAGAGATGGGAGAAGTGACTCAAACTTGATGACAGCGGTCTAGTTCAGGTCTTGCTTATAGCAAGTCTATGAATGCTTTAAGCAAGTCTTATGGAGCATTTAGCATAAGAGACAATAGAAAAGGTGGTTCAGAGAAAGTGAGCTAGACCATTTCTCTGGCTTGCATAGTTGGAGAATATCAAGGTTTAACTCTATGAAGAAAGACATGCACTCACACACAAACACAGATGGCCTTAAGCTTTATTCGGATGGGATTAGTTTTACTGTTTGGGTAATGTAATTATGTGTACTGATGGCGCAAAAGCCATGACAGGGAGACATAGTGGAGTCCACCGAGAGGCTCTTGCTGCCAAGGGAATGCCTGACAGCTTGAAAGACGTTTTGGATACGACAGTGAAAATGGTTCTTATGACTTCTTATGGGCAGGTGGGATGCTACCTTCCCACCTGGCCAACATCCAGTGAAATTGCAGAGCGCCAAATTCAAACTACAGTATTATAAATATTTAACTTTCATAAAATCACAAGTGTAATACATCAAAATAAAGCTTAACTTCTTGTTAATCCAGCCGCCGTGTCAGATTTCAAAAAGGCTTTACGGCGAAAGCAAACCATGCGATTATCTGAGGACAGCGCCCCGCATACAAACACATGAAAAACATATTTCAACCAGGCAGGTGCGACACGAAAGTCAGAAATAGCGATATCAAAAATGCCTTACCTTTGATGATCTTCTTCTGTTGGCACTCCAAAAGGTCCCAGTTACATCACAAATGGTCCTTTTGTTCAATAATGTCCATCTTTACATCCATAAAAACTCAGTTTAGCTGGCGCGCTTCAGTCAATTATCCACCCAGTTTCCCTCCATCAAAATGCATACAAAATGAATCCCAAACGTTACTAATAAACTTTTCCAAACAAGTCAAACAACGTTTATAATCAAACCTTAGGTACCCTAATAAGTAAATAACCGATCAAATTTAAGACGGAGAATCGTTATCGTCTTTACCGGAGAAAAATACCAAAGAACGCGCTCTCTTCCACGCACTTGGAAACACTACAGCCAAAATGGGAGCCACTTAGAAAAACTACAATTTCTGGCTAATTTTTCCAAAAACCAGCCTGAAACTCTTTCTAAAGACTGTTGTCATCTAGTGGAAACACTAGGAACTGCAATCTGGGAGGACTTGGCCTTATAATAAAAGTGATAGCCATTGAAAATAGGGGTAGGCGGAATCTTCTTTTGGGGGGGGGGGGGGGGGGTGATTTGTCCTCGGGGTTTCGCCTGCCATATCAGTTCTGTTATACTCACAGACATAATTTTGACAGTTGTAGAAACTTTAGAGTGTTTTCTATCCAAATCTATCAATTATATGCATATCCTAGCTTCTGTGCAGGCAGTTTCCTTTGGGCACGCTTTTCATCCGGACGTCAAAATACTGCCCCCTACCCAAGAGAGGTTAACTTTAAAGCAAGGCCCCTGAACTCTCGTGTATTTTCTGCATTATGCAATGACATGGGCAGCGACCATGTAACGCTTTTAGACATACAGAGGTACGCTGGTTATCAAGGGGCAAAATATTGACACGTTTTTTGAATTGAGAGACGAGCTTAACCTTTTCGTTACTGACCTTTTTCACTTGTCTGACTGCTTGCATGATGAGGAGTTTCTCAAACAACTGGCCAATCTTAGTGATGTTTTTTCTCGCCTGAATGATCTGAATCTAGGATTACAGGGACTCTCCGCAACTATATTCATTGTGTGGGACAAAAAATTGAGGCTATGATTAAGAAGTTGGAGCTCTTCTCTGTCTGCATTAACAAGGACAACACACAGGTCTTTCCATCATTGTATGATTTTGTGTGCAAATGAACAAGCTTACGGACAATGTCAAATGTGATATAGCGAAGCACCTGAGTGAGTTGGGTGCGCAATTACGCAGGTACTTACCCGAAATGGATGACACAAACAACTGGATTCGTTATCCCTTTCATGCCCTGCCTCCAGTCCACTTACAGATATCTGAACAAGAGAGCCTCATTGAAATTGAAACAATCGGTTATGTGATAATTTAATTTAATCAGAAGCCACTGCCAGATTTCTGGATTGGGCTGTGCTCAGAGTTTCCTGCATTGGCAAATCATGCTGTTAAGATACTGATGCCCTTTGCAACCACATACCTATGTGAGAGTGGATTCTCGGCCCTCACTAGCATGAACTAAATACAGGCACAGACTGTTTGTGGGAAATTATTTAAGACGGAGACTCTCTCCAGTACAAACCAACATTGCAGAGTTATGTGCATCCTTTCAAGCACACCCTTCTCACTAACCTGTGGTGAGTTATTCACAATTGTTGATGAACAAATAAGGTTTTATATGTAAGATGGCTAAATAATAATAATAATAATATTATTTGTGCCCTGGTCCTATAAGAGTTTGTCATTTCCCACGAGCCGGGTTGTGACAAACTCACACGCATTCTTATGTGAAATAAATGTATCATATAGTGTGTGTGTGGGGCAGGCTTACAATGATGGCAAAAAACAACATTTGAGAGTGCGCTGACCCTGGTGCTAGAGGGAGTACGCAGCTGGAGGTTGAATGTTTGAAGGGGTACGGGACTATAAAAGTTTGGGAACCACTGCTCTACACTATATTTGCTTATTTTGTCACAAACTGAAAATAGGCAAACTATTAGATTTGAGCAACCAGGAAATGGCGGACTGATTTCTGCATAGTGCATCTTTAATGAAACTCCAGCGATAAATGTAGGTAATAGATCGCAAAGCAGGGCATCCCCAATTCCCCACTGAGCTAAACTTTTTGCAAATGGCTGGTTCATTTTCTCATAACACATCTCAACTGCAGTGTGTTTTTCAGCAGCTCACATCAGCAGGATTGGGAGATTTTTCATTAGCAGAGACATCTACCGTGGATCGCTAAAATAAAGATTATGATCACACTTCCTCAATTTAAATATTATGGGGACACCTACACATTTGGCAGCCAAGCACAAGTAATCAGTGTAGCTTATTACTGTCTAGACATGATGTTGAATATTTTTACACCTAGAATAAAAACCTCCAGGTTTCTGTCACTAAAAGTCCTTTAAAAAAAAAAGAAAGTTTGGAAAAACGATTCCCTTGCGAATCATTTCCTGGAAACACACATGCTGGGGAAATAATTACATAACCAACATCTCTAGTAATACGAATGCCGTTCGAATTTGGCTTATGTCTCTTTAATCCCAGAGTAATTTTTTTCCAGGTCACCCCTAACCTTCTGTCTAGAGATCCGGACAATAAAACACAAAATCAACAAATGCACACACACATGCAGTGCGCACAGACACACACAAACACACAATCAGTACGCATAGACACACACACACACACACACATACAGTATGCATTCACACACATGATCTCTATGTGCGTGAGATTTAATTCCTGGTAAGCATTAGTCGTCCCATACCGTGTGGATCAGAAAGGAATATAATTAAAACCCTGTTTATATTATCGTACCCACAGACCCGTACCATACTCTGCTTATGTAACAGTATAACTAGCATCAATGTAACAGTATAACTTTAGTACGTCCCCTCGCCCCGACCTCGGGCGCGAACCAGGGACCCTCTGCACACATCAACAACTGACACCCACGAAGCGTCGTTACCCATCGCTTACCCAAAAGCCGCGGCTCTTGCAGAGCAAGGTGCAACACTACTTCTAGGTTTCAGAGCAAGTGACGTAACTGATTGAAACGCTAGTAGCGCGTACCCGCTAACTAGCTAGCCATTTCACATCCGTTACACTTGCTCTGATAGCTACTAGTTCTATGGTGGATGCAACTAATTCAACCGATTTCATACTAGATCCAGTCTCTCTCTCTAACGCTCCCGCTCTCTCTCCCCCTCTCTCTCTGTTACAGTGTAATTATGTTTTATTCAGCTGTCAGCTCAGTGTTGATCAGATGAGAGGAGATGAGTTGTAGAGGGTTGGGTTAGCTTGCCCCTAATTTCATTATACTGTGCTTTGCTACCTGCGGGTTTTCTACTGTCACTGTTTTAGTCATGAATATTGGTATCTGACACTGCACAATGAAGTGTTTGATATTCACCACATTACTGGGTGCTGATATTTGTGTGTGTGTGTGTGTGTGTGTGTGTGTGTGTGTGTGTGTGTGTGTGTGTGTGTGTGTGTGTGTGTGTGTGTGTGTGTGTGTGTGTGTGTGTGGTGTTGTATTAGGATTACATAAGCCTGGAGGAAGCCGGTGAATTGGGGGGGGAGCGAGCAAGAGAGAGACAGAGTAGGGAGGGAGAAGAGAATGTGGAGGGAGGGAGAGCAGACGGATGGGAGACCCTGGCGCCCTGACTCCCATTCCGACCGCCGACCGCTCGGCTGGTGTCGTGTAGCGAGGCGAATGACATGTCGACAGCTCTCCGCAGGAAGTGGGTGCGTGCAGTGTGCGTGCTCAGGACTCTGCGAGCAGGAGGAAGCGTGAGTTGTGTTTATTTTTAGTTCCCCCTGGGCCGACTAATCCGTCCTGCCACTCCGGCTTAATGGGATTGGAGGTCGGCTGACTTCAGTAGGCATTGGACTGTAGGACCATAGGGCTGCTCTGTGGGCTCACTGGGTTGTCTGCTGTACCCCAACCAAACCAGCCTGTGCTGCTCTGGGCCAGGCTTGGCTACTGGGTACTGTGTTGGTGCCATACAAACAGAATGTTGAGCCAAACAGGGCTCGAGCTTAGCTTAGCTGAGCTGAGCCATGGATAAGAAGCGTTCAGCGGGTCGAGATTGCGGGAGATGAGATGAGCCATGAATTTGGACTGCCTGAAGTTGGACTGGTGTTCAGGGGCCCGAGGGGGTCCATGGCTGCGCCACACGGAGGAGGACCAGGGTGGAGGTGGTGGGGGCCGGGGAAAGAGGAGAGCAGCAGGAGGGCCAGGTGGAGGTCAACCCAGGCTGGAGGTGCCTCTCCTAGGAGGACCCTGGCTCAACTCGGAGGAACTAAGGAGCAGCGTGGTGGTGCTCTACGCTCCCGCTGGGAACACATGCTTCCTCCGACTGGTACTGGAGACAGATAGAGAGAGAGAGAGCCAGAGAGAGAGACCCTCTGCCCTTGCCGCTGATCATCCACCTCCCCAAAAGGATAAACTATCTAGCTCTGATCCCTTGAGGAAAGATCTCACCCTGCTCTCTGCTTCCCCCTTAGAGCTCCCTGGCTTTCTGGCATGTGTTTGACTAGATGTTTGTTTGTAGACTAACGTAGTTAAGTTTGGTTGTAGAACCGAGTGTTAAAACTATGTTAAGTGAAGTTCTGTTAAGTTGTGTTTCTGGAACATTTATACTGTGGTAGCTAGCTGAACTCAGTATTACAACTTGGTTATTTAGCTGCAGAGAGACACTGTACTGTTGCACAGTTCCTCATGGCAATTCTAGTAAATCACAATTGCTACATTTTGATCCAATAGGAAATTGCTCGAGCCAAGAACTCTATTTGCCAAGTGCATAATACAGGGGTGAAAAACTGTGCTGCTCCAATAGGCAATTGCTCTGGCTGAGAAATGCTTTTCACTGCTCTTCATTTGAGAGGCGAAGAAACTGTTGATGAATGATGTTGACTCATACTCCCTTATTGGTGCTAGTACTCAGTCAGTGTGTGTGTGTAATGAAAAAGCTCTCCTGCTCCATCTCTCATGCTAGCAAAGTGTGAGAGAGAGGATAGAGTGTGTTTTTGCATCAGTTGGAGGTCGGTAGCATTTAGCTGTGTGATTTGCACGGCAGTCAGTCTGTGGGTGGGTGGGTTGTGGGGAACAGTTATTTCCGGGTGGGTAGGGGGGTGTGGTGCCAGTGCAGTCCCTCCTGTGGGTTGAGTAGGTGTGTTCTACACTACATCCAGCTCTCTGGAACAGATAGGAGCCAATACAGATGGGTCCTGATGCTGTTCACACAAGAGAGAGGAGTTTACAGAGAGGATAGTACTAAAGGTTGCAGGATAGCTATGCATCTGTGGCTATTGATCAATTTGCGTCCGTGTGTTTTTGTGTGTTCTGCATGTGTGTCTGTCTGCACATTGTCATCGCAGGTATATAATTCTGTCAGATCAGTGTGTGTGTGTGTGTGTGTGTGTGCGCAGGTGAATAGCATTGACTTCCGAGGCATCGTGAGAAAAGAGGCTGTTCTGTTCCTGTTGGAGATTCCTAAAGGAGAGGACGTGTGTGTGTGTTTGTTAGGGATGGGTATTTGACATTTCTTGACTGTTTGAGTACTTGCATAAAAAAAAATGTAAAAAGCTATTTTTAGAACACAAGGCCCACACTGGAAATGTTTTTCTTCGTGTATCTATATGCCAACAGTGCGCAACGATGCCTAATTTATCATAACCATTACAGATAATGAATCCTAATTGCTAAATTGCCCCATATACAGTACCAGTCAAAAGTTTGGACACACCAACACATTCAAGGGTTTTTCTTTATTTTGACAATTTTCTACATTGTAGAATAATAGTGAAGACATCAAAACTATGAAAAAACACATGGAATCATGTAGTAACCAAAAAAGTGTTAAACAACTCAAAATGTATTTTAGAATCTTCAAAGTAGCCACCCTTTGCCTTGACAGGTTTGCGCACTCTTGGCATTCTCTCAACCAGCTTCACCTGGAATGCTTTTCCAAAAGTCTTGAACTAGTTCCCACATATGATGAGCACTTGATGGCTGTTTTTCCTTCACTCTGCTGGTCACACTCATCCCAGACCATCTCAAATTGGGTTGAGGTCAGGTGATTGTGGAGGCCTGGTCATCTGATACAGCACTCCATCACTCTCTTTCTTGGTCAAATAGCCCTTACACAGCCTGGATGTGTGTTGGGTCATTGTCCTGTTGCAATACAAATGATAGTCCCACTTAGTGCAAACCAGATGGGATGGTGTTTTACTGCAGAATGCTGTGGTAGCCATGCTGGTTAAGTGTACCTTGAATTCTAAATAAATCACTTAGTGTCACCAGCAAAGCACCATCACACCACCCCCTTGCTTCACGGTGGGAACCACACATGCGGAGATCATCCGTTCACCAACTCACAAAGACACCGCGGTTGGAACCAAAAATCTAAAATTTGCACTCATCAGACCAAAGGACAGATTTCCACCGGTCTAATGTACATTGCTCGTGTTTCTTGGCCCAAGCAAGTCTCTTTTTTTATTATTGCTGTCCTTTAGTAGTGGTTTATTTTCAGCAATTCGACCATAAAGGCCTGATTTACACAGTCTCCTCTGAACAGTTGATGTTGAGATGTGTCTCCTACTTGAACTCTGAAGCATTTATTTGGGCTGCAATTTCTGATGCTGGTAACTCTAATGAATCCTCTGCAGCAGAGGTAACTCTGGGTCTTCCTTTCCTGTGGCGGTCCTCATGAGAGCCAGTTTCATCATAGCTCTTGAGTCATTTTGCAACTGCACTTGAAAAAAAATCAAAGTTCTTGACATTTTCCGCATCGACTGACCTTCATGTCTTAAAATAATGATGGACTTTCGTTTCCCTTTGCTTATTTGAGCTGTTCTTGTCATAATATGGACTTGGTCTTTTACCAAATAGGGCTATCTTCTGTATACCACCCCTACCTTGTCACAACCCAACTGATTGGCTCAGACGCATTATGAATGAAACAAATTCCACAAATTATCTTTTAACAAGGCACACCTTTTAATTGAAATCCATTCCAGGTGACTCTCATTAAGCTGGTTGAGAGAATGCCAAGAGTGTGCAAAGCTGTCATCAAGGCAAAGGGAGGCTACTTTGAAGAATCTCAAATATAAGATTTTTTGGGGTTACTACTAGAGGTCGACCGATTATGATTTTTCAACGCCGATACCGATTATTGGAGGACATAAAAAGCCGATACCGATTTAATCTGCCGTTTTTTAAATATTTTTATATATATATATATATATATATCTCATACACACACTTTTGTAATAATGACAATTGCAACAATACTGAAAACACTTTTATTTTAACTTAATATAATACATAAATAAAATAAATTTAGTCTCAAATAACATGAGAACATATGTTAAAACGAACTACCAGCTTTCATGGGTCTTCAATATTCCCAGTTAAGAAGTTTTGGGTTGTAGAGCAGAAAGCAGAGCTTGTCTGCATGGTCCCCTGTCAGTCTGCTCCTCCGCGAAACACAGACCTTATTTGAAGTAGATCAAGACATTCTCTATGGAAGACATGAACGGTAAAATAACGATGGAACCCCTTTCAAGTTCAGCCGCAAGTTATTACAGGAATTATAACGCGTAGACTATTTCTCTCTAAACCATATACTTTTGACTAATCCGGAAACTATCCCCTCGAAAACAAAACGTTTATTCCGTTCCGTATTTTATCTAACGGGTGGCATCCATGAGTCTAAATATTCCTGTTACATTGCACAACCTTCAATGTTATGTCATAATTACGTAAAATTCTGTCAAATTAGTTCGCAAGAGCCAGGCGGCGCAAACTGTTGCAAATAGCCTGACTCTGCGTGCAATGAACGCAAGAGAAATTACACAATTTCACCTGGTTAATATTGCCTCCTAACCGGGATTTCTTTTAGCCTAATATGCAGGTTTAAAAATATATACTTGTGTATTGCTTTTAAGAAAGGCATTGATGTTTATGGTTAAGTACACATTGGAGCAATGACAGTCATTGATTGATTGTTTTTTATAAGATAAGTTTAATGCTAACTAGCAATTTACCTTAGCTTACGCATTTGCGTAACAGGCAGGCTCCTCGTGGAGTGCAATGTAATCAGGTGTTAGAGCATTGGACTAATTAACTGTAAGGTTGCAAGATTGGATCCCCCGAGCTGACAAGGTTAAAAATCTGTCGTTCTGCCTCGTTCCTAGGCCGTCATTGAAAATAAGAATGTGTTCTTAACTGACTTGCCTAGTTAAATAAAGATTAAATTAGGGTGTAAAAAAAATATAAAAAAAAATAAAAAAAATAAAAATCGGCAAATCGGCGCCCAAAATAGCGATTTCCGATTGTTATGAAAACTTGAAATCGGCCCCGATTTATCGGCCATTCCGATTAATCGGTCGGCCTCTAGTTACTACATGATTCCATATTTGTTATTTCATAATTTGGATGTCTTCACTATTATTCTACATTGTAGATAATAGTCAAAATAAAGAAAAAACCCTGGAATAAGAAGGTGTCAACTTTTGACTGGTACTATATATTCAGAAAACAAAAGTGCCATTTAAGATGAATTTATTGAAACTATAATGTTTTGTTAATTTAGCAGACAAGACGCTCTTATTTTCCAAGCCCTTATCACAGTCAAGACACACTTTTTTTCTAGTCAAAAGCATGATCTAATATATAAGAATAAAATATAACAGAATAATGCCAAGTAATACGCATCTCGCATCTGGAACAGTTATTCTGTAAATGAGAACGTGTTTTCAGTCAACTTACCTGGTAAAATAACAGATAAATAAAATTTGAAACGGGGCTCAAGTTGAAAGACAATTTGTTCAGGGTTACAAACCAAATCTCCCTCCGGTTCGATATACAAACGTTGTTTATTCTGCCTGCTCTTTGGAATTTTCTAAATGGATGAACAATTCCACATTGAACACTGCATGGGGATGAATTATGGCCACAACATATTTGGGGAGTAGGCCGAGGCTTAATGATTCTGATGAAAATACACTCGGTCTTTATCTAATGTTTTTGCATATTTTCAGTGTGGAACCTTGCCATATTTAGGGGGGTTATAGCCTAGGCCAGGGCTGTTCCTGGAGACCCTGTTACTGGAGACCTGCCATCCTGTATTTTTTGGACTCGCACCCTAATCTAGCAGACCGTATTTGAATAATTAGCTGGTTTATAAGCTGAACCAGGTTAGGTACAACTGGCGTTGGAGCAAAAACCTACAGCTCTCCAGGAACAGGGTTGGAGACCCCTGGCCTAGGTTAACCAATTCTAAGTGGCACTAGCAGTTTGCAACGAATGTGCGTCACTAGTTACCACAGGCACAAAGTCATAAACCTCTCCAATTTCTAAAATGGGTCTTCTTCAAATCTGATTTTAAACATTTAACCACACTGCTAACATTATGCATAACCCTAAACTTAAATTAAGACCAAAAAGCTCATGTTTGTTTTCAGGATTTTTTTTCTAAATAATGCCAAATCTGACTTTGTAAATGCGGTTACTAGTGACAACTGCAAAGTAGCCTAAACGGAAATTAGACTGGATGCAATTATTCCAAAACTGCAGCTCATTGTTGGAACACATATTTCCCTACTTCAGTCAACCAGCCATTTTGAATTTGTGATAAAACTGTTGTCATTTTGCAAGGAATGAAGCTTGTGTTTGAGGGAGTTGTCGAGATGCGATTTGAATGAGTGAGACAGAAGGGAAAGGGAATTTGGGGAGAAGAACTGTTTGATACTAGGCTTGGTTTAATTTTTGGACCAATACAATGTGAATTGATTTATTTTTTGTTGTGGCCTGCAAATGCACATGCAATTGTAGGAAAGTAGCTTGAAAACTGCAACATTTACATCCAGCCATGCACTGCTGAAGTCATAGTCAAACTCCTATGCTATGTTTGTCTCACTCGAGTTGTGTTCTGATTATTATTATTTTTTTACCTTTATTTAACTAGGCAAGTCAGTTATGAGAGGGTCCCTGATTTAATTTGCTATCACAAAAGGGCTCCCTGTTCCCAAAAAGTTTGAGAACCCCTGCTCTTTGTTGTGAGCTGAGCTGGGGGACTCTGGGGAGAAGCAGAGAACCATGAAGAGCAGCAGAGGTGTGACTGACTGTCTGTCACTTCAGGGCCTAGCTGCTCTCTCATAGCTACTAGTCCATATGTGCCCTGTATAACACCAGTATGGTATACAGTACCATGCTTAAAGGGGCAATCTGCAATTGCTACTTCCATTTTTGGACTTGTTTTGAATGTGGTCTATGGGCGAGGAGAGACTGCATTGCATACGCTTCTTCTCACATAGCCACCAACCAATAATTGGTGTGCATGAACAAACTGTGGTCAATAGAGAGCAGTTGGGATTTCACAGCATTGTAAAAGCCAACTGACTGAAACATAAAAATATGTTGTTGTTTTTACCTGGTCCAACTCAGACTGTGGAGGTTAGTTCCCACGCCCTCAGAAGACAGGCTCTATATCCCAGGGTCAGCGAGGACGATGTGCGAGTTCCTTAGGGCTGCACGATTAATCAAATGTTTATCTAAATTGTGATATTGACATGCACAATATCCATATCGCAAAAGGAAGCGATATTTTTGAAACGCCACCTAGCCGTCTCTAACACCCATTTTCTTTACTTTTGATTTGTTGCTCGAGTTGACGGAGTTCACTCACCGTCTCTTCTCTTTTGGCCGCTTCCCAATCCCACACACACCAAGCCCCACCCCCTGTCACTCAAGCAGGCCGTTCCTCCGTATGCTTGAGATTCACTCAGCGTGCATTGACCAAACAGCATTCAGTCAACAGATTTTTCCAAAAAAGAACGGCACAGCTTTCCACTTTGCTTCTTAATATAATTCCAAATGTTTTCTATATAATACTATTTGTGTAACTTTCTCTCTGAAAAATGCTAGTTTGTTGGTCTTAGCAAGCTGCAAATATGCATAAAAAAATGGTGTTAGGCGCTAATGCTAATCGCTAGCTAGCTGATTATCTAAATTCACTGAGATATGGCAAATCATGCTAGCAAACTTTTTCTCTAATACAGGCCGGTACCAGTGGTGGAGTATATCAGCATTGTTTGTGCAGCAGTGCCTTCAGAAAGTAGTCACACGCCTGAATTTAAAATGGATTACATTAAGATTTTGTTTCACTGGCCCGCACACAATATCCCATAATGTTAAAGTGGAATTATATTTTTTTATTATAAATGAATAGCTGAAATGTCTTGAGTCTAAGTATTCAACCTCTTTGTTATGGCAAGCCTAAATAAGTGTAAAAATGTCAGGAGTAAAAATGTCCTTAACAAGTCACATGAACTCACTCTGTGTACAATAAGTGTTTAATATGATTTTTGAATGACTACCTCATCTCTGTACCCCACGCATACAGTTCAGTTATCTGTAAGGTCCCTCAGTCAAGCAGTGACTTTCAAAAACAGATTAAACCACAAAGACCAGGTTTTCCAATGACATTCAAAGAAGGGCACATATTGATAGATGGGTAAACAAAATAAAGCAGACATTGACTATCCATTTGAGCATGGTGGAGTTATGAATTACTTTTTGGATGGTGTATCAATACACCCAGTCACTGCACAGATAGAAGTGTCCTTCCTAAATCAGTTGTCGGAGAAGAAGGAAACATCTCAGGGGTTTCACAGTGAGGCCAATGGTGACTCTAAAACAGTTACAAAGTTGAATGGCTGTGATAGGAGAAAACTGAGGATGGATCAACATTGTAGTTACTCCACAATACTAACCTAATTGACTGAATAAAAATAAGGAAGCCTTTACAGAGTGAAAATATTCCAAAACATGCATGCTGTTTGCAGCAAGGCACTAAAGTAATACTGTATAAAAATATAGCGAATCAATTCACTATTTGTTCTGAATACAAAGTGTCATGTTTGGGGCAAATCCAGTACAACACATTACTGAGTACCACTCTCCCTATTTTCAAGAATAGTGGTGGCTGCATCATGTTATGGTATGCTTGTAACCGTTGAGGACTGGGGAGTTTTTCAGGATAAAACAGAAACACAATGAAGCTAAGCACAGGTAAAATCCTAGAAGAAAACCTGGTTCAGTCTGCTTTCCACCAGACACTGGGAGATTAATTCACATTTCAGCAGAACAATAACATAAAACACAAAGCCAAATCTACACTGGAGTTGTTTACCAAGAAGACAGTGACTGTTCCTGAGTGGCCGAGTTGCAGTTTTGACTTAAATTTGCTTGGAAATCTATGGCAAGACCTGAAAATGGTTGTCTAGCGATGATCAACAACCAATTTGACAAAGCTTGAAGAATTTTGAAAATAATCGAAAAAGCACAATCCAGGTGTGAAAAGACTCACAGCTGTAATCGCTGCCAAATGTGATTCCAACATGTATTGACTCAGGCGGTCGAATACTTATCTAATCACGATATATTACTGTTTTATTATTTTATGCATTTATTGTTTAACAAATTTTCTTCCACTTTGACATTACAGAGTATTTTGTGTAGATTGTTGACAAAAAAAATACAATTCAATTAATTTTAATCCCACTCTGTAACTCAACATCATGTGGAAAAAGTTAAAGAGTCTGAATACTTTCTGAAGGCACTCTACCTATCTATTTTAATCTAATTAGTGTCCCATGGGGAACACTGACCAACACTGTGGTTACTACTCTGTCAACCATCTCCACCCTTACTTTTTCATTCGTTGTCATGCCAAACAAAAGTGCATTCCAAGTGCCCACTATATTCCAACCGTAAAATTAGAATGATCATTCTATTTCTATGATTCCGACAGTTTATCCAACAGTTTTGATGTATAATCACAGGTAAAATCGCAATCACAATATTTGGTACAAAAATCACAATCCAATTTTTTTCCCATATTGTGCAGCCCTAGTGTATGAATGCATGGTTGCGTGTGTGTGCAGGCAGAGGTAGGTCAGTCTCCTACGCTGACCGGTGCCGAGTTAATCACCAAAGCATTGATCCATCCGGATGTGTGTCTGTTTCCACTTTGTCCTGGAGGTGTGTGTGTGTGTGTGTGTGTGTGTGTGTGTGTGTGTGTGTGTGTGTGTGTGTGTGTGTGTGTGTGTGTGTGTGTGTGTGTGTGTGTGTGTGTGTGTGTGTGTGTGTGTGTGTGTGTGTGTGTGTGTGAGAGAGAGAGAGAGATTTAGATAGTCCTACTCAATTGGCTAACACAGAGAGGGTCAGGCCTATTTTAGAGCCTGTGTGGGACAGTGTTTTCAAATCAAATTTTATTTGTCACATGCGCCGAATGCAACAGGTGACCTTACCGGAAAATGCTTACTTACAAGGCCTTAACCAACAATGCAGTTCAAGAAATAGAGTTAAGAAAATATTTACAAAATAAACTCAAGTAAAAAATAAACATTAACACAGTAAAATTACATAACAATAACGAGGCTATATACAGGGGCTACCGGTACCGAGTCAGTGTGCGGGGGTACAGGTTAGTCGAGGTAGTTTGTACGTGTAGGTTGGGGTAAAGTGACTAGATAATAAACAGCGAGTAGCAGCTGTGTAAAAACAAAGGGGGGAGGGTCAGTCAATGTAAATAGTCCGGGTGGCCATTTTATTAATTGTTCAGCAGTCTTATAGCTTGGGGGTAGAGGCTGTTAAGAAGCCTTTTGGACCTAGACTTGGCGCTCCGGTATAGCTTGCCATGCGGTAGCAGAGAGAAAAGTCTATGACTTGTGTGACTGGAGTCTTTGACAATTTTTTAGGGCCTTCCTCTGACACTGCCTAGTATATAGGTCCTGGATGGCAGAAAACTTGGCCCCAGTGATGTATTGGGCGGTACGCACTACCCTCTGTAGCTCCTTACGGTCGGATGCCGAGCAGTTTCCATATCAGGCAGTGATGCAACCGGTCAGGATTCTTTCGACAGTATAGCTATATAACTTTTTGAGGATCTGACAACCCATGCCAAATCTTTTCAGTCTCCTGAGGGGGAAAAGGTGTTGTCGTGCCTTCTTCACGAGTGTCTTGGTTTGTTTGGTGATGTGGACACCAAGGAACGTGAAATTCTCGACACGCTCCACTATAGCCCCGTCGATGTTAATGGAGGCCTGTTCGGCCCGCCTGTTCCTGCAGTCCACGATCAGCTCCTTTGTCTTGCTCACATTGAGGGAGAGATTGTTGTCCTGGTACCACACTGCAAGGTCTCTGAACTCCCTATAGGCAGTCTCATCATTGTTGGTGATCAGGCCTACCACTGTTGTGTCGTCAGCAAACTTAATGATGGTGTTGGAGTCATGCTTGGCCACGCAGCCCTGATGGGCCCCTGTGTTGAGGATCAGCGTGGCAGATATGTTGTTGCCTAGCCTTACCACCTGGGGGTGGCCCGTGAGGAAGTCCAGGATCCAGTTGCAGAGGGAGGTGTTTAGTTCCAGGGTCCTTAGCTTAGTGATGAGCTTTGTGGGCACTATGGTGTTGAACGCTGAGCTGTAGTCAATGAACAGCATTCTCACATAGGTGTTCCTTTTTTCCAGGTGGGAAAGGGCAGTGTGAATTGCGATTAAGATTGTGTCATCTGTGGATCTGTTGAGTCTTATGCGAATTGGTGTGGGTCTGGGGTTTCCGGGATGATGGTGTTGATGTGAGCCATGGCTACCAACGTGAGTACTACTGGGCGTTATTCATTTAGGCAGGTTACCTTCACATTCTTGGGCACATGGACTATGCTGGTCTGCTCGAAACATGTGGTTATTACAGACTCTGTCAGGGAGAGATTGAAAGTGTCAATGAAGACACAATAATATATAATGGAAAACAAATTTCACACTAAGGACCAAACAGCATTAAATATATATGGAAAAATTACACCAAGTAAGACATCAAAGATGCAGCCATTTAGATGCAGCATGCTCGCAGTACATGCCCTGGTATTCCGTTTTTGCTCCGCAGCCTTGTGAATGTTGACCTGTTTAAAGGTCTTGCTCACATCGGCTACGGAGAGCGTTATCACACCGTCGTCCGGAACTGCTGGTGCTCTCATGCATGCTTCAGTGTTGCTTGCCTCGAAGCGAGTATAAAATACCTTTAGCTTGTCTGGTAGACTCGCGGCACTGGGCAGTTCACGGCTGGGTTTCCCTTTGTAGTCCATAATAGTTTGCAAGCCCTGCCAAATCCGAAAAGAGCGTCAGAGCCGGTGTAGTAGGATTCAATCTTAGTCAGTATTGATGCTTTGCCTGTTCGATGAGGGCATAGTGGGATTTCTTATAAGCGTCCAGATTATTGTCCCACTCCTTGAATGCGGCAGCTCTAGCCTTTAGCTCCGTGTGGATGTTGCCTATAATAATGGCTTCTGGTTGCGATATGTACGTATGGTCACTGTGGGGACGACGTCGTCAATGCAGTTTTTGATGAAGCCGGGGACTGAGGTGGTATACTCCTCAATGCCATTGGATGAATCACGGAACATATTCCAGTCTCTGTTTGGCAAAACAGTCCTGTAGCATAGCATCCGCGTCATCTGACCACTTCTGTATTGAGCGAATCAAATCAAATTTTATTAGTCACATGCGCTGAATACAACAGGTCAATACATTCTAAGTCAGAACCGTCAAGAGTAGTGATGCTAGACGGGCGGGCAGGTGCGGGCAGCGATCGGTTGAAGAGCATGCATTTCGTTTTGCTTGCAATTAAGAGCAGTTGGAGGCCACGGAAGGAGGGCATTGAAGCTCTTCTGGAGGTTTGTTAACACAGTGTCCAAAGAAGGGCCAGAAGAATACTGAATGGTGTCATCTGTGTAGAGGTGGATCAGAGAATCACCAGCAGCAAGAGCGACATCATTGATGTATACAGAGAAAAGAGTTGGCCCGAGAATTGAACCCTGTGGCACCCCCATAGAGACTGCTAGAGGTCCGGACAACAGGCCCTCCGATTTGACACACTGACCAATATCTGAGAAGTAGTTGGTGAACAAGGCGAGGCAGTCATTTGAGAAACCAAGGCTGTTGAGTCTGCCGATAAGAATGCAGTGATTGACGGAGTCGAAAGCCTTGACCAGGTCGATGAATACGGCTGCACAGTATTGTCTTTTATCGATGGCGGCTATGATATCGTTTTGGACCTTGAGCGTGGTTGAGGTGCACCCATGGCCAGCTCGGAAACCAGATTGCATAGCGGATTTAAGTCTGCCTGCATAAGTCCCCGGCCACTAGAAGTGCCGCTTCTGGATGAGCATTTTTCTTGTTTGCTTATGGCCTTATACAGCTCGTTGAGTGCAGTCTTAGTGCCAGCATCGGTTTGTGGTGGTAAATAGACAGCTACCAATAATATAGATGAGAACTCTCTTGGTAGATAGTTTTGCCTACAGCTTATCATGAGGTACTCTACCTCAAGCGAGCGATACCTCGAGACTTCTTTAATACTGGACCAGAGAGGTAATTTGGTTTTTGTATTGGTTCCCCAATCCATGTCTTTACTATAGAACCATACAGGAAAAGTAGTGGTTTTGCATCAAAGCCAAGACTTATCTTCATGACTGAGTTCACGGGTCACCAGTACTATATGTCATGGGTCATTTGAATTCAGTGTGAAAATGGAACAAAAATGTCCATAGATGTTTTTTTCCAGATTGCAGAAAGAATCTACATTGCCTTCAGAAAGTATTCATACCCCTTGACTTATTCAACACGTTGTTGTGTTACAGCCTGAATTCAAAATGGATTATATCGAGAGAGAGAAAAAATTCTCACTAATCTACACACTATACCCCATCATGACAAAGAGAAAACATGTTTTTTTGAAATGTTTGCACATTTATTGAAGAATAAATATTGAATATACGTCAGTTTTCACACCCCTGAGTCAGTACATGTTTGGATCACCTTTGGCAGCGATTACAGCAGTGAGTCTTCTGGATACATTTCTAAGAGCTTTGCACACCTGGATTTTACAATATTTGCACATTCTTCTTTTAAAAAATGTCAATCTCTGTCAAGTTGGTTGTTGAACATTGTTAGACAGCAATTTAAGTCTTGCCATAGATGTTCTAGCTGATTTAAGTCAAAACTATAACTCGGCCACTCAGAATCATTCAATGTCATCTTGGTAAGCAACTCCAGTGTATATTTGGTCTTGTGTTTTAGGTTATTGTCCTGCTGAAAGGTGAATTTGTCTCCCAGTGTCTGTTGGAAAGCAGACTGAACCAGGTTTTCCTCTAGGATTTTGCCTGTGCTTAGCTCGATTCCGTTTCTTTTTAACTTCCCGAAAAAAAACCTAGACCTTGCCGATGACAAGCATACCCATAGCATAATGCAACCACCACCATGCTTGAAAATATGAAGAGTGGTACTCAGTGATGTGTCGTGTTGGATTTGCCGAAACATAACTTTGTATTCACAGCCACAGTAAAAAAAATAATGCAGTTTTACTCTATAAGTGCCTTATTGCAAACCGGATGCATTTTTTGGAATATATTCTGTACAGGCTATGTTCTTTTCCCACACATTTAGGTTAGTATTGTGGAGTAACTACAGTGTTGTTGATCTATCCTTAGAGTTTCATGGCTGTGATAGGAGAAAACTAACTGCTTTAAAGAACCATTGGCCTCATTGTGACATCCCTAAACGGTTTCCTTCCTTTCCGGCAACTGAATTAGGAAGGACGCCTGTATCTTTGTTGTGACTGGATGTATTGATACACCATCCAAAGTGTAATTAATATCTTCATCATGCTCAATGGACATTGGAAAACCTCCCTGGTCTTTGTGGTTGAATCTGTGTTTGAAATTCACTGCTCGACTGAGGGGCCTTACAGATAATTGTATGTGTGGGGTACAGATATCAGGTCTGAGACTCACAGAGTGAGTCAATGCAATTTTATTTTACTCCTGAACTTATTTATTCAATACATTTCAACTTTTCATTTTCAAAAATGTCTAAAAATACAATTCCACTGACATTATTGGGTATTGTGTGTAGGCCAGTGACTCCAAATCTCATTTAAAATGAAGGCTGTAACCACAAAATGTGGAAAAAGTTGAGATGTGTGAATACTTCCTACAGTGACATTTTCTCACAAATTGCCATCCCAAAGAGCAATTGTCCAAGAAATATGCTTGCATTGTTGATTTCTTACATTGTAACAATAATGACACGTCATAAGAATGGCCGCAAATGTTCAGATGAGCAGGAAATTCTCTTTTTCATCCGATTTAGGGAATATCTTTTATTGGTGGAACGAATAAATCAGTCGGGCTCTAGTCTTAAGACTTCGATACAAAATTGTACCTCTTTCATACTGTGATGATCAGTATCACATCTACTCTGTGTTCAGCTAATGTTCAGTAACTCATGTAGTATTGTGTTAAGATGATTGTAGTAAAAAACGGATGTATCTGTTAAAGAAGCATCTACTGTTTGCGAAGATAATATTCTGTAACTTAAGTTGTTGTGTTAAAGTAGCGTTCACTAACTATGTCTGTAATGTTCCGTTCACTAACCGTTAGGACTGGGTATTGCCAGGGACCTCATGATACAATATTATCACCATACTTAGGTGGTGTTGTGAATCTTATGATTCTAAATGTATTGCGATTTGATATTCCAAAATTATTGCTCACTATACTGTGTTATGTATGTATGAATGTATGTATGTACAGTACGAGTCAAAAGTTTGGACACACCTACTCATTCAAGGGTTTTTCTTTATTTTTACTATTTTCTACATTGTAGAATAATAGTGAAGACATAAACTATGAAATAACACATATGAAATCATGTAGTAACCACAAAAGTGTTAAATAAATCAAAATAATATTAATATTAATATTAATAATATTTTAGATTCTTCAAAGTAGCCACCCTTTGCCTTTGCACAGGGAGATCATCCGTTCACCTACTCTGCGTCTCACAAAGACACCGCGGTTGGAACCAAAAATCTCAAATTTGGACTCATCAGACCAAAGACAGATTTCTACCAGTCTAATGTCCATTGCTCGTGTTTCTTGGCCCAAGCAAGTATCTTCTTATTATTGATGTCCTTTAGTAGTGGTTTCTTTGCAGCAATTCGACCATGAAGCCCTGATTTACAAAGTCTCCTCTGAACAGTTGATGTTGAGATGTGTCTGTTACTTGAACTCTGTGATGCTTATTTGGGCTGCAATTTCTGAGGCTGGTAACTCTAATGAACTTATCCCCTGCAGCAGAGGTAACTCTGGGTCTTCCTTTCCTGTGGTGGACCTCATGAGAGCCATAGCGCTTGACATTTTCCGCATTGACTGACTTTCATGTCTTTAAGTAATAACGGACTGTCGTTTATTTTTGCTTATTTGAGCTGTTCTTGCCATAATATGGACTTGGTATTTTACCAAATAGGGCTAACTTCTGCATACCCCTACCTTGTCACAACACAACTGATTGGCTCAAACGCATTAAGAAGGAAAGAAATTCAAGGCACACCTTTTAATTGAAATGGATTCCAGGCGACTTACCTCATGAAGCTGGTTGAGACAATGCCAAGAGTGTGCAAAGCTGTCATCAAGGCAAAGGGTTGCTAAAATATATTTTGATTTGTTTAACACTTTTTTGGTTATTATTTCATAGAAGAATATAGTTAAAAAAATAAAAAATACAATTTTAAATGAGTAGGTGTGTCCAAACTTTTGACTGGTACTTTATATATATTACATAAAAATTAAAAAATACAAATTAATACTTGGAGTCAAAGTATCGATACAATATCGCCCAAAATATTTTTTCCCTCATCACTATTCGATAATGTGATTTGATGTTTTAAACATATTGTTCACTAATGTTATATGGCTGATGCAGAGAGACAGAGACCATGACAAAATTCGTTTTGGTCAGTAATGGCTAGGGCTGAGACAATTATGCAATATTGTGTAATGATTAATTTTCATGCAAATTGCTACGACATACCTAATGAATACAACGCAGCTTTGGTGACACCCATGTCTCAAAAACAAATGGTTTTGACTGCTTGCAAGTTTTGGAAATGAAGCTTCTCCTTACGACCGTGCTGTTCTGCTTGTAAAATGATTACCAACTTTACCCACTTAATGTAAAAAAAAAAAAAGAACTGCTAAACTATATTTACTTTAATATAACGTTTACATTTTCATTTTTTATTTAACCTTTATTTAACTAGGCAAGTCAGTTAAGAAGAAGTTCTTATTTACAATGACAGCATAGGGAACAGCGGGTTAAGTGCCTTGTTCAGGGGCAGAACAACAGATTTTTACCTTGTCTGCTCGGGGATTCGGTCCAGCAATCTTTCGGTTACTGGCCCAACGTTCTAACCACTAGGCTAACTGCCACTCCGGCATATTCAAGTTGAATCCCCACTTCTCCTAAAATGAATGTATTATAACGAAAAAAACATTTTTGTTTGCGGTTATTGTCCATATTATCGGTTACACAATTATACAATAAAAGTTCTCACTATTTAAAAAATAAGATGGAGAACAAGCTATAGGTGAAAAACCAGAGTTTTGGTGCTGGTACAGCCATCTAGCTTTCGCTAAATTGATTTTTTATTTGTATTTTTTTTCCCAATCAATACTAGGAGTCAAAGTATGAATAAACTCAGCAAAAAAAGAAAGGTCCCTTTTTCAGGACCCTGTCTTACAAAGATAATTCGTAAAAATACAAATAACTTCACAGATCTTCATTGTAAAGGGTTTAAACGCCTAAGACAGTGCTACGGTGAGACTGGACGGACAGCTGATCGTCCTCGCAGTGGCAGACCACGTGTAACAACACCTGCACAGGATCGGTACATCCGAACTTCACACCTGCGGGACAGGTATAGGATGGCAACAACAACTGTCCGAGTTACACCAGGAATGCACAATCCCTCCATCAGTGCTCAGACTGTCCACAATAGGCTGAGAGAGGCTGGACTGAAGGTTTTGTAGACCTGTTGTAGGCAGCTCCTCACCAGACATCACCGGCAACAACGTCGCGCACAAACGCATCGTCGCTGGACCAGACAGGACTGGCAAGAGTGATGGTTTATCGTCGAAGGAATGAGCATTACACCGAGGCTTGTACTCTGGAGCGGGATCGATTTGGAGATGGAGGTTCCATCATGGTCTGGGGCGGTGTGTCACAGCATCATCGGACTGAGCTTGTTGTCATTGCAGGCAATATCAATGCTGTGCGTTACAGGGAAGACATCCTCCTCCCTCATGTGGTACCCTTCCTGCAGACTCATCCTGACATGACCCTCCAGCATGACAATGCCACCAGTCATGCTGATTGTTTGTGTGTGATTTCTAGCGAAACAGGAATGTCAGTGTTCTGCCATGGCCAGCGAAGAGCCCGGATCTCAATCCCATTGAGCACTTCTGGGACCTGTTGGATTGGTGGGTGAGGGCTAGGGCCATTCCCCCCAGAAATGTCCGGGAACTTGCAGCTGCCTTGGTGGAAGAGTGGGGTAACATCTCACAGCAAGAACTGGCAAATCTGGTGCAGTCCATGAGTAGTAGATGCACTGCAGTACTTAATGCAGCTGGATACAGCCAGATACTGACTATTACTTTTGATTTTGACCCCCCCTTTGTTCAGGGACACATTATTCAATTTCTGTTAGTCACATGTCTGTGGAACTTGTTCAGTTTATGTCTCAGTTGCTGAATCTTGTTTTGTTCATACAAATATTTACACATGTTAAGTTTGCTGAAATAAACGCAGTTGACAGTGAGAGGACGTTTCTTTTTTTGCTGAGTTTATTATATAGTCCGAAATAATACTGCGTTATGTAACTATCTATTTTTTCCCCCCATCACTACTAACTGTTTTGTTCTCGGTCCACAGAGCTCAGGAATGGAGGAGACTGTTTGGGAGCAGTACACTGTGAACCTACAGAGGGTGAGTTGAACTCTGTCTCTCTCTCTGTCTATAGACAGTGCATTTGGGAAATAATCACACCCCTTGACTTTTTCACAAATAAATTGACCTTACCATTCTAAAGGTATTTTAAAAAATGTAAAAAAAAAAAAAACGTTTTCTCATCAATCTACACACAATACCCCATAATGACAAAGCGAAAACACCTTATTTACGTACGTATTTAAACCCTTTGCTATGAGATTTGAAATTGAGCTCAGGTGCATCCTGTTTCCATTGATCATGCTTGATGTTTCTACAACTTGATTGGAGTCCACTTGTGGTAAATTCAATTGATTGGACATGATTTGGAAAGTCACACACCTGTCTATATAAGGTCCCACAGTTGACAGTGCATGTCAGAGAAAAAACCAAGCCATGAGGTCGAAGGAATTGTCCGTAGAGCTCCGAAACAGGATTGTGTCGAGGCACAGATCTGGGGATGGTATCAACCAATTTCTGCAGCATTGAATGTCCCCACAAACACAGTGGCCTCCATCATTCTTAAACGGAAGAAGTTTGGAACCACCAGGACTCTTCCTAGAGCTGTCTGGCCGGCCAAACTGAGCAATAAGAGGAGAAGGGCCTTGGTCAGGGAGGTGACCAAGAAGCCGATGGTCACTCTGACAGAGCTCCAGAGTTCCTTTGTGGAGATGGGAGAAAAACTTCCAGAAGGACAACCATCTCTGCAGCACTCCACCAATCAGGCCTTTATGTTAGAGTGGCCAGACGGAAGAAACTCCTCAGTAAAAGGCACATGACAGTCCGCTTGGAGTTTGCAAAAAGGCACCTAAAGGACTCTCAGACCATGAGAAATTCTCTGGTCTAATGAAACCAATATTGAACTCTTTGGCCTGAATGCCAAGTGTCACGTCTGGAGGAAACCAGGCACCATCCTTACAGTGAAGCATGGTGATGGCATTATCATGCTGTGTGGATGTTTTTCAGTGGCAGGGACAAGGAAACGAATAATGATCGAGGGATAGATGAACAGAGCAAAGTACAGAAAGATCCTTGATGAAAACCTACTCCAGAGTGCTCATGACCTCAGACTGGGGCCAAGGTTTACCTTCCAATGGAACAACGATCTGAAGCACACAGCCAAGACAACGCAGGAGTGGCTTCGGGACAAGTCTCTGAATGTCCTTGAGTGGCCCAGCCAGAGCCCGGACTTGAACCTGATCGAACATCTCTATAGAGACCTGGAAATAGCTGTGTAGCGACGCTCCCCATCCAACCTGGCAGAGCTTGAAAATCTGCAGAAAAGAATGGGAAAAACTCCCCAAATACAAGTGTGCCAAGCTTGCAGCTTCATACCCAAGAAGACTTTAGGCTGTAATTGCTGCCCAAAGTACTGAATAATATGTAAATGCGATATTTCAGATGTTTTTTTATATATACATTTGCAAACATTTCTAAACCTTTTTTTGCTTTGTCGTTATGGGGTATTGTGTGTAGATTGATGAGGGGGAAAAATGTAATCCATTTTAGAATAAGGCTGTAACATAACAAAAGTCAAGGGGTCTGAATATTTTCCAAATGCTCTATATATTTCTCTGTTGTGTGTGTGTGTGTGTGTGTGTGTGTGTGCGTGCGTGTGTGTGTGTGTGTGTGTGTGTGTGTGTGTGTGTGTGTGTGTGTGTGTGTGTGTGTGTGTGTGTGTGTGTGTGTGTGTGAGACTACAAAGGGGTAGTTAACCTGTGACTTTTACATGTACTGGCCCTGGATTTCTCTCCTATGGTTTCTCCCCAGTGGAGGTTCACAGTGTAGTGTGTGTGTGGTGTTTTGCCTTTGCCATCAGCAAAGGACCATAGCAGGTGAGTTGATTCCATTTGAAACCAGGACAAAAAAACCACCCTGATTTTGGTGATTTTCTTTAAATGTAATCCATAGAATTGTCCTTTTGAAAGAAGGTTTGTTGACATATTTGACATTTGTATTTGTATCTGAAAGCGTAGTTTAGAATAATGAATCTAGGTTGGCATATTTATGACATGTTGGCCTTAGCCAGGACTCATTTAAAGGTAATGAACAGTCAAACCAGATCAAAGTATGATGACCAAAGTATGAAAAATGACTGTTGCTTCTACATTGATAAAGTTTGATCATAGAGTTACTGGTCCCCTCCCCCATGTCAAGCACTTGGATTCATTATTAAGGGGACTGTTTCATTTGTTTCTGATGTTAGCTAGGTCTTCAGCCAGCATGGAACAAAAGGGGGTGAAGGGTAGTTCAAAACTCTGGTGCAGTTGTCAAGTTAACACATCCGTCAGTGCTGCTGTGAACCGCATCACAAGAGAAATGCCAAGCGGTAGATAAATAAAAGTATTATAGAATTGATGCAATTTCAATGTTGTTTGAGTTGCTTTATGTATCACCACAATTACTGCCTCACTGCTCAATGCATACTGTATGGGTTTCAAAGAGCGGTCATTCAAGGCGAGCTCATGAATATAAGCTCCTTGCCCACTCACTCTGTCTTTTCAAACTTCCTGGTCGATAACCAACCAACTGTTCAGGACCTTTAAGACTCCATAATGTTTCATTTGTAGATGCTACAGGCCTCATTTAAGACTCCATATTGTTGTCATATAAAGCTTTACTGCTTGCTCTGTAATATTAGTATTTTTATTTCATATATTTTTTCACATGATGTTCAACGATATAAACTCAGCAAAAAAAGAAATGTCCCTTTTTCAGGTCCCTGTCTTTCAAAGATAATTCGTAAAAATCAAAATAACTTCACAGATCTTCATTGTAAAGGGTTTAAACACTGTTTCCCATGCTTGTTCAGTGAACCATAAACAATTAATGAGCATGCACCCGTGGAACGGTCGTTAAGACACTAACAGCTTACAGACGGTAGGCAATTAAGGTCACCGTTATGACAACTTAGGACACTAAAGACACCTTTCTACTGACTCTGAAAAAACACCAAAAGAAAGATGCCCAGGGTTCCTGCTCATCTGCGGGAACGTGCCTTAGGCATGCTGCAAGGAGACATGAGGACTGCAGATGTGGCCAGGGCAATAAATTGCGATGTCTGTACTGTGAGAGGCCTAAGACAGCGCTACAGGGAGGCAGGACTGACAGCTGATCGTCCTCGCAGTGGCAGACCACGTGTAACAACACCTGCACAGGATCGGTACATCCGAACATCACACCTGCGGGACAGGTATAGGATGGCAGCAACAACTGCCCGAGTTACACCAGGAACGCACAATCCTTCCATCAGTGCTCAAGACTGTCCGCAATAGGCTGAGAGAGGCTGGACTGAAGGTTTGTAGGCCTGTTGTAAGGCAGGTCCTCACCAGACATCACTGGCAACAACGTCGCCTATGGGTACAAACCCACCGTCGCTGGACCAGACAGGACTGGCAAAAAAGTGCTCTTCACTGACGAGTCGCGGTTTTGTCTCACCAGAGATGATGGTCGGATTCGCGTTTATCGTCGACGGAATGAGCGTTACACCGAGGCCTGTACTCTGGAGCGGGATCGATTTGGAGGTGGAGGGTCCGTCATGGTCTGTGGCGGTGTGTCACAGCGTCATCGGTCTGAGCTTGTTGTGCAGGCTCATCCTGACATGACCCACCAGCATGACAATGCCACCAGCCATACTGCTCGTTCTGTGCGTGATTTCCTGCAAGACCGGAATGTCAGTGTTCTGCCATGGCCAGCTAGGGCCATTCTCCCCAGAAATGTCCGGGAACTTGCAGGTGCCTTGGTGGAAGAGTGGGGTAACATCTCACAGCAAGAACTGGCAAATCTGGTGCAGTCAATGAGGAGTCGATGCACTGCAGTACTTAATGCAGCTGATGGCCACACCAGATACTGACTGTTACTTTTGATTTTGACCCCCACTTTGTTCAGGGACAGCTGTCCGTCCTGTCTCCCTGTACCGCTGTCTTAGGCGTCTCACAGTATGGACATTGCAATTTATTGCCCTGGCCACATCTGCAGTCATCATGTCTCCTTGCAGCATGCCTAAGGCACGTTCACGCAGATGGGCATCTTTCTTTTTGTGTTTTTCAGAGTCAGTAGAAAGGCCTCTTTAGTGTACTAAGTTTTCATAACTGTGACCATAATTGCCTACCGTCTGTAAGCTGTTAGTTTCTTAACGACCGTTCCACAGGTGCATGTTCATTAATTGTTTATGGTTCATTGAACAAGCATGGGAAACAGTGTTTAAACCCTTTGCAATGAAGATCTGTGAAGTTATTTAGATTTTTACGAATTATCTTTGAAAGACAGGGTCCTGAAAAAGGGACCTTTCTTTTTTTGCTGAGTTTATTTGACACAGTAAGGAGGTAAGTGTTGTTAGGGGAAACCATGTCTCCGACTAATACCCTGCTCTCCATATCCCCCATTACTGTGTGTGTGTGTCTGTTACTCCTCCTACAATGCATCTTCCTTTAGACGGACAGGAGATGTCTTGCTTCCCCTTTGATAGCCAAGAGCTCCAAGGTTGACCTGCTTTCTCTATCGTTCAATCCCTCTCTCACGCTCATGCTCTCTCGCTTTCACTTTCTCTATTCCTCTCTCTTTCTCTATCCATCTCTCTTGTCGTGGGAGATTTGTCATGTCTACTACTTGGACGTGACTGTATTCTGGCTAGAGCGAGTGTGTGCGTGCGTGTGATTGTCTTCTATCCGTGTTGCACTGCTCTCCTGGTCTCTTTCTTTCTCTCCCCCTCTCTCCCTCCTCTATGTCCTTCTAAACCTGTGGGTTGTGATACATGTGTCATTCAGGGCAGAGACTGTTAGAGCCAAATTGGAAACGCAAGCTGTCTGCTCCCCCCTCCTCCCTCACCCCACCAACCGATCTCCTCTCATCTTCCCCATCTATGTGGTTGTAGTCAACCCTTCAACCCAGCCAATGTTACCATGCTCTCTCTCTCTACCTGTCTGTCTGTCTACTTTCTCATTCAATGTCAAACCATTTGTTTGTCTGACCTCCCAATCCCATTCCCCTGTCCAATTTCAACACTATATCTTTCCATTGCCCAACCCCCAGCTTAATTGTCTGTCTGTCTGTCTTTCTCTCTCTGTCTCTGTCTCTCTCTGTCCCTCTCTCTCTCTCTCTCTCTCTCTCTCTCTGTCTCTCTGTCTGTCTCTTTCTCTCTCTCTCTTCTCTCTCTCTCCGTTTTTCTGTCTCTCTCTTTCTCTTTGTCTCTCTATGTCTCTCTATGTCTCTCTCTCTCTATGTCTCTCTCTCTCTCTCTCTCTCTATGTCTCTCTATGTCTATGTATCCTGCATGCAGGACTCCAAGATGGGGTTTGGTATCGCTGTGTCGGGGGGGCGGGACAACCCCAACGTGGAGAATGGAGAGATGTCAATCATCGTGTCAGACGTCTTGCAGGGAGGACCAGCTGATGGACTACTGTTGTACGTTACATTGCTTTTTTCCCCCCAAATCAGTACAGATGAAAGAAAGGAAGGACACAATGAGAGGAAGCCATTTTAGACTAATGAGGTGCGCCCCTAGAACCCTTTTATTTGAGGTTTTGTGTGAACTGTGTGTTGTGTTTGTTGTTTCCCTCCCCAGTGAAAATGACCGTGTGATCCAAGTCAACTCCATCCTCATGGACAACGTGCCTCATTCCTTCGCTGTGCAGCAGCTACGCAAATGTGGGAAGATCGCCAAGATAGTGAGTATCACTGTAGTTAGTTAGTTAGATTACAGGAAGGAAGCCAACTGAAGAAGGTTGGCAACAATGGCCAATTGTTCAAGAGATTTGTGTTTTTCCATTGGAAATTAGATGGATCATATAATATTAATATAGGCCAGACTTGGAAAAATAGATTTTCATACCAATGATGTAATGGTTGACCAGACTTCTACAGAGATGATTTGGCCCAGCAGTTTAAAAAAGTTAACCAGACAAGTTCAGCTAGTTCTAGCAGTGTGACAGTGTTTTACACTCCACTGAGCTTGAGCTCATTCTTTCCAGGTGACGCTCCTTTAACACTGCACAGCCAAAAATAATCTTACTAACCTTACTGTCATGGCCTCTGCTCCTGCCCCGCCTCTGCTCCTGGCTCTGTGTGTGCGTGTGTGTCTCACGGGTGTTTTGTTGCACGTGTTAACTAATGCGATCCTTTCGATCAAAATGCTGCAGTCTAGTGTTCAGCCTCTAACAGTTTATCGTGTGTGTGTGTGTGTGTGTGTGTGTGTGTGTGTGTGTGTGTGTGTGTGTGTGTGTGTGTGTGTGTGTGTGTGTGTGTGTGTGTGTGTGTGTGTGTGTGTGTGTGTGTGTGTGTGTGTGTGTCCCAGACGGTGAAGAGACCTCGGAAGGTGGCTCTCCACTCCCTGAAACACCCGCCCTCCCCTGGTGCCGAGAGTCGAGACTTCGGCTCAACCCGCTACTACGATGCTGATGACAACCAGAGCGACGGGGGCTGGCATCGTGGCAATGGTGGTCCTGGTTACAACCGCGAGCCTCGCGACCTCACCCCCGACAACAAGAGCTACCTGGACCCCAACTACGGCAGCCGTGGTAACCGGGGGAGAAGCCGGGGGAGGAGCAAAGAGAGGGCATCGCCAAGCCCAGAGCCTCACCACGACAACAGCAGTGGGCGGGCCTTGGACCGGGAGCCGCCCAGTCCAGAGAGGCCACAGTATCCACGGGAACGCAGCCGGGGGAGGAGCATGGACCGGGATAGAGGAGGAGGAAGTCCAGGTGGGAGGAGCTACAGCCGGGGAGACAGCTACGAGCGAGGAGGGGGAAGGTACGGGGATGGGGGAGGTACCGGGGGGAGGATGGTGAAGAGTAAGAGTAGAGACAACCTCCGTGAGCCGTCCCGTTCGCCCTCTCCTGACCTCCCCCGAGGAGGAGCTGGAGACCTGGAGCCCCTGGAGAAACCTGTTAATGTCCTGCTGGTCAAGAACAGACCCAACGAAGGTGAGAAGCTGTGATCAATGATTTTTTAATTGGCGAGTTTAGCAAACTTAGGCATGACATGCCAGCAACAGGCGCTGACACTGCACATCCAAGTATATCTGACCAAATTATGAAAGACAAGCATTGTAATTTTGAATTCCGTAAAGTGAGTGTAGAAGACATAAAAGAATATCAACAATGACAAGCCACCAGTGTCTGACGAATGGTATGGAAAATTACTGAGGATAATAGCGGACGATATTGCCACTTACATAAATGACTGATGATTGGCTGAGAGAAATTGATAATAAGATTGTGGGGGCTGTTTTGTTAGACTTCAGTGTGACTTTTGACATTAACGATCATTAGTCTGCTGCTGGAAAAACGTGTGTTATGGCTTTACACCCGTTGCTATATTGTGAATAAAGAGTTACCTGTCTTAACAGAACACAGAGGGTGTTCTTTATTGGAAGCCTCTCCAACATAATCCAGGTAGAATCATAAATTCCCCAAGGCAGCTGTCTAGGCCCCTTACTTTTTCAGTCTTTACTAACGACGTGCCACTGGCTTTTAGTAAAGCCGGTGTGTCTAAGTATGCGGATGACTCAACACTATACACGTCAGCTACAAGAGCGACTGAAATGACCGCAACACTTAACAAAGAGTTGCAGTTAGTTTCAGAATGGGTGGCAAAGAACAAGTTAGTCCTAAGTATTTCAGAAACTAAAAGCATTGTATTTGGGACAAATCATTCACTAAACCCGAAACCTCAATTAAATATTGTAATAAATAATGTGGAAATTGAACAAGTTGAGGTGACTAAACTGCTTGGAGTAACCCTGGATTATAAACTGTCATGGTCAAAACATATTGATACAACAGTCGCTAAAATGGGGAGAAGTCTGTCCATAATAAAGCGCTGCTCTACCTTAACAGCACTATCAACAAGGCAGGTCCTACAGGCCCTAGTTTTGTCGCACCTGGACTACTGTTCAGTTGTGTGGTCAGGTGCCACAAAGAGGGACTGCCTGCAAATGGCTCAGAACAGGGCAGCACGGCTGGCCCTTGGATGTACACAGAGAGCTAACATTAATAATATGCATGTCAAATCTCTCCTGGCTCAAAGTGGAGGAGAGATTGACTTCGTCACTACTTGTATTTATGAGAGGTATTCACATATTGAATGCAGCGAGCTGTCTATTTCAACTACTGGCACACAGCTCGGACACCCATGCATACCCCACAAGACATGCCACCAGAGGTCTCTTCACCGTCCCCAAGGGCAAAACAGACTATAGAAGGAACACAGTACTACATAGAGCCATGACTACATGGAACTCTATTCCACATCAAGTAACTGATGCAAGCAGTAAAATTTATTTTTAAAAACAGATAAAAATACACCTTATGGAACAGCGGGGACTGTGAAGCAACACAAACATAGACACAGACACATGCATACACACACGATAACATACGCATTTACACACACGTACAAATGGATTTTGTGTTATAGATATGTGGTAGTGGAGTAGGGGCCTGAGGGCACACACTTAGTGTTTTGTGAATGTATTGTAATGCTTTTAAAATTGTTTAACTGCCTTAATTTTGCTGGACCCCAGGAAGAGTAGCCTGCTGCCTTGGCAGGAACTAATGGGGATCCATAATAAATACAATTACAAATCATGTCTGGTCCTTTACAATAAGTGGTCGCCCTTAAGAAGGGATATTGTGCACAGGAAGGAGGGAGCTTATGAGTGACTGAGTCCCAAATGGCACCCTATTGCCTACTGTGTATACTGTATAGTGCAATACATTTGGCCAGGGCTCATTTGGGACACAGAAAATATTTACTGCTTTGATTTGGAAGGGTCCGTTTTTATTTGTGCTCTAAGGTTGCAAGGTCAGAGGTGAACGTGGTTTTAAGGTCAGGCTGTGTATATTCGTTCTCTGGTTGCCGCAGCTGTGTGTGTGTGTTTATGTGTGTCTAGAGTATGGTCTGCGTCTGGGCAGTCAGATATTCATCAAGGAGATGACCAGTACAGGACTGGCTGCCAAGGACGGAAACCTACAGGAGGGAGACATCATTCTCAAGGTAATATACCACACACACACACACACACACACACACACACACACACACACACACACACACACACACACACAATTAATATCTTGTTCTCTCCTTTAGACACACATACACTCTCAATGTAAGTTCAATCGGTCGTTGTTGGCATGGCTACAAAGAAGGATGCTGCCAAAGAGGAACATTTTAAATCCTCTCTCCCACCAAACTGTCAAATCACTACTCATCTAACACTCATTTACACTAATCTCATTTCTCCTTCTCTCTCTCGCTCTCTCCTGTCCTCTCCTCTCCCATCTCGCTCCTCTCCTCCCTCACTCCAGATCAATGGGACAGTAACAGAGAACCTGTCTCTGAACGATGCAGGGAAGCTCATAGAGAAGTCCAGAGGAAAACTCCAACTGGTCGTCCAGAGAGACCGCCGCCAGATCCTCATCCGTATCCCGCCCCTCGTAGACTCCGACTCCGAACCTGATGGTGAGTGGCTAACTGGGGAGGGGGAGGGATTACGGACACCTGTCCTGACCAATAGCAAAGCTGTATTCACAGAGTGTAGTGGGGTTTGAGTGGTTTAGATTGCCTGTAGAAGTCCCAGAGGGCTACAGTGCCTGTTAGTTTTCTCTGCTCCCCTGCATTGATCACTGTACTGTATAGTGTTGCCAAGTCTAATTTGCAACACTATACAGTGATCATGAAAACCAGCACCATTCTTTGGCTCAAAACTGGGTCTTTCACAAGTATGAATGGGTCAAATCACTTCAGTTGATGTAGTAGTGTACATTACATTTGCAGGTTAAAAATGTCAAATAGGAAACATATTACATCTGATACTGATCAGGTTAGGATTTAGGTGAAGATATCTAAGTTTGCTCAGGTTTGTTATCAATAGAAAACAATATTCAAAAGTATCCAATGGCATTATTTCAACATTCCTCCAGAGTAGACAGCCACCATCTTAGGCCACGGCCCTGTTGCAGTAAAAATATCTGGCACTCAACGGGTTAAAAATAAAAATGGGACACGAAATTGGAAAGTCTCACGTTTCTGCTTGCAGCTGCCATATCGCACACACACAAAGGTTATAGAGTCCATTCTTAGTTGACTTAATGTACAGACAGGACATAGTGACCTAAAGTGGTTCATTACTAGCCTAAGTACGCTATTTAAGGGTAAACATTTTGGGCGTTTACTCTCATACTAGGAAGTTAAACAGACCATGAATATAAAGTATTGACAACAAAAATAGATTTCCTCAATCGTAAACCTACAAAAGAGAAATCATTTTTTGTCTTCTCTCTTCCAGATAAAATGTCATTCTTTTAGATGAAGGACCACCCAAGAGAGTCACAACAGTAATGTTTGCATTGGTTGCCTTTAAACTGTAAAAATGAACTCTGCCAACCATTACACTACTACAAGTTGTAAAGCTTTTACACTTTGCACTTCCTTTTTTGCTATTAAACTTTAACTTTTTAATATTTTCCTAAAACCAATAAAATATTTTAATCACTATCTATTTTGTACTGTGTGATTTATTAAGACAGTAGGTTGAATAATGCCAATGGAACAAATATTACATTGTTTACTGTACATTTAGTACACATATTTTACTGTAGTTTTAGTTGTACTTAAAAGTACACACAGTACAAGCTTTGTACCACTTTAAGTGATTGTTTTATTCTATCTATAGCTTTGATACATATTTGAGCATATTCTGACATTAGTTAAGACATGCAACAACTTAGAGAAGGGGTAAAAACTTAGCTACATTTCAATTCCAAATAAGATTTGGAATTGTGTGAAAAACCATGTCTTGTACAGTATAAGTGGGTATGATAACTGCATCATTATAACCATTGTAACAACATATTAATATTCTTCTTTCAGTATTAACAGGAGTTGAATACTAGGATTTTAGTGAATAATTGTCAGTATTTTAACCCATAATTTAACATACAACGTTACCATTTCATACAAAGTATTATTTTCATTTTCAGGGCTAATCATTAACATTAACATGGTCTCTTCCTGTCATTGTGACGGTATGTGTGATAAACTGATCTCAGGCCAGCCTATGAAAACAAACCTGATTTCCGTGCCTGTCTCCTGTCACAGCAAACCAGCTCTGATAGGCGGATTACCAGGAAGTAGTGGGTGGCTGAAGGCAGGGAATAGGAGGGCAGTTGAGGATTTGAACAGAGAAGAACAGGATCACTGGCTGACCCACTTACTGCCTGCAACATTACTGCCTGTCTCCTCATAAACCATTCGTTTTGGATGAGGTCTTTCAGTAAATTCCTTATTCCACTATTATCTAGATACCCCTCCACATAAACCAAACATCCCGACGCCACTACTTTCTCACCCCACCCCTCCATATAATCCAGATGAGATTGTCAGGATGGGGGGTGGGAGTGGGGTCCTGGAGGACCTGTGCCTCTGAGACCGTAATCTCAACCGTTACTCTAAAGTACCCTGTGTGCTTTCCCTCCGGAGTTAAAACCTTCCGACGGTGGATTTTATCGGCCTGTTATTTCTCTTTAGCTTGGTTTGTTTATATCTCTCTTTCCTCCCATGCCAAAGTCCCAGCCTGTGCCCCTGCCAGTGCCTCTGCCAGTACTCTGATTAAAGAGGGGGGAGAGAGAGCAGGGAAAGCAGAGAGGGGAGGAGGGCGGCGCACACAGTACAAAAACAGACCACTCTGTTCAGTACATATTAACAAACAGACCCTCAATCTAACAAGCATACCCTCCACTACACCACTGAGGGTATACGCAGGTACAGTGTAGACCATATAACCACTTTTTTTATGGGCATTGCGTATACTCACTTCTTAATCCCTGTGCTGCGTATCAAAGTATTGTAGTGGAGGTATACGCTGTATCAATTAATATGGCTGATAGAACAAATCAGAATGTTTAGCTTAAAATGTTGACAAACTTTTATTTATCATGTTTTAAGCGCAGCAATGTGCACACGGCGGCAGGCCTAGATGCAAATGTTTGTGGACATAGATGGAAATATCCATTCGAAATTTAGAAAGAGGGGAGATCTAAAGATGCAACAACTGTCATAGGTTGCTAATGTGACTAGGATAATGCCTTTGGCTACTAGACAATGAAGGAAAGTTGAACAGGAGGGCACATATGAGGAAGTCTATTTCCTCCATGTTTCTTTGGTGGGATTTTGGCTTTCGGCTACTTTGAAGCAAGGTAAGACATGCCTCACAATATGAAGTAAAACATCCAGGTTTCAAACGATTAGGAACAGGGAAAATGTAGCGACATTAATGATATTCCTAACCTCCTGGTAGATGGAAAGGCTTTCCCTAAAACCTTCTCAATTAAATGTTAACTAGCTGCAAAGTAGCCTATGCCTTCCTGGCAGAATGATTTCATGATTATTTGCATCAATCCAGTGGCCATTTGTTTTGCAAACTCCATCTCATGTGTGCTACAGAAACTTTGCTAACCAAACAACAGTGCTAGGTGCCTGCACATTTGAATTAAAGGGGAACTACACAAATTATTTACATTTTTCCCAGACCTCACAAGTGGTCTCCTGATGTTATGAGAGGCATGTATGACTGTCCAGCCATCTGTCTGTTCAGCCGTCTGTCAGTCTGTCTATCTACCTCGGTGTCTGTATGTCTGCCTATCTGTCTCTGTGTCGGTCTGTCTCTCTGTCTGAAGTTCTTTACAGGAGCTGAGGAGTGTTGATGCAACAGGATCATGCACTTTCAGATGCAACACCACCACTCACAGTAACGACTTCCCTCGCCACTCCCTCCCTCTCTCTATCTCTCTCTTTCTTTCTCCTTTGCTATCGCTCCTTCACTCCCTCGCTCTTATGGTCCTTTTCCCTCCATTTTTCCATCAATCTCCCTCTCTCCCATCCCCCTCCTCTCTCCCATCCCCCTCCCCTCTCTCTCTCCCTGAGAGGACCATGGAGTCATCACTTTTCCCCCTCCACTGCTCTTCACTACACCGTGATGTGTTACAGTAACAGTCTGTCTCAATGACTAACTGTAATTTAATTAATAGAGATTTAATGGACTGTCCCAAGGAAACATCACCATGGTCGGCCCCACTAACAAATTCACTTCAATCACTTTTTAATTGGACAATTAAATGTGAAAAATGTATTTGGTAATGGAGTGAGACTGAATATACTGCTATGCCCGAGCCAGTGCTAAAGCCATAGAGCTATGGGGGAATAGTTTAGGGCCCAGAGTTTTATTGACCTGAAAACACTCTGGGCTATAGTTTTCTGGGCTATGGGCCTGGGGTTTTTCATGGTTACAGGGCACTAGATATGATGTGTCTATCTATCAACCTATGCCATATTTTAAACAGGGCAGTTTCACAGTCTCTCTGTGGCTTTCTTTCGCTCTAACACCTGGGTCCTCTCAAAGCCTGTTAAAAACTCCTCTTTTCCACAGGCTTCTCTGTACTCTCCCTCATCCCACTTCTCTCCTCCTACTCTTTAGAACACTGCTCTGAGTCCCACATCTAGGACCGAGACAGTTTTAGAAGATCAAAACCATGACAGACCAATGAAAGGCTTCTCATTGGCAGAGACATCAGAGGGAATGAACAGGAACAGAGTGACAGAACGAAGCGACTGAGGCCTGTTAGATCTCTGTACTGTACAGTGCAGTCTGTAAATGTCAGTAGTGTACTAAGGCCTAGTGTGGCATCTGGTGCTCACTACCTTTTCATTTCACTGTTATGAAACCATACAGACAATCTACTACATATCTATCTAGTCATAGAATACATAGCAACACGGATCTGGAAACTTAACCTCTTCAGTTGTTATGAGTCACAGATATCATATTTGCATACTAAATACTATATGTACTGTATGTTAGTATGCCTTTGTAAGGACTTTGGCAAATCTTCAGAATTTCCAACAGTCACTCTGGTTTAGAATGACAGTATACTGTATACTCTGGTTTAAAATGACATTAATATACTCTACAGTATTTACTGTGGTTTAGATGGACCGTACAGTATAGTACAGAACTTTGTATATACTGGGAAGTCACTCAGAGCGTGTTGTAGAGAGGCAGAGAATGCTTCGTTAACTCTACCTATATCTGACTCCTACACAGCTAGGGGACTGGTGATTCTTCTTGGGGCAACCAATCAGGTTTCTACTGGTGTACAAGTTCTCCTGGTGAAGGGAACACAGTCCATACGATTTCCCTGTCTCTCTAATCTCCTATGTTTCCCTCTCTCTCTGTCTCTCTCTCAGATATCTCAGAGATGGAGTCCTACTCCCCACAGGAGGACCGTAGATCTCGCCAGTCGGACCTATCTTCCCACTCCTCCAACGAGAGAGAGAACCCCAGGTTTGTGGGGGGGGGGGGGGGGGGCTGTCTGTTGATGAATATATGGATGGATTAGAGATGTGAGAGGAGGAGGAGACAGATACAGTATAGATCAGTCAGATATATTATTAAAGTTGTTGTTACTGTACTGTGTTATATAGCCAATACATTGTTCCAGTATTATGCCAGTGTCCAACCTGTCCTGGGTGGGTGGATGGATGTGAGAGGAGAGCTTCAGAATAGGTCAGTGAGGTACTGTTACAGTTCTTGTTACAGTGGCCAACCTATCCAGTTTGTGTCCCTCCCACCCAGACCTCTAACTAGCCTGGAAGACTCTCCCAGGGTAGCCAAGATGTCGGCCATGGCCTCGCCCTTTAGGGTGCCCCCCCTACAGGACCCAAACGCCCCGGGCCCTGCCATACCGACCTCAGAGGGACTGCCACGCCTCGACGAGCAACCAGGTACCCACAATGCATATATTACCCACAATGCATCTAGAAAAGTGTCCTCAAATCCTACCTTAAGCCCTGTTTAAATTAAATCTTATAACATTCGTAACCAGGTGTTGGTCTACAGCTTTTCAGCCTGGCATTATCTAGCCTGTCATTGATTGAGTATGTAATCAACCAGTACGGGTGGTCATTGATGGGAACTCACCCATCAGTATTTGTTTAGATGTGTTCATGTATGTGTGTTTGTTTACCAGCGTCAGCAAAGATTACTCCTAAGATTCTGCTACGCCCCAGCCCAGAGGATGAAGAGCTCTATGGGTGAGTAGATCGCTGTCCAGAGTTATAGTGCCCTATAAGAAACACTGACCCAGGCTAGCACATGGAAAGAGGGAGAGTCAGAGGTGGACTCTCCTCTCCTTTCCTCATTCATATTCATGATGCATCCATGGCTCCATCTCTCTGCTGTGTGTGCGCGTGCTTTTATGTGTGTGTGTGTCCGTAGAGAGGGAGGGTTATTTTTACGTTCTCCTAGCACTGGGCTGGGTGTGCTGACAGGCACTATTTGTCTGTAGTCTGAGGGAAGGAAGGAGTGTCTCAACCCTCCTCTCTCTACTGCAGGTGAAACCTAGAATACACAACGAGCTGCAGACTAACTGCCTCGTAGTCTCACCTTGATCAGGACTTCTGTTACCTACAACTAGCTACATGTAGTCTGAGTTTAAATGGACAGAATTTAAATTGATAATGACATAGGTTTTTTGCATGTTTTTTTGTTTTTACAAAAGGATAGTTCCTAAGCCAGTGTTTCAATTGGGGTAAAGAAAGTTCCACCACCTTTGTTTCCAAAGCATCTCACCAATTGAGTTGATCCTAATGTAACCACTTGTAATGTTGCTATCCATTCAGCGCTAACACGGTGATGGTGAGTTTCCAGAAGGGGGACAGTGTGGGTCTGAGGCTGGCGGGGGGTAACGATGTGGGCATCTTCATCGCTGGCATCCAGGAGGGTAGTCCTGCCGAGGAGGAGGGGCTACGCACAGGAGACCAAATCATGAAGGTAACCATCTATGGCAACGTGAACGGCATTGGAACATCTGAATTCAATACAAAACCTGTACACCAAAGTCAACACCAACTTTCTGAAAGCGAATATCTATTGTGTTGATGTGTTGATAACTGGAGACTCATATTTTGAATTGTAGTCAATAAAACAACCCTTAATTTCCCCATGAACCCTTTGTGTGTGTGTGTGTGTGTGTGTGTGTGTGTGTGTGTGTGTGTGTGTGTGTGTGTGTGTGTGTGTGTGTGTGTGTGTGTGTGTGTGTGTGTGTGTGTGTGTGTGTGTGTGTGTGTGTGTGTGTGTGTGTGTGTGTGTGTGTGTGTGTGTGTGTGTGTAGGTGAATAGCGTTGACTTTCGAGGCATCGTGAGAGAAGAGGCTGTTCTGTTCCTGTTGGAGATTCCTAAAGGAGAGGACGTCACCATACTGGCCCAGAGTAAACCTGATGGTGAGGCTTCAACAAGGTTCTAGAGATTGTCTCAGAGAGTTCTAAAGAGTTCTCTAGTCTTCGTGTTTCACAGGGTTCACAGCGTTTCCTGGTTCTATAGTACTTCAGAGGGCTCTAGACATAAGTTCCATATACACTTCTATGGTTATTGACTTCTATCGTTTTCCAGAGAGTTCCAAAGCGCTAATCTTACACTGCCCCTCACTATTCCATAGTTATCCACATAATCTGATTTAATTTCAGGGGAATATGGTAGCGTTCACTAAATTATGAAATGTTTCCTGACAAGACAATAATATAATAATAATCATAATAATAATATATCCCATTTAGCAGACACTTTTATACAAGGTGACTTAGTCATGTGTGCACACATTTTACATATGGATGGACCTGGGAATTGAACCCACTTCCCTGGCATTACAATCGCCATGCTCCCTAACTGAGCTACTAAACTTTGGCTGAGTTACAAATGAACAATGTGGAACAGCTTGATGGACAAAGAAAAGGGAGAGTGGGTCAGTCCTTTTTCTTAGTCAGTCTAGTTGAATAGGGGCTATAATGCAGCAGGATATGAAAGGATTAAAGTGAACAGTGGAATAACCCCATGAGCAGAGTAGTGCACACTGCCTCTCCATGCTCCTCTCTACTCATTACACAAACACTGTGGGTCAGACCCCAGGGCTACACGCACGCATGCATGCACAATCACACACAAATGCAGACAAGTACACACACACATATACAATAACTTTGTGTCAGTGTGATACAGAGACACCAGCTTGTTGCCCATCGGCACTGAAACCAGTTACAGCCAGTCACGCACGCACACACACACACAGAGAGGGACACACAAGTTACGTAATGAGAACATTGCCTCATAAACCCATTGCCCCTGAAATGTGACATGTAACATGTACAGTACAAACCGAGTCTCTGTATAACTGTGTTTAGGGTTTATGTATGTACTATGTACTGCATAAGTTCATCTTTAAATGAATGAATCTTTAAAAACTGTGTTAGTGTGAACTATGTGTATACTACCAGCCTATAAACCTTATGTTCCTGTTTGTGTGGGTGCTTAGTTGTGTCTGTTTAACTATGATGGCACCCTATTTCATTTTGTAGTGCACTACTTTTGGGATGCACCCTGTGTGTTTGAGAGGTACCAAGGGCCTCATCTGCAGACAGACAAACAGACAAAAAGACAGGCAGGCAAGCAGGGAGCAGTGACTATTAGCCAGCCAGGCTGTGTAAAGCTAGCAGCTGGGTTGTCGGGGAGCGCTGTGGGAACGCTATTGAATTTGGAACCCCACCAATCTTGTACTACAACTCTGCGTACGCACACACACACACACACACAGGCGTATACACACACACGTGCGTACACCACGCACACACATACACACACTGACAGCAGACAGCCAGCCAGCCTAGGAGAGGACAGGCATGACTGACCTCTACTGTCACCATCTCTCGCTGCCTTTCTCATCCCTCCTCTCTCTTTTTATCTCACCCCTTTGTCATCTCTTCCTCCCTTTCTCTCTCTCTTCCTCACTCTCCCTCTCCTCTTCCCTCTCCCATTCTCATCTCTTTCTCTTCGTCGCTCTTTCTCTCCTCGTCTCTCTGTCTCTCCTTGTCTCTCTCTCCTCGTCACTCTTTCTCTCCTCGTCGCTCTCTCTCTCCTCTCCCCGCTTTCTCTCTCTCTCCTCCTCGTAATCCCGATCTCCTTGGTGTGAGATTGTGCCTCGGGGGTAGTGGTGTTTGCCTGGCTACCTAAACTTCTTGCTCCGGCATAAAACGCTACACCACGCCCACGAACGTTTCTTCTCCGCAATGAATCTGGTTCGGAGTACCTCCCTGACGATATCTAGAACGCAAACTCATTCTAACCGTTCTGATTGATGGAAAGGAAAGGGGGACATGGAACATGGGTAGTAAGGAACCACTTGTGGCAACCAAATGTTCCTGTTGACGTTCATTAACCCTTGTCGTTGAGAGCTACAGGGTTTTCAGGAAACTTAGTGCTCAGCTTGACCAAAACTCTGCATGCCATATAGCTCTTCAGAACTAGGGGTTGGTGACTACTGATGTATAGTGCATGCTATTGTACATTTGGATTTGTAGTATGAGCAAGGAGTGAAGCCTGATCTCTCTTTCACTTCCTCTCGCTCTCTCTCGCTTTCTCTCCTCCCCTCCCTCTCTCCTCTCTCCTTCTCTCCTCCCCTCCCTCTCTCCAGTCTACAATGACATCCTGGTGTCTGGTCGTGGGGACTCGTTCTTTATCAGGACTCATTTTGAGTATGAGCGGGAGGCTCCCCAGAGCCTGGCCTTCTCCAGAGGGGAGATCTTCAAAGTGATGGACACTCTCTACGATGGCAAGCTGGGCAACTGGCTGGCCATCCGCACCGGCAAGGACAAACAGCTGCTGGAGAAAGGCATCATCCCCAATAAGAGCAGGTAATCATCCCTAAAGCGTCATCCCTAAGAATGGCAGGTAATCATCCCATAAACATCATCCCTAATAAGAGCAGGTAATCATCCCTAGCTAGAGCAGGTAATCATCCCTAAGGCATCATCCCTAACTTGAGCAGGTGAGATAGAGACAACGAGGAGCTAGCTACTGTAGCACAGTTAGCTAGGGTCCAAGATATCATCCCTAACTAGAGCAGATGAGCTGGAATGGGAGGGAGTAACCTTAACCATAACAGTTAGCTCAGGTCCAAGACATCGTCCTTAGAGCATGGACTGGGAGGAAACTAAGTTCGAATTTCTCAAGTCAGGATTGGGCCCTGGTATAGTAACTTTTAGAGGACCGATACGATTCCCTGGCCATCAGTTGACTGTCGGGAGTGTTCAGCCACATCAGTCAAATCAGAGCCATCTCTCTCCCACATTGGGATGAAATACTCCTAGATCACACACTAGAGTAGGGTTCCCCAACTGGCGGGCCGCAGCTCAATCTAGGTGATGATCCCTTCACTAGAGTCTCCCCCTGAACCCTACACACACACACACACACACACACACACACACACACACACACACACACACACACACACACACACACACACACACACACACACACACACACCACTCCTCCTCCTCTGTTTTAATGTCCTCTCCTCCCCATTTCCCCCCTTCCATGTGCTCTCCCTTCTCTTAGAATAGATCTTCAGACCTTGGCTGTGGGAAGTTATTTGAACTGAAACAACTTGAAAGAGTGTTTATTTTCTGTCTTTTATCATAAACACACTTGTCTTGGTTCATCTTTCTCCCTCTCCCTTACCACTTACCTTCTTATCGCCCCAACACACTGCCCTCACTTGCTGACTTCACCATCGCTTTTTCAAAACAAAACCTCTCCTCATAATCCCCATCTCTTATTGCTCATTTTCTCTCTCTCTCTCCCAGGGCTGATCAGATGGCGAGTGTACAGAACTCCCATAAGGCTGCTGGCACAGACCGCGCCGACTTCTGGCGTCTGAGAGGTCAAAGGGCAGCCAAGAGGAAGGAGCTGAGGAAGAGCAGAGAGGATGTCGGCGCTACGCCCATCGCCACACGCTTCCCTGCGTACGAGAGAGTCGTGCTCAGAGAGGGTGGGTCTGGTCAACACAGGGAAACCACACAGGAAATTACACACATGGAGAGGGAGGCTGTGTCACATCCGGCCGTGATTGGGAGTCCCATAGTGCGCCACACAATTGGCCCAGCATTGTTGTTCGGGTTTGGCCGGGGTAGGCCGTCATTGTAAATAAGAATGTGTTCTTAACTGACTTGCCTAGTTAAATAAAGGTTAAATTAAAAAAAATATATAAGAATTTAAAAAGGGAGGAAAGGGAGGGTGGGGAAAGTGTTTCAGAGGAATAGAGATTTGAGTGGAGATTTGAGGTGATACAGATGCCGGCCATAATTGGGAAACACACAGGAAACGGGAGGGGGAGTGGGAAGAGAGAGCGGGAGATAGAGTTGAGGAGAAATACATAATTGACGAAGGGAGGAGGGGGGTGACAGCGTTTCAGGAAGGAATGAGGGGTGAAAGAGGGGCAGGCCAGCATTAGGTAACACAGAAAACAAAACACACACACACACACAGGAGTGACACAGAAAAGGGAGAAATTGAGAGTTAAAGAGAGGGAAGAGGGAGAAGAGTATGTGTGGGTCGTCACGCTAAACACAGGAAATGCACACCACAGGGAGAGGGGAAGAGATGGCAAAGGGGATGAGGGGGAGAGGAGAATGTTCCTTAGAGAACATCAACATTAGCTATCCTGCTACAGAGATTTTTGATCTCAGGATGCACGCGCATCACTCAAACGTGACTTTTGATGGTAAACAGAAAATGTCTCTTGATTGAACTATTAGCCACTGTCAGCCCCCGCCACACACACATTTATATATGGCCCCTAATATTGTGCATGATAAACCCAGTAATGATAGTCATGTTGTTTTAGGTTGTACTACTGCAGAGGAGTGACTTGTCTAAAGCATCATCTCTTCTCTTGTCCTGTAGCTGGTTTCAGGCGTCCTGTGGTTCTGTTTGGTCCTATAGCTGATGCAGCCAATGACAAGCTAGCCAACGAGCTGCCTGACCTGTTTGTCATCGCCAGTGAGTCTCTCACGTCGTCCGTCTCTGTCTGTCTCTGTCTGTCTTGAGTCACACTAGTCATTTGTTGACTAACACGGTGTCTCTGTCCATTGTCAGAAACGGAGCCTAAAGATGCCGGGTCGGAGAAATCCTCAGGAGTGGTGAGACTTAACACCATCCGCCAGATCATCGAGCAGGTAAGAGATTCTCTCTCCCTTTCCCTATCTATCAATCTATCTATCTATCTGGAACACAAATTTATGATGAACACCCACGAATAACATGTTTTTGCGCTACATCACCAAATTCCCCCTTAAATAATGCTTGACGCATTTCCCCCTTAAATAAATAATGCTTGACGCATTTCCCCCTTAAATAAATAATGCTTGACGCATTTCCCCCTTAAATAAATAATGCTTGACGCATTTCCCCCTTAAATAAATAATGCTTGACGCATTTCCCCCTTAAATAAATAATGCTTGACGCATTTCCCCCTTAAATAAATAATGCTGACGCATTTCAATCACACAGAACTTGATTACATTGCAGGACATGTTGAATAGAAAGCTAAATGCGATTTTAATCATGACACAGAAAGAAGCTGTTTCCGATGACTAAATGCAAATTTGCAGATTGAGATACCAAGACTGGCATCGCAATCTATCCCTAGATTGGTACTGTAGCCAACTTTCATCTATCTACTTTTGTGCTTGTGCTTAGGCAAGTGGCAGAAAGATTCCATTTGGGCTGTCATTTTTAACGGTCTTTCGATCCGCGTCGTATCAAAAGCAGGGCCGGCTCAAAGGGGATACAGAGGATTGGCCACATAAATTGACATTTTGCCCACCGAACCAAATCCCGATTTTAGCAACTGATGTATAACGATGCATTTCTCCGCAACGCTTTATGATAGAAATTAACAATAATATACACAAGAAAAGACACAACTTTAATGCACATATTTGATTTGTCACTATGACATTCCGAGCCTGAGCTACGACGTGCAGAAGTCAGTCTTAAAAAGAATTCTACTTTGTTCTCAACCGGATTTACAAGTAATCTCATACAATGCTGACTCTGGCACAATCAATGCTATTAAATTGAGCCATTCACTTGAAAACTGTGGTACGAACATTCAATACAGACACGGAAGACAACCACCCACAAACAAACAGTGTGAACACCCTACCTTTATATGGTTCCCAATCAGAGGAAACGACAAACACCTGTCTCTGATTGAGAACCATATAAGGCTAATTACCAATGGCCTAAACATAGAAACACAAAACATAGAATGCCCACCCCAACTCACGCCCTGACCAACTAAACACATACAAAAATAACAGACAACAGGTCAGGAACGTGACAGTCAAATCGAGGCTAGACTTAATTTTTCCATCATTATTATCATTAAATAGTCTACCATCTAAAATATGTCATGTTTAACCATGTAGAATTGCAGGAAATTTGCTTTAAACTAGGGTTCCCCAAATGAAGATCAATGTGGTGCATTTCACACGTATCAATAAACTAGGATCAAAATGCAGGCCCAAATGCAGTTCATATAAACCCTAGGCTATTTAATCTATCAAAAAGCATTTGTGATTGTAAATAGTTGATTTGCAGTACGAGTTAGATGGCAATTACCAGTTAATAAATTGATACAGAAATTTTAGGTGTGCCACAAATGTTTATCCCATCAAGGTGTGCCACGGTTCAAAAAAGGTTGTGAACCACTGATCTAGCTATCTCTCTCTCTCTCTCTCTCGCTTTGTCCCCCTCTATCTGTCTCTCTCTCTCTCTATTCAATCACTGTCCCCCATCATGTCCCCTGTAGGACAAGCATGCCCTGCTGGATGTGACTCCCAAGGCGGTGGACACTCTGAACTACACCCAGTGGTACCCCATCGTCATCTTCTTCAACCCAGACAGTAAACCAGGGGTTAAGGCCATGAGGCAGAGGGTGATACCTGGGTCCAACCGCAGCGCTAGGAAACTTTATGAACAGGCTGTCAAACTGAGGAAGACCTGCTCTCACCTATTCACTGGTTAGTCACACACATGGATCCGCTTCACACACACAGTTACACAGAGATACGCAAACAGATACACATGCATACACACACCATTTACTTTTAGCTACCACCCTCAGGAGTGTCCATACTCCAGTAAATACTGTATTTGGCCAGTGAGTTGACCTCTCTCCCTCTGTCTCTCTGTGTGTGTATATGACTATCTGACACACACACACAATCCTGTAGTTGGCCAGTGATTCATGTTAAACCCATTTCTGTAGATGACTATCGAGTCTCTAACGTCAATAAACAAATAGTTAAACAGCCAAATATAGAACACAAGATCTTCCTGCATGAGGGATAATCTGTTGTATCTATTTTTTGTGCTGTTACACCCCGTCCCTCTCTCCCCCTCTCTACTCGTTCTCTTCTCATCCATCTTGCTATTATCTCTCACCCTTCTCTTTTCTTTTCTCTTCCATTCTTTCGCTTCTCTCCCACACTTTCTCTCCCTCTGTCCGCTCTCCCTCTCTTTCCCCTTCCTCTCTCTCCCCCTCTTTTTATTTCTCTCTCAACTTCCTCTCTCTCCCTTGTATCTCTCTCTCTCTCTCTTTACCCCCCTCTCCTCCTCGCTCCGGCGCTCTCCTCCCTACAGCTACTATTGATGTGAACTCGGCCAACGATGCGTGGTATGGCAGTGTGAAGGACTCTATCAGGGAGCAGCAGACTCAGGCTGTATGGGTGTCTGAGGGGAAGGTAAACACACTCACCATACAGTGCTCATACACTGGATACTGTACTGTACTATAATGTACTATACTATACTAGGGATGTGCCAAATTGAAACATTTTTGTAACATTTAAACTGCCATTTTCTTATCGGTTTTCCGTTAAAACGTTAAGACCATTTTATAAAGGGGAGATTAATTCCTACCAAAGTCATACAGTAGGCTTAGTTATCTGGAATCTGCTTTGTGGCTTCCCGAGTGGGCAGGTGAAATTTTGTCCCGAAGTCAATCGTTAATTCACGTTGACTCTAGTGTTCCTTCCATTTGTTATGTGCATTAGTGACTCGCACCAAAAATAAACCTAGCCAAGTGATCATAGTTCTTCTCTTAAATGAACAACATCATGCTAATCACATTAGCCTACGTTAGCTCAACCGTCCCGCAGGGGACCCACCGATCCTGTAAAGGTTCAATTCTCTTTTACCTCCATTACGTGTCTCTCACTCAATTTCGACCTCTCCCTATACACACAAGCGTGCTGGGCACCCAAACTCCCATTAGGTCTACTGTAGACAAGCTACATTCCTTGTCAAATCACGATAGCTTTATCATGAATTCAAAATGTACTGCTTGATTAAAAGTAAGCTGAACTTTTGAAATAATGGATTTGTCTTGTCTATTTTCAGAGTTTTTTTTTCACGAACTGCTATAGTGTGGCATTTAGAATAGGTTATACAACCCCTCCTAAACCTAGGCAGGTTCCTGACTGAAATATGCAACAAAACATTTTTGATGAAGCCGAATAGAATATTCATTAATGGCCTACTTTGTTTTATGTTCAGCCTGCCTGCCGACCAAGTTTAAGCTCCCAAATTAAACACAGGGCAAAAGAAAGCGCGCCAAATGCGGGTATCTACTGGTTAAAAAGGTTCATGCTGTTAACTCTAGGCTATGTCTCAACTCCCATTATAAAAGGGATATCAAATCAAATGTATTTATGAAGCCCTTTTTACGTGAGAAGATTTCACAAAGTGCTTTACAGAAACCCAGCCTAAAACCCCAAACAGGAAGCACTGTAACACTCTGTTGAAACGGGAGTGAACGTAAACGGTGATATGAGAGCGAAAGAAGCACCTGTTTCAGTAGCACTAGTCACGGCTGAAATTGTCTTGCAGTTGGTAATGTAGCTAATTACTTCATAAATTCAAGTAGGCCTTGACAAAGGCTGCATATCAACTGCAATAATTTATGGAATCAGCGCTTTTTTTTCTCAACTCTTAATGACGATAAGGTGCGGAGGGCTTTAAATATCCATGGTAAATCATTTGAAATATGCATATCCCCTCTTACTAACGTTCCATCATTGTTGCATTCGGTAGGCCTATTTGTTCAAATGTTTCCCTTTATGATGATGGTCGGGATCTGTTAGTGGTAGTTTTGTGATAAAATGACTGTCATTTAAAACATTGTGAACAAAAACAACCACATTTTGTTTTCAGTTAGGGATTTTCTTCTTAACGTTTTACCATTTGAATTTTAAGACGTTCACACCCCTATAATATACTCTACTCTACACATGCTACCCACTGGGCTCACACTGGTTGCAACAACAGTGTGTCCAGTTCCTTTCAATTAAATGATGTCGAACCAACGTGGAATAGATGTTGAATTGACATCTGTGCCCAGTGGGTATAGTCTGCTACACTCCTATCCTCTTCTATACTTATTGTACTATTCCACCCTGTATTATGTACATGTTTCAATCATGTTCCGTAGAATTGTCTTACTGTCTACTTCAAATATACAGTTGAAGTCGGAAGTTTACATACACTTCGGTTGGAGTCATTAAAACCCCACTCCACACATTTCTTGTTAACAAACTATAGTTTTGGCAAGTCGGTTAGGACATCTGCTTTGTGCATGAGTCATTTTTCCAACAATTGTTTACAGACAGATTATTTCTTATAATTCACTGTATCACAATTCTAGTGGGTCAGAAGTTTACATACACTAAGTTTACTGTGCCTTTAAACAGCTTGGAAAATTCCAGAAAATGATGTCATGGCTTTAGAAGCTTCTGATAGGCTAATTGACATAATTTGAGTCCATTGGAGGTGTACCTGTGGATGTATTTTAAGGCCTACCTTTAAACTCAGTGCCTCTTTGTCTGACATCTTGGGAAACTCAAAAGAAATCAGCCAAGACCTCAGAAAAACATTTTTAGACCTCCACAAGTCTGGTTCATCCTTGGGAGCAATTTCCAAATGCCTGAAGGTACCACGTTCATCTGTACTAACAATAGTATGCAAGTATAAACACCATGGGACCATGCAGCCATCATACCGCTCAGGAAGAAGACACGTTCTGTCTCCAAGAGATGAATGTACATTGGTGTGAATAGTGCAAATCAATCCCAGAACAACAGCAAAGGACCTTGTGAAGATGCTGGAGGAAATGGGTACAAAAGTATCTATAGCCACAGTAAAACGAGTCCTATATCGACATAACCTGAAAGGCCACTCAGCAAGGAAGAAGCCACTTCTCCAAAACCGCCATGCAAAAGCCAGACTACGGTTTGCAACTGCACATGGGGACAAAGATCGTACTTTTTGGAGTAATGTCCTCTGGTCTGATGAAACAAAAATAGAACTGTTTGGCCATAATGACCATTGTTATGTTTGGAGGGAAAGGGGGAGGCTTGCAAGCAAAAGAACACCATCCCAACCGTGAATCACGGGGGTGGCAGCATCATGTTGTGGGGGTGCTTTGCTGCCGGAGGGACTTGTGCACTTCACAAAATAGATGGCATCACGAGGAAGGAACATTATGTGGATATATTGAAGCAACATCGCAAGACATCAGTCAGGAAGTTAAAGCTTGGTCACAATTGGGTCTTCCATATGGACATTGACCCCTAAGCATACTTCCAAAATAGCTTAAGGATAACAAAGTCAAGGTATTGGAGTGGCGATCACAAAGCCCTGACCTCAGTCCTATAGAAAATTTGTGGGCAGAACTGAAAAGCATGTGTGAGCAAGGAGGCCTACAAACCTGACTCAGTTACACCAGCTCTGTCAGGAGGAATGGGCAAAATTTCACTTAACTTTATTGTGGGAAGCTTGTGGAAGGCTTCCTGAAATGGTTGACCAAAGTTAAACAATTTAATGGCAATGCTACCAAATGCTAATTGAGTGTATGTAAACTTCTGACCCACTGGGAATGTGATGAAAGAAATAAAAGCTGAAATAAATCATTCTCTCTCCTATTATTCTCACATTTCACATTCTTAAAATAAAGTGGTGATCCTAACTAGCCTAAGACAGGGAATTTTTACTAGGATTAAATATCAGGAATTGTGAAAAACTGAGTTTAAATGTATTTTTCTAAGGTGTATGTAAACTTCCGACTTCAACTGTATAGCATATTCACTGTTCTTTCCTATAAAGCTATTTCTGTATACTTCTGTGTACTAGTCCATCTTAACTATTTCCCTTGGTACTACTTTACTTAGTCTAGTTTCTTCATACTGTACTCAGTCTTTTCTATCACTTTTAAGATAGTGAAAAGTGTTTTGCTCTATTTCTTGAGTCCTGTGTTGTGAGCATGCTCACTGTGTGTGAATCCTTCTACCACTGGTGCTCTACAGCTCGGTTCTTCTTTTCTTTCTTTGTTTTTGTTTTTGTTTCTGCTTCCTCTCTGTACACCAAGATCCATCATGTGTCTCTTTTAGCTGGACTGGACGGAGATGGACATTGATCTCCATGATGACCGCATGTCATACCTGTCAGCCATGTCAGCCGACTACCTGAGCATGGACAGCCGATTGGCCAGCGACTACGATGACACGGCGGATGAGGGTGGTGCTTACACGGATAACGAGCTGGACAACGAGCCGGCTGACCAACTGCACGTGTCCGCTATCAGCCGCTCCTCTGAGCCCGTGCTGGCAGAGGAGGTTAGAGATACACAGCAATACACACACACACACACACACAGACACACACACACATAGTTAACAACACGCACATGCAGCCCATAAGCAGCCCATTTATTGTGATGTCCTAACCTCACAGCCTTGGTGCTATGCAGAGCTGTAAGAATCTGTTCTGCCCTCTACAGTTCAAACACATCATTACACCTATGATATCCCCAGTCCAATCTAGGCCTACATGACCAACATCAATACCATCTGGTTAGCATTTGTTTGGGTTGTTTCAGGAATACCCAATGTGTCAGATGCACTTTAGCAAAACCGTTTTCTAAATAGAGGCCATTCAGCGCTATGATAATAGCCCTCCCAAAGGCCTGTGGCTAGTTTCTCTCTAGTACAGTAGTTAAAAACAGACTGGAAGCACACTAGGGAACTATATCCTTTTTTATAGCTGTGCAAGGATCTTAAAATCTGTGGGTGTGTGTCCCAGGTTAGGAGTGTATAACAGTGTTACATAGGCTACTAACGGCATGTACAGTATAACTTCCTCTTCGCCCCTTAGTAACCAGATGCCTTGACAATTGCTTCTATGCACCTGGTTTATGCAGATGTTACCTCTTGGCCCTTTCAATGCAAAGAGACACAACCCCTTTATAATTAAAACATGACCCTTCAATAATGAGCATGGTTGACCCTTGACCCAGCCTGTGAACCTGCATGGTACTTCCTGTTGACCCTGTCCTATGTGTGTATATGTGTTTTGGGGGTCAGATCCTGCGCAGGTGTAGTCCAGAGATCCGTGGTCGTGTCAGGAGGGTGGGCAGCAGGGAGGTGCTCAGCAGCGCCAGCCCACCCCCCGCGGTTGTACCTGACCCCCCCAAGGTGAGAGACAGACACACATATACAAATTCCTCTTATATTCACTTTTACCATCTTTCGAACATAAAGTCAACCGGTAGTGAGCATCAGATTTTTAGGAAACTGTGTGGTTTTTGGCGTAGATAAGTACAAGATCTCCGGTAGCTTTCAAACATCCACTTACATTTGAATGTTTGAAACCCCCCACCACCCCTTAGCTCTTTAACTAAATCAGAACTAGCAAACTCTCCTTCTCTCTGAAGAATGGTCTGATCCGGAGAAACCACACCCACCACGGCTCGGATTCCTCCAACGGCAGATCACTCTGGTACCTAATTAGCAAAAAGTAACTCCCAAAATTCCTTGTGGTGATAGAAGGGTCCTGCGTTTGTGAAACCTCATAGTAATTAATAGTATTGTGAACCTTTGTCTGTTGAACAGATATTCTAGAGTAATGTAGGCTACCTGTGTTTTGAACTCTTAAAGTGTTGTAGAGAAATAGGTGTCCGTGGTTTGGTCAGTGTTGTCTATCAAAATGTGGTATTCAACATTGTCTTCTGTTATGAATGTGTTTGGGAAAGTACAACCTGAAGCTTCTTTTATGTTGTAAATCAATAGTGAGGTAATGAGCGCAGAAGCCTAAAGTTAATGATTATTGTTTCAAGCGTTTTTCTAGTCACAAATCTACTATTCACGTACAGAAATGTTTGGTTTGCGGATCTGTGACTGACCCTGTTTGGTCCCCATAGAAATAGAATGATTTCATTGACTGAATCGAATCAAAATGATTTGATTCATTCTAATTCTATGCTGGTCCACCCCCCCTCCCCCCACCTCCCTCCCTACCCCTCAAGGTAAAGCTGCTGTTCAGGGATGAGGTAGTCCCTCCCATAGGGTCATACGAGCCCCCCCCCAGCCGAGGCTACGACTCCCACTCCTCCAGCCCTGCCAGCGACCCCCCTCCTCTCCCTCGCACCCTTAACTCATTTGGCAAGGCCAAGCCACTGGCACCTCCCCCCATCGCCATCAAACCTTCCTATAATACCCAGGACACCACCCGCAGCACGGCCCCAAACACAGCGGCCTTTAGGGGCCCGGAGGAGCCAGGGGAGAGCCCTGAGGACCCCAGCCTCAAGTCGTTCCTGGGGAAGATCAAGGCCTTTGAGAAGATGGACCACTTTGCACGCACTCAGAGGATGCTGGAGCTGCAGGAGGCCCAGAACGCAAGGGTGGGTGGATGTGTGTGCGTGCGTGCATGCGCCTCTGAATGTGTGTGTGTGTGTGTGTGCACCTCTGAATGTGTGTGTGAGTGAGAGAGAAAGAGTGTGTGTCTGCTAGTCTGTGTTATCATACTAATGTCTGTCTCTGGCCAGTTGGAGATAGCTCAGAAGCACCTAGACATCTATGCTGTCCCTGTGAAGACCCAGAAACTGAATCACAGCCGGCCTCAGCCTATAGGGTAGGAACACAACATGGGAGGGTTTTTACCCATTCGTACCGTGAGTGTGTTGTGTTACGTCTGTCCGCTTTCCGTTGTACTCTATATTCATCTGCGTGTGGGGATTTTCGCTGAATATATTGTGTGTCTGTGTGTATTGTACATTAATGTGTGTGTGTGTGTGTGTGTGTGTGTGTGTGTGTGTGTGTGTGTGTGTGTGTGTGTGTGTGTGTGTGTGTGTGCGCCTGTGTGTGTGCGCCTGTGTGTGTGTGTGCGCCTGTGTGTGCGCCTGTGTGTGTGTTCAGTTCCAGCTCGCGTCCTGAGCCCCAGACTCCTCCCTCCAAGCTGCCATACTCTGAGAGTTGTGGGTTCTACCCCAGTGAAGGGGAAGAAGAAGAGTACCGACGCCAGCTGGCAGACCACACCAAGAGAGGCTACTACCAGACCAACAACCAGAAATACCAGGACACAGAACTGTAGACTATGCTACCAACAACCAGAAAATACAAGGACACTGAATGAAGTGTAGCACTACTACGCACCCACCTACCACCCTACCCCACTAAACTGTAGTGCCCCTTCTCTCCTGGACTCCCGACTACCCCTTAACACCCTAAAGTAACAAGACACAGGGCTGGTTGACAGACACCCACACACTGCTGAGCCTTGCTCTGATTGACTCAGTTCAGCGCACACAAACACACACTCTCAATTCCACCGGGACTCTGCCCCCCTCCCATGACCCTGCACCAATACGCTGCTGACTCGGAAGCTGGCCAGTTTCAAGTTTTTCTTAAATCCGCTTTTTTGCTTCAAAAAGTGGATAGTTACCTCACTGTCTTTGTTATTGTTCTTGTTTAATTTCTATTTGCTTGTTTGGTTGAGTTATTTTGTTACACCGATCTGTGTTGTTATACAGATCTGTGTTATTGTTATGATCCATTTAATCAGGAACCACATGTTAATTCTTGCCTATGCAACTCCTTCAGTTTGCTGCCTGCAGAGCAACTGAAAACTATTGCCACGAGTCCCTCTCTGCGCTCCACAAGAACCTTAAACCTTACCAGTCCTCCAAGCTGTATCTTCTTCTCGTTATTCCTTTCCTTTTGTACTATATCCAATATTATAACCAGCTGTCTCCAAACTATTTTAAAAGGTCACATATATATTATTATATATACAATGTCTGGTGTTTATACTCCTCCATCTTTGCATTCCTTCCTATATGATCATGTGTGTGTGTGTGTGTGTATTCATACTATATATATATATTAGAGAGAGATCGAGAGAGCGAACGAAAGAGACAATATATTATAAATACAATACACTGGAATGTAAGATTTTTTTAAGTGCCTTTTACTTTATGAATAACATAATGAGGTTTGGGGACATCTGTCCATGCATGGCACCCCTGTCCCTGTCCCCTGGACCACACCACTCTGCTGCTCTCAAGCTTTTAGGGAAAACAGGGAACAAGAGACACCAAAACCTTAATACTGTCCCCACTGTACCGTCCCTTTGTCCCTTCCTCCACAACAATACTATCCGTGACCAGTCCTGTCCCCCAGAGACATGTCCAACATGGGAACAGCATTTAATCAAAACCGCCTCCTGAGTGGCACAGCGGTCTAAGGCACTGCATCTAGCACCTCTGCAGTGCTAGAGGCGTCACTTCAGACCCGGGTTCGATTCCAGGCTGCATGCTGACTTCGGTCGCCAGTTGTACGGTGTTTCCTCCGACGCATTGGTGCGGCTGGCTTCCGGGTTAAGCGGGGAGTGTGTCAAGAAGCAGTGCGGCTCGGAGGTCGCATGGCTCTCGACCTTCTCAACCTCCGTACGGGAGTTGCAGCAATGGGACAAGACTGTAATTATTAATTGGATATCACGAAATTGGGGGGGATGCTTTCCGAGTTTCCTGGGTAAGATAAAATGTATGAGAATAAATTCACTGTGTGGAACAAAAAGAAACTGATCAGTAATATAACTCAAACATTATCTTTTAATAGAGGAAGGTCATTTTTGTCTTGCCCACGGAAACCGGGATAACGGTTTTGATTGAATAGCAACCCAGATCAGGTGGGTTCAGAAAGGAGGTTTGATGTAGGAGACGTGTGATTGGTTGATATGTATGTCAGTCATTTCTGTCGTGGAGTCTGTCATGTAGGCTGCCGTGTCCGTCGTGGTCTCGGTTACATTGTTGATGTGTTTCTACATGTTATTACATGCTTGATTGTATCTAAGTTCACACTATACCTCCAATGGGTTATAAGTGCTTATGAAAACAGTATTAAAGTATTAAAGAGAGAGAAATAGAGAAACAGAGGAATGACTGGACAATGTCTGCTTGGGTCTTTCATGTAGTTTTATCTTACAACACCAAATAAAAGAAAGTCTTTAATTGACCGAGTGGAGAAAACACCCTGTGCTGGCTTTATTTTCTGTTCACATTGTCCTTTTCAACATGGTTCAAGCAGCTATGGTGGATGTGTAACCTGGCCAGTACAGTACAGCTTGGTTCTGATTGGCTCAGTAGTGTTAAGGTTATTTTATGTGTGTGATACTGTGGCTAACTAAACGATCACTTTGTATTTGACTGATTGGGGGGTTGGTGTTTATTTTGTTGTACACTTAGTTACTCATCGTGCCTCGAGCGTTGGCAAGCTGCAAATCATCTACCACATTAACATAAATGTTAATAGGAAACAGTCCTACTGTGGACACGTTATGGATACCAGGTCCGCTGATACTGCTGTTACATAACACCACCACCAGGGGGCTTTGATCTGCCTCTTCAGGAGAGGCCTAGGAAAGTTACCATCCACCATCCTTCCACTTCAAATACAGGCCAGAGGTTGGTTATATATCTATATATATACAGTTGAAGTTTACATACACCTTAGCCAAATACATTTAAACTCAGTTTTTCACAATTCCTGACATTTAATCCAAGTAAAAATTCCCTGTTTTAGGTCAGTTAGGATCACCACTTTATTTTAAGAATGTGAAATGTCAGAATAATAGTAGAGAGAATGATTTATTTTAGCTTTTATTTCTTTCATCACATTCCCAAACATAACGATGGTCATTATGGCCAAGCATTTCTATTTTTGTTTCATCAGACCAGAGGACATTTCTCCAAAAAGTACGATCTTTGTCCCCATGTGCAGTTGCAAACCGTAGTCTGGCTTTTTTATGCCGGTTTTGAATTGCGACTCTACTTTGTCTCTATACGCTTAGCTTATTTGATTACCTTGCGGAGGGAATAGCTACACTGTTTGTATTCGGTCATGTTTCCGGTCACCTTGCCCTGATTAAAAGCAGTGGTTCGCGCTTTCAGTTTTGTGCGAATGCTGCCATCAATCCACGGTTTCTGGTTTGGGAATGTTTTAATAGTTGCTTTGGGTACGACATCGCCGATGCACTTTCTAATAAACTCGCTCACCGAATCACCGTATTCGTCAATGTTGTTGTTTGACGCAATGCGGAACAGATCCCAGTCCACGTGATCGAAGCAATCTTGAAACGTGGAATCAGATTGGTCGGACCAGCGTTGAACAGACCTGAGCACGGGAGCTTCCTGTTTTAGTCTCTGTCTATAGGCAGGGAGCAGCAAAATTGAGTCGTGTCAGCTTTTCCGAAAGGAGGGCCTTATATGCGTCGCGGAAGTTAGAATAACAATGATCCAGCCCTGGTAAGCAGCCCTGGTAGCATAATCGATATGCTGATAGAATTTAGGGAGTCTTGTTTTCAGATTAGCCTTGTTAAAATCCCCAGCTACAATGAATGCAGCCTCAGGATATGTGGTTTCCAGTTTACATAGAGTCAAATGAAGTTTGTTCAGGGCCATCGATGTGTCTGCTTGGGGGGGAATATATGCGGCTGTGATTATAATCGTAGAGAATTCTCTTGGTAGATAATGCGGTCGACATTTGATTGCGAGTAATTCTAAGTCAGGTGAACAAAAGGACTTCCGTTCCTGTATGTTGTTATGATCACACCACGTCTCGTTAATCATAAGGCATACCCCCCCGCCCCTCTTCTTACCAGAAAGATGCTTGTTTCTGTCGGCGCGATGCGTGAAGAAACCACCTGGCTGTACCGACTCCGATAGCGTGTCTCGAGTGAGCCATGTTTCCGTGAAGCAAAGAACGTTACAGTCTCTTATGTCTCTCTGGAATGCTACCCTTGCTCGGATTTCATCTACCTTGTTGTCAAGAGACTGGACATTGGCGAGTAGTATGCTCGGGAGCGATGCGCGATGTGCCCGGATCCTGACCAGAAGACAGCTTTGTCTGCCCCTTTTACGGCGTCGTTGTTTTGGTTCGCCGGCTGGGATCCGATCCATTGGCATGGGTGATGGGCAAAACAGAGGATCCGCTTCGGGAAAGTCGTATTCCTGGTCGTAATGATGGTGAGTTGCCGTTGCTCTTATATCCAATAGTTCCTCCCGACTGTATGTAATAAAACCTAAGATTACCTGGGGTACCAATGTAAGAAATAACACGTAAAGAAACAAAACACTGCATAGTCACCTAAGAACGCGAAGCGAGGCGGCCATCTCTGTCGGCGACAGAAGTCTCACGCTATCGAGTGAGTGCTTATGTAAACGGATAGTGCAGCTGTTATGGGTAAAGCTGTCCTGGTGATTGATGTGTAGTGACCTTGTTGAACTGTGGAATGTGTTTGAACATTTGAAAGAGTTGGGAAATTTTGTAGTGAACTTTTTGATCTACTGTTTGGGGAGCGTGTATATGAAACTGTAATTTCCGGGGTAGGTTTGCCTGAGTATAAGTAAGAGCTGTGAACACTACGAGCAACAAGAAACCTCAAGAGAGATAAACTACATAAAACATGGCTCCTAGAACAATTATCGGGGTATTGTGTCCTTCGTGTCATGAACACAATGACAAAACCATTGAAGCCATTCTTTGTGATGCTGCTGATTGTTTTAATGGTTTGCTGGATATGAGTGACGAACATATGGGGTACATTTTCCAACCGGACGATTCAACGGTGAAGATTTTCATAAACTCTGGTTTTGGTTTAAAACGGCGTTGTTTATCAACGCCGTTTTAAACCAAAACCAGAGCGTGTTCCTCCTGCGTTGCGGATGAGAGAATGGCTTAAGATAAGACTTGCTCTATGTCAGATCGAACAGGCCCTGAGTGGAACATCCCTGCCTGGGTACGCATTGTAAGAGGAAGTCTGCGGGCAAGATCATTTGAAAGCCATAAGAATCTCTTCAGTGGCATATAGTTCAAAGTGACAATTTTAGGTTGTGCCGAATTCAATAGTTCAAATGCAACCAATTCAGTTAGTTCGTATGTATTTTCAAAAGTATCCACAGAGGTCAACTATGTTGTGCCTGTCTAGCTTTAGGTGGGGAGATTATTTAAAAAGTGATGATAAAAGAAGTGGAAAATCTTTTCCAACATCGTGAACATTTACGGCGACATAACTTGGGTATAAAGGCAAGAAGGTTGATCTATCATGGAAAAGAAAACATACGAAACCTGGAAGGTACTGGAGATCAAGCGGGAAAGAGACAGTGTCTGAACCGGGCACATCTTGATGAAGGGGATTTAGAGACGGATGGGGGTGTTGGTTTACAATCGATCCTACCTTTATCTCTAAGAAAGGAATTAAAGAATAATTACATATTAACATGTATATGTAGTATTGTTCAATAATAACGTGTAACGCATATGTACTAAAGATTTAAAAAAAGTTTTATTTATTTAACTAGGCAATAAGAACAAATTCTTATTTTCAATGACAGCAGGTTAAATGCCTTGTTCAGGGGCAGAACAACAGATGTCAGTTCGGGGATTTGAACTTGCAACCTTTCAGTTACTAATCCAACACTCTAACCACTAGGCTACGCTGCCACCCCAACAGGTGTGCCCACATTGAATGAAATATTAGGCTATCTCTGCCCCTCAAAGGTTGGGTGCGTGTGAGTGTGGAAGGTCTTTGAAACAACTGTCTGAAAACAGTGGGGGTCCTGTGGCATCCGATGAGCTCATGACCTCTGTCACCCCCCCTCGGGGTGTGAACATGTGGTCATGTGGCAGGAAGTTAGGTTACAAGCAGAGAAACTTGCTGAGAACATTATTGTCTCAGGCAAATACATGAAAGAAATTAAAGAATAATTATACCTGGAAACATTTCATGGATATTAAAGTGTAGTATTGGGAAATAATATGAATGATTTATATATATGTTTAGTAAAAACACATTCTTAATATTGTCAGGTCTGTGGGTTTAAACACACAGAGAGAATCCTAAAAATAATCAAAAACGTTATTTTATATAAATACAGTTTAAAATATCTATATATATATATATGTATATATTATACATGGAAACATTTAAGGGGTATTAAATGTTATATTTTTGATAATAATATGTACGTTTTATATACATTTGAGTAAAAAAAACAGGTCAAGTATAATATTGCATAGTGCACTTTTTCACAATAGTAATATGTTTAACGGTCTGTACAGTAGGCATTTTGGTATTAACATTTTAGAAGAAAATATTATATTTAAAAATAAAATGTGTCTTACCTTCAATGAAGGAACATATTGTCAGGTTTGTGGGTTTACATACATAGAGAGAATCCTGAAAATAATCAAAAATCAGATTTTATATGAATACAGTTAAAAGAAAAAAAAAATATATATATATATTACACATGTAAACATTTAAAACCTGTTGAGGACAGAGGGCGCTGTTTTCACTTTGGGGGAAAATTGTGCCCAATTTAAACGGCCTCGTACTCAATTCTTGCTCGTACAATATGCATATTATTATTACTATTGGATAGAAAACACTCTCTAGTTTCTAAAACCGTTTGAATTATATCTGTGAGTAAAACAGAACCTCTTTTGCAGCAAACTTCCTGACAGGAAGTGGAAAATCTGAAATCGATGCACTCTTCTAGGGGCTGCCTATTAAAGTCCTTGATATTTATTAGTTTAGATGCACTTCATACGTCTTCCACTAGATGTCGACAAGCAGTGAGAGAAGAAAATGAGTGTGTAACTTGATCTGGCGTCGCATTATAGCTCTTGGCATGACGTGTCACCAGTTTCCTGTTTTCTGGAGAGCGCGAGCAGAGACCTGGATTTGCCTTCTGATAAGCTGCCGTTATGGACGACTAATATCTCCGGCTTTGATTTTATTTGATACATGTGACAATATCATCGTAAAGTCTGTTTTTTCAATATAGTTTAATCAGATTATTGACATTTTTTCGGGAGTTTTGCCGTGCTCCTTTCTCTTCCGTTTGTTGACATGGAGAGATTCGCGCCACTTGGCAAGTGTGCTTGCTAAATCGAGAGGGAAAAAGGCTGTTCTAAATCCAAACAACGATTGTTCCCGACAGATAAATAAAACTTTTTTAAAATCTTTAGTACATATGCGTTACACGTTATTATTGAACAATACTACATATACATGTTAATATGTAATTTTTCTTTAATTCCTTTCTTAGAGATAAAGGTAGGATCTATTGTAAACCAACACCCCCATCCGTCTCTAAATCCCCTTGTACAACATTCTGATGAAAAATCAGCAAAAGTAGGAACCATTTTATGATGCTATTTCATATATCTGTCGAACATGTTGTGCTAGTCGTTTGCGCCCAGCTTTTGGGTACTCTCTCGCTATACCGAAGCTGGGTGTCGTAATTAAGTTATTTTTAGAATTCTAACACAGTGATTGCATTAAGTGTATCTATCATTTCCTATACAACATGTATTTTTTAGTTATGTTTATGAATAGCTATTTGGTCAGAATATGTGTGTAAGAAAAAGTGTCAGAAAAATATCCAATGTTGTGGGAAAAAGTAGCTACGTTAGCACAATGTATAACCACTGATTTCAGCTCTAAATATGCACATTTTCGAACAAAACATTAGTGTATGTATAACCTGATGTTATGGGACTGTCATCTGATGAAGCTTATCAAGGTTAGTCAAAAATTATATATCTTTAGCTGGTTTGTTACGATCGCTAACTTTTGCTGCTGGGAAATGGCTTGTGTTTCTGGCTATTGTGGTAAGCTAATATAACGCTATATTGTGTTTTCGCTGTAAAACACTTAAGAAATCGGAAATATTTGCTGGATTCACAAGATGCTTGTCTTTCATTTGCTGTACACTATGTATTTTTCAGAAATGTTTTATGATGAGTATTTAGGTATTTGATGTTGGTGTCTGTAATTACTCTGTCTGCTTTCGGTGCAATTTCTGATTGTAGCTGCAATGTAAACTATGATTTATACCTGAAATATGCACATTTTTCGAACAAAACATAGATTTATTGAATAACATGTTATAAGACTGTCATCTGATGAAGTTGTTTGTTGGTTAGTTTGGTTGGTTCTTAGTTAGTTAGGTTGGCTTTGTGCATGCTACCTGTGCTGTGAAAAATGTCTGTCCTTTTTTGTATTTGGTGGTGAGCTAACATAAATATACGTGCTGTTTTCACTGTAAAACATTTTAAAAATCGGACATGTTGGCTGGATTCACAAGATGTGTACCTTTCATTTGTTGTATTGGACTTGTTAATGTGTGAAAGTTAAATACTTCTAAAAAATATATTTTGAATTTCGCGCTCTGCCTTTTCAGTGGAATGTGGGAGGAGTTCCGCTGGCGGAACGCCAGAGCCAGACAGGTTAAGGGGTTTTAAATGTAGTATTGTTTCATAATATATGTGTGTTTTATATACAATTTGAGTAAAAAAAACAGAGGTATAGTATAATATTGCATAGTGCACTTTTTCACAATAGTAATCTGTTTAAAGGTCTGTACAGTAGGCATTTCGGTATTAACATTTTAGGAGAAAATATTATATTTAAAAAATAAAATGTATCTTACCTTCAATGAAGGAAATCTCTATGTCTCTCTCTGTCTGTCTCCCACGAGCGGTTTCTCTCAACATAAGAGAAAGGTATGTGTTTGTGTGTTGTTTTGTTTGTTTGAACAAATGTTTTTCTCATCAATTCAACAGGTGTGCCCTTACACAGCATGGGGGTCTACATGTACATAACAGTTGTTTTCCCCCCCGAGGATGTCAGGCCATATGTATATCCCACGTGTGGTTGTGTGTGTCTCTGTATGTGTGTAGGAACCAATGTTTTTTAAACCTGTCTAACCTCTGACCTTCCAAAAGACTTCTCAGCATATCCCTATGAATGGATATATCCCTAACAAGTGTTTACAACCCTTACACATCAGGAGACCACATCACAAATGTTTGAAAACAGTTTGTATGTGTTCTCGTGAGGTCTCCTGGGGTGGCTGTCTCAATCAATCATGCCATCCACTTTTTGAAAGGGTAATTGTACTCTTTAAGATGGGCCCTTTACTTATGACTTAAACAGATCCATTTTACCCCCTTTAATAACCTTTTAATGCACTGGGCTAAATCAGGGGACACACAGAGTGTTTTTTGTTCGTCTTAAACAAATCTACTGTGAAACAAAAGTGTACACCTCATCGTTATGGACCTTTTTTTAAAGACACCAGTAACATTTCAGAAATAGTTTAAATGTATTCATTTTTGAGTTTGCAACCCAATATGCCACTTTAAATACATCACAGATGACTGAAATGTAACAAAACGCCTATTGTGTTTATTGAGATGTACACGGAGATGCTCAGTTTGTCAATATTCCCCTCACGTGATTCCCCAACATCTTGGCAACATGGGACCCAAAAATGGAGCAAATGTATAGACATGTATCCATAACAAGGCTTAGGAGGCCCCTATAGTGTCCAAAAATCTCTCTAAAAAGTCCCATGTTTTAAGCATCTTTTTTCATGCATATAACTTGTCAAAAAGTATTTTTATGACCAAATTCACATTCTTTAGTGTAGACATTCATTTGTTTTATGATTTCATGACTGTTTGATAGTAGATCCCTGAATGGTCCAAAACAAGTATGTCTGTAGCACAAAATAGCTTACAGGTAGGCCCTCTTTCACTCTCTCATGTCACAAGCTGACAGGCTCCCAGAGGCAGGGCCATAAAAGGCCCCAGCTCACTCAACTGCCCCTCCCCTCTCCAACAGCCATCAGCCCAGAACAGCATGAAGACAGAACAGCTAAAAGATCATCTGGGAATCCTTCCTTTCTCATGGATCTTTTTAAAGGTGAGTTGAATATTCAATGTGATGTTTGTGTGTATATATATATTATTTAAGAAGTATATGTGTTAATTGTTTTCATTGACATGTATGTTTTTTTTTTAATGAAGGCTATTTATCCATTGAGCAGTAGCCACTGTTTTTATTCATACTGTTTGTAAACAATAGCTTCTGCCCTCTTAGGTTCTATTTGACCCTCTTATTATATCAAAACCTCTCAGACTAGAAAGTATGATTACAAAGTATGATTAGAATCTATGGCCAACTATGTTCAAACTATGATTAGAATCGATAATTAGAAACTGTGATCAAACTATGATAATAAACTATGAACAATTATGATGCCATGTCTGTGTGTGTGTGAGTGATGATCTATAATTTAATTGTGTAATATTACTCTCTCTCAATGTATAACATTTCACTCAATGTATAACAAAGTAATAAATATTTGACAACATTTCAATGTTTTGTATTGCAACAGTTATGAAAGACAATGACATCAAATTTTGAGGGAATTATTAATATAATGTGTTACATAGTGTGCATCTGTGATAACTTTATGTAATAGATTATCTCTCTCTCTCTTTCTCTCTCAGGCTATGAAAAAGACAAAAGACATGACATTGACCCCTGAGTGTTGAACTTTTGCCCACTCTACAGCCACCCTGGTTATTATATGAGGGTAATCTACCAATGTTGGAACATCTTGAATAACAGTAAGAGGCACATGTACTCTTAAATGTCCACTCAGCACAGCCCTTGGAGCATGGTTCCTCTCTAATTTTAATCCTAGGTTTATGACTTCTAGGGCGTGTTTCCTAGATGCTGTGCTTCGGCGGGTCTTAGATTTTTAGACTGGGTATCTGTAAAACACTTTGACAACTGCTGATGTAAAAAGGGGTTTTAAGAAATACATTTGGTGGATTGACAGATTTGTATTATTATAGAAAAAAATATAGCATTATTGTTATAATAATCTTTATTATCATTATGTTACAGGTGAGACATACCCAGAAATGTCAACGTCTTGTCAAGTGCTCAAATCTGTACAACAGCCCCATATAATCACGTACAGTAGCTCCAATTTACAAGAATGTGTTTACAAGGCAGTGATGAAAACAGTTTATATGAGTGCTAATTCAAACATACAATGATATATATTTGATACAATTTGCCATAAAAATTTGTTGTTACAAAATCACTTCGCATTGTGTACATTTCAAGGTTTCACAAACATAAAACAACCATCTAGTTAATGTTTCTCGGACTAACACACTGTTGAGTTTCCTATTTACTAAAGAGCAATCACTAAGACAAAACACAAAAAGTTGTAATATAATCTGTATACATGTCATTCTATACTGAAAACAGGTACATTCTGAAAGATTTTGATGTTGTTGATGTGATAACATTTTTTTAAATTCATGTCTCAATTTCGGACAATACTGTTTATTTATTTTTTTACTTACATTGTATTATTTATGTTGTCTCATACCATGCTAATACACTACCAAGCAATGCAAGCAGATTTGGAATTAACCCCATAACCGTTGTGTGTCTTTTTGGATCAAGAATTGATCAAGAATACCAATAGGTTTGATCAGATCCTCTTTCCTATTCAGGCATCATATAATGCCACCATCCATCAATTGTTGAATTGTGTTCTTTTTCTATGTGCATGCACCGAGCTTCCAATGGCTGTTTCCTCCAGCATCTTCACAAGGTCCTTTGCTGTTGTTCTGGGATTGATTTTCCCTTTTCGCACCAAAGTACGTTCATCTCTAGGAGACAGAACGCGTCTCCTTCCTGAGCGGTATGATGGCTGCGTCGTCCCATGGTGTTTATACTTGCATACTATTGTTTGTACAGATGAACGTGGTACCTTCAGGCGTTTGGAAATTGCTCCCAAGGATGAACCAGACTTTTTTCGGAGGCCTTGGCTGATTTCTTTCCATTTTCCCATGATGTCAAGCAAAGAGGCACTGAGTTTGAAGGTAGGCCTTGAAATACATCTACAGGTACACCTCCAATTGGCCAATTTCCAAGCTGTTTAGAGGCACAGTCAACTTAGTGTATGTAAACTCCTGACCGACTGGAATTGTGATACAGTGAATTATAAGTGAAATAATCTGTCTGTAAACAATTGTTGGAAAAATGTATTGTGTCATGCACAAAGTAGATGTCCAAAACTATCATTTGTTAACAAGAAATTTTTGTAGTGGTTAAAAAACGAGTTTTAATGACTCCAACCTAAGTGTATGTATACTTCCGACTTCAACTGTATACATATAGATATATACAGTGGCAAGAAAAAGTATGTGAACCCTTTGGAATTACTTGGATTTCTGCATAAATTAGTCATAAATCTTAGTAACAACAATAGACAAAAACATAGTGTGCTTAAACTAATAACACACAAATTATTGTATTTTTCTTGTCTATTGAATACATCATTTAAACATTCACACTGTAGTTTGGGGAAAGTATGTGAACCCCTCGGCTAATGACTTCTCCAAAAGCTAATTGGAGTCAGGAGTCAGCTAACCTGGAGTCCAATCAATGAGTTGAGATTGGAGATGTTGGTTAGAGCTGCCATGCCCTATAAAAAAACACTCACAAAATTTGAGTTTGCTATTCACAAGAAGCATTGCCTGATGTGAACCATGCCTCGAGCAAAAGAGATCTCAGAAGACCGAAGATTTAGAATTGTTGACTTGCATAAAGCTGGAAAGGGTTTACAAAGGCATCTCTAAAAGCCTTGATGTTCATCAGTCCACAGTAAGACAAAGTGTCTATAAATGGAGTAAGTTCATCACTGTTCCTGTAAAGATGACTGCAAGAACACCGCACAGAATGCTCAATGAGGTTAAGAATAATCCTAGAGTGTCAGCCAAAGACTTACAGAAGTCTCTGGAAGATGCTAACATCTCTGACAAGTCTACGATAGGTAAAACACTAAACAAGAATGGTGTTGTCACACAGCTAGGAGTGGTGGGTGCGGAGTCAGGCGCAGAGAGCAGAGGATAATGGGGAAAACCGAACTGTATTACGGTATCCAAAAGTAACGCCAAAAACGACAGACGAAAATAAATATGTCCAACCCAAAACTGGACATCACACATTCAGTGAACATAACACGCAACCAACCTAGACAAACAGAGAACAAGCCCGCACAAAAGCAGGCAGGCCCAACAGGCTTAAATAGCCCTGAAACAAAACTCAAACAAGAAACAGGTGCAACCAATAAGACATAACAAGCAGAAAAGGAAAAGGGGATCGGTGGCAGCTAGTAGACCGGCGACGACGACCGTCGAGCGCCGCCCGAACAGGCAGGGGAGCCACCTTCGGTGGAAGTCGTGACAGGTGTGCATAGGAGGACACCACGGAAGAAGCCACTGCTGTCCAAAAAAAACATTGCTGCACGTCTGAAGTTTGCAAAAGTGCACCTGGATATTCCACAGAGCTACTGGCAAAATATTCTGTGGACAAATGAAGCTAAAGTTGTGTTGTTTGGAAGGAACACACAACACTATGTGTGGAGAAAAAAAGGCACACCACACCAACATCAAAACCTCATCCCAACTGTAAAGTATGGTGGAGGGAGCATCATGGTTTGGGGCTGCTTTGCTGCATCAGGGATTGGACAGCTTGCTATCATTGACGGAAAAATTAATTCCCAAGTTTATTAAGACATTTTGCAGGAGAATGTAAGGCTATCTATCTGCCAATTGAAGTTCAACAGAAGTTGGGTGAAGCAACAGGACAACAACCCAAAACACAAAAATAAATGAACAACAGAATGGCTTCAACAGAAGAAAATGCGTCTTCTGGAGTGGTCCAGTCAAGAGTCCTGACCTCGACCCGATTGAGATGCTGTGGCATGACCTCGAAAGCAGTTCACACCAGACATCCCAAGAATATTGCTGAACTGAAACAGTTTTGTAAAAAAGAATGGTCCAAAATTCCTCCTGACTGTTGTGTAGGTCTGATCTGCAACTACAGAAAACATTTGGTTGAGGTCATTGCTGCCAAAGAAGGGTCAACCAGTTATTAAATCCAAGGGTTCGCATACTTTTCCCACCCTGCACTGTGAATGTTTACACGGTGTGTTCAATAAAGACTTGAAAACATGTAATTGTTTGTGTGTTATTAGTTTAAGCAGACTGTGTTTGTCTATTGTTGTGACCTAGATGAAGATCAGATTTTCTGACCAATTTATGCAGAAATCCAGGTATTTCCAAAGGGTTCACATACTTTTTCTTGCCACTGTGTGTATATAGGCTACTGTAAATATGTCTAGAACTCATGATAGATCTGAGTGATGCTCCTGTTAAGCTGTTCCTAAAAATACACTAAAATAGTCTACTGATGCCGAGAGTTAGGCCTACTTAGCACAGTAGAAGGTCATTCATTTTATTACAAATTCAGTTTGACCCATTAATTCTGATGGAAGAGAGAGATCAGTATTAAGTGATCTCCTTGATCACGAGTTTGGGAAATGCTGAGCTCAGCACAGGCAAAACGCTAGAGGAAAAACTGGTTCCGTCTGCTTTCCTGTCACGCCCTGACCTTAGAGATCTTTTTTATGTCTCTATTTTGGTTTGGTCAGGGCGTGAGTTGGGGTGGGCATTCTATGTCTTGTGTTCTATGTTTTCTTTTCTGTGTGATTGACCGGGTGTGGTTCTCAATCAGAGGCAGCTGTCTATCGTGTCTCTGATTGAGAACCATACATAGGTAGCCTTTTTCCACCTGTGTTGTGGGTAGTTGTTTTCTGTTTTGTGTTGTTGCACCAGACAGAACTGTTTCATTTCGTTCACTCTCTTTGTTGTTTTTGTTGTTTCAGTGTTCAGGTTATGTATTAAATTATAATGAACACTTACCACGCTGCGTTTTGGTCACCTTCTTTCCAGGACGATCATTACATTTCCACCAGACACTGGGAGATCAATTCACCTTTCAGCAGGACAATAACCTAAAACACAAGGTCAAATCTACACTGGAGTTGCTTACCAAGAAGACAGTGAATGTTCCTGAGTGGCCGAGTTACAGTTTTGACTTAAATCTACCTATGGCAAGACCTGAAAATGGTTGCTTCATAATAATCAACAACCAATTTGACAGAGCTTGAAGAATTTTGAAAAGAATAATGGGCAAATGTTGCACAATCCAGGTGTGTGAAGCGCTTGTAGACTCACTGTAATCGCTGCCAAAGCTGCTTCTACAAAGTATTGACTCAGGGGTGTGAATACTTATGTAAATGAGATATTTCTGTATTTGATATTCACAAAATTTTCAAACATTTCTAAAAATCTGTTTTCACTTTGTCGTTATGGGGTATTGTGTGTAGATGGGTGAGAGTAAAAAAATATTGAATACATTTTTAATTCAGCTGTAACAAGAAAATGTGGAATTAGTCAAGAGGTATGAATACTTTATAACTTAATAATAAATCATCTGATTGGCTAAGAATAAAAACTGGTATGAATACAACAACCACATGAACTGGTTGAAACATGAAATGGCAGAACATTTTTCTTTTTTTCTTTGAATAACAAGATTGAAATGGGCTTAATGGGTATACTTACTGGAGCTGCTTAGGAAAGTGTGTGATGTGGAAGATGGATGTATGCAGGATGCATTCCGCCAGACATGTCAGCCGCAAGTCCTAGGATAACTCCTCCCTGTGTGTGTGTCTGCGGATGTGTCCTTGTCTGAGGATGGCGTGTCAGTCTTACTCTCCTCTCATGAAGACTGGGAGTCTGCGTCTCAACAGAGAGCTGCTTTGTTAGTGGACCACATGAGCACGTTGCCCCAACTAGTCAATACACACTCCCCTCCTTGTCCATAGAAGAGCTCAAGCCCCACCAACAACATGATGCCTCCATCTCCACAGTGATCCACTATGTTGAGAGGAAGTGCAGACCATCCAAACGTAAGCATCACAATGACAACCAGCTCGCTCGGGAGAATCTGAAACAATGGGAAATGCTCACACTGGTGAATTATATATTGTACAGAGTTTCCAATGATCCACTTAACAAGAGCAAGTGATTCCATACGTCCTACCTGAGACTCTGAGGAAGGAGGCCTTGCCTGGTGGCCAGCCACGCACCGTCTCCCTCGCCCGTCAGAGGTTTTTATGGCACGTAATGGAGAAAGACGTCCGCAGCTACGTCAAGACCTGTCAAAGGTGTGTCCTCAGCAAGACCCCAGAGCCGACAGCAAGAGCCCCACCGGAGAGCATCAAGACCACTGCCCCACTGAAACTTGTATGCATCGACTTCTGGTCTGCTGAAGACAACTAGAACAAGTCTGTGGATGTCCTAGTGATTAGTGATTACTTCACCAAGATGGCATATGCATTCCCCTGCTGGGACCAGACAGCAACAAAAGTTTGAAGAAACTTCCGGACAACTTCTTCTGTGTCTATGGATTTCCTACCCGTCTCCACTCAGACCAGAGAGTGAATTTCCAAAGTGAATTCATCGCCTAACTCCTGGAGTTGGCCTGTGTCAAGAAGTCTTGTACCTCCGCCTATCATCCTACGGAGGGTAGTGGCATGGAGAGGTTGAACAGAACACTAGGCAACATGCTGAGATCCTTGCCCCCAAAGTCAAAGCAGAAGTGTCCCCAGATGATCCAGAACATGACCTTTGTGTACATTTGTACTGCTCATGAGACCACTGGCTTTGCACCCTTCTACTGGATGTTTCGGAGAGTACCTAGGCTGCCTGTTGACCAGATGTTCAAGAACGTCTTTCAGGACGAGACTGTCTGTGGCTACGATGTCTATGTGAAGACCTTGGTGAGCAACCTCCAGTCTGTTATGCTCCAAGCTCAGAAGAACTCTGCAGTGGAACAGAGACACCAGTCTGACCAGTACATCAAGAAAGTCAAAGCCAGCCTAGCTCCATTGGTGACCAAGTTCTTGTGGATAACAAGGGATGCAGAGGAAAACCCAAGCTTGCCGACAAGTGGGAACCAGACGTCTACACTGTTGTGGCTTCAAAGCCTGGACTCCACATCTACAAGATCTGGGGTCATAGTGGAAATGAGAAGGTGGTGCAGAGAAACCACCTTCTGCTCCAAGTAAACTTCTTCCCCTTGGATGAGACACAGGATGTGTCTGACCCCAGCTTAAAGAGCGACAACAGTATGGGAAGTAACACCCATGTGACGGATTTGCCTGATGTATTGATGTGGTTTGGAGCAATGTATTATGACACCCTTTGTCATAATACATGTGGTATATGTGTGGCAATGGCGGAACAACATTAAAACTTGTTGACCATGATTCGTGGTCATGTTGGTCTCTGCTCGCTGTAACCAACAAAGTAATACACCTAAGACTGAAGTTTCTGGTATCCAACAGTGCAGTCTTCAGCTGAAGACACTGGCAGCCTCAGCCCAAGTAACCCACAGATGAACATTCACCTCAGATGAGCTTCCTGTGGCTGGTGCTACTGGTGCTGGTGACCCTTCATCTCCCTCCTCTTTCCTTGCCCCTTAATGCCCTCCTGCCCAAGAACAACCTAGGAAGAGCCCCCCTTCTAAGTTTGGGAGGGTTATCAAGCCAGTGTGTAGACTGATAGTCTATGGTAGAACAAATTGTAGACACTAAAGGACAATGGTAGGAAAAAGTCCCCCGTTATTGATAAGGGAATAAATTTAGATGTTGAGAAGTTTTAGTTCACAACAAAAGTAGAGGTATGGCCTTAGTCCTCATTTTTCTATAGAGAGTGCTTAGACCTGCACAATCTCTATTCTCTCAACCTTTTATTAGGTAGCTATTTAGCTGATATATTCCAGTGAGTGGTTTGGTAAAACTGAGGGCTTGTATATACGAAGTCATTACAAGTATTTTTCTTTTCTTTTCATACTCTCCAGATGTTTGCGTAATTCAACATGTTGTAATTAATATGTTGTATAATTACACAACATTTCAATAGTTCCATGCCTGATATTACTGTACATTCCTTTTGTTGTTGTAAGTGCCCTTTTTAATGTTGCACACTCCCTTCTGCATTCCCCCTCAAACATCCCCTGCCCCCTTTAACTCTTCCCTGTCTACTACTGTACCCACGTGGAAGAGGTAGGGTACTGAAAATTGTCCCATGAAAATCATAATCAGGCCTATATGTTAAAACACTTACAATGAGTTTATATGGTCACTGACAGTGTATTATAATGGTCTCCCGCCAATATATTGAGATATTCATGTATTTCAGTAATTTATTCAATTTGTATCTGTTGATTTGTGAATGTTGTACATGCTATAACGTTACTGTACTTTCTACTGTAGGCTACATGTCGTCATTGGGCTTGCATGGCTATTCATGTCCCCTTTTGTTGTTAAAAGGGGAACACAGCATTTGTTTATGAAAGTTTTTCCTTGTCATTAAATATGTCATGTGTTTTTGTTGAAGATGTTTTGACGATATTTTACTGTTAGTAGTTTGCAGGTGCGCGTCACGTACTGTACAACACCAGGCTGTCATTGAGAAAGTTAGCTAGCCTAGGTCCATAGACTATACTGTACATTTATATTTCATACTGTACATTGCATTTACCGTATATTGTACTGTTATGTGAAACTAGATTACTGTTATATTGTCCTGTCTACTGTACCTATGTGGAAGAGAGGACTTTGGCATATAACAGCATTTGTTTATGGACATTTTTCCTGTCATTATCAGAGAATAAAAGAACACCAACCCTGATCCTTTGGTCATATGTACGCTGATCAAAACACAATGCAGATAGAGTAGATTGTAGTTTTTATAAGACAATATACATTTGCATAACCTACTACAGTCAGCTGTCATCAAACACATCTAAACAAGACATTTAGGCTAGTGAATTACGTTTATCAATTTATTTTTGTGCAAATAATGACGGCGGCCTGACTCAAAATAAAATCTACCTGAAGAGTTAAGAAATCGTTGAATACTTTCACACCCAAATATTGCAAATGACAGTTGGGGATGTGTGGCCTAATCTCACCCGCAGGGCCGATCCTAGCTTTTTGGTGGCCCTAATCAAGATTTGGTTTGGGGGCCACCTGTCACGGCCGTCGTAGGGAGGAGACCAAGGCGCAGCGTGGTATGCGTACATTCTCTCTATTATAAGAATGGACACTGAACAAAACTGACAAAATAACAAAACTAACCTGCTGAACAGACACATAGACAAAAACCCACAAAACCAAAAGGGAAAATGGCAACCTAAATATGATCCCCAATCAGAGACAACGATAAACAGCTGCCTCTGATTGGGAACCAATTCAGGCCACCATAGACATAGTATACATATGCCTAGACTTACCAACACCCCTAGACATACAAAAAACCCTAAACAATACAAAACAAGCATAACCACCCTCGTCACACCCTGACCTAACCAAAATAATAAAGAAAACATAGATAACTAAGGTCAGGGCGTGACACCACCCCACCTTGTGGATAAAACATTTTTGTGTTCCCCCTCTTGACATCAGTTCATTTCTTGCAATTGTACACATTTTGCTATAGGGCGTAGAGAAAAGGCTGTGGTTTTAAAGCACATTTTCTGCAATTCTACCCATTTTTCCATGGGGCGGAGAGAAATTCTTGCGGTTTTCAATAGAATTTCATGCAATTCTACTCATTCCATGGGGCGGACAGAACATTTTGTAGTTAAAAGCTAATTTCCTGCAATTCCCAAAATGTTGTCATGCGTGGATAGAACATTTAGCAGTTTTAAAGCTCATTTCCTGCAATTCTGACTCATTCAGTCATCACTGAAGTCATTTGTGGTGAGGAGGCACACAAGGGTTGCTGTTCAAAACAAAGTAATTACCGGTTTGATCGTCTCTAACCAATCAGAGTATCAAAGCCAATGACGAACCACCACTTTACTCACGTGTGTTGTGGCTCTGGCCCAACCCATTAGTTTCTGGACCAATCAGACGGTGTTCGCATTTGGTGAAGGGTCGGGGAGGTACTCCGATCCAGACTCATTGTGGAGAATAAACTAAGGTCCCTGGGCGTGGCCAGAGCAAGTAGTCTGGGTAGCCACGCGATTGATTTATGCCATGTTCATTATGATATCTGAGTGTGAGTGACTAACAACGTATATAGGGGGGCTCTGGAGGTTAGGGCCCCTTGGCAAATGCCATGCATGGTAATGTGTAAGGTGTAGATAACTGGCTAGACTAATTGACCAATTACACATTTTTCGCCGACATGGGCTAATTGAGTGACTGTCAGTGACTGACATTACAAGAGGAAAAACTGCTGATGCACTGCCAATTTCAAAATTGCATCTTGTCTATTCTACCATTCTAACTCTCAACAGTAAATTGAGACCCTGACTGAGTTCCTAAAAAATGGTGTTGGGGGGCCCCCTAGTAGTTTGGGTCCCTGCCGTTTATGCCCAGGGCCGGGACACTTGGGTCCCTGCCGTTTACGCCCAGACTCCTGCACACGCGCCCCTTCCTGCGCCCTTCTTGTGCCTCTGACAGAAATGTGAAACGCAATCCTAGCCCCTTGTCACAAACAGCAGTTATTTTAAAACTTCAAACTCCGCCACCTCGAGACGACCATGGCAGGAGTAACGACGCTAAGATCGACCAAACCCAACTGACGGATCTCTTCTTTAGTTTAGGAATACAACTACAACGATCACCCGCCTCCTCGCGCTGAGTCTCCTCCAGGTTCAGTTGTTCGTTGTTCTCCTCCTGGTCGCGCGTCTCCAATGTCTATACCGGTAGTTCTCCCCGGATCGTGTTACCCTGTAACTAGGGTTTCTTTGGGTTCTCAGTTGGCAGACTTGTCGTTCAGGAGCCGGCCGCCCCGCTGTATATCTAGCTCTCGCATGTCTGGTTCTCAGTCGCAGCTGCTACCAGCGCTTCTCCCCGGCCGCACACTGCTCTCCCTCGGATTACTGCAGCTGGTTCTCGGCTGCTCCATGGTCGCGCTCTCCTTCTCAGCTCTCTCCCTCAGCAGCTCGCCACCAATCCGAAACTCATGCCCTTTCTGGGTCGGATCTTCAGTGAGTAGCCTCAGGTTTATTAACATCTCACACATAATTAATAAGATGTCAGTCATTTTTTTGACTCCATATTCTTGAGCTATGATAGCTAGTCTACTATATCACCAGGTTGTGTAGTGTTTATCAATTATGCAACTATTACCCAAATCACACTCTGGTTAGGGGATTAGATCATATCCACCAGAACCAAAAGACATGACAGAGCGCTGGACTATTTGTCAGCTGTCATGTCCTGGTGTCATATCTAGATGCTGTTTAAGAGTCCAGTGGTATTAGGTGACTTGTGTGCTGACAAGTACATTATTATTATGGGGTGAATTTTATTGTTGGTAGCCCCTACAGTTGGATACTAGCCCATTTATGAGTGAACTGGATTGGAGCACATACTGTACAGTTGAAGTCGGAAGTTTACATACACCTTAGCCAAATACATTTAAACTCAGTTTTTCACAATTCCTGACATTTAATCCTAGTAAAAAAATCCCTGTTTTAGGTCAATTAGGATCACCACTTTATTTTAAGAATGTGAAATGTCAGAATAATAGTAGAATGATTTATTTCAGCGTTTTATTTCTTTCATCACATTCCCAGTGGGTCAGAAGTTTACATACACTCAATTAGTATTTGGTAGCATTGCCTTTAAATTGTTTAATTTGGGTCAAACATTTCAGGAAGCCTTCCACAAGCTTCCCACAATAAGTTGATATTGATACTGAATGTTTCTTGCTCTAAGGTGTCCATCTTGGATCGAGTCCTAAAAGGCACCCTATTGAATAAATGGCACCCTATTTCCAATTTATTGCTTTACTTTTAACCAAGGCCCATAGAGCTTGCACTGTGTAGGAAATAGGGACTATTCCTTACATATCGCAAACCCTGGTCAAAAGTAGTGCACTAAAATGGGAATAGGGTGCATTGTGGGGTGCAGCCCTGGTATTTCTCCATCTTGGTTTATTAAAAAAATTAATGTAAAAGAAAAATGCAGGTTTCACTTTTATTTAGTTATCACATTATTTCCTTGCACCTGCAACAACTCAATGTGCAAGTGCTTTTTAAAAAACATAGTAGTGTAATAAAAGGCCATAATGCATGTTGAGGACCCTCCCTCTTGCCTGAGACTAATCTCCTCTCCGACACATTGATTCTAACCTGGTTTATGGAGAAACCTTATCGCTCTGCCACTTCTGCTTTAAAATCCTCCCCAAACGTAAGAACATGTTATAACACATTTTACAGAGGCCTAGTATGGATTCACTTATATCACTTGTGAAGCATCTATGTAGGCCTTATAAAGGGTACGCAAAGCCTTTCAAGTTGTTGTTCTTTTAAAGTGGGACTGTGCATTGTACAATGACTTTTGTGCCTGTTTGGCAGACCATCTCTAAGTCTCTTACACAGGGGTTACATGATTGTCAAGCTACTACAGCTGCTGCTCAGACAATACTGTGGAGGCTGCCAGGGTTGTCAAACCTCAAAATAATGGCCCTGTTAAGTCTTAATCAGTCCAGCCCCTGTAACTACCCACTTCAGTTAGAGTATCAGACTAAAAGTGTTTCAGTAGACTATTGGGCCTTTTCAGCTTAATCAGAAACTACCACTGGAGAGAAATCAACCTTTTACGGACACTAATGTAACCACACAGTACAATTTGTTTCTGTGTTCTCATGTGGTGGAAAACCCCCTTATAAAGGCAGTCCAATCTCAATATACAAAAGCTTTATTTCAACATGCATTGGAAAACCAAATAAATTCGTTTTTTGTTTTCACAGACATCGTATACAGACCGAGGATGGGTGGGGTGCTTCACATGCCCTTCAAATGAGTCCGGTGCTTCTGCTTATCACCACAGATATTAGGTCCAGACAGAGACAAATCATATCAAGGACATGTCCACTCTCCCACACATCCTGGGATAACAGGAACCATGAACAATTGTTTTACAGAAAGTTAGAAACAGTTATAAAACAGACTACAAAAACTTAAAGGGCAACTTGAAACAATCTTACAGAAACTAAGAGGAACAGGATAACCTATCTCTTCTTCAAGCCATAAAAGATAACAAATTACATTTTCCTCTTTGACACCACATTATAGGGGTTTCACATTGGCTGGGGTGTTGTAGGCTTCTGTTGGCCTTTGTACAAGTCTGTTTTAATATCCACTGGCAAATCACTCCTCACCAAAACACAGCAACTCACTCGGCATACACAGCTTTCCTGGAACATGGGTGGGTGTAAGGGAGATAAGGCCTATTGAGCAACTAACTCTAGTTATTGTTAGGAAGTGTGGCGCAATGGCCTACAAAGGAAGCTGAAGGAACCCACCACTCACTGCTTTAGTTCATTATGTCAGACAACGTTCACATAACCTTAGACAACATTCACACAGCCTTTTAACAACATCCACACACCATGTGTGACTGACCGGCTGGATTCGGTCTTATGTAGCAACGTTTGAAATTGTGGTTTTTACATTGGATAACAGTAGAGACTGTGCTAGAAAATGGTATATCATACACTGCAGTTGAGGAACAAATGTCCTTCTGCTTTGAAAGTTGATAAACTTGTAACCTCACTTTTGAGAAAATGGCCCTAAAATGTTTTGGTACACCTACTGGAGAGGTCTTCTTAGTCTACACCCATTCAGCATCATTCACACCCTCTTAAGCTTTAGCCCCACCCAGCTCTTTAGGGCCTCACATGTGAGGCCGTGTACTAAACAACCATGTGAGGCTGTGTACTAAAGATTTCAAGACTAAAGGCTGGTTCATACTACGGGTGTGTTCGTAAATTCAATCTGGAGTGCCAGAGTGCGCTCTGGGCGTTCGTAAACTCAGCGTTGTCAGATTGTCCGTTAGTAAATTCAAAGTGGTTTGCTCTCAGAGCGTTCAGAGTGCACACTGGATGCTCTGGCCGAGGAGTAGGGTGGATCCGAGCATTCTGACCTAACAACAGCAGTCAAGCACCCAAGCTAACTGGCTAACATTGGCTAGCTGGCTAGCTACTTCCAGACACAAATGCGTGAAAAGCTCACTCTTACCATTTTACTTACCCTAGTAGAGCTGGTTAGGCTGTTTTCATGTTATCCAGAGCGTTGGTGACTGCAACTGTGCTGCTGGCAACAATTTATTTACGCTTTTTTGCCAATGTTTACTGACAGCGGCCATATTCAACGGGTGTTGAGCATTCGTAAGTTCGCCACTTATTTTGCACTCTGACACACTCAGACGAGTGCTCTGAAAACGGAGTAGATAGCCAGAGCGAATTTACCAGCTACGTCTAGTTGTCGCAGTGACATTATGAACATTCTATTGAAATGGCTTCTTGCATAGTGGAGTATTTTGTTTAGACATGTAGCTAGCTAGCTAACTAGCTAACTAGCTAAACAATGAACCATAATCCCAACTCATAACGTTACTACCCACGTTACTGTCTGTGTATGCACATGGTATACAGTATGTAACATTGCGGATTTCTGTATCTGTTTTTCTTCTTCTTCTCCAGGTGATCCTGTCAGGGATTGTTGGCCTCACAACATGGAGGAGACCCATGCTGCTGCTGGTAGGTGTCACGTTCTGACCTTAGTTCCTTTGTTTTGTCTTTTGTTTTAGTATGGTCAGGGCATGAGTTGGGTGGGTTGTCTATGTTAGTTTTTCTATGATTTTCTATTTCTGTGTTTGGCCTGATATGGTTCTCAATCAGAGACAGGTGTTAGTCGTTGTCTCTGATTGGGAACCATATTTAGGTATCCTGTTTTCTGTTGGGGTTTGTGGGTGGTTATTTTCAGTCTTTGTGTGTCTGCACCAGACATAACTGTTTTCGGTTGTTTCTTTGTTATTTTGTTATTCAGTGTTCTGTTTTGATGATTATTAAACATCATGAACACTTACCACGCTGCACCTTGGTCCTCACCTTCTTCCACCGATGACAGCCGTTACAGTAGGTCATATATCACAGAACTGTTATTTTTATATATGAGAGGGATCTGTACTTGCTTACTGTATGAGGGAACCGACTGTACTACTGTATGAAGGCCAGGGGTATTCAACCATTTTTTCCATATTTTTGTTTGAATATCGCTAGCAACAACAGAATAAACACATTTTGAATTAAGTACCTGCCATTAGCGACTCCTGGTTGGCTAAGTAGGTGGGGGGGAGTGCAGGCAGGTTTTTTCCAATTTCAACAGGCCACGCACATTGCTGTCAGGTGTATAAATTTGAGCACACAGCCGCGCAATCTCAATAGACCAACATTGGCAGTAGAATGGCCCGTACTGAAGAGCTCAGTGACTTTCAAGGTGGCATCGTCATAGGTGTTCATCACATTTTTCCCTGCTAGAGCTCCCTGGTCAACTGTAAGTGCTGTTATTGTGAAGTGGAAACGTCTAGGAACAAGAACGGCTCAGCCGCAAAGTGGTAGGTCACACAAGCTCACAGAACGGGACTGCCAAGTGCAGATGCGTGTAGTGCGTAAAAATCATCTGTCTTCAGTTGCAACACTAATTACCAAGTTCCAAATTGCCTCTGGAAGCAACGTCAGCACAATAACTATTAGTTGGGAGCTTCTTGAAATGGGTTTCCATGGCCGAGCAGCCGCACACAAGCCTAAGATCACCATGCGCAATGCAAAGCGTTGGCTGGAGTCGTGCAAAGCTCGACGCCATTGGACTCTGGAGCAGTGGAAACGCTTTTTCTGGCGTGATGAAACACGCTTCACCATCTGGCAGTCCGATGGACGAATCTGGGTTTGGAGGATGCCACGAGAACACTATCTGCCTGAATGCGTAGTGCCAACTGTAAAGTTTGGTGGAGTATGAATAATGGTCTGGGGCTGTAAACAATGGTTTGGGCTAGGCCCCTTAGTTCCAGTGAAGGGACATTTTTGCGCTACAGCATACAAGGACATTTCTAGAAAATTCTGTGCTTCCAACTTTGTGGCAACAGTTTGGGAAAGGCCCTTTCTTTCAGCATGGCAATGCCACCGTGCACAAAGCGAGGTCCATACAGAAATAATTTTTAAAGATTGGTGTGGAAGAACTTGACTGGCTGCACAGAGCCCTGACCTCAACCCATCAAACACCTTTGGGATGAATTGGAACGCCGAATGCGAGCCAGGCCTAATCGCCCAACATCACTGCCCAACCTCACTAATGCTCTTGTGGCTGAATTGAAGCAGGTCCCCGCAGCAATGTTCCAACATCTAGTGGAAAGCCTTCCCAGAAGAGTGGAGGCTATTATAGCAGCAAAGGGGGGGGGGGGGGGGCAACTCCATATTAATGCCCATGATTTTGACAAGCATTAGGCTAGACGCATTGAACACACACTATCCATACAACTCTATCAAGTATAGGTCTAATCAATGTAAACTGAATATTAATATGCCAATAATAATGATTTATTTAATTCATAGAGGGCTTTTAATTAGGTTGTAGACTATTTTACCTCATGCCTGTCATTGCTTTCCACCACTATCAACACCTCTTCTGGTTCCAGCTGCGTCAGTGTACATGGCACAGAGCGATGGCGCGGAGTCTCGTACCTTGGACAAAACATCCATAAAGCATTTGACGGCATCCTGTGCTTGCTCAGCATCAATTCTTCTTTTATGCAGGTGTGCAAAAATAATGTCCACTCGGGGCATTATGTGCTGGAACAAATCAAGGGAAAAAAGAAAATCCTTTAACATCGTCGAGAATCCCTTGGCTTCCCTGTCAGTGATGTTGTCAAAGTCATCAGAGGCAAGAATGGTTTCTAAGCACTCCTATAGTTCACCTTTATTTTCATGCACAGTGTTTACAACACGGCTCTGGAAATTCCAGCGCACTGTGCTGTCCAACACATTTATTTTGTTGGATCGTGAGAAGCAGGTTGAGCGCCTCCTTAAATCTGAGAAAAATACACAAGCCTGTGTAACTGCTGATGCTGCTGCTTGTTGCATCACCAAATTTCTTTGGTGTGCATAACAGTAGAGAAAGTGGGCATTCGGGTATATGTCTTGAATTTTCTTACTAACGCCACCAGTTGAACCGCGCATCACTCTTGCCCCATCATATGTTTGACCAATATGATTTATATTGTCTGCTTCTTGCTCTGGAAAAAGTAGGCCCAGATTTTCAAGGAGAGCCCTGCTGATGGTGTCTGCATTGGTGCCTCCTTCCAATTTCACAAATCCCCAATATCTCTCTTGCACAGTTTTGGCTGCGTCAATGTAGCGGAAAATGATGGCGAGCTTACAGTGCATCACATAGGTTGTCTCATCCGCTTGTATGGACATAAAGTCAGTGTTCTGTAACTCCTGTACAATGTGCTCTTGCATTGTGGAGAGCATACAGTCTAGTAGCTCGTGGGACGTGCCTTTAAAAACCGTAGCTGTGTCCAAGTGCTCTTTCATTGCAGTGTCCAGCGATGACACAAAATCAACAAATCACCTAAACACTCCTGGTTTCTCGGATTCCTGTGTTTTATCTTGTCCCCTTAGTGTTAGCTCAAATGCACCAAAGAATTTGACTCAGTCAATTAGCTTAGATAAAATGTGGTGATTTTTTTCACAAAGTGTTGCGAGCTGGACAGCCAAACAGCCATGCTTTTTTTCGTACCAGGTCCACGAGAAGGTTTGATTGAGCATATTGCCTCCCTCTGTCTTTCGACAATTGCTGGATGAAGATATCTGGTTTATCAAAAAAGGTAGGCGCGTGGATCAGAAAATCAGTCAGTATCTGGTGTGGCCACCATTTGCCAATCAACAGTGCTGCCTTATGCAGCACTGTTGATTGTGGCCTGTGGAATGTTGTCCGACTCCTCTTCAATGGGTGTGCAAAGTTACTGGATATTGGTGGGAACTGGAACACACTGTTGTACAGGTTGATCCAGAGCATCCCAACATGCTCAATGGGTGACATGTCTGGTGATATGCAGGCCATGGAAGAACTGGTACATTTTCAGCTTCCAGGAATTGTGTACAGATCCTTGTGACATGGGGCCGTGCATTGTACATCATGCTGAAACATGAGGTGACGTCGGATGAATGGCATAACAATGGGCCTCAGGATCTCATCACAGTGTCTTGGTGCATTCAAATTGCCATCGATAAATTGCAACTGTGTTAGTTGTCCGTAGTTTATGCCTGCCAATGCCATAAACCTACTGCCACCAAGGGGCTCTCTGTTCACAACGTTGACATCAGCAAACCACTCGCCCACACGACGCAATACACGCTGTCTGCCATCTGCCCGGTACAGTTGAAACCGGGATTCATCCTTGAAGAGCACACTTCTCCAGCGTAGCAGTAGCCATAGAAGGTTAGCATTTGCCCACTGAATTCGGTTACGATGCCGAACTGCAGTCAGGTCAAGACCCTGGTGAGGACGACAAGTGTGTAGATGAGCTTCCCTGATACAGTTTCTGCAGGAGTTCTTCGGTGGTGCAAACCCACAGTTTCATCAGCTGCCCGGGTGGCTGGTCTCAGACTATCCAGAAGGTGAAGAAGCCGGATGTGGAGGTCCTGGGCTGGCAGGGTTACACGTGGTCTGTAGTTGTGAAGCCGATTGGACGTACTGCCAAATTCTCTAAATTGCAAGCTCCCTCAAAACTTCAGACATATGTGGCATTGTGTTGTGTGACAAAACTTCCCATTTTAGAGTGGCCTTTTGTCCCCAGCACAAGGTGCACCTGTGTAAAGATCATGCTTTTTAATCAGCTTCTTGATACGCCAAACCTGTCAGGTGGATGGATTATCTTGGCAAAGGATAAGTGGTCATTAACAGGGATGTAAACAAATTTCTGCATTGAATTTGGAAAAAAAGGTTGTGCGTGTGGAAAATGTCTGATATTATATTTCAGCTCATGAAAAATGCGACTAACACTACATGTTGTGTTTATATCTTTGTTCAGTATATATATTTTTTGAAAAATCTGCTCTTTTCATTTTTTTTCCCACAGGTGAGGTGCCACCCCTAACGCCCTAATTAGCAGGCCGCCATTGATACCTACTACAGTAGAAAAGAGCGGAATATCTTATTTTTAATGATGTCAACTTTATTTATCAACTCCTAATATTGAGGTAATTACAGTCATTGGAGCGTATTACACTCACTGGAGTATCTGACATACAGTGGTTATTCCTTTAAAAGTTGCGTCATATTGCAGCACAGCTTGCAGGCTGCCACAAAATTCTAACATGTCAGTCATTGTTGCCATTAATGCAAGTTAGTGCTAGTTTGAACACCAGGGGGCAACCTTGAGAAGCATTCGACAGTTTTTAAATATTGGCTGTTAGGGTGGCACATTTTGGGGAATTTTCAGAGATGGAAACTTTCCATGGGAATTAATATTAATACCATTTAACTGTAGATGTTTTTGCATTGGATATATTTACCATATATGGAGACAGAAACAAACCTTTTACCTTATCATAAGTAGGCATAATTGCAAATCATTAAATCCTTCCAATATATATATTTTTTTATGAAATAAAAATAAAATACATTTTTTATGAAATGACACATCAAAAGAAAGAGAATGTTGAATGATCCCCAATATCCATCACATCTCCCAAACACATTTTTAACATACCTCTGTAAAATGATAGTGTTTGAGCTAAAGCTTTGGTTGTCTTCCTCCCAGGCTTGCATGTCTTCTCCCTGGACCTCTTCAATGTCCACATCTTGAACATCAGACTCTGAGGCCTCATCTTCACTGTCACTTTCCAACCTTGTTGAGGATGGCTCATTGTCAGGCTCAGAAAGCCTCAAATTTGCCCGGATGGCCACCAATTTTTCAACCCTTTTTATTGGTCAGCCTGTTGCGTGCTTTGGTGTGTGTGTTCCCAAACAATGACCAGTTGCGCTCTGAGGCTGCTGATGTTGGTGGGAGGATGATGGAGGCAACAGGGGAAAGATCCTCAGATCCACAAAGTCCCTTCCACCAGGTGGCTGATGAGATATGTTGGCACGACTGCCATATTGCATCTCCATCCCAAAGCCCTTGATTGGAAGTGTACTTCGCCAGACTGCCAAGAACCTTGCCCTCATCCTGGCCAAGGTGGCGAGACATGGTAGTGATGACACCATAGGCCTTTTGATCTCTGCACCAGACAGGATGCTCTTGCCAGCATACTTGGGGTCCAACATGTACGTTGCGGCGTGTATAGGCTTCAGGCAGAAGTCTTCATGCTTTTTGATGCATTTCAGAACTGCAGAATCTGAACATCAGACAGGATGGCATTGTCTCCCGCAAATCCATGCAATAGCCATAGGTTTCAGGAGTTTCAGGCTGCTTACCACTCTCTCCCAAAATATATCATCCAGGAGAATCGTCTTGATGGGGCTGTCAGCAGACTGTGATATGGGCATTTCCTGGAGAGACTCCTTCCCCTCCAGGAGATGGTCAAACATGATGACAACACCACCCCAACGGGTGTTGCTGGGCAGCTTCAATGTGGTGCTCTTATTCTTCTCACTTTGCTTGGTGAGGTAGATTCCTGCTATAACTTGATGACCCTTCACATACCTAACCATTTCCTTGGCTCTTTTGTAGAGTGTATCCATTGTTTTCAGTGTCATGATGTCCTTGAGGAGCAGATTCAATGAATGAGCAGCACAGCCAATGGGTGTGATGTGAGGGTAGGACACCTCCACTTTAGACCAAGCAGCCTTCATGTTTGCAGCATTGTCTGTCGCCAGTGGAAATACCTTCTGTGGTCCAAGGTCATTGATGACTGCCTTCAGCTCATCTGCAATGTAGAGACCAGTGTGTCTGTTGTCCCGTGTGTCTGTGCTCTTGTAGAGTACTGGTTGAGGGGTGGAGATGTAGTTAATTATTCCTTACCCACGAACATTCGACCACCCATCAGAGATGATTGCAAAACAGTCTGCTTTCTATATGATTTTCTTGACCTTCACTTGAACTCTGCATCCAGAAAATGAGTAGATCAAGCATGTCTGGTTGGAGGGGTGTATGCTGGGCGAAGAACATTCAGAACATCTCTTCCAATACACATTGCCTGTGAGCATCAGAGGTGAACCAGTTGCATACACAGCTCGAGCAAGACATTCATCAGCATTTCTCTGACTACGTTCCTCCATTGAGTCAAAAAAACTTCTGATTACAGGAGGACCATGAGCTGTTGATATCGATGAGGTGTCTGATTCATCATTTTCACCTCGAATAGAAGTAGAGGGACTTTTGTCAGAGGTTGTGAGTGCTGAGGGAATTTTATGCACTTGGCCAGATGATTCTGCATCTTTGTTGCATTCTTCACATATGATTTGGCACAGTATTTGCAAATGTACACAGCTTTTCCTTCTACATTAGCTGCAGTGAAATGTCTCCACACAGATAGCGCCCGTGGCATTTGCCTTTAAAGATTAGTAAAAAAAGATTTTTAAAAACACACAGATAATTCAATGTACAGATAAATAGTTAAGCAGTTAGATTAAACAACTCCTTTGTAACATAAATGTTTTTTAAAAATGAAACATGAATTAACACTTAGTTAGCAGGCTCAAGCAAGCTAAAACCCATATGGTAGCAAAGACTAACTAGCATAAATTGTTAACAAGTTAGAAATGATTTAAATACACTTTGCTGTAGGTTACTATTTGCTAGTTAATCATGTATATCATATAAACTATATTCACCCCACCCAGTATTGTAATCAAAAATTACCAGAAAGCATGTAGTCCTTGGCTCAGACAGAGTAGTAGTGTGGGCTCAATATCATCTCATTAGTGTGCAAGATCTTGAGAATCAGCTGTACATGTGATGGAAGAGTGCACTGCACGTGTAATGGAAGAACTCACTGTGCATGTAGAGGGTTGCAATTCCATTGAATTGGGGATAGTGTTACACGGAGTGGAACAGGGGAATCCAAGAGCAGACTCATACGAGGAGACTGGAATTGAAGTAACCAAGGTATTTATTGAAACACGGGGGGAAGATGGAGTGCAGGTCAGGGGAAGCTCAGGCGGGTTGCAGGAAACCAGATGCGGAGGCTGAGGGTGGAGCGAGAGGGTTTGGGACAGGGTAAGCAGGTCCGGAGGGGAATCCAAGGAACTAGTAGAGTGGGAAATCCAGGACAGAGTAGCAGGATGACGAGACATGGGACTGGAGACAGGGACCAGAGACAGATCGGGCAGAACTGTAGCGGAGAGGAAAACAGCGTCAGGCAAGGAAAATAGGCACATCAGGATCTGAATAGTAGCAAACGGCTAGAAACATTGACTGAGCAGAGATTACTTCCTGGCAGCGTGGAAGTAGCAGGGCTGAGTATTAGTAGAGGTCTTGATTATGGAACAGGTTGCAGCTGGTGGGGATCTGCTCTGACTCCAGCACACCTGTTTCTGCCCACACAATCACTCACACACACACACACACACACACACACACACACACACACACACACACACACACACACACACACACACACACACACACACAGAGAGAGAGGAAAATAACACTTTGGGAGGCAGCAGGTCAAGGAGATATAGGATGAGCAGTAGAGGGCGTTGCAGGAGCAGATGTGACAGTTTAACTAAAATATGCCACAAGATCTAGAATTGCCATGTGTATCCCACAAAAAAGGTTAACAGTTATAAGCTAACTTTTTTTATTAAATTGAGCAAAATTCCCAATTTTCTTGAAAGTTTGACTATATGGGATCAATTTTTTTTTAAATTTTGCTTAATTTACTTGATAAATATGATCGTGTTTCTATTCCATGAAAAACGAAAATATTTTTTTTATTGTAGCTGTTTTTAGCGTAACTTACTTATTGGCATAAAGGCCAACTTCAATATACAGTATATCATTCAATCATTCATACATTTGTGCATGTCAATCAATACAAGTCATCCATGTCTTTAAATACAGTCAAGCATTTTAGTTATAAAACGAAATAACAAAGGGAGCTTTGAATAATTATACAATCAATAAACCGCCACGTTGGCTAAAGCGATTTAAGTCATGAATGCATTGACTGTTTTTAATATTGGCTGTACTAGAGAATTGAAAACCTTTTTTTGTTAGAACAGACTATATGGGATTGATTTTTCAAAATGTATCTAAATTTGATTCATGTGATATCATCTTGTTTCTGTTCCATGAAAAACAAAAATGCATTTTTTACTGTAGCTGTTTTTAGCGTAACTTACTTATTGGCATAAAGGCCTACTTCAATATACAGTATATCAATCAATCATACATTAATTTGTGCATGTCAATCAATACAAGTCATCCATGTCTTTAAATACAGTCAAGCATTTTAGTTGTTTAAACTAATAGCAAAGGGAGCGTGAAAAAGCACCCGCAAGTACCAGTCACGGCAAATGGCAAATGCCTCTGCCTGCTGGTAAGCTTTCTTGACTTGACATACAGTGCATTCAGAAAGTATTCAGACCCCTTACTTTTTTCCAAATTTTGTTATGTTACAGCCTTATTCTGAAATTGATCTTTTTTTCTCATCAATCTACACACAATGACAAAGCTAAAACAGGTTTTTAGAAATGTTTGTAAATGTATTAAAAATAAAAAACAGAAAGTACATTTACATTACATTTAAGTCATTTAGCAGACGCTCTTATCCAGAGCGACTTACAAATTGGTGCATTCACCTTATGACATCCAGTGGAACAGCCACTTTACAATAGTGCATCAGATCTTTTAAGGGGGGGGGGGGGGGCAGAAGGATTGCTTTATCCTAGGTATTCCTTGAAGAGGTGGGGTTTCAGGTGTCTCCGGAAGGTGGTGATTGACTCCGCTGTCCTGGCGTCGTGAGGGAGTTTGTTCCACCATTGGGGGGCCAGAGCAGCGAACAGTTTTGACTGGGCTGAGCGGGAACTGTACTTCCTCAGTGGTAGGGAGGCGAGCAGGCCAGAGGTGGATGAACGCAGTGCCCTTGTTTGGGTGTAGGGCCTGATCAGAGCCTGAAGGTACTGAGGTGCCGTTCCCCTCACAGCTCCGTAGGCAAGCACCATGGTCTTGTAGCGGATGCGAGCTTCAACTGGAAGCCAGTGGAGAGAGCGGAGGAGCGGGGTGACGTGAGAGAACTTGGGAAGGTTGAACACCAGACGGGCTGCGGCGTTCTGGATGAGTTGTAGGGGTTTAATGGCACAGGCAGGGAGCCCAGCCAGCAGCGAGTTGCAGTAATCCAGACGGGAGATGACAAGTGCCTGGATTAGGACCTGCGCCGCTTCCTGTGTGAGGCAGGGTCGTACTCTGCGGATGTTGTAGAGCATGAACCTACAGGAACGGGCCACCGCCTTGATGTTGGTGGAGAACGACAGGGTGTTGTCCAGGATCACGCCAAGGTTCTTAGCGCTCTGGGAGGAGGACACAATGGAGTTGTCAACCGTGATGGCGAGATCATGGAACGGACAGTCCTTCCCCGGGAGGAAGAGCAGCTCCGTCTTGCCGAGGTTCAGCTTGAGGTGGTGATCCGTCATCCACACTGATATGTCTGCCAGACATGCAGAGATGCGATTCGCCACCTGGTCATCAGAAGGGGGAAAGGAGAAGATTAATTGTGTGTCGTCTGCATAGCAATGATAGGAGAGACCATGTGAGGTTATGACAGAGCCAAGTGACTTGGTGTATAGCGAGAATAGGAGAGGGCCTAGAACAGAGCCCTGGGGGACACCAGTGGTGAGAGCGCGTGGTGAGGAGACAGATTCTCGCCACGCCACCTGGTAGGAGCGACCTGTCAGGTAGGACGCAATCCAAGCGTGGGCCGCGCCGGAGATGCCCAACTCGGAGAGGGTGGAGAGGAGGATCTGATGGTTCACAGTATCGAAGGCAGCCGATAGGTCTAGAAGGATGAGAGCAGAGGAGAGAGAGTTAGCTTTAGCAGTGCGGAGCGCCTCCGTGATACAGAGAAGAGCAGTCTCAGTTGAGTGACTAGTCTTGAAACCTGACTGATTTGGATCAAGAAGGTCATTCTGAGAGAGATAGCAGGAGAGCTGGCCAAGGACGGCACGTTCAAGAGTTTTGGAGAGAAAAGAAAGAAGGGATACTGGTCTGTAGTTGTTGACATCGGAGGGATCGAGTGTAGGTTTTTTCAGAAGGGGTGCAACTCTCGCTCTCTTGAAGACGGAAGGGACGTAGCCAGCGGTCAAGGATGAGTTGATGAGCGAGGTGAGGTAAGGTAGAAGGTCTCCGGAAATGGTCTGGAGAAGAGAGGAGGGGTTTAGGGTCAAGCGGGCAGGTTGTTGGGCGGCCGGCCGTCACAAGACGCGAGATTTCATCTGGAGAGAGAGGGGAGAAAGAGGTCAAAGCACAGGGTTGGGCAGTGTGAGCAGAACCAGCGGTGTCGTTTGACTTAGCGAACGAGGATCGGATGTCGTCGACCTTCTTTTCAAAATGGTTGACGAAGTCGTCTGCAGAGAGGGAGGAGGGGGGGGGAGGGGGAGGAGGATTCAGGAGGGAGGAGAAGGTGGCAAAGAGCTTCCTAGGGTTAGAGGCAGATGCTTGGAATTTAGAGTGGTAGAAAGTGGCTTTAGCAGCAGAGACAGAAGAGGAAAATGTAGAGAGGAGGGAGTGAAAGGATGCCAGGTCCGCAGGGAGGCGAGTTTTCCTCCATTTCCGCTCGGCTGCCCGGAGCCCTGTTCTGTGAGCTCGCAATGAGTCGTCGAGCCACGGAGCGGGAGGGGAGGACCGAGCCGGCCTGGAGGATAGGGGACATAGAGAGTCAAAGGATGCAGAAAGGGAGGAGAGGAGGGTTGAGGAGGCAGAATCAGGAGATAGGTTGGAGAAGGTTTGGGCAGAGGGAAGAGATGATAGGATGGAAGAGGAGAGAGTAGCGGGGGAGAGAGAGCGGAGGTTGGGACGGCGCGATACCATCCGAGTAGGGGCAGTGTGGGAAGTGTTGGATGAGAGCGAGAGGGAGAAGGATACAAGGTAGTGGTCGGAGACTTGGAGGGGAGTTGCAATGAGGTTAGTGGAAGAACAGCATCTAGTAAAGATGAGGTCAAGCGTATTGCCTGCCTTGTGAGTAGGGGGGGAAGGTGAGAGGGTGAGGTCAAAAGAGGAGAGGAGTGGAAAGAAGGAGGCAGAGAGGAATGAGTCAAAGGTAGACATGGGGAGGTTAAAGTCACCCAGAACTGTGAGAGGTGAGCCGTCCTCAGGAAAGGAGCTTATCAAGGCATCAAGCTCATTGATGAACTCTCCAAGGGAACCTGGAGGGCGATAAATGATAAGGATGTTAAGCACAATCCTGTATTTACATAAGTATTTACATAAGTATTCAGACCCTTTGCTATGAGACTCGGAATTGAGCTCAGGTGCATCCTGTTTCCATTCATCATGCTTCAGATGTTTCTACAACTTGATTGGAGTCCACCAGTGGAAAATGCAATTGATTGGACATGATTTGGAAAGGCACACACCTGTCTATATAAGGTCCCAGAGTTGACAGTGCATGTCAGAGTAAAAACCAAGCCATGAGGTTGAAGGAATTGTCCGTAGAGCTCAGAGACAGGATTGTGTCGAGGCACAGATCTGGGGAAGGGTACCAAAACATTTCTGCTGCATTGAAAGTCCACAAGAACACAGTGGCCTCCATCATTCTTAAATGTATTTAGTTTGGAACCTCCAAGACCCTTCCTAGAGCTGGCCACCCGGCCAAGCAGCAGCTAATGGAGATCCATAATAGATACAAATACAGCCCGCTTGGAGTTTGCCAAAAGGCACCTAAAGGACTCAGACCATGAGAAACAAGATTCTCTAGTCTGAGGAAACCAAGATTGAACTCTTTGGTCTGAATGCCAAGCGCCACGTCTGGGGGAAATCTGGCACCAAACCTACGGTGAAGCATGCAGCATCATGCTGTGGGGATGTTTTTCAGCGGCAGGGACTGGGAGACTAGTCAGGATCGAGGGAAAGATGAATGGAGCGAAAACATTCTCCAGAGTACTCTGGCCCTCAGACTGGGGTGAAGGTTCACCTTCCAACAGGACAACAACCCTAAGCACACAGCCAAGACAACGCAGGAGTGGCTTCGGGACAAGTCTCTGAATGTCCTTGAGTGGCCCAGCCAGGACCCGATCGAACATCTCTGGAGAGACCTGAAAATAGCTGTGCAGCGACACTCCCCATCCAACCTGACAGAGCTTGAGAGGATCTGTAGAGAAGAATGGGAGAGACTCTCCAAATACAGGAGAGGTCATCTCAGACTCAACTGGATGACCATGCCAGAAAGCACCAAATCAGCAACAAGAATGTTGAGCGTCGATATGCTCATCTATTTGATCTTGAAGCATCACTGTCTGTTTGCTTATTTTAATTATTCATTATCCCCATTTCACAAGCAGGTTAATCATGTTTATTATTGTTTCGGGTACTGGTTAGATGACTTTGTAAATCTCAGTTTTCAGTATCTTGTGGCAGTGCTCATTGTCTTTTTTACACATGCTTCACATACACAAAGCCATCTGGTGTATCAGAAACCCAATCTGGTCCCCAATTTACCCCAACACCATGATTCATTCCCAATTTACCCCAGCACCATGATTCATTCCCAATTTACCCCAACACCATGATTCATCCCCTATTCACCCCAACACCATATGCAGATTCAGACTCCTCGGGTGCTCTTTTTTGGGAAACGTTGTGCTTCCACAAAGATGGTCCCACAAAGTTGGTTGGAGGTCCACACATCAGATAATTTTAACTTGAATGGTGAATATCTGTCGTTTTAAATTGTACTTTCAATCGTCCATAGGAAACCTATTGAAATCATAGAAATATAGATATTAGAATATACATGGTCATTTAAGTTGAGATTCGGCGTTGGGTTGACCAGCGGTCATCTTTGTGGTAGTAATTAGAAGTTAACATTTTAATTCAATTTACATTTGAATATTTTACCAGCTAAATTTCAGTGATATGAAGGGAAAGATCCATTCTATATATGATATTTATATTATTGAAATGACAGCCACCATGTATTCAAGAGCATGTTGTGTCAACCGATGGAGGTATCACACAATACAATTTGAGTAATAGTTCTGTTAAAGCTGCAATATGTAGCTTTTTGGGGTCCCCCCTTGGCTGGTAAGGATATCCTTGTCTCATCACGCACTGACCAGGTCGCTAGGTGTACTGTGCTTCCTCCGACACATTGGTGCGGCTGGCTTCCGGGTTGGATGCGCACTGTGTTAAGAAGCAGTGCGGAGGGCCTCCCGGGTGGCGCAGTGGTCTAGGGCACTGCATCGCAGTGCTAACTGCGCCACCAGAGTCTCTGGGTTCGCGCCCAGGCTCTGTCGCAGCCGGCCGCGACCGGGAGGTCCGTGGGGCGACGCACAATTGGCATAGCGTCGTCCGGGGTAGGGAGGGTTTGGCCGGTAGGGATATCCTTGTCTCATCGCGCTCCAGCGACTCCGGTGGCGGGCCAGGCGCAGTGCGCGCCAGCCAAGGGGGGCCAGGTACACGGTGTTTCCTCTGACACATTGGTGCGGCTGGCTTCCGGGTTGGAGGCGCGCTGTGTTAAGAAGCAGTACGGCTGGTTGGGTTGTGCTTCGGAGGACGCATGGCTTTCGACCTTCGTCTCTCCCGAGCCCGTACGGGAGTTGTAGCGAAGAGACAAGGTAGTAATTTCTAGCGATTGGATACCACGAAAATTGGGGGGAAAATGGGATAAAAAAAAATATAAAAAAAGAAGCAGTGCGGCTTGGTTGGGTTGTGTTTCGGAGGACGCATGGCTCTCGACCTTTGTCTCTCCTGAGCCCGTACGAGAGCCCGTACGAGAGTTGTAGCGATGAGACAAGACAGTACCTACTAACAATTGGGGAGAAAAAGGTGGTAAAAAAAGTAGATATGTTCTATATGCGCTATTTCTATGCTTCCCATTCTTACGTTTAGCTTCAAGCAGCTGAAAATACAATAAAAATGCAAAAATAAGATTTTTGCATTGTGCACCTTTAGTGCAACAGATTAACATCAATAATGTATCTTCAGACATAGCCTACCCCTTGGAAGACTTTTATTAGTGTAAAGAGGGTCTTAGTATTAATAACCTCAATTTGTTCAAAACGTGACTTCAGGAAACTGGAAGAGTGAGTGTTCAGTTGGAACTGGGGAGTTGGCGCTTGCCTGAGGGTGAAATCTGGAGTCGAGCTGTCTGTCCTGCAAGCTATGTATTTGTGTGTGTGTGTCCTGTGTGAGAGTGTGAGAGCGGACACACTGACTGAGTTAGGACAAATTAGTGACTGTATCCTCCCAGTCACAAAGAATACACAGAGCCCCACCTCTGACCTGAGTGATTTCCATGGCCGTGGTCGCCAGACAGATAGGGACAGACACAGAGAGACAGACAGCGAGACTGGCGGGTCACCATGCGTCCCAGTCTTAGCTCCAGTATAAATACCCCTCTGCCTCACTGTGAGATGGGGTGGGGGGCTGGATTTTGCCCATCCCCTCCCTTATGCCCGAGACCGCCAGGCGACCGACACGATTTTGCTGCTTGAGGCACGCTTAAAATAGTCAGATCTTTTCCGAGCCCACCTATTTGTGTAAGCTTTGAAAAGGGGTCATTTTCATATTGATTGACATACCCTTGGATGTTCTGAATTACATGCACTATAAACAAGCACTCACATCAAGTCAGTCTAATAGTAGTGTAGTTAAATTACCCATTGTATATTCCATGATGTCAGCTATCAACAAACAGGTATTGGTCTGTCTTCCCTCCTCTCCTTCTTCTTCTTTCTGTCTTTTTTTCAATAACAGTGTTTATATGACACATTTTTTCTGTCATCTTTTCTATCTGTAATTTTGTCTTGTGTTTTAATCATTAATGTTTTATTTGTTTTTACCATTGAGGACCACTTTGAAAACAAGTGTTTTAATTAATAATTTTACGTGATTTCCTCTGGGAATACATTGTTTATCTTGTTGTATATGTATTTTACCCAAATAAATTAAATTAAATTACAGTGCCTTCAGAAAGTATTCACACCCCTTGCCTTTTTTGACATTTTGTGGGATTAAATCGGATTTAATTGTATTTTTTTGTCAACGAAATACACAAAATACTCTTATGTCAAAGTGGAAGAAAAATTATAATATTTATAAAACATTTATGAAAAATAAAACAATATTAAATCTTGATTAGATAAGTATTCAACCCCCTGAGTCAATACATGTTAGAATCACCTTTGGCAGCGATTACAGGGTCTTTCTGGGTAAGTCTCTAAAAGCTTTTCACACCTGGATTGTACAACATTTGTCCATTATTTTTTTCTAAATTCTTCAAGCTCTCTTAAATTGGCTGGTGATCATTGCTAGACAACCATTTTCAGGTCTTGTCATCGATTTTCAAGTAGATTTATTTCAAAACTGTAACTCTGCCACTCAGGAACATTCACTGTTTTCTTGGCCAGCAACTCCAATGTAGATTTGGCCTTGTGTTTTAGGTTATTGTACAACTGAAAGGTAAATTCATCTCTCACTGTCTGGTGGAAAGTTGACTGAACCAGGTTTTCCTGCAGGATTTTGCCTGTGCTTAGCTCCATTCCGTTTCATTTTTATCCTGAAAAGCTCCCCAGTCCTTAAGGATTACAAGCAAACCCATAACATGATGCAGCCCACCACTATGCTTGAAAATATGGAGAGTGGTACTCGGTGATGTATTGGATTTGCCCCAAACATAAGACTTTGTATTCAGGATAAAAAGTGAATTGCTTCGCAACATTTTTTGCAGTATTACTTTAGTGCCTTGTTGCAAAAAGGATGTGTGTTTTGGAATATGTTTATTCTGTACAGGCTTCCTTCTTTTTCACACTGTCAATTAGGTTAGTATTGTGGCGTAACTACAATGTTGTTGATCCATCCTCAGTTTTCTCTTATCACAGCCATTAAACTCGAACAGTTTTAAAGTCATCATTGGCTTCATGGTGAAATCGCTGAGTGGTTTCCTTCCTCTCCGCCAACCGAGTTAGGAAGGATGTCTGTATCTTTGTAGTGACTGGGTGTATTGATACCGCCGTCCAAAGTGTAATTAATAACTTCACCATGCTCAAAGGGATATTCAATGTCAGTGAATTCCACAATTCCACTTTGACATTAAGGGGTATTTTTTTATGCCAGTGACCCAAAAAATCTAAAGTGTATCCTTTTTAAATTCAGGCTATAACACAACAAAATGTGGAAAAAGTCTGGGGTGTGAAGGCACTATGAATTATCTTTCCAGTCAAGGCCAGCTATGAGGGCCTTTCTCTTTCGTCATAAACAGTTGTATCCCTTTTTTTCTCTCAACTTCCCTTTTTTCCCTCTCTCTACATTATGGTTCTGTATTATTTTCCTGATGGGGATTTAGTTTTAACATGCTCTCTGATTTGGACTATTTTCCTATTAGGCTGTGTGATATGTTTTGCAAATATCTCCATTACTATTTCTCTCTCCCTCCCCTCTCTCTCCTCCCCCCACCCTTTCCCTCTCCCAGATGAATATGTTTGTGCTGTCGTCAGTGGTGTGTGTTCTTCTCAACCTGGCCAGCTTCATCCTCTGCTGTCAAGGAGCTCAGATGGTCTCCACCATAACCAACTGTCAACTGGTGAGACACACACACCCAGACATCACCCACATTCAGGCAGGCACGCACACACAAACCCACATGCATGTGCGCACAACACAAACTCTTTCCCTGATTTGAAATGTGTGTAGGTGTTTGATTGGTCAAGTGTGTGTGAAGATGTGTGTAGGTATCTGATTATGGTGTGAGACAGACAATGATTGAGGATAAGTGGATCATGATTATCAGTGATCTATTTTCACGTGTTTGTGTGGGCAATGTGTTGTTATTATAGGGGAGATTTAGATGTCTTAGGTGGCAGGCTGTACTCCTGTATTCATTCTCTCTCTATTTCTCTCGCTTTCGCTCTCTCTCTCTCTCTCTCTCTCTCTCTCTCTCTCTCTCTCTCTCTCTCTCTCTCTCTCTCTCTCTCTCTCTCTCACACTAACACATACACACACACACACACACACACACACACACACACACACACACAGCTTCTTGCATTCAGAAGGTATTCACACCCCTCCACGTTTTGTTGTTGTAGCTTGAATTTAAAATGTATTAAATGTAGATGTTTTGTCACTGGCTTACACACAATACCCATAATGTCAAAGTGGAATTATGTTTTTTTTTAATGTTTACAAATGAATAAAAATGAAAAGCTGAAATGTCTTAAGAAAATAAGTATTCAACCCTTTTGTTATGGTAAGCCTAAATAAGTTCACGAGTAAAAGTGTGCTTAACAATCACATAATAAGTTGCACAGAGTCACTCTGTGTACAATAATACTGTTTAACATGATTTTTGCATTACTTCCTCATCTCTTTACTCCACCATACAATTATCTGCAAGGTCTCTCAGTCGAGCGGTGAATTTCAAACACAGATTCAACCACAAAGACCAGGGAGGTTATCCAATGCCTTGCAAAGAAGGGCACCTATTGGTAGACGGGGGAAAAAAATATAAACTGACATTGAATATCCCTTTGAGCATGGTGAAGTTATTAATTACACTTTGGACGGTGTATCAATACACCAAGTCACTACAAAGAAACAGGCGTCCTTCCTAACCCGGTTGCCGGAGAGAAAGGAAACTATCTGATCTACCTGATGTCTCTTTCCTCTCTACTGGAGATGCCTACCTCAACAATGTGACCTCTCTACATCCTAATATCATCCATCATTTTTTTATTAGTCCAACCGGCCCCACACAGAGACCAGGGCTGTGTCCCAAATGGCACCCTATTCCCTACATAGTGCACTACTTTTGAACAGAACCCTATGGGTCCTGGTTCAAAAGTAGTGCAGTACTGTATATAGGGAATAGGGTGCCATTTGGAACAGAAACTACAGCTGGTTCCAGTTCAAGGCATATCAACATGGTACATTTTATTAGCCTAGAAATGTGCCGTCTCACACGTTAGACCTGCAGGAACTTCTCCCACCCCAAAACGAAGAGGAACACAAGCTGCGTATCAGACTGGAGCTGAGATCTGGACATCGACACACGCATGCGCATGCACACAAACACAAACACATAAAGGGTGTGACCATTGAACAGGTTGAACTCGTGGAGTAACATTGGATAGTCAGTTATCATGGTAAAGCCATATTCACAAAGTTGTTGTGAAGATGGGTAGAGGTATGTCTGTTATAAAAATAAATTCTGCATTTTTGACTCAAAGATCAACTGTTCTAGTTGTTCGGGATCTGATCTTGTTTACTTAATTATCTTAATTACTGTCCGGTAATATGGTCAGGTGCAGCAAAGAAAGACCTAGCAAAGTTTCAGCTGGCCCAAAACAAAGCAGCATGCTTTGCCCTTAACTGCGCACACAAAAGTAACCTCAACAACATGCATGTTAATCTTTCATGGTTGAGGGTTGAGGAGAAATTGACTACTTCTCTTCTAGTCTTTTTAAGAAAAATGTGTGTTGAAAACGCCTAACCAATATTTGCATACATTTCAGACACACCGTACATACCCCACTAGACATGCCACGGGTTTCTTCACTGTATCCAAACCAAAAACAGACTTAATGCGTTGCTCAGTTATGTGTAGAGTCATGTCATCATGGAATGCTCTGCCACCAGAGGTTACTCAGGCAAAAAGCAGGTTTAGCTTAAAAAAACAAATAAAAAAAACATTGTATCACAGCGCCTCTCCTCTTTCTAAAGATCTACACTGACATTTTCCAGACTCTCCAAAATATTATTTTGCTCAAATTTTGTGCACAAATGTGTTTACATACCTGTTAGTGAAAATGTCTCCTCAGCCAAGATAATCCATCCACCTGACAGGTGTGTCATATCAAGAAGTTGATTAAACTGCATGACCATTACACAGGTGTACCTTGTGCTGGGGACAATAAATGGCCACTCTAAAATTGCAGTTTTGTCACACAACACAATGCCACAGATGTCTCAGGTTTTGAGGGAGCATGCAATTGGCATGATGACTGCTGGAATGTCCACCAGAGCTGTTGCCAGAGAATTGAATGTTAATTGCTCCAACATCATTTTCGAGAATTTGGAAGTACGTCCAACCAGCCTCACAACCGCACGCCACGTGTAACCACACCATCCCAGGACCTCCACATCCGGCTTCTTCACTTGCGGTATCGTCTGAGACCATCCACCTGGACAGCTGATGAAATTGTGGGTTTGCACAACCAAAGAATTTCTGCACAAACTGTCAGAAACCATCTCAGGGAAGCTCATCTGCGTGCCCGGCATCCTCACCATTGTCTTGGCCTGACTACAGATCCTGAGGCCAATTGTCGTGCCATTCATCCGACGTCATCACCTCATGTTATAGCATGATAATGCATGGCCCCATGTTGCAAGGATTCAAAATTTCTGAAAATGTCCCAGTTCTTCCATGGCGTGCATACTCACCAGACATGTCACCCATTGAGCACATTTGGAATGCTCTGGATCGACATGTACAACATCGTGTTCCAGTTCCCGCCAATATCTAGCAACTTCGCACAGCCGTTGAAGAGGAGTGGGACAACATTCCACTGGCCACAATCAACTGCCTGATCAACTATATGTGAAGGAGATGTGTCGCAGTGCATGAGGCAAAGGGTGGTCATACCAAATACTGACTGGTTTTCTGATCCATGCCCCTACCTTTTTTTTAAGGTGTCTGTGACCAACAGATGCATATCTGTATTCCCAGTCATGTGAAATCCATATATTTGGGCTTAATGAATGTATTTCAATTGACAAATGTACTAATATGAACTGTAACTCAGTACAATTTTGGAAATTGTTGAATGTTGCGTTTTTATTTTTGTTCAGTGTGTACAGTGCATTCGTAAAGTATTCAGACCCCTTGACTCTTTCCACATTTTGTTATGTTACAGCCTTATTCTAAAATGCATTAAATATCACATTCACCTAAGTATTCAGACACTTTACTCAGTACTTTGTTGAAGCAACTTTGGCAGCGATTACACCTTTGAGTCTTCTTGGGTATGATGTTACAAGTGTGGCACACCTGTATTTGGGGAGTTTCTCCCATTCTTCTTTGCAGGCCCTCTCGAGCTCTGCCAGGTTGGATGGAGAGCATCGCTGCGCAGCTATTTTCACGTCTCTCCAGAGCTGTTCGATTGGGTTCAAGTCCAGGCTCTGACTGGGCCACACAGGGACATTCAGAGACTTGTCCCAAAGCCACTCTTGTGTTGTCTTGACTATGTGCTTAGGGTTGTTGTCCTGTTGGATGGTGAAACTTTGCCCCAGTCTGAGGTCTTGAGCGCTATGGTTCAGGATTTCATCAAGGATCTCTCTGTACTTTGCTCTGTTCATTTTTACCTCGATCCTGACTAGTCTCCCAGACCCTGCCACCACCATACTTCACGATAGGGATGGTGCCAGGTTCCCTCCATACGTGATGCTTGGCATTCAGGCCAAAGAGTTCAATCTTAGTTTCATCAGACAAGAGAATCTTGATTCTCCTGGTCTGAGTGTCCTTTAGGTGCTGTTTGGCAAACTCCAAGTTGGCTGTTATGTGCATTTTACTGAGGAGTGGCTCCGCCTGGTTGCTCTACCATAAAGGCCTGATTGGTGGAGTGCTGTAGGGAAGGTTGTCCTTCTGGAAGGTTCTCCCATCTCCACAGAGGAACTCTGGAGCTCTGTCAGAGTGACCATCGGGTTCTTGGTCACCTCCCTGACCAAGACCCTTCTCCCCCGAATGTTCAGTTTGGCCGGACGGCCAGCTCTAGGAAGAGTCTTGGTGGTTCCAAACTTCTTCCATTTAAGAATGATGGAGGCCAATGTCTTCTTGGGGAACTTCAATGCTGGAGATATTTGTTGATACCCTTCCCCAGATATGTGCCTCAACACAATCCTGTCTCGGATCTCTACGAACAATTCCTTCGACCTCTTTGGTTTTTGCTCTGACATGCACTGTCAACTCTGGGACCTTATATAGACAGTTGTGTGCCTTTCCAAATCATGTCCAATCAATTAAATTTACCACAGGTGGACTCCAATCAAGTTGTAAAAACATCTCAAGGATGATCAATGGGAACAGGATGCACCTGAGCTCAATTTTGAGTCTCATACCAAAGGGTCTGAATACTTATGTAAATAAGGTATTTCTGTTCTTTATTTTCAATAAATGTGCAACATTTTCTAAAAACCTGTTTCGCTTTGTCATTCTGGGATATTGTGTGTAGATTGATGAGGAAAATAAATAAATTGTCCATTTTAGAATAAGGCTGTAACGTAACAAAATGTGGACAAAGTTAAAAACTTCTTATGGCTGCAGTCCCGTTAACGGGATCGATATGACAACAGCCAGTCAAAAAACAGAAATGTCATAATTAAAATTCCTCAAACATATATGTGTCTTATATAATTTTAAAAGGTAATCTTGTTGTTAATCCCACCAAAGTGTCCGATTTCAAATAGGCTTTTCAGTCGAAAGCACTACAAACGATTATGTTAGGTCACCACAAAACCACAATAATCACATCCATTTTTTCCAGCTAGATAGCTTCACAAAAACCAGAATAGAGATAAAATGAATCACTAACCTTCGATTATTTTCATCAGATGACACTCACACTCATGTTACACAATACATGCATGTTTTGTTTGATTAAATTCATATTTATATAAAAAAATCTGAGTTTACATTGAGGCGTTAGATTCACTAGTTGCAAAAACATCAAGTGACTTTGCATAGCCACATCGTTTCAACAGAAATACTCATCATAAATATAGATGATAATACAAGTTATACACATGGAATTCTCGATATACCTCTCCTTAATGCAACCGCTGTGTCAGATTTAAAAAAAACTTTACGGAAAAAGAAACCCACGCTATAATCTGAGACGGCGCTCAAAAGTAAAACACCACAGACGCAAAGATGGTGTCAACATAAACAAGAAAATATATGATAAATATTCCCTTACCTTTGATGATCTACATCAGAAAGCACACCAGGAATCCCAGGTCCACAATAAATGTTTTTTTTGTTCAAAGAAATCCGTTATTTATGTCCAAATACCTTCTTTTGTTAGCGCGTCTGGTTTACATATCCAAACGCTAATTCTGGTCAGCGTTATATCGGACAAAAACTTCAAAAAGTGATATTACCGGTCGAAGAAACATTTTAAACTAAGTACAGAATCAATCATTAGGATGTTTTTAACATATAGCTTCAATAAAGTTCCAACCGGAGTATTCTTTCTTGTCTTCGTGAGCAATGGAACGTAAGTGACTACCATGAGGAATAAGCATGATCAGAAAATGGCTGCTTGATGGACACCTGACTGATTCTGCTATCGTTCTCTCCCACAACACCATAGAAGTCTCATTATAATGTCTATTGATGGTTGACATCTAGTGGAACCCCTAGGCAGTGCACAATCATTCATATCTCAAGGGGATTTCATTAGGGACTCTGAATACATACAAGCTCAAAACTTCCTGTTTTTATTTCAACTCAGGATTTTGCCTGCCAATATGAGTTCTGTTAATCTCACAGACATAATTCAAACAGTTTTAGAAACTTTAGAGTGGTTTCGATCCAATACTAATAATAATATGCAAATATTAGCAACTATGACTGAGGAGCAGGCCGTTTGATATGGGCACCTTTCATCCAAGCTACTCAATACTGCCCCTTCAGCCATAAGAAGTTAAGGGGTCTGAATACTTTCCGAATGCACTGTATATACAGTGCAAGTCAAAAGTTTGGACACACCTACTCATTCCAGGGTTTTTCTTTATTTTGACTATTTTTCTACATTGTAGAATAATAGTGAAGACATCAGAACTATGAAATAACACATATGGAATCATAGGATTCCTTGACATTGTTGTCCTTAAGCCATTTTGCACAACTTTGGAAGTATGCTTGGGGTCATTGTCCATTTGGAAGACCCATTCGCTGACTGATGTCTTGAGATGTTGCCAGAGATGCTTCAATATATCCACATACTTTTTCTTCCTCATGATGCCGTCTATATTGTGAAGTGCACCAGTCTTTCCTGCAGCAAAGCACCCCCACAACATGATGCTACCACCCCTGTTCTTCATGGTTGGGATGGTTTTCTACGGTTTGCAAGCCTCCCCCTTTTTCCTCCAAACATAACGATGGTAATTATGGCCAAACAGTTCTATTTTTGTTTCATCAGACCAGAGGACATTTCTCCAAAAAGTACGATCTTTGTCCCCATGTGCAGTTGCAAAACGTAGTCTAGCTTTTTTTATGGCGGTTTTGGAGCAGTGGCTTCTTCCTTGCTGAGCGGCCTTTCAGGTTATGTCGATATAGGTCCTGTTTTACTGTGGATATAGATACTTTTGTACCTGTTTCCTCCAGCATCTCCACAAGGTCCTTTGCTGTTGTTCTGGGATTGATTTGCATTTTTCGCAGCAAAGTATGTTCATCTCTAGGAGACAGAACGCCTCGCCTTCCTGAGCGGTATGACGGCTGCATGGTCCCATGGCGTTTATACTTGCGTACTATTGTTTGTACAGATGAACGTGGTACCTTCAGGCATTTGGAAATTGCTCCCAAGGATGAACCAGACTTGTGGAGGTCTACACTTTTTTTTCTGAGGTCTTGGCTGATTTCTTTTGATTTTCCCATGATGTCAAGCATGATGTCAAGAGGCACTGAGTTTGAAGGTAGGCCTTGAAATACATCCACAGGTACACCTCCAATTGACTCAAATTATGTCAATTAGCCTATCAGAAGCTTCTAAAGCCATGACATGTCATTTTTTTGAATTTTACAAGCTGTGTAAAGGCACAGTCAACTTAGTGTATGAAAACTTCTGACCCACTGGAATTGTGATACAGTGAATTATAAGTGAAATAACCTGTCCGTAAACAATTGTTGGATAAATTACTTGTGCCATGCACACAGTAGATGTCCTAACCGACTTGCCAAAACTTTAGTTTGTTAACAAGAAGTGTATGTGTGTGCGTGCGTGCGTGTGTGTGTGTGTGTGTGTGTGTGTGTGTGTGTGTGTGTGTGTGTGTGTGTGTGTGTGTGTGTGTGTGTGTGTGTGTGTGTGTGTGTGTGTGTGTGTGTGTGTGTGTGTGTGCCAATGTTTGTGTTGCTTCACAGTCCCCGGTGTTTTTTTATTGTTTGTGTGTGTGTATGTATTCTAAGTATACAGCCTATATGCGCAATTTATAGGCAATAATGATTTAATACCACTCAGTGTTGTTTAATGTTGCTGAGCGCTTTATGTCCCTACCAGCCTAGTGTCGCACTTGCAACTGCTTCACAATGTATTTCTTTGTAGGCTATAGCCTTGAAATAATTGAAAGATGGGTTTTAGTTCAATTGTGAGAGTTTTTGAGTAATGGAGTCTCCCGTCCAGACCACCTGCTCCTCAAATCTGTTGTTACTTTCATTAAACCCTAACCCCTACGCTTACCCTAACCTTAACCATAACCCTAACCTTAACCCTTACCGTAATAATTTTAAATGACAACTTCAATGGGGTAGGGACGTCCCAAGGAACCCGGATTGCAAGGACCCTTTCATTGACCTGGAGGGAGGGAGGGAGGGAGGGAGGGCGATGAAAATGTACATGCCTGAAGGTAAAATATGTCTTGTTCTCACTCTGTTGATGTCTCTCTCTTTAGTTTCCCTCTTTGCCCTATTTCTCCCTCCCTTCCTCCCTCCTTACTTTCCTCTGGTTGAAAGTGTTAACAGCTTTAGAATAGGTTGAGATTGGCATGCCAACATGTCAAACACAGTCTGTTTGTTTTTGACATTTCTTAGACCTGGTCTGTTGTGTGTTTCAGTGTGAGTCTAAAGGCCATGCATCTCTTGTGTTTCAGAGTGAGGTGGGAGATGTGTGTAACTGCTGTCCTCAGACCCCCACTGCCAAGTGTCCTGAGGAAAAACTACTCAAACTCTACCCTGGGCACTCCTGTAGTACCATGAGGGTCCTGCTCAAGGTGTGTATATGTTAGTTTGTGCATACCATGTGTGTGAGACAATTTATGTTCATTGCATAGAGTTGTATAGAGATCGCAACGTTGTATCTGTCCCATTATGGCATCTGGGCAGCGCCACTGAGCCCATCTCCATTTTTTTATTATTCTACTACTTCTATGAGTTGGTAAACAAACTGATAAAGGGTGCATACTGCCACCTGGAGTGTGTTGCTAGAAAAGGTTTGAAGCCAAGTTTGGCGATTAACTGCCAACTGCAGATATGGAATGTATGCTCACAAGTATAATTCATTGTATGATCCCTCCTGATGATCTTGATGGAATTATGTGATCCTTACTTAACCCATAGGAATTCCCATCCAGGTGGCTACTTAACCTTTTCACAGGTACCAACAAATGGGTTTGATCATTCTACAGTGGTCAATGCAGTTTACGCTCAAACCGGTGTGATTAGAACACTTATTTAGAAAGTCCCGTTTCGATTTACGCAAGTCAGCATTTAAGCTAGCCACACTGTTTATTCACAGAAACATTTTGCACAAACACAGTCCTTACAAAGTTATGTCCAGAACGTGACAGATTTATTTTGGGATGCAATGTTCAGACATTCACAGAAGTAACGAAACTGGAAAATGTAGGCTACGTTAGTCCTAGTGCTAACTGAGGAAAGATTGACGTAACACAAGCGGTCATATTTAGATAACTCTCGGCTGTCAGAAAACACAATATGAATTAGCTAATAGCAATTACTGTTTATATTTCATCACATCATGGGTGAGCTTACCATTGATGGAAATAATTGAGTAAAACACTTCTAGAAATCGAAAGTAATCCGACGAGGATTAGTTTGTGCATGCCGCCATGTTAGTTTTTTCGCGTCAACCAAAGATAATAAGAGGAGACCAGATGTGTTTGGTCTGTTTGCAGTGTGGATGTTGAAGGGGGTGTGTCGTCTATGATCATTCACTTCCCTTCATTCACTTCAGGAAGTTTACCCTTCACCTCATTATAAAATATTTGGTCTGACAGATGTTTCCGTGACGTCCAGAATTCATTGAATAATGTCAACAAACATAGCGCCACACATAGCTGGCAAATAGCTTAGCATTAGCTCATTATAATCAGTACAACCTTCAAAAAGGTATTTTACACACATCCATTATAATCTATGCAATAATCCGAATGCATTATTTGTCATCAATACTCAAAAACATGTGAATAAAACTGTAAATACATTATGCTCCATATATATATATATATATATATATATATATATATATATATATACTGTATGCTAAGGTAGAAATGACATACAGAAAATAAGGCGCTTGCTTTGATAGGAGCGCACATATGTCCAAATGTATTATTTGTACGAAAAAATACAAGGAAGTCAATGCCAGCGCCAGCCAGTCTTAAAATGTACCAATTCGTGTAAGAATGTGCAAATGTCTGCATACTTGATCTGCGGAAACATTGGTGAAGTGTGTGGGCTCTCCTCGAAGAGAGAAGTTTGTCCAGCTCAGTAAAGCCTCAAACATAAATCTTCCGCAACGCTGAAATGGGCTACTTCTATGTGAATTAATGAGGAGGCGAAACACACCTCAATTAAAGCTGTTGTTAGAAACTTAAACTTGTTCGAAAATAATTTGAAATTGACAAGTTGAAACATAGATAATTAGCAGGCAGCACGTGTTAACTGTCCTGTTGTGTAACAATCACACTTTGGAACAGTGAGTGCATTCTGACATCACGTGCATAAAACAACCCATGTTGGGGCGACCGTTAGAGATATTTGGAACTCATGTGTGAAAAGGTTAAAAATGGTGAAAGGCGCTGCTCATGTTAAAAACTGGCTTTTGGGCACTAGAGCCCTCTATACAACTCTATGGTTCCTTATGGTAATATTTAACCATAAAGCAAGTTAAGATGGTTATTGGTGTTTGTGGGGTGGTTTAATGCAAACTGTTTCTCGTCTGTCCGTGTTTCCAGAAGATTCTGTTGGCGCTATGTGCTCTGAATGCTCTGACCACTGCAGTGTGTTTGGTGGCTGCTGCCCTCCGATACCTACAGGTCTTCACCACCAGAAGACCATGTATGGTAAGACTACCCCATGTACCCTATCACAACCATTCACAGGACCTGAGAACCCCCAGCTGCATTCATGTAGGTTAGAATCTGCACCACGTCCAATCACATAGCAGAAGTATCTCCATATCAGAGTGTGTGAGCAGAGTTGAGTGGTTGGAAATCCCGCTCATGCTGTGCTTGTGCACCACTCCAGTACTCCACAGCCTTTCCAACCGCACAGCACTCACAGGGAAAAAAACTGCAGCTCTGAATTCAATCCATTCATTAAAATCACAATTTAACCGACACCCATTTGGCGGGTATCCCTTTCCATCTATTTTTGTGACTACCTGGACCTACCATTTGGTAGGTCCAGGTAGTATTGAAACCAAACCAAATGACTTGAGTGAAAAGTATTTTAATAAACATGAAAAGGTGAATGTAAGAAGCGCTCATAATTTCAAATAGGCTACGTGTCATATTTAACAGCATATAAACACTCTAAATAGGTCAGGAGCCAGACAGGGAGCCTAAGAAGAAACGAAAATTTATTATTTAGGCTATATTTTTTCAATTATTTCAAGGCTATAGTCTACAAAGAAATACATTGTGAATCATTTGCAAGTGCGACACTAGGCTGGTAGGGACATAACGCGCTCAGCATTAATAAACATTTAGTTGTATTGAATCACTATAGTTTATAAATTGAACATATAGGCTGTGAATGAAATAGAATGAAATACAAATTAAATGAAAAATGCCTTAGGCTTAGTCTACAGTGCCTTTGCATTCATTTTTAGAAACAAGAGTTTGGCCAAAGTCTGTGGCTTTAGGCTCATGCGATGGTGCCTGGAGTACAGGCCAGCAGCAGAGAGGCTAAACACCCTTCGGGACACACTTGCCAGGCTAGGCAGAGATGATCTTTATTTTCATTTTTCTATAGGTAGGCTTAAGACAAAATAACCCAATCAAAACTGAAAGCTCCTTTAAAGTGGGAATATGCCAGGCCTATTGGGCCAAAATCAATTATGGCCTATTGTATAGATAAATGGAACAAAAATTAACAAAACTTTTAAGAGATCAGATTTTTTGTTTATAAAATCTTTGCTACAATGTCACACTTAGTTATCTATTCACCTCGTTCCTTTCTTTTAGCATGTTCACGTAGTAAGTACACCATCATGCTTTCGGCATATGTGTCTTTTCAGATTCCACAATGATTCTTTAGTTGTGGACACTACATCACTGCACTCCCTCTCTTGCTATCGGTCCTCATCTTTGTAAATCACCTTGATTTTGCACCTGTGTGTTTTATCAAATTCTTTGTGAAAATATTTATCGAACTCCATGACAGTAGCTAAAGCAAGGGGCTATAGCAGCACAGAAGTAGACTACAAATACATGCTGGGCCAGGCATGCCCTGAGCTCGTGAAGTGAGCACTACTGGAGTGTTACTGGAGCGAAGTCCGATGCTCCAGCCTTTGGGAATCTCGCTCTGTGCTCCTGTCAAATTGGGCATACTGCTCCTCGCTCCGCTCCGCTCACATACTCTGCTCCATATTGATCAATGTTTTTTTTAATTTGTCAACACTACAGGTGCATCTCAATAAGGGGCTTATCTTCCCCCCTCTCTCTAATAGGATGATCCCAGGCCAAATGCAGAGGAGATGGAGGAGCCAACTATTATCCCTGACCCGGATGACTTTGTCCCCCCTGCCCCTCCCCCCTCTTACTTTTCAACCTTCTACTCCTACACACCACGGCTGGCTCGCAGGATGTTTGGGGACAGTGTGATACCACTAGCTCATATCTATGGTGCCAGGATTAAAGGAGTAGAGGTGTTCAGTCCTTTAGACCCACCCCCTCCCTACGAAGCTGTTACTGGAGGCTCCGCCCTGGCCACTGCAACACAGGTACATACAGCAGATTACATTTATATCATTTTATGGATACCTTGAAAGTAGACTATGGATTTAGTTAGTCATTTAGTTACAGCTTAACATTAGCATAGTTTAGTGCAAAACAATGGGAATGGCTGGCCCTCATCCAGTCAGCATGCTCCGAGTTGTATTCCAACAAAAACTCAGTAACTTCAAATCAAGTAATACAGCAATGTGGTACCTTTGAGAGTTGTAAATGCTTTGTATTGATAGTTGCAGGGTTGGAGTCAATTTGGAATTTCTGAATTCAATTCAAACAATGCACTTACATTGAATTGGCCATACCCCACAGGAAGCAGAATTTTAATAGAAGGAATTAGAATGGAATTCAAACCAATTCAAACCATGGAGCATGAAAGTTTGGTTCATTTGACAATTATTTTATCAAAAGGATATGCAACACATTAATGCAAAGAATACACATACTATTTAAAATGTTCGTTTAGAACTATTCCACATTTTGTTACAGCCTGAATTCAAAATGAGTTAAATAGATTTTTTTATAACAAAATGAAAAGTTTTTGCAAATTTATTGAAACTAAATTACAGATTTAGTTTACATACATTATCAGTCAAAAGTTTGGACACACCTACTCATTCAAGGGTTTTTCTTTATTTTTACTATTTTCTACAATATTGAAGACATACAAATTATGAAATAACACATATGGAATCATGTAGTAACTAGGCCAGGTCATCTGATGCAGCACTCCATCACTCTCATTGGTCAAATAGCCCTTACACAGCCTGGAGGTGTGTTCGGTCATTGTCCTGTTGAAAAACAAATGATTGCCCCACTAAGCGCAAACCAGGTGGGATGGCGTATTTGCTGCAGAATGCTGTGGTAGCCATGCTGGTTATGTGTGCCTTGAATTCTAAATAAATCACTGACAGTGTCACCAGCAAAGCACCCCCACACCATCACCTCCTTCTCCATGCTTCAGGGTGGGAACCATACATGCGGAGATCATCCGTTCACCTACTCTGCATCTCACCAAGACACAGCGGTTGGAACCAAAAATCTCAGATGTGGACTCATCAGACTGAAGGACAGATTTCCAACAGTCTAATGTCCATTGCTCGTGTTTTTGGTCCAAGCAAGTCTCTTCTTATTATTGGTGTCCTTCAGTAGTGGTTTTCCTGCAGCAATTGGACCATGAAGGCCTGATTCACGCAGTCTCCTCTGAACAGTTGATGTTGAGATGTGTCTGTTACTTGAACTCTGTGAAGCATTTATTTGGGCTGCAATTTCTGAGGCTGGTAACTCTAATGAACTTATCCTCTGCAGCAGAGGTAACTCTGTGTCTTCCTTTCCTGTGGCGGTCCTCATGAGAGCCAGTTTAATCATTACCTCTTGATAGTTTTTGCGACTGCACTTAAAGAAACTTTCAAAGTTCTTGATATTTTCCGGATTGACTGACCTTCATGTCTTAAAGTAATAATGGACTGTCATTTCTCTTTGCTTATTTGAGCTGTTCTTGCCATAATATGGACTTGGTCTTTTGCCAAATAGGGCTATCTTCTGTATACCACCCCTACCTTGTCACAACACAACTGATTGGCTCAAACGAATTAAGAAGGAAGCACACACATTCCAAGTGACTACCTCATGATCTGGTTGAGAGAATGCCAAGTGTGCAAAGCTGTCATCAAATTTTTTTTTATTAACCTTTATTTAACTAGGCAAGTCAGTTAAGAACAAATTCTTATTTACAATGACGGCCTACACCGGCCAAACCCAGACGATGCTGGGCCAATTGTGCGCCGCCCTATGGGACTCCCAATCACAGCCGGTTGTGATACGGTTGGCTACTTTGAAGAATATCAAATATAACATATATTTTGATTTGTTTAACACTTGTTTGATTACTACATGATTCCGTATGTGTTATTTCATAGTTTTGATGTCTTCACTATTATTCTACAATGTAGAAATTAGTAAAAAATAAATGAAAACCCTTGAATAAGTATGTCCAAACTTTTGACTGGTACTGTATGTAAATGAGATATCTGTATTTTAGTTTGAAGAAATTTGCAAAAATTTCTAAAAACATGTTTTCACTTTGTCATAAAACATCTATTTAACTAATTTTGAATGAGTAGGTGTGTCCAAACTTTTGACTGGTACTGTACGTTTTCACACCCTTGAATGTGGTTGAATCTGTGTTTGAAATGCCCTGCTCGACTGAGGGACCTTACAGATGATTGTATGTGTGGGGTACTGCGATGAGGTAGTCATATAAAAATCATGTTAAACACTATTACACACAGAGTGAGTCCATGCAACTTATTATGTGACTTGTTAAGCACATTTTTAGTCCTGAACTTATTTAAGCTTGTCATAACAAAGGGGTTGAATACTTATTGACTCAAGACTAGAGCTGTGGCGGACACGAAATTCCGTCAGCCGGTGATTGTCAAACAAATAACTGTCAGTATCACGGTAATTGACCAATTATGAACATAAACACATTTAGCATCTCCTGGCTTCCACACATAGCCTACAAGCCATTTTAGTCTAATAAAGCCATGTAATATAGCCTAAACCTTCACAATAAATCCATTATTTATTTTAGACATGTCTATAGAAGCATGATATGAAGAAAATGTCGTCTATTTCAGAAGAAAATAATTGCATACTCTGAGTTGTCCTTATTTTAGTTCCTAATGTGGCTATGCCTAATGGCTGTGGGATACACTAGTTCATTTAGCAGACAAGATTTGCCTTTAATTCCGTGGCATTATTTTATAGTATTTTATAGGATGAAGAATACAATTGAACAAAGCTGAATAAAATGTAAATATTTTCTCCAAACGATTTGAGGGAGTGAAAAAAATGTTTATTTGACACCTGTTTTAGCCTTAGGGTATGCAAAAAAATATGTCCATTGAAAATATGTCCATTGAAAATAATATTTTTGCAGGAATCTCCTTGCGAATGATTTTGCCGAAGATTGTATCTCCGCGGCTATTCTGTGTTGAGCTTTTAATAAAGAAATAGGTACTCCTATATGATCAATTTAGAGTTACTAATGTAACTTTAGTTGTTCTACAAACGTCGGGCTATATGTTTTGATGTTTAATACATTGTAAGGCTGCATGATTCTAATGATGAAAAAAATCGCTTGAAAAGCATATGAGCTCTGCGTAGTTTTTTGCGCAGGCTGTACACACTCCAATAGTCTCTCATTCACAATTTGACAAGAAAACATGCCTTTTGCGGACCGGAGTGGTGCGTTGTGTCCTTCTCCCTGAGTGTGCTACGCAATCTGAAGCGTCTCTCACTCACGCTGCTCTCCGGCACGTGATCGGGGACGCAATTGCGTGCATCCTTATCCAATTCGGCGGTGCATATTGTAGATATTGGAAGAACTGTCAGCCAAAAAATTTAGTCGGCCTAACAAACAGCAAAGCACTAGCCTATGTCAATCTACTCTCCCTCATAGTACAAAAGTCGATCTATTCTATGCAATAAATAAATATTCCAAACATAGTCTGGGACAGTTGAGGGATGCGATAGATCCCAAATTAATACAAACAATAGCATAAAAAAAACAGTTTTATGCAATGTGGCTGACGCAACAGATCAGAACAATTAGCTTAAAATGTTGATAAACTATTATGCTATTTCTTCGCATTATAAGCACAGCGATGTGCTCATGCTAATAGGCTGTAAGCGTAGAAAACCATTATCAAAAGTGATCACAAATGCAATTATGCATGTAATGCTTTTATTATAAAGGTGCGCTGCTTATATATGCCCGTTAGGCTCCACACCCCTTGTAAAGCGGATTAATGTGCTTAATTTAAAGACGTTTTTTGGCCCCTTTAGTTGTGAAGGCATTGTTTCATTCCAAGTGATAATATATGATTCACAAGTGATAGGTTAATATTCTCACCAATCAGAATATTCTTGATTTAATCTTGTCTTTACATATACTAAATATATACTAAATAGTATATGTGTGACATTTGTTTAGATTTAGAATGGACCATTATCATGCACCTGTATCGAAACAGGCAGCGGAAAAAATACATGTCATCTATGCACTTCCAGTTGAAGTCAGAAGTTTACATACACTTAGGTTGGAGTCATTAAAATTCGTTTTTCAACCACTCCACAAATTTCTTGTTAACAACTATAGTTTTGGCAAGTCGGTTAGGACATCTACTATGTGCATGACACAAGTAATTTTTCCAACAATTGTTTACAGACATATTATTTCACTTAAAATTCATTCTATCACAATTTCAGTGGGTCAGAAGTTTACATACACTAAGTTGACTGTGCCTTTAAACAGCTTGTAAAATTCCAGAAAATGACATGTCATGGCTTTAGAAGCTTCTGATAGGCTAATTGACATCATTTGAGTCAATTGGAGGTGTACCTGTGGATGTATTTCAGGGCCTACCTTCAAACTCAGTGTCTCTTTGCTTGACATCATGGGAAAATCTAAAGAAATCAGCCAAGACCTCAGGAAAAAAAAATTGTAGACCTCCACCAGTCTGGTTCATCCTTGGGAGCAATTCCAAATGCCTGAAGGTACCACATTCATCTGTACAAACAATAGTATGGAAGTATAAACACCATGGGACCACGCTGCCATCACACCATTCAGGAAGGAGATGCATTCTGTCTCCTCGAGATGAATGTACTTTGGTGCGAAAAGTGCAAATCAATCCCAGAACAACAGCAAAGGACCTTGTGAAGATGCTGGAGGAAACAGGTACAAAAGTATCTCTATCCACAGTAAAACGAGTCCTATATCGACATAACCTGAAAGGCCGCTCAGGAAGGAAGAAGCCACTGCTCCAAAACCGCCATAAAAAAAGCCAGACTACGGGTTGCAACTGCACATGGCGACAAAGATCGTACTTTTTGGAGAAATGTCCTCTAGTCTGATTAAACAAAAATAGAACTGTTTGGCCATAATGACCATCGTTATGTTTGGAGGAAAAAGGGGGAGGTTTGCAAGCCAAAGAACACCATCCCAACCGTGAAGTACGGGGGTGGCAGCATCATGTTGTGGGGGTGCTTTGCTGCAGGAGGGACTGGTGCACTTCACAAAATAGATGGCATAATGAATGAGGGAAATTATGTGGATATATTGAAGTAACATCTCAAGACATTAGTCACAAAGTAAATAATGTCAGGAAAATGCCCCCTAGCATACTTCCAAATTTGTGGAAAAATGGCTTAAGGACAACAAAGTCAAGGTATTGGAGTGGCCATCACAAAGTCCTGACCTCAATCCTACAGAAAAGTTGTGGGTAGAACTGAAAAATCATGTGCGAGCAAGGAGGCCTACAAACCTGACTCAGTTACACCAGTTCTGTCAGGAGGCCAAAAATCACCCAACTTATTGTGGGAAGCTTGTGGAAGGCTACCCAAAAAGTTTGAGTTAAACCATTTAAAGGCAATGCTACTAAATACTAAGTGAGCGTATGTAAATGTCTGACCCACTGGGAATGTGATTTAAAGAAATAAAAGCTGAAATAAATAATTCTCTCTACTTTTATTCTGACGTTTCACATTCTTAAAATAAAGTGGTGATCCTAACTGACCTAAGACAGGGAATTTTTACAAGGATTAAATGTCATGAATTGTGAAAAACTGAGTTTAAATGTATTTGGCTAAGGTGTATGAAAACTTCTGACTTCAACTGTAAATAGCGAATGGAAGACGCTTTTCCCCGTGGTTTATTCTCATGCCAGCCAAATAGGCTATACTCCTGTTGTAAATATAAGCAATATGCTTATTATTAGGAAAGTTGAGAAATAAATATTGTAGGCCTAGCCTATAGAACGCTGATGGGATCCTCCTCTTTTTATTAGCGGCCATCAGTCTGTTTTTCTCCCGCGATTGCATAGCCTATAGAAATGTTGCGCAACACGAGCTCATGGGCTCTCAAGAAGTGTTTGATTAGATTTTCAAAAATATTTGTATAGATGTCAGAGTGATTAGAGGGACAATAGAATGCTGAGTACAAGGCAGTTAGCACGTTTGGTAGGCTACTAATGACCAGCAGCAGCATCAGAGCTTGGAGAATCATAATTATGGTGACTAAACGGTCATGTGGAATTTGACTGCCTTCATGGCTTGTGACCGCTGGTTTGGTGGTAATACGGTCACCACAACAACCCTACTCAAGACATTTCAGCTTTTCATTTTTTTGTTTTGTAAAAATGTAAAATAAAAACATTTCTACTTTGACATTATGGGATATTACATTCAGGCTGTAAAAATAAAATGTGGAAAAAGTCAATATTGAATATTTTCTAGAGACACTATAATTGATAACAGTATAACAGTATTTTTTCTTTGTCATGGTATTAGATTGTTCCCTTCCATACTGCAGTGTTTGATATAATGAATTCTGGGAAATGTATTTTGATATTTAAAAACATTAAGGGAACTATGAATTGTTATAGACAACCCACAACATGTTAGAATATTTCCAGGCCACTATAATTCTAGAAAATTGATTTAAGAGAATGTGTTTTATATTTCTAAAACTCATTCTCCTAAAAAAAATATATATATATATTTTATTCTAACATGTTGTAGGTTGTCTATTATAATTCATAGTTAATATTTGTTAAATAGCAGAATATATTTCCCAGAATGCATTAGAAATGTTTCCCAGAATGCATTCCCAAAAATGTTACAACCTTATGCTACATGGTATTGGTAACCATACGTGATGTCAAAATAAACATTTCTATGGTGATGTATCAAGGCACAAGGTGAGACCCAAATGCAGACACAGGAGGCAGAATGGTCAGGCAGGCGGGTACAAAGTCCAGAAACAGGCAAGGGTCAAAACCAGAGGACTAGAAAAAGGAGAATGCAAAAAGCAGGAGAATGGGAAACTGCTGGTTGACAAGACAAACTGGCACAGAGAGACAGGGAACACAGGAATAAATACACTGGGGAAAATAAGCCACACCTGGAGGGGGTGGAGACAATCACAAGGACAGGTGAAACAGATCAGGGCGCAACAGTGACGTGTAGAATAAATAAGGCATTTGAGTCTGAAATAATTCAATTAATTAAATTCTACTTCCTTTAATTCAAATTCTATTAATTCTGCTTCCTGTGGGGGTGTGGCCAATTCATATTCAAGAATTGAATTGAAATTAAATGGCAATTCACAACTCAATTCAGAATTGACCCCAACCCTGGATAATTACATTTACATTTAAGTCATTTAGCAGACGCTCTTATCCAGAGCCACTTACAAATTGGAAAGTTCATACATATTCACCCTGGTCCCCCCGTGGGAATTGAACCCACAACCCTGGCGTTGCAAGCGCCATGCTCTACCAACTGAGCCACACGGGACCACATTACTTACTTAATTACTTTTATCGTTGGTTTCATAACTGTGTGGTTTATTAATGTCTCCCAATCTTCAGTTACAGTATAATATCGAATGACTATGTTATCTTCAGGAGACAGAGATTCAGATTCCCGTGACGGATCTGACAGAGTTGACAGAAGAGTTGAATAACAGCTCAGAGGCGGGTACTTCAGTTAGAGGTAGGACACAAGGATGGATGGATTGATGGACCGACATACTGTAATAAAGCTTGAGAGAGAGGTGGGACAAGTACTGGGTTGGGCAGAGTAGTGTAGCGTAGTGCATTTTAACCAGTATGGCATCAGAGGTCTGAACAAACCAAAACACAACCACAGTGTAAGATATTTTATTAGATATTAAAAATCATAGTACAACGTGGCCCATGTGGAAAAATTATATTGACAGATATTTTAACATGTATGTACATGTATTTAATTATATGTAAATTACAGATATATAAATAAGCCTTATAAGCCTTATATGAACATATATTTAAATATTAACCAGCAGGTCTCCTATGTAGAGGCAGTGAAAATAGCTGAAGGAGTAAGAAGTGAGATGGCCTTGGATGGCCGTGGATGTCTCACAGTCTGCAGTGAGTGCCATGCAAGAGAAGGATCCCGACACATTAACAGTGAATAAAAATATTATGAAAGACCAGCATTGTCATTTAGAATTCTGTAAAGTAAGTGTGGAAGAGGTGAAAACTGTATTGTTGTCCATCAACAATGACAAGCCACCGGGGTCTGACAACTTGGATGGAAAATTACTGAGTATAATAGCGGACAATATTGCCACTCCTATTTGCTATATTAATTTAAGACCAATTTAAGCCCTCAGTGTGTGCCCTCAGGCCTGGAGGGAAGCAAAAGTATTTCCGCTACCTAATAGTAAAGCCCCCTTTACTGGCTCAAATAGCTGACCAATCAGCCTGTTACCAACCAATAGTACACTTTTAGAAAAAATTGTGTTTGACCAGATTCAATGCAAATTGACAACAGACTTTCAGCACGCTTGTAGGGAAGGACATTCAACAAGCACAGCACTTACATAAATGACTGATGATTGGCTGAGAGAAATTGATAATAAGATTGTGGGGGCTGTTTTGTTAGACTTCAGTGCGGCTTTTGACATTAACGATCATTAGTCTGCTGCTGGAAAAAAGTATGTGTTATGGCTTTACACCCGTTGCTATATTGTGAATAAAGAATTACCTGTCTTAACAGAACACAGAGGGTGTTCTTTAATGGAAGCCTCTCCAACATAATCCAGGTAGAATCATAAATTCCCCAAGGCAGCTGTCTAGGCCACTTACTTAAAAAACAACTTTACTAACGAGTAAGACCAGTGTGTCTATGTATGCAGATGACTCCACACTATACACGTCAGCTACTACAGCAACTGAAATGACTGCAACACTTAACAAAGAGCTGCAGTTTGTTTCAGAATGGGTGGCAAGGGATAAGTTGGTACTAAATATTTAAAAAACTAAAAGCATTCACTAAACCCTAAACCTCAACAAAATCTTGTAATAAATGATGTGGAAATTGAGCAAGTTGAGGTGACTAAACTGTTTGGAGTAACCCTGGATTGTAAACTGTCTTTGTCAAAAGATATTGATACAACAGTAGCTAAGATGGGGAAAAGTATGTTAATAATAATACAGTGTCCTAAACTAATATTGGCACCCTTAGTAAATATGAGCAAAACAGGCTGCGGAAAAAGTCTTTATTGTCTATGTGTCTACGCCAAACCCACTTCTGGTTGTTTCCAAAAATATCTATTTTGGTCTCATCTGACCATAGAATCGGTCCCATGGAAAGTTCCAGTAACGTTTGGCAAACTATAGGCTCTTGAGCTTGTTGTTTGATCAAATAAAATAAAAGTTTATTTGTCACGTGCGCTGAATACAACAGGTACAAAAGATACGAGTAACATAACCAAAAGGTAGTACATGCTGGAAAGTACATGGGAAAGTTGAAACGAAAACTATTTTTTCATTCATTTTCAAATATATGTTTTATAATTTGTCATTGAGTTTTGCTGTCGCTTTAAAATGATTTGCTTACAAGTTTTGTGGTTTTGCTTTAGATGCCCTATTTTTGTTTACAATTCTATACATTTTGCTTTCAAATGTTTGGTTTTTGATTTCAACATCCATTATTTCACCAGTCCTCGGAAATGTAAAGCTTACATTCTCAACTTTATTTTTCATGTTCACGATTTATTTTATTTATTTTATTTATTTATAATTCAATACATATTGCGTGAAATTGACTTCATACAGCAAATCTAATGAATAATGCTGGAAATGCCAGTTAAAAAAACTGAAGAAAAAAAACTCTCCCTACCTATAAATTACAGACTATGTGCAAAACACAGGGCATCCTGTGAATGGACATGTCCAAACCTCGGTATGAATCTCTCATATCTTCTTTCCACCATCATAATTCACATTAATACATGTGAGCCTCGGAAAAAGCTAAACCTGTGTGTCCTGACAAAGTATCCTCGAATTTGTATCCTTTTTTTTTTTTTTTTTTTTTTTTTCAACTAGGCAAGACAGTAAACAACAAATTCTTATTTTACAATGACGGCCTTCCCCAGCCAAACCCTCCCCTAACCCAGACGATGCTGGGCCAATTGTGCACCGCCCTATGGAACTCCCAATCACGGTCGGTTGTGATACAGCCGGGATTTAACCCGGGTCTGTAGTGACGCCTCTAGCACTGAGATGCAGTGCCTTAGACCGCTGCGGCACTCGAGATCCTTAATGAGAGAGTCCTGTTGCTAGTAGGATGTCTGTCTGTAGCTATCCCATTACAGCTATAGTTACTGCTAACTTACAGTTGAAAGTACTGATATAGTTATCCCAGTGAAAGTACTGCTACAGTTACTGTATCCCAGTGTACTGCTATAGTTGTCCCAGTCAGATGAACGGGACATAACCTTGCCCTTCCGTCATAGATTCACCCACTGACAGTTATGCCATCAATGTATTATAAGAACATTTATTTCAGTCTCAGATGTTACATTCACCACCCCCACCCACCCTCTATCGAGCTCTCACAAGCTCAGTCTCCTTCAGCTCTGGGTAGGAAAGTTTCTTCCCTTTCTTTAATCTCTGTGAAATGTGTAGTTTCACTCCCAGTCTGGAACTATTTTAGAGTAGAGAGACACGTTTGTCAAACTGAGAAGATTAAGATGAGGAGAGAAAATGTCAGACAGACAGAGACATTATGATCAAACACACCTTGAAGGTTCAAATTGTAACTTTCCCTTTCTAAGGTCACAATGCTTGTGTGATAGAGATGGAGCTTTGGGTGTGACCCTGGTATAATTTGTCACACCACACACACTTAAGGGAGAGGAAGAAAGAAAGGAAAAAAACTGACAGAAAGACAGAGTAAAAGAGGGGCAAGAGAGGAGTGAGCGCTACGCATAGAGAAGGTATAGCTGTTTATGCATGGTTCTCATTAAATATTGTCTCTAGGGAGTTTCCTAAGGATAGAGTAACAACATTAGATGGGGAGTTTCCTAAAGAAACGCAGGTGTATCAGCGACTGGTTTATGACCCCTATTTACACTAGATATGAATCTGGAACCCCTCCCTCTCCCTCTGACTGGGTTTATTATGTCTCTCTTGGTGTCCCACTTTCCCCTACCCCTCAACCCACCTCCTTCCCCTTACCAACCCCTCTCCTAACTGGCTGACTCTGTGCTTATTATGTGTGTCTGTTTTAGTGCCCCCCTACCCCTCTCCTCCTAATTGTGTTTATTGTTCCTGTGATTCAGACGTTGGTCCTCAGATTACGGTTGTTGCAGTGCCCACGTCTCCGCCGTCTTACCCCTCTCCCCCATCACCCCCCCTGCTCCAGGCCAGACCCCCCCAGGGTGCCCCGGTGCCCCCCGTCAGGAGGTCTCAGCGCCAGAGGATCATGCGCTCCTACAGTGACCCTGTACTATTGGACCTGGCTGCCAAAGGTAAGGCAGGGTCACCCATGCACCCGCGCGCGCGTGTCTCTCTGTCTACACATCTCTCACTCTCTGCGGGAGATTCACTGGAAACTGGTCTCTTTCAAGGACACACACACACACACACACCACACACACACACCACACACACACACACACACACACACACACACACACACACACACACACACACACACACACACACACACACACACACACACACACACACACACACACACACACACACACACACACACACACACACACACACACACACACACACACACACACACAGCGGCTCCGACAGTCAAAAAACAGGATTATATAAACTTTATAGTTCTGGAACAGTCTGTCCTCAGTAAATCTACAGTCTCTGCGTGCGTGCATTTAGAATCTCCTCCTTCTCTGAAGATTGTGACTACATGTACAAACATTTCCCTTGCACAAATTCACATTTAATATGATACCATTTGGCAGACACTTTTATCCAAAGCGTGTGTACATTTTTAGTGTGGGCGAGCCCCAGCAGGAGTTAAATCCATGATGCTGACATTGCAAGTGCCATGATCCACCACTGAGCCACACAAGACCACCATTTTTGCAAGAAAGGAAACAGCAAATGTTTATTCCTTCTGACAGTGAAGGGAGTTCAAAAACATGGCTCATTAGATTTTATAGTGGGATTATATGATAAAATGCAACAGATGTTTTTGTTTGTTTAATATTCACTCAGCAATAGAGCAGAAGCAAATACTTGAAATGTTAATTCACATTGTAATGAATTCATTAAACAAGAAATAACAAAAACATACATGTTGGTATGTTATAAAGTGCATTAAAAAGCTATATTTCTAAACTACTGTATTATAAAGGATGTATGCGTGCGTGTACATGCATTTTTGCATGTCTGCCTGCCTGCATGTGTGTCTGTGTCTGTAACTGGCTGATCCACAGACAAACAATCTCACAGATCCATGTTGCCTTTTTGATGCATGGTAGGTCATTCCAGCTGTACAACTGATGCGCAGGCTGAACGGTGACACAGTCCTCCATTCTCAAATGGAAGAAGTTTGGAACCATCAAGACTCTTCCTAGAGCTGGCTGCCTGGCCAAGCTGAGCAATCAGGGGAGAAGGGCCTTGGTCAGGGAGGTGACCAAGAAACCCAATGGTCACTCTGACAGAGCTAGAGTTCCTCTGTGGAGATGGGATAACCTGCCAGACGGAAGCCAGATGGAAGCCACTCCTCAGTAAAAGGCACATCACAGCCCTCTTGGAGTTTGACAAAAGGCACCTAAAGACTCTCAGACCATGAGAAACAAGATGTTCTCGTCTGATAAAACCAAGATTGAACTCTTTGGCCTGAATGCCAAGCGTCACGTCTGGAGGAAACCAGGCACCTAGGGTGAAGCATGGTGGTGCTGTGGGGATGTTTTTTAGCGTCAGGGACTGAGACTAGTCAGGATCGAGGCAAAGATGAACGGAGCAAAGTACAAATGAAAGCCTGCTCCAGTGCGCTCAGTTCCTCAGACTGGAGCGAAGGTTCACCTTCCATCCTGACAATGACCCAAGCACACAGCCAAGACAGCGCAGAAGTGGATTCGGGACAAGTCTCTGAATGTTCTTGAGTGGCCCAGCCAGAGTCCGGACTTGAACCCTATCGAACATCTCTGGAGAGACATGAAAATAGCTGTGCATCAACGCTCCCCATCCAACCTGACAGGGCTTGAGAGGATCTGCAGAGAAGAATGGGAGAAACTCCCCAAATACAGGTGTGCCAAGCTTTTAGCGTCATACCCAAGAACACGCGAGGCTGTAATCGCTGCCAAAGGTGCTTCAACAAGTACTGCGTAAAGAGTCTGAATACTTATGTAAATGTGATATTTCCGTTTATTTTCATTTTGGGGGCTTTTTTTTTTTTTACTGTTTTCGCTCTGTCATTATGGGGTATTGTGTGTAGATTGTTGGGGGGGGGACGATTTAATACATTTTAGAATAAGGCTGTAATCTAACAAAATGTGGAAAAAGTCAAGGCGTCTGAATACTTTCCGAAAGCTCTGTATATACAGTGGGAAGAAAAAGTATGTGAACCCTTCAGAATTACCTGGACTTCTGCATAAATTGGTCAAAACATTTTATCTGATCTTTGTCTAAGTCACAACAATAGACAAACACAGTCTGCTTAAACTAATAACACACAAACAGTTATTATTTTGCATGTCTTTATTGAACACCATGTAAACATTCACAGTGCAGTTTGGAAAAAGTACGTGAACCCTTGGATATAATAACAGGTTGACCCTCCTTTGGCAGCAATAACCTCAACCAAACGTTTTCTGTAGTTGCGGATCAGACCTGCACAACGGTCAGGAGGAATTTTGGGCCATTCCTTTTTACAAAACTGTTTCAGTTCAGAAATATTCTTGGGATGTCTGGTGTGAACCGCTCCCTTGAGGTCATGCCACATCATCTCAATCGGGTCGAGGTCAGGACTGACTGGGCCACTCCAGAAGGCGTATTTTCTTCTGTTCAAGCCATTCTGTTGTTGATTTACTTCTGTCTTTTGGGTTGTTGTCCTGTTGCATCACATAACTTCTGTTGAACTTAAATTGGCGGACAGATAGCCGTACATTCTCCTGCAAAATGTCTTAATTAACTTGGGAATTCATTCTTCAGGTAATTCAAATGGGTACACAAACTTTTTCTTGACACTGTATATGCAGTTGAAGTCGGAAGTTTACATACACTTAGGTTGGAGTCATTACTACTCATTTTTCAACCACTCCACAAATTTCTAGTTAACAAACTATAGTTTTGGCAAGTCGGTGAGGACATCTACTGTGTGCATGACACAAGTCCTTTTTCCAGCAATAATTTACAGACAAATTATTTCACTTTTACTGTATCACAATTCCAGAGGGTCAGAAGTTTACAAACACTAAGTTGACTGTGCTGTCCACATTCATCTGTACAAACAATAGTATACAAGTGTAAACACCATGGGACCACGCAGCCGTCATACAGCTCAGGAAGGAGACGCGTTCTCCTGGAGATGAACGTACTTTGGTGCGAAAGGTGCAAATCAATCCCAGAACAACAGCAAAAGACGTTGTGAAGATGCTGGAGGAAACCGTTACAAAAGTATCAATATCCACAGTAAAGCAAGTCCTATATCGACATAACCTGAAAGGCCATCACAAAGCCCTGACCTCAATCCCATAGAACATTTGTGGGTGGAACTGAAAAAGCGTGTGCAGCAAGGTGGCCAATAAACCTGACTCAGTTACACCAGCTCTGTCAAGAGGAATGGGACAAAATTCACCCAACTTATTGTGGGAAGCTTTGGAAGGCTACCTGAAACGTTTGACCCAAGTTAAACAATTTAAAGGCAATGCTACCAAATACTAATTGAGTGTATGTAAACTTCTGACCCACTGGGAATGTGACATTTCACATTCTTAAAATAAAGTGGTGATCCTAACTGACCTAAGACAGGGAATCTTTACTAGGATTAAATGTTAGGAATTGTGAAAAACTGAGTTTAAATGTATATGGCTAAGGTGTATGTAAACTTCCGACTTCAACTGTACCTATCTTTTAAAATATATTTTCCTTTATTATTTTGGAATAATAATTCCTAATTGGAATAAACAAATGGACAACAACACTTAGACTTCTACTTCCAGTTTATACATACTATATACATTATACGGACACAATGTATTTTACAATAGTTATCTTTTGTTTGTTTTTAATCTCATCAATCAGATACTCTCAACCCCTCCATCTATCTCTGAAGACCATCCAGTTCTATGTTGCCATATATTTTTAACTGTGCTGTTTCACAAAAGTTCTGAATCTATATACATTTTATATACATATATTTTACATTAGTTATCTTGTTGTTTTTAATCTCCCATCTATCTCTTAACACCATCCATTTAAAAAATATATATTTGCAATATATTTTTCAAATATGCTGTGATGTTGAAACAAAATATATATTTTTTTGCTAAAAGTATTATTATATCATTGATCGATTGACTATGTCTTTTCAAATCACCCAGTATTGCTATCTGCAGAGTTAGCTCCAGGTAAATGTTGCACTTCTTCAACCATTCCTGGACCTAAGACCAAAAACAAGCTACATATGGATAGTACCTAAACAAATGATCTAATGATTTGGTCTCTTCACAACAAAATCTGCAGAGCTGGGATGGTTGTATCCCCCCCATATAAATAATATTATATTGGTTGCAATAATTTTGTATAATAATTGAAATTTAAAAAATTCAAAGTTTTGAATACAGTGTTGTTTTGCTTATCAGTTCATAAACCATGTGCCATGGAATCGGTACATAAAACAGTTATTTAGCAATTTTTCAGTCCTTAAATGAAACTGGTATACTTTTTTATTCAAGATAACTCATGTTTTCTTTAACCAATTTTGGTCTTTAATGCAGGGCCAACAGACAAGTTCCTAACTTTTCCCCCCTTCCACTTGCCTATTCCATTTTTGCAGTAATGCTGCAATTAGATGGTTGTAATTTTGGGTAGAGCAGACATTTCCATATATGTATGTTAGCTGCATGTGTGACAACTCCACCAGTCCTATTTATGATATAATTTACAAAGATTATACTTATTTTTTTAAATAAAAAAATAATGTTTTTTTATCAGTTAGTATATTTGAGTTTAATCTCAATATTTGTTCTGTTATTTGTTATGTCTTTTCTCGTGGATTAAACTGAAATTGCAACCATCTATGGCTTGTTTTAAAAATAGCGATATTTTGGAGATTATTTCATTTTCAAATAACCGAAAGTGAGAGGTTGTTAACTGAATAAAAGGAAGAAGACAATTCTTCAACATGGGATGAGATATTCTTACTAATCTGCTAGAGAACCAGTTTGGATTTAAGTATAACTTTTGTATGACTGACGCCTTTAGTGAGAGGTCTAATGCTTTAATATTGAATAATTTCTGCCCTCCGAATTAATACGAATTATATAAATAGACCCGTAAAAAATTTTCTGGCTTGCCGTTCAAAATAAAATTGAATATTTTTTGCTCATATAATTTAAACAGGTCTCTAGGTGTAAGACCATAATCAAATATGTAAACTGGGATATGACTAAAGAGTTAATCAGGGTGATTCTTCCACAAATAGACAGGTATTTTCCTTTCCATGGTAGCAAAATCATATCTATGTTTGCTAACTTTCTATTAAAATGTATTGTTGTGAGATCATTTCTTTCTTTCTGGATATGTATACCGAGTATGTCCACATCACCGTCAGACCATTTTATTGGTAAACTACACAGTAATGTAAAAGTTGTCGTTTTTAGTGATCCAACACGTAATATCGTAATTTGATTGTAATCCAGATAGGTTAGAAAAAGTATCTAGATCCTCTATGAGGCTGTGGGTGGATCCAAATTGTGGATTTAAAAGAAAGCATGAATCATCAGCGTACAATGACACCTTTATTTTTAATCCCTTGATTTCTTACCCCTTGATATTATTGTTGGATCTGATATTAGTAGCTAATATTTCGATGGCCATATTAATGCCGATAGTGGACAACCCTGGTTTACTCCTCTTGACAGTTTAAAACTTTCTGAGAAGTAGCCATTATTTACTATTTTACACCTGGGGTTACTATACATAACTTTAACCCATTTTATAAGAGATTCTCCAAAATTGATATATTCCAGGCATTTATATATAAATTCCAGTCGTACTTGATCAAAAGCCTTTTCAAAGTCAGCTATGAATACCAGGCCTGTTTTCCCAGATTTTTCATAGTGTTTGATTGTTTCTAGTACTTGTCTTAAATTATTTCCAATGTATCGTACCATGTAAAAAAATCTGTCTGATTAGTTTGAATAATATCCGACAATACCTTTTTAATTCTATGCGCTATGCATTTTGCTAGAATTTTTGCATCACAACACAATAGTAAGGGACCTCCAATTTTTTAAATGCACCGGATCTTTTACCATTTGTTTCAGTAATATTGAAATCAGACCTTCTTGTTGAGTATTTGATAATCTACCATTTTTGTAGGAGTGGTTAAAGCATGCTAATAACGGTCCTCTGAGTATATCAAAAAAGGTTTGGTATGCCATCCAACCCTGGAGTTTTCCATGACTTAATGGCTTTCAGTGCATCAAGAAGTTCCTCCTCATGACTCTTTTTGGTCTTTTGTTACAGACGTCTCTTTCCATTCCTCTAATGATGGGTGCACAGTGCACTCTATGGATGCGGAAATTATTTTAGAGTGGACGAACGTGCGAAGGTAGCCAGGCTTCCAGGAACCTTTTCAGTATTTGACAATCAGATGAAAACATCATGACTGGTTATGTTATTGCCACATTAAAAGGTAATACATTTGAAAAGTTCAATGACAAATCTTTACTACTAGGCCCACATATATTCTATTCAATTAATTGGGATTCTGTATGTAATTCTGGTAGCATATGTTTAGGCCCCCCCCAAAAAAAGTTGTGCACATGCAAGCGCGTGTACACATAGGAGGTACCGTACCGGGTAGAAATTAAATCTACTTTCACCCGACACATTAACACACACATTTGACACCTTTATTACTCATCTAGCCGGCCAAGAAGTAGTTGTAGCTTGTCTCTCTTTGGTCAGGTTGTGGCAACTGAACATGATGCAGGGGCTGAACATGGTGGAGTGGAGTTACTGACATCAAAAAGTCATAATTCCGGTGTCCCGGACACAGATTAATTCCTTCACTAAAAACACAAATTGTACAGGACATTGAAACCTAATATAGACAAATATAATATAATCTTCTCTCTTACCAGATGCGTGGGCCACTTGTAGGTTTACTGCTATGTTGGTCTTCGTATTGACATACGTAATTGGATCCTCACAGGTTTGTTTCAATCTCATGGATTTTAGGGAATAGGGTGTCATTTAGGACGCACACCTAGACTAGTGAAGTCATCACTGACCAATCACTAGTCACTTGTGATATCTTAGAAGAATGCTTTGTCATAGGCTAATGTCGTGTTTGATTCGTTAGAAGTGAGATCTGATCATCTACTCAGCATGACTGCAATAAAGACGTGTGTGTGTGTGTGTGGGTCTGTGTGTGTCTCCCTCATAGGGATAGCGGTAACCCTGTCATTTGCTAAACTGTGAAGCATAGCTAACGCTTCCAACAGACGTCCCACTGCATGACAGACACACTAAGCCCCTACCACCCTCTCCTCCTCAGTATTAAGTTGTGAGGCGGCCACGCAGACCACCCAGACTTCCACCCAGACTTCCCAGTCCGCTCTTGCCGCCCAGTCCTCTCGGACCCAGACAGTGACCCTCCGGCAGGGAGGTAGAGGCTCTCGGCGGCCCCGGCCCTCCTCCATGGTGGACTACCAGAGCTACAGACACACCCAGCAACTGGTCAGTAGGTTCCTGGAGCAGCCGGCCCACTGCAGCCTGACCCCAGAGGTCCAGGAACTGGTGGACAGCATCCGCAGCGTGCTGCGCTCTGACCAGAAACAAATGGAGGAGGCCGTACGCTGTGCCAGCTACATAGAACAGGTATAGAGGCTACATAGTACAGGTAGATGCTACATATAAAAGGTAGAGGCTACATAGAACCAGACCTGGGACAACTATAGTTTTATAATTAAAAAATAAATAAATGCGGGAACAAATAGTTACTTTGAAGGGGACTTTTACTTTATAAAACTATTTCAATGCAGATCTCAGAAAGTTACTACTTTTTCTAAACTATTTAAATACAGTTCTGAGAACACAACTTCTTAATGTATTATTATATTATTTAATATATTATTAAATATTTAATATATTATTAAATATTTAATATATTATTAATTATATTATTTAATATATAATTTTTTAAATACAGATCTTATGAAGCTATTGGATTTGCTGGCTTCAACTAATTGCAGGGCTGTATCTGCCACTGCATGTTGAAGATTTAAATAGAATGAATATCTAACACAATCTCCAATCTATCTTAGAAAAGTATTGTGTAGATCAAATATGACTATCTGCACATTCTGTAAATATCTATTCTCCTGAATGTCTATTGCCCCAGGTGTTCATGATCAAGTCAAAACAATTAACCAATTATATTTTGTACAGATAAGTATAAATAAGTTGTGACACTCAACCCAGACTCGGTTTCCCAAACTTGGTCCTCTGGAATATTTTGGTTCATGCCCTAGCACTACACAGCTGATTCAAATAATCAACTAATCATCAAGCTTTGATCATTTGAATCAGCTGTGTAGTGTGCATTCCTTGGGGTCCCTAGGACAGAGTTTTGGAAACGCTGAATTAACCAATTATATTTTGCTAAGATAAGTATAAATATGTTGTGACGCTCAACTACTGTATGACTCTTTCAACATGCCACTGAAAAGGTAAAAAGCTGCAATTAACTTAATAATACCCGAAAATACAAAAGCCATTTGAAAACATTGCAAATAGCAAGTTGAATTCCTAGCTAAATCAACTTCTAACCTCTGTGTCCATCTGCTTATTTCAAACACACACTATAACATAGTTAAAGGGATAGTTTACTCAGAATACAAACTAACACGTTTTCTACCTTGGCTGTAGTTGATATTTGTTATATGGGATATTCTGTTTCCTTTCGACACTTAGCAATATGTTGTTACTGTTAGTGTTCTCAGTAACACTTAACATTAAACTGTTCTTGTGCCTGTGTAATAAAGCTGTAATTACTTTTGGAGCAACATGTTATTAGCATGTTGTTACATAATACTTTGGTAATTGCATTTTAATTGCATAATGAGCTGAGAGGAACAGTGACTGTTCCTTATTCCACTTATGTAATAAATCCATTATTATGCAATTATAAAGCAATTTCCTAAGTCATATGTAACAACAATGTTGCTATTGTAATAATCACAAAGTTACTATATATAAGAACTTGATGTCAAGTGTTACTCTATTAATGTCTAACTCATTATGAAAATATATTTGTTAGTCATTTTGAAGCTGCAAAAGTGGTTTACTCTAATGTTGAGTTGATTCCATGTCCCTCATGTATTTAATTGTAGGCTATATGCTATAATAAGATTAATATATGAGAGCCTACCAAACCATGTGCTAATGATAATATATTTAGACAAATTCCACTAACTGTTGTAGCTTTTGGTTTTCAAAATACTTTCAAAGATGATTTGGTTTTCTGAGACCTGTATGAATATAAAAGAAAATAGTTGCCTTTTAGTTTAAACTCTATATAAACTATATTCAACTACTTCAAGTATTTGAAAAGTTGGTATGTTCAAATAAACTACAAAATACAACTATTTTCTGCCCAGGTCTGCATAGAACAGATAGAAGGTATCTAGAACAGTTAGAACCGGTAGAGGAGTGGAGGACGGAGGGAGAAGGGGGTGAGAAGGATGAGTAGGTGAGAAAGAGGAGATAAGAAGAGATACATTTGTGTGAATTTTTCTGTGAACTATCCCTTTAAACTGGACCATTATATCCTCTTCTCCTCTCCAGGTGATCACAGTATCAGAAAGAGCAGCTATCCTCCAGCCCCTCTCCCTCCCCAGGCCCCGCTCCAGACCCAGTGCCCCCCTGTTGAACTGTTCCTCCCAGACCCTGCCCCAGCCCCTCCGGAAGAGACCCGGGCTGCTGCACCTCGGGAGCTGTGGGGACCTCAGCACCTTCACCTGGGCGGAACAGCAGCCGCTAGAGGACAGGCAGGGTGGTGGCTCTGGCTCCAGGTCCTGGTCTAGAGCTGGGTCTAGAGCGGGTTCTAGGGTGGGTTCTAGGTCAATGTCACGGGCGGGGTCACTCCTGGATCACCACGAGCGCCCCCACAGTCTCATAGGGGTGTTCAGGGAAACTGTGCTCTGATGGAACTCTGTTATCTCATCTTAAAACCTCCCTAGCGAAGACATAATGGTATGGTCCACTGGGGGAAAACAGCCCATTGACTCCAAGTGAAGTGCTCCTACTAGTGGTGAGGTTTGGGACTGCCACTGCTAAAGCTAGTGGAGAAAAGTCCCACAGACTGCAAGGATTAGCCTTTGGAAAGGCTGCATGGGAGTGTGTGGTTGTGTATGAGTGTCTGTATGTGTTTTTTTGTTATTTGTGCTGTGCTAATATTGTTGAAGTTTACCGGTATATGTTCAGTACAGATGTTGTTTGCGTCGTCAGAGAATATTTCCCATGAACTATTCTTTGCTACAACCTGTTCTGAAATGATTGGCACTGAACATATGGCTAGACAGCAGGCATGTGCACAGATAGGAGTGTACCTGTGTCAAGCACCTGTCCCTTTGCCCTCCCACTCGCCAAGTCCCATTTTGGGTGGCGGTTACTTGTTTTTTTGTATACAGTTTTTGATGATGTTGTTCTGAACCCACTGCCCTCAGGTCATCGTTAAGTTCGCCACCCCCACCCCATCGGTTGATTGCGCATGTTGGTTTGTACAGAGCCTTGTACAGAGCTTGGGCACGCCCGGGTTGTGCCTATTTGCCCAGTCTGCCCTGCCACTTGATTTACATAATCATCAGTACTCGGTCTGGTTGGCTGATACATGCAGCAGCAACACAGGTAGTCTGTAGCTAACCACCATATACTAAAATATCCACACATGTCACTAGCCAGCCATATACTGTATCATGAGCTAGACGATTGTGAATATTCTGTTATGAAGTTATTTCATAATTTAAGAGCATTTATTGATCACAATCAGTAAAGAATAAATCATACTAGCAAACTAGCAGTTTAACAATGATCAGCTGTATCCTCACCCTATTTTCCCATAGTCAATCATGTATTTTTCTGATGAGTGTGTTGTTGCAGAAATAAATAGACTTATGCTACAAACAAAAATAGTTAGAATGAATTTCGAGATAGAAATTACGAAAGTAATATTTTTTCTTCAGTCTGTGCACGACCCTGCTAGACAGCAATTTTGCACTGAACAATAAGAGCTAGATTCAATCCAATCGCCCCTTTTCGGCTATGCATCTTTCAAAGGAAATGTTTCCACATTTGCGGTAAACGCCAGATATGTCTCCTCAATTGAAGATTACCTTCAAATGTCAATCGCGCTTGAATTTAGGCCTAACTTGAAGGAGAACTGCATGTGAGAGTCTATGGAAGGAAGTCTCTCTCTACACTTCACTATCTACCCAGGAAAATTCAGTTCTATCCCTGCTGCCTGTAATGTTCCAAATCATGTACATTTGAAATGTTCAATATGAATTAAACTGGTCATGCAATGCAAGGGTGTTTAGTCTTGGGATGCTACATTTAGCTTCAATTCATTAAATCAAACTGCATCATTTAGACTGGGATTCAACCCAATGCGCATTATAGAGCAGTGCACTGGACAGCGACAATGTGCATTTTAAAGGCAATGTCCCTAACGTTAGCTGAGATGCCATTTCATGGTAAATGCTGCGGATGTTCCCAAGCTTAATTACCTTTAAAAAGGCACATTGTCGGCTGTCCAGTGCATTCCCCTATAACACACCTTGGATTGAATCCTGGCCTTTAAAGGCAACAGAAAGTGGTCTGTGTGATCCAGTGGTTGCAGCCGCTGACCCCGGCACGCATGTATGCCAGTCGGCATGTGTTCGAACCGGGCCCACTGCCCTTTGACTCACTCTTCCACGCTGTAGTACCTCTTCAATAAAGCAAAAAAAAAAAAAAAAAAAGGAGTGGGACTGCCGCACTCCTTAAAAAAAGAAAGTGACAACAGTTCTGTCCTTTTGCAAGTAGTTTATTGTTGTAAATACCGTTACAAACATTCCAGTTCTGGTAAGGTAATGTAGTTCAATAACTGTAACATCACAGAAAAGCTAGCAAATAAATAAACATTGCCATAGCCTTACAGAAAGTGTTTTTTTTTTAGATTAATTACATTCAAGACAGTGCATTATAAACACTAGCTATCCCACCTCTCAGTCACCATCTACTCAAGTGCATGTTTGCTCCCCATCTCTTTACAAAGTACAACTTTCTTGCGGGGGAGGTCTATAGCAATACGCCCCTGTGTTTGTGACCTTGTGCGCTAGTCAAATATGTACAGTTATGTATTTTCACACAATCAACTCCATCTCTAGTTCATATGAAACCACTTCTTTCAGAGTCACGTTAAGGGCCCTTGCCATCAGTCTGAATTCTCTTTTCACGTTACTTGTTATTCATTGAAGCTTGCTTATATGGTCAATCCAAACACACAAATAACCATTAGAAGTATATATACCTTTATATATATTTATGTATATATTATGTAGTCCAGCTGGTTTTGGTTTAACATGGAGTAAAGAAGTTGTCATTACACACCACACACACTAGAAGCAGGAATGATACAGCATATTACCGACCGACCGGTGACTCCATAGATAAACCATGCTAGAACATCATGTGGTCAACCGTACAGGAACAACTTTTTCAGTATCATTTAGTAGTTCAATGTCATAAGTACAGTAATAAATAAGGCCAAAATTTGATTTAGGGAGGAGATAGAATAGACATTTGGAACAATCAATGGTTTAGAGGGGAGAGTAGGGCAGAGGGGAAGGGTCAACGTTTGGCACACAAGCTCAGGTGGCAGGGTGCTCCAACAGCACTTTGCAAGAGGTGTAGCGTCATAATGTGTGTCCCCTCCACAAGTCAGTGTAGCAGAGGTGTCGCAACAGAATGTGTCCCTCCTACAGAGGTGTTATTATGACACACGTCATAATGTGTGTCCACTCCGAAACCCGGAAACTGTCCCATGACAGTTTGTAAACACCAATCCAGAGGGGGCGTGTCTCAAGCGGGAAGTGACACGGGAGACACGAAGTGAGGGAGAGGATGTCTGGGCAGGAGGTCAAAGCTCATTCACGTTAAACAAGGTGGAAGCTTCCTGGAATTCATTTTTTTTTTTTTATTGTCTAGAGTTCTAGACATTTCAGAATTACATTTTAAAACATTCTAAAATAACTAGGTCTGATTCTTAAGTAAGCTACAGACCCAGAGTAGAGCTAGAGTGAGAAGAGTCTTATTTCTCATTGTGAAGAAAATAGGTTATGAAATGTATACGGCAGGCCAGACAGATCAATGAAAGGGAGGATATGTGGTTATAGAGGAGGAATCATAACGTCACCATTAGTCATTCCTTCCCATGATCAATCCATCATCTGCATTAGCTGACACTCCTACAGCAAGGCCATAATCAGAGCATCTGCTCATCAATTTACTACTACATAATAATGCTTCCATTGTGGTTGACGTGTTCATTACCAGTGGTAAGTCGTCGCATCTTGCCTTAGTTACTAGGGCTTGATTCAATCCGTATCGCCGAAGTTTGGCGCTATAGCGCGATTGAAATGTAAAGGCACTATTCCTGCGTTCGCGGAGACTGAATTCACGGTAAATGCTGCATATGTTGGCTAAATCAGAAATGACCTTTAAATGTCAAGTTGCTATTCGCCGATAAGGATTGAATCGAGCTCCTAGTCTCAAAACACTGTAGCCTCATTAATCACTTCTAGTCAGAAAGGCAGCAGTGCCCAACATAAACAGGAGGGGAACTTCTATCCACTTCAACAGAGATACATTTGAGGACTTGTGAATCATGTACACCAGGGAGATGATATATGTTGACTCAAAGTACTTTCATTTCATCACATTAGCGAGATAACAAAATAAAATCAAAAAATAAAATAATAAATCATGTTTTTTAAATAAACTAATGACCCATTTCTTGTACTATGATAAGCATCCTTCAAGTATAAAGATTGAGATCCAAATGCAATATTATGACCTATAAACAGAATTACAGTATACTCTGGCATAAATATTGCAGATTATATTCAAGACATTTTTTTAAATATTAAATAAGACAGAGGAATGTAAAATCCTTGGTAATGAAAATATAAAATCATTTCATTGCAGGTTGTTTTTAAGGTTGTACTGTAACACAATCTAATCCAACTGTCCTGATCGCAAAAAAAAAAATTCAATCCTGAACTTCAGTTTGGTGCCAAAGTCTGAGGTATTCTATACACATCTGGTTGATCTCTGCTATCTCTCCTCAGCCTAAGATGGATCTGAACAGTTTTAGCGTCTACTGTATTCCACCACCAGAGCCTACAGTACAGAACCTTTGTGGTGGCGTCCCAAATGGCACCCTTTCCCCTACATAGTGCACTACTTTCGACCCATGCCCTATGGGCCCTGCTTAAAAGTAGTGCACTATAGGGAATAGGGTGCCATTTGGGATACAACCTATGTGAAATGTAACGTATGGCTTAAAGTAACCACCCAGTTAAAATCTCACTTTAAAAGTTAATATGCTGTTAACTCATATCCAAAGAATGTTGTTGACTATGTGACCAAAGCATAAATTGTAGACAAAAACACTTCAAAAACCCCACCTCAAACTTGTATCTCAAACAAACTATTTTCTCATAGACATATCTCCCTGAGGAGGATGAGCTGGCCAATCAGCTGTCTAGAGGAGGCTGAACTGGTCAATCAGCAGTCTACTTGCGTGAATATTTTTAATGACCGGTATACGGCCACACTATTCTGTTTTTGGGGTACGCCCACACCAATCCAACACAGAAAAGCTACTTTTTAACATACCAATTTTAAAACGAAAACCATTTCACTCATATTGTAATTATTGGTCATATTTCATAGAAATCTGGAAACACTGGGCATTTACTTTAAGCTCTGGTCTCAGAGTGACTGTAAACCCTTAAGACATATGGTGTTTTGATGAAATAGTATGTGATTAGCCTAACCGATTTTGAAAAAATATTAGCAAGTGTTTGTTTTTTTTCCTTCCGTAATAGTGGTTGTGAGTTCTGTTGTCACCTAATCATAGTTTTCAGTTCAAGAGGATGCTGAAGGGAAAGATGAGGATGGAGAGCGTTTTGCTATCAATGCTAATTCCATGTGAGAACTAGACCGTGTTATTTTGTTGTCCTGGCAATAGATAGAATTACATTTTTACTTTCAAAAGCTCCCATTTCAGGGCTGGCTTCTGTCTAAACACTGTCTTACAAAGCTGTCCTCTAGCCTTGTAGAACTGTTTTTCCTGGACTGCGTGTTATTTCAGAAGGGAATGTGAATTCCTTTGGAAGGTTTTAAATAATTTGGTCTATGTAGTGTAGCCTTCCCTTGATGAGGCCTGACTAAAACAGATGGGCGTGGAGAAACTTGGAATGCTCAGCCTTAAAAAAAAAAAAAAAAAAGTGGGATGGGAACGTTTGGTTTTCTTTATCTTTCCTGGTGGACTTCCAGAGTCGGGAAAAGTCCTCCCTGCTTGGACATTCATTAACGTTAGACGGAAGGCATGGCATGTTATGACGAGGAGTGATAGGAGTTTGTTGTTCAGAGTAGTAACACTTGTTTATCAGCAAGTTTCACACTCCCTCTCTTTTTGTTTGTGTTGTGGGAGAACACAGAAGTATTCAACATTACATCAGACGAGTGCAGCCGGTGAGAGAGAGAGACGGATAGAGAAGGGAGGGAGACCGATAGAAAGTGAGAGGGAGAGGGATAGAGAGAGAGAAACAGAGAGAGGGAGAGAAAGAAACATGGGAATGAAGGGAAGGTCAGTGGGAAGTTCAGGAAGCAACCCTCAGTATGGGAGGGGCTGGAACAAGCTGTCTTTTTCAGCCAAACTATACTCTCCACAGCAAAACAATCATATTGGATAAAATAGTAATCCAGAGCATGTGATACGTCCGTTTGTAAGGATTAAGAAGCTTCAGTCTCCAGTGGTGATCTGGGGTTTGAGGGAGGGGGAGGAGTTGCTCACACATAGAGGGTGCAGTGATGCTGGGGATCAGGGGTGACGTCATCAGGGAGTGAGGTCGGATGTCGGGTAGGAGAGGGAGGTCATCACTAGATGTAAACAGGTTGCTCCTGGGCAGTTAGCAGGCGGTACATGGCAGCTGGCATCGTCTTCATGTGGATCTGTGGAAGAGAGCGAGAGAACGAAAGATGAAGAAAGTCAGAGAGCTGAAGAATGAGAGTCACGCTGATCATGGATATACAGTAACTACACAATCCTAGCCTTAACCCCAACCCTAGCTTCATGTCCACATCCCAGCTCAAGACTAAGCCTAGCCTCAAACCTAACCCTAGACAAACCTAACCGTAGCCTCGTCGAGAACCAGGCTTCCCTATACAGAAAGCCTGGGGAAGTCAATGGCAGAAAACAGCTAAAAATGGGTGGAAACCCAGTATAAATCAATGACGCCTAACAACACGTCAAATGAATGAAATGCCTTGCTTGGGCAGAGCTCCACAGGTGCCCACTCATAACGTCCCTTTTTTTTGTAGAGTTTTAAGCAGAGAAGTTTTATCGACTCGATTTTGTGTGTAGAGCACACTTCTGGCAAACCATAATTCAGTTTTTACTCCAGGTTTTCTTCCATTTTCACCAATGTTGCAAACTAGGAACAAAATGTACAAAATGTATCTTACCTGGTCTGAAAACAGTGACAAACATAACAAAGATGCAGCGCCCATTTAGGGGCATGTGGGGAAGGTTCTTGAAATGTAACATCCAATTAATATGTAGCTGCTGGAATCCTGCGAACCATTCTAACCATTTCGGCTAATACAAAATTCTCCAGATCACCAAAGGGAGCGTGACATGATTTTGAAGCACAGGAGATTGGTGGCGCCTTAATTAGGGAGGACGGGCACGTGGTAATGGCAGGAGCGGAATAAGGGGAAAGGTAGCAACAACATCAAACATATGTTTTCCATGTGTTTGATTCCATTCTATTCGCTCCGTTCCAGACATTATTATGAGCCATCCTCCCCTCAGCAGCCTCCACTGTTTTGGAGGTATGGCTACGCGAGACTACCCTAAACCTAACCCAACAATGGTTGAAGGTCCAGCACCAAAACTGAAATGCTTTGTTAAGCTAACAATTACAGGCTCAGAATGACCTTCCCCCTCTGACCTCACCTCTCCCACGGCGTTGGACAGGATGTGGACGATCTTCTCGTGGGGCGTGGCCACCACGCTCTGGCCATTGATCTCGATGATGCGGTGGCCGACCCTGACCCCTCCCCTCTCAGCGATGCCCCCTCGCATAAGGCTGCAGATCTGTGGGTGTGCAGCGGAAGGTCCAAAAAAGACAGTTACATTCAGCCAATCAGCTTAACATCTGTTATATTCAGTTTCAGTAAAAGCATGAGCCCATCACTTCAAGAGTCACCACTATCATACACAAACAGAAGGTTATTATCACAAAGCAAAGAGGACAAAGTCAAATGCCGAGAAAGTTTGGGGCTCATGATATCACACAACACATGGTCTCCCTGGTGATACCCACAATGCCATTCTGTACGCTGAAGCCCAGCTGGTATCTGAGGTCAGGTCGTCTGATGAGCACAGTGGTAACAGGAGGACACCTGACGATGTTCAGCTTGATACGAGACTGGTTCTTCAGACCCTGAGAGAGAAGAGAAGTGGAGAATGAATTAAACTAGTCTAATAAGAGAATTGGTAGGTGACAAGTATAGATGTTGGCTGTGTGTACTGCACTGTCCTTGGCATTCCCGTTCTCACATAAAAGAGAACATGTCATTGTAAGAGGAGAGGATACAGAGATAGCGAGGAAAGAAAGAGGATGCAGAGATAGATGAGACATAAAGGAAGGAGAGTTAGAAGAGAAAGAGATATCCTGTCCTCCAGTACCTTGATGACACTCTGGCAGACAGGGGCAGGCCCACCAGACAAATGAAAGGAGAGAGAGAAAGAGAGGGAGGAGAGAGTGTGTGTGTTACCTTGATGATAGACTGGCAGGTGGACAGGGGTAGCCCCACCAGACTGATTGAAGAAGAGAGGGAGGGAGGGATGGAGGGAGGGATGGAGGGAGGGAGGGAGGGAGGGAGGGAGGGAGGGAGGGAAAAGGAGAGAGAGAGAGGAGAGAGTGTGTGTTACCTTAATAATGGTCTGGCAGGTGGACAGGGGTAGCCCCACCAGACTGGTCCCGTTGATAGACATAATCTGGTCTCCGATATTAAGACGGCCTGACTTCTCCGACGGACCAGCATGCATCATGTTGGCGATAATGACTGTGGGCAGGATGGAGCCCCACCCACTCTCCACAATGACCACGCCCAGAATCTCACCTTTCTGCTTCTCGATGTAAATCTGGGGAGACCCACAATCAGTCAATCAATCAATCGGTTGATCTCAATGTATTTATAAAGCCTTTTTTTACATCAGCAGTTGCCACAAATTGCTTTTACAGTAACCTGGTCTACACCCCAAATAAAGAGCAAACCCTTCTCTCTACATAGGCTGCGTTTACACAGGCAGCCCAATTCGGACCTTTTTTTTGCTAAAATATTTTTATTGGCCAATTAGATCAGCTCTTTTGCCAGTAATTGGGCAAAATATCATAATTGGGCTGCCTGTGTCAACCCAGCCATATTTCACAACTTTTGGCTTAATAACAAATGTTTTGTTTAACACCGTTGTACTTCCGTGGTTGCCATGGCACCTTCTTCTGTGTTTTTTATATATTTTTTTTACATTTATTTGTGGGGGGTTTCATTGCTCTGGGTTTCGTTCGCTTACATTTGGTTGTCTTGACTCACAGATGCAGGACAGATAAAAAGTATACTTGTTTGGCTTGATAGCTACACTATTTGGATTTAAATAATGCAGCACTGGCTTTTTTGTTTCATCTGCTGGGACTGACAACTGCTTGCAGTTTCCGGGGATGGCAGAGAAGGCAAAGGGACTGTTCCTAACCAGTGTCAATGTGTGGCGCCTTTATATTTGTTATTTTAATGAAGCATTAAAAGATTAATCATAATCAAGTCTCCATGCCCTCCACCCAAGTGGGTGCCACATTTTCGGCAATGGAGGACCTGTACCTGTGGAGGAGCCGCTCCTGTGGAGGAACTGAACGTCGGAGGAGCAGGTGTGGTGCACTGACTAAGTCTTTGTTTCTTCTTGACTGTACCATCGATGCCCCCTCCACTCAAGCTATACTGCATTTCCAGCCCACTGCCTCAACTCCCTTTCCATCATCTGGAACCGACTACTAGGGAGACTTTTTAATCTCCATCAAAGAGGACCACTTTTCTTTTAGGGGAAAAAAGTCTCAGACTTTTTGTCATATCACTGTCACGTTTTTAAAAAGATACTGTGTTTTTTGAACTGGTCAAATCAATTGATCAATTCTCCAGAGGCCTGCCTGGGAGATCCCAGTGTCTGAGAGACTTACATCTTTGCTGCTTTACTTTATTTCGAACTTGAGTTCTTACCCCGTGCCATGGTCTAGAACCAATCACTGCCTGCCGTGGCCAAGACTGGACATGGGTGGTTTCAAGGTTAAAAATGATTCAGTGGTGCTGCTGACTGGAGACAGTTCATAGCACATTAAGAACTCTGCTCTTCATTCGTAAAACTACGTTCGTTCTCGGACTTGTAGAAGTGGAGCAGATGTATTAATACACCATAGCGTTAGCTTTACGAACGCCTTCAGTAAGATAAAGCCAGGTACAGATACAGAGCATGATGGGTACTGTAGTACAGTTCGTCATTCTACGACAGACTCACGTCTTTGCAGTTCTCAGACTTGGAGAAGTGTATGAGGTCATCGTTGTACATGTCCTGAGTGTTGAGCAGGTCACTGTACTCCTTCTGACTCAGGTCCTCTGGGTTGATGCCGTTAGCCCGCAAGAACTCCTGGTACGCCACACTGAAGGCCTGGCCTATAGACTGAGCAATCAGCTGGGCCTGGAGAGGGAGAGTGGGAGAGAGGGAGGCAGAGAGGGAGGGAAATCAACTGTAACACAGTGATTTGTTAGACATACAGTAATGATTTAAAATCCAATCAAAAAGACTGCATCGGGGCTTTAAACAGAACAAACTAATCAGGACAGAAGTGTTTCATATTGATGAGATGAATTTTTCATTTCTCTGAGTCTCACTCGGTCTTCTGAAGTTGATCTCAAATCCCTGGAGTACAGAGAAAGGAAAGGTCGGCTATGCTGTCATCACTGGCATGTGTGTGTGTCTGTTCATATGTCTGTGTTCGTGTGTTCGTGTGTGTGTGTGTTTGTGTTTGTGTGTGTGTGTGTGTGTGTGTGTGTGTGTGTGTGTGTGTGTGTGTGTGTGTGTGTGTGTGTGTGTGTGTGTGTGTGTGTGTGTGACCCCATTTACATCAGGGGTCCCAAAAACCAACTCTGTTAAGTGAAATGAGGATAAGGGAGGGCGTGGAGACTTGATTATGATTAATTAATGCAACATTAAAATGAAATAAGGTTGATAGTCAGTCAACAGGACGAGTTGAATCCAGATAGAGAGAGAAAAAATATGAGAAAGAGAGGGAGAGAGAGCAATGGAGAGACTAAGGGTTGTAATTGTAACCACAAAGAGAGAGAGTTATACAGTGACAAAGAATGAATGAACAAATGAGAAAGAGTGAGAGAGTAAAAGACAGAGAGTAAGTAGGGAGAGGGGGAGGGAGAGGGAGAAAAGGAGAGAGAGATGAGACATCGTTTGAAAGTAAAAGTAAAGTGAGATCCTCACGTCCTCGGACTCAAAGACGTGGCAGATCATCTTGTACTGCCTTTGTTTCTCGTCCTCGGCGGGGTCTGACGCCTCCACGCTGTCCATGGAGTCTGGGCGGGGCATACGGCGCCTTGCCATCAGAACCACAATGTTGCCGATGTCAGCGATGTAGGAGATGGTCCTCAGAGTGTGGTCCATCATAGTCTCCTGTAGATAGAGGAGAGATAAGGTTAGGGTCAAGGGTTAAGAGGTGATGATAGGGTTAGGGGTTAATAACCTCTTGGCGCACGGATCCCTTTAACGGGATCATTTTTGTAAACAACCGCTGAATTGCAGAGCGCCAAATAAATAAAAAAATACTACAAATACTTATTTTCATGAAATCACAAGTGAAATATACCAAAACACAGTTTAGCTTGTTGTTAATCCACCTATCATGTCAGATTTTGAAAATGTGTTTTACAGCAAAAGCAATCCAAGCGTTTGTGAGTTTATCGATCACTAGACAAAAGATTACGAATAGCTAGCAGCAATGTAGATTGGTCACGAAAATCAGAAAAGCTATAAAATTAATCGCTTACCTTTGATGATCTTGGGATGTTTGCACTCACGAGACTCCCAGTTACACAATAAATGTTCCTTTTGTTCGATAAATATTATTTTATATCCAAAAACCTGGTTGGTGCGTTATGTTTAGAAATCAACAGGCTCGAACGGTCATGAAGAGCAGACGAAAATTCCAAATAGTATCCGTAAAGTTCGTAGAAACATGTCAAACGTTTTTTATAATCAATCCTCAGGTTGTTTTTAACTTAACCTGTTGGGGATGGGGGCGCTGTTTAGACTATTTATGCTAATTTGGCTAATTTTTGAAACGGCTTCCCACAAAATCCTTGATCGTACAATATGCATATTATTATTATTATTGGATAGAAAACAGTCTATAGTTTCTATAGGAGTTGAAATTTTGTCTCTAAGTGGAACAGAGCTCATTCTACAGCAATTTCCCTGACATGGAGTCAGATTTGAGAAATGTTGGCCACTCTTCTGAAGTCAGTTAAAAGGACACTGTCATTGCTATGACTATACGGACACTTCTTACGTCTTCCCCTGGATGCCTTTACGTGATGACGATTCCAATGGGGTCGATTGCGCGTTCACAGGCCCTATAAATCAAAAAACCCTGTAGCTAGCAAGTCTTTCCTTGCTGCGTAACGCGCGTGCTGGACACCGACCCGCTCCTGTTCCAAGCGTTAGTTTAGCCTGTTATATTTCTCCGGTCATCTTTTCACTCGTTATAGGAGTTAAAAACATCATAAGGTAGTTAATTTAAAGCGTTTTATAGCAATTTATATCCGTTTAGTGCGATTTTGGGACATTTATTTTTGCAACGATGTGAAAAGTTGGGCACGCTTTTCAATTCATCCCGAACGCAGTTGACATTTCCACATGGCAAGAGGACAGCTTTCCACCAAAAGACGATTTCTCCCAAGAAAGGATCCTTTGCCCAAGATACTGATGGAAGAACAGCTCAAGGTAGGACATTTTTATTATGATAAATCGTGTTTCTGTCGAAACATTTTAGTGGCTTAGGACGCCATGTTTTTTGACATAGCTTCGCTTGGCGCAAACTGTATTGAAAAGTAAGGATAAATTAAAAAATGTAATAACGCAATTGTATTAAGAATTAAATTGTCTATCAATCCCTGTCCACCCTATATTTTTTAGTCACGTTTATGAGTATTTATGTATAAGAGTAGATCACTGTCTAAGTGGCGCAAGGACTTTTTCTTTACCAGCTTGTCTACATTTCACATTGTCTAACCATGATTTTGGTGGCTAAATATAAACATTTTCGATCAAACTGTATATGCATGTTGTAATGTGATGTTACAGGAGTGTCATCGGAAGAATTCTGAGAAGGTTAGTGAAAAAATTAATATCTTTTGGCGATGTTGACTTTTATCGCTCACTTTGGCTAGAATCAATGCTGGGCTGCTAATTGCTATGTGCTAAGCTAATATAACGATTTATTGTGTTTTCGCTGTAAGACACTTAGAAAATCTGAAATATTGTCTGTATTCACAGGATCTGTGTCTTTCGATTCGTGTATGCTGTGTATTTTTACGAAATGTTTGATGATTAGTAGTTAGGTAAACACATTGCTCATTGTAATTATTCTAGTCCATTTGTGACGGTGGGTGCAATTGTAAACTATGCCATCTACCTGAAATATGCACTTTTTTCTAACAAAACCTATCCCATACCATAAATATGTTATCAGACTGTCATCTAATGAGTTTTTTTGTTGGTTAGGGGCTATAAATATCTTAGTTTAGCCGAATTGGTGATGGCTACTGGTGTTGGTGGACAAATAAAAGATGGTGGATTATGCTAATGTGTTTTTAGGTAATAGATGTACATCTTTACATATTGTGTCTTCCCTGTAAAACATTTTAAAAATCGGAAATGTTGACTGGATTCACAAGATCTGTGTCTTTCATTAGCTGTATTGGACTTTAATGTGTGAAAGTTAAATATTTTAAAAAAATATTTTTTTTGAATTTCGCGGCACTGGTTTTTCAGTGGGGGGGGAGGGGGTGTGCCGCTAGCGCCACGCTGATCCTAGACAGGATAAATAATCGATAATATTTCATCCGGACGGTAAACTATTCAATAAAAGAGATAAAGAAAATGTCGAGCTACAACTTTCGCGCGCATGAACTAATCGAAGGACATTCAGCTATCCACTGATGCGTTTTGAAAAATCTCGCTAATTTTTCAGAATAAAAGCTTGAAACTATGTCTAAAGACTGTTCACACCCTGAGGAAGCCATAGGAAAAGGAATCTGGTTGATATCCCTTTAAATGAAGGAAAGGCAGGCAATGGAACAGGGATTTTTCAAAATAAGAGGCACTTCCGGGTTGGATTTCCTCAGGTTTTTGCCAACAAAATCAGTTCTGTTATACTCAGACAATATTTTGACAGTTTTGGAAACTTGTGAGTGTTTTCTATCCTAATCTGTCAATTATATGCATATTCTAGCATCTAGGCCTGAGAAATAGGCAGCTTACATTGGGAACGTTATTTTTTCCAAACATAAAAATGTATAATTCTGCCCCCTAGCTTCAAGAGGTTTTAAGGGGTGATGATAGGGTTATGGTCAGGGTTCAAGGGTGATGATACGGTTATGGTCAGGGGGTGGTCCATCATAGTCTCCTGTAGACACAGAGGGGACAGTCAAAAACATACGTTTTATGTCTACCAGATTCAACCCTTCTCTATGTCTATGGTCAGGACAGGGAGGGCACAGAAAGAAGAAACTCAGGACCAAACCAATATCAAAGCAACTCCATCAGCTGTCATGTGAAAAAATCTACACTCAAGAAACACTATATTGATTGTCCCAGGGGTACTTGTACAGGTAATTGGCTAGTGTGGCCAGTCCCCCTGATTGGACCCACGCTGGGATTAATGAGCCACGACCCGCCATTACCAGAGGTAAATCTAAGCCCACTGGCTGCAATGGCAACCTGGCTGGGACTGTTACTACCTGAGGAGAGGAGGAGAAATGTCAAGAGAGAAGTGAGCAACATAGAAGATGAGAGAGAGAGGCAGAGAGTGTGTACCTGTGAGTCAGCGTTGAGGACTTTAATCCTCTGGGTGGAGATGAAGAGGTCCACCTCCGTCATGGGCTGGGCCTCACCTTCTGGAGCCTGCTTAGACACACACACACAGACCGATACATACAGTGACAGAGAAAGACACAGAGACAGAACAGGGCAATTGAGCATCTAGTCTATTAGAGTAGTACAGCTGACAGTCCATTATTATCATTCCACAACTAGACAGAGGTCAGAGACAGTCCACAACTACCCGAGTTAACACTGAAGGAAGACACCAGCACTTTCAATTAATCAAAAGCTTTGAGGTGTTCAGAATGTTGCAGATAGAGAGAGTGTGTGTGTGTGTGTGTGTGTGTGTGTGTGTGTGTGTGTGTGTGTGTGTGTGTGTGTGTGTGTGTGTGTGTGTGTGTGTGTGTGTGTGTGTGTGTGTGTGTGTGTGTGTGTGTGTGTGTGTGTGTGTGTGTGTGTGTGTGTGTGTGTGTTGTTGTTTTCCTTTAGTGTAATTCTGGCTTGTACAGCATATTTAGAGTTAGTTCAGTAGTTAGTCGAGTATAGCCTCTCCATAGGTAGCAGAGAGACTGGAGTTAGTAATGGGGTTAGTCTTATTAGTTATACTGTGGTGTTTCTCAACTTCCCTCCTGGGGACCTTCACTCTAGTTATATTGGTTTTTGGCCACTTCATTAAGTCAATATAACAGTGATGAGAGTGTTGGTTGTAATGAAAACCTGGATGATTCCTGTGAGTCCCCAGGATCGGAGTTGAGAAACTTTGGGTTTACAGTGAATACTTACGCTTCGAACACACCGGCTGCGTCATTGCATCACTGCTGCATAACATTTTGCGCAGCTAGGCAACTATACTGATGCATGTACCTTTTGCAAATGGTCGCATGCGGTTGGACACATGGAGGAGAGAATCATTTTCGCAGTATCCTCAAAACCGTGTCTTTTTGACACAACTGCTGACAGCTACAGGGACATAAACGCAAAAAATGCTGCTTGGAGACAAGTGTCCACGATAGTAGGATTGCCAGGTCAGTTTAGTAGTGAGCTTGTGCTAGATGTGACTAGTTAGCGTTAGCTAGCTAGCTAACCTAGCTTGCTAACCTAGCCAATGAGGTGTGTGTGAAAGAAATAGTCATACCACCTTCCACGTTGGTCTCATTGTTGAAAGAGCCTACTCTGCCTATCTTGACTATTTATTATTGCATTTCGCTCCAAAACTGCATATTGGGGGGAAATTATATTATAGGCTCTCACAATTAATTTGAGGATGTCATCGAATAAATAATATACTTGGCAAATAAATAAATAAAAAATGTAAAGAAATTATGCAATCAAACTGTTTTTATGTAATCCCAAATGTTTACTGAATGTGTGCAAAAAAAAGATCTACATTCATATTTTGCTACTTTCTGTCAAGTCCACTCATACAATTTGATGCATACGTTCGATTTATCGAACGTATGCACCACACAGAACGCACTGCAACTGCCTCTGCAACGCAATGCTGCAAGGCAAATGCAGCGTTCCATTGGAAATGAATGTACTTCTGGTGTATCGAAACGCAATGACGCAGTCGGTGTGTTCGAAGCGTTAGTCGGTCTGTGTTGGAAAAGAGAGAGAGGTGCTGCTGTGTGTAATGTTAGCCATCCACAGGATTCACAGTGCTAACAGCCTTACAATTGTTGAAATACCACACTAATACAGAAGCTTGTGCCAGAGAAAAAACTCTTCAATTACGATCACAAACACAACACAACGTCATGGTATAACAAAAGAATTGTGGCTGCACAGCCATTTTCTGCATCCAGCAATTTCAGTTTCTCCTCATATAAGCTTTTATTCGTTGTACATCTATATCATGTGTCCATGTGTCTATGTATTCCTGTCAGTATCTTGTAGAAACTCTATAGGAGTATAAAGCGGAGAATGTCTGACATGGAATGAGAAAATGGTGACGGATTTAATTGACAGACAAACCTAAGAATGGTATACATAACATGACTGCAAATCAACAGAAGACTTTGTTGCTGGATTCAGAAAATGCAGCGAGTAAAAGAAGAAGAAAAATAAGGAAAAAGGAGAGAGAGACTTTACAACACAGAATGAGTCCCTAATGGCAGCCTATTCCTTATATATAGGGCTCTGGTCAAAAGTAGTGCATTAAATAGGGAATAGGGTGCCATTTGGGACATAGACACAGACAGACACAGACAGACACAGACAGACACAGGAAAACACAACGGAACACTGAACAGCCAATCAATGAGGAGTACTGCACCTTCTTCTTGTTTTTGGCTAATTTCTGGGCCGTCTGCTTGGCATGGAACAAACATACATACAGGAGAATGGGTTAGACTGAAGCAGGGCTCAGGGCTCAGACAGGTTGCGCTGTGTGTGTGTGTGTGTGTACTTGTTTTCCTACATTATCAGGACCCAATGTCCTTACATTTCATCTTAATGTCCTGAACAGATAGGAAACAACTTTTTTGAAAAGTCAGGACTTTTTTCAGGTCCTGAATTTGTTCAAAATTGCTATTTTAAGCTAAAGGGTTATGTTTAGGCTTAAGTTTAGTTGTTTTGGGTTAGGGTTAGGTTAAGGGTTAGGGAAAATAGGATTTGTAATGGCGCAAATATTTGACACTCCAAAAAGTCCTGACATTTCACAATAACACAGCTGTGTTTGTGTGTGCACGTGTGTATGTGTGTGTGTGTGTGTGTGTGTGTGTGTGTGTGTGTGTGTGTGTGTGTGTGTGTGTGTGTGTGTGGTCAGAGTAGTGCAGGGCTGAAGTAGCATGGGCATAGTAGGCCTATGGATCTGGGGAGGGGATTGAATGGCAGTGTGTGTATTGATTACATCCATGGGACATTCCATTTTAGAACATATCTTACATTTAATTTCTGGGATTCAACCAGTCTGAAATCAACCAGTCTTTAAAAAAGTACCCAATGGTATATCTACTTTACTGTTCAGTGTGTTATTTTTTGGCCAGCAGGTGACTCACTTGTGCACTAAAAGGATTAGACACAGTTATTCCCACCCTAATACGTTTTTATTAAACTGCACCATTAATTTATGGTCAAATTCACTTAATGAGGTCAATTAATGTGAAAGCGTATCATGCTTAATTGGAATCTTGAGTATGTCTTTACAATACATAGTAAACTAATAGGTACAGTTCCCTAGGAAAGTATTCAATCACCTTGACTTTTCCACATTTAGTTGTGTTACAAAGTGCAATTAAAATAGATTGAATTGTATTTTTTTTGGCGATGATTTACACAAAATACTCAAATATCAAAGTGGAAAAAAATGTATTCTAAAATTAATATGAACTGAAACACTAATATATCTTGATTAGATTAGTATTCAACACAATACATGTTGGACAACACCTTTGGCAGTAATTACAGCTGTGAGTCTTGTTGGGTAAGTCTCTAAGAGCTTTGCACACCTGGATTGTACAATATTTGCCGATCATTATTTTTCAAATTCAAGCTCTGTCAAGTTGGTTGTTGATCATTGCTCAATGTCATCTTGGTAAGCAACTCCAGTATAAATTTGGCCTTGTGCTTTCGGTTATTGCCCTGCTGAAAGGTACATTTGCTTTCCAGTGTCTGTTTGAAAGCAGACTGAACCAGGTTTTCCACTAGGACTTGGCCTGTGCTTAGCTCTATTCCATTTATTTTTATCCTAAAAAACTCCCTAGTCCTTGCCGATGACAAGCATACTCATAACATGATGCAGTCACCACCATGCTTGAGAATATGAAGAGTGGTACTCAGAGAAGTTCATTTCTTTGTCACATTCTTTGCAGTATTACTTTAGTGCCTTGTTGCAAACAGGATGCATATTTTGGAATATTTGTATTCTGAAAAGGGTTCCTTCTTTTCACTCTGTCATTTAGTTTAGTATTGTGGAGTAACTACAATGTTGTTGATCCATCCTCAGTTTTCTCCTATCACAGCCATTAAACTCTGTAACTGTTTTAAAATTACAATTGGCCTCATGGTGAAATCCCTGATCTCTTTCCTTCCTCTCTGGCAACTGAGTATCTTTGTAGTGATTGGGTGTATTGATATACCATCCAAAGTGTAATTAATAACTTCAACATGCTCAAAGGGATATTCAGAGTTTTTTTTCATTTTTACCCTTCTACCAATTAGTGCCCTTCTTTGCGAGGCATTAACCTTTGTGGTTGAATACGTGCTTGAAATTCACTACTCAGCCGAAGGACCTTTCAGATAATTGGGGTAGTCATTCAAAAATCATGTTAACCACTATTATTGCACACAGAGTGAGTCCATGCAACTTATCATGTGATTTGTTAAGCACATGTTTACTCCTGAACTTAGTTTGGCTTGCCATAACAAAGGGGTTTAAAACCTCTTAAGGATCTGACCCTTTTTTATTTATTTTTTTGCCTAAAATGACATACCCAAATCTAACTGCCGGTAGCTCAGTACCTGACGCAAGGATATGCATATTCTTGATACCGTTTGAAAGGAAACACTTTGAAGTTTGTGGAAATGTGAAATTAATGTAGGAGAATATAACACATTAGATCTAGTAAAAGATAATACAAAGAAAAAACATCCGTTTTCAAAAATGTTTTTGTTCCATCATCTTTGAAATGCAAGAGAAAGGCCAATATACGACTTAGGACTCTGGGCGCAATTTTGTTTTTGGCCAGTAGATGGCAGCAGTGTATATGCAGCGTTTTAGACTGATCCAATGAACCATTGTATTTCTGTTCAAAATGTTGTATCATGCCTGCCCAAATGTGCCTAATTGGTTTATTGATACATTTTCAAGTTCATAACTGTGCACTCTCCTCAAACAATAGCATGGTATTATTTCACTGTAATAGTTACTGTAAATTGGACAGTGCAGTTAGGTTAAGAAGAATTTAAGCTTTCTGCCCATATCAGATATATCTATGTCCTTGGAAATGTTCTTGTTATTTACAACCTCATGCTAGTCACATTAGCGCACGTTAACTCAACCGTCCCGCGGGGGGGGGGGGGGGGGGGGGGGGGCACACCGGTCCTGGTCAACTCAAGACATTTCAGCTTTTCACTTTTAATTAATTTGTAACATTTCTAAAATAACATTTCCACTTTGAGAATATGGGATATTGTGTGTAGATTACTGGCACAACATCTGAAATTAATCCATTTTAAATTCAGGTTGTGACAACAAAATTTGGAAAAAGTCAAGAAAGAAACATAGGAAGGATATTATAGTATAAGATAGTAGAACATGCAGAAGTGCTATGGTGGCTCTGTCTGATGAGAACAGGAGTAACAGAAAACATACTCTAGGTGTGTGTACAGTATGTATGGGCTGATAGAGGCTATGGGCTACAGCTCAGTGCATTTTGATCAGGCGGGCTGTAAAATGCTGAGTCACTACAGTATGGGCTATGGGCTGGAGGTGCGCCAGGAGGCTGATAAACCAGGAAGATGTCAGGAAGACTCAGGTCATGTGACAGAAAGTGAGTGAGGGGAAGTGACCATAGAGAATGATAGAGGACTCTTCATTGTATCTGTCCCATTATGACATCTGTGAGCGCATGGGCAGCGCGATTGAGGACATCTCCATTTTGAAGTAGTCAATTAAACTACAAATATAAAGCCAAGGTTGGCAATTTACTGCCACCTGCAGTTATAGAATGTTTACTCAAGTTTAATGAATTGTCTGATCCCTTCTGGTGACCTAGATGGAATTATGTGATCCTCCTTCCCACCCAATTGACTACTTCAAAATGGGGAAAGTCCTCAATAGCACAGGCCAAGCTAAAACAAGCTTTTGGGCACTAGGGTTCTCTATTATTCTCTATGGAAGTGACACAGTTATAGGTAGAAATGTACTGATGTGAGATCTTGACCTTTGTACATATTCAGGTTCGTACATAGCCTAGAACATGTTTCTATGCAAAACAGATATCGATTTGATCACTTGTGATAAAGATGTTATAAAGCAGTACGTTCCCACTGGGCACAGGTGTAATTTCAACATTTCGTTATCATTTACATTTGGTTGAGATGTCAACTAATGTGAATTCAACGTGAAATCAACAAAAAATGTCACCATGTCATTGGATTTAGGTTAAAAGTTGGGCGGATTTTTTTCCCCCTTACATTGATGACTTTGCAAATCCAATGAGTTTTCCACGTTGATTCAACATCATCCGATAGATCTTTTGTTGTTGAAATGATGTGGAAACAACGCTGATGCAACCAGTTTTTGCCCGGGGTGTTATCAGACAGTATTAAAAACAGGTTATTAGATATTATCCATTACCAGGGAGAAAACATAATACAGTTACAAGGTAAGGTTGGAATCAGGTTGGGCGACATGTAGCCTAGTGGGTTAAGAGCGATGGGCCAGTAACCGAAAGGTCGCTGGTTCGAATCCCCGTGCTGACTAGGTGAAAAATCTGTGGATGTGCTCTTGAGCAAGGTACTTAATCCTAATTGCTCCTATCGCTCTGGACAAGAGAATCTGCTAAATGACTAAAATGGGATCTATCCAGAAGTTCCTCTGTAAGAAAATAATTTGTACTGTCTACTAGGGTCAACCCAGCATGTTCAACCACATCATTGCGAGCAAAGAAAAAAAATCAAATGAGTCTCTCTCCTCACCTTGATGCGGCTGACAGCCTCCTGGGCCTGCATCATGCGGACGTTCTTGGAGGGGGTCTTGTCAGACAGTAACTGGGTGGAGCCCAAGTAGTTAGCAGCAAAGATGATCCCATCGATCAGGTCCTCTGGGTCACATGGACCTGGGACTGGGGGTAGAGGAGTAGGAAGATTAAAATGCCACGATTTGCCATGGAATATACACTGCTCAAAAAAATAAAGGGAACACTAAAATAACACATCCTAGATCTGAATGAATGAAATATTCTTATTAAATACTTTTTTCTTTACATAGTTGAATGTGCTGACAACAAAATCACACAGAAATGATCAATGGAAATCAAATGTATCAACCCATGGAGGTCTGGATTTGGAGTCACACTCAAAATTAAAGTGGAAAACCACACTACAGGCTGATCCAACTTTGATGTAATGTCCTTAAAACAAGTCAAAATGAGGCTCAGTAGTGTGTATGGCCTCCACGTGCCTGTATGACCTCCCTACAATGCCTGGGCATGCTCCTGATGAGGTGGCGGATGGTCTCCTGAGGGATCTCCTCCCAGACCTGGACTAAAGCATCCGCCAACTCCTGGACAGTCTGTGGTGGAACATGGCGTTGGTGGATGGAGCGAGACATGATGTCCCAGATGTGCTCAATTGGATTCAGGTCTGGGGAACGGGCGGGCCAGTCCATAGCATCAATGCCTTCCTCTTGCAGGAACTGCTGACACACTCCAGCCACATGAGGTCTTGCATTGTCTTGCATTAGGAGGAACCCAGGGCCAACCGCACCAGCATATGGTCTCACAAGGGGTCTGAGGATCTCATCTCGGTACCTAATGGCAGTCAGGCTACCTCTGGCGACTACATGGAGGGCTGTGCGGCCCCGCAAAGAAATGCCACCCCACACCATGACTGACCCACCGCCAAACCGGTCATGCTGGAGGATGTTGCAGGCAGCAGAACGTTCTCCACGGCGTCTCCAGACTCTGTCACGTCTGTCACATGTGCTCAGTGTGAACCTGCTTTCATCTGTGAAGAGCACAGGGCGCCAGTGGCGAATTTGCCAATCTTGGTGTTCTCTGGCAAATGCCAAACGTCCTGCAGGGTGTTGGGCTATAAGCACAACCCCCACCTGTGGACGTCGGGCCCTCATACCTCCCTCATGGAGTCTGTTTCTGACCATTTGAGCAGACACATGCACATTTGTGGCCTGCTGGAGGTCATTTTGCAGGGCTCTGGCCGTGCTCCTCCTTGCACAAAGGCGGAGGTAGCGGTCCTGCTGCTGGGTTGTTGCCCTCTTACGGCCTCCTCCACGTCGCCTGATGTACTGGCCTGTCTCCTGGTAGCGCCTCCATGCTCTGGACACTACGCTGACAGACACAGCAAACCTTCTTGCCACAGCTCGCATTGATGTGCCATCCTGGATGAGCTGCACTACCTGAGCCACTTGTGTGGGTTGTAGACTCCGTCTCATGCTACCACTAGAGTGAAAGCACCACCAGCATTCAAAAGTGACCAAAACATCAGCCAGGAAGCATAGGAACTGAGAAGTGGTCTGTGGTCACCACCTGCAGAACCACTCCTTTATTGGGGGTGTCTTGCTAATTGCCTATAATTTCCACCTTTTGTCTTTTCCATTTGTACAACAGCATGTGAAATGTATTGTCAATCAGTGTTGCTTCCTAAGTGGACAGTTTGATTTCACAGAAGTGTGATTGACTTGGAGTTACATTGTGTTGTTTAAGTGTTCCCTTTATTTTTTGGAGCAGTGCATATACGGTTTAAACCTTAACATGTTTGTGAAGGTTTCAACTCTAAAGATGCAGAAATTAGAACAGTTGGATTGATTGAGACATCGTAGTGAAAGAGAGAGAGAGAGTATGTGTGTCACCAGAATGTCCTTGTGCTTCACACAGAGCTAGAGAGACTAGAGACACAATGCTCCTACTGAACTAAAACACACAGAATGCATGAGTAAAGAGTGTGGGTGGGTGTGATTAGATAGATAGATAGATAGATAGATAGATAGATAGATAGATAGATAGATAGATAGATAGATAGATAGATAGATGTGTATGTGAGAGAGAGAAATAGAAGGAGAGAGAAAGACCGCACTGAAGCGTTTGACTGGTGCACTAGAGGCCCTTTCTCTGTCTCTAATTTTTCTTACCTCCCATTCAGCCCTCCATGACATTTAAAAATGCTGATCTGGTACTAAATGTAGGCCTGCACATCAGCATACCCCCACAGAGCTAAATCACCCAAGCATTTACTTAGAGAGAACCACTTCTCAAATATATTCTGCACTGGCAAAATACGGCCCACTGAAGTAAAGCAGAGAGGGACGTAAAGACCAGGAGCCAGGAGCAAGTCAAAGGAGCAGGTCTTACCTTCTACATAGGTAGGAAAGGAGGCCAGGCTTCTCCTGGACTGTAGTTGTAGAGGAGAGACAGATAACACATTACTGACGGGTCACACAGGCACGGTCATTATAACACTGTCATAGCACTATCATAACACTGGTGAAAGACAGACAAACGTTGGTTGACACATTGGGCTGTGCCGGTCATGACATTTTGTTAGCCGGTTATTGTCATGCAAATGACTGCCAGTCTCATGGTAATTACCCGTTATTTAACATAAACATGTTTACAATCTTCAGGCCTCTATGAATACAAGCCGCTGATGCGCACCTTTGGAACATCTACATTTTAAAGTCTAACAAATCCATTTAATATACACAATCACAATAAATCCATTATTTATTTTAGGCAGGACTAAAGAAACATTATATGAGGAAAATGTATTTCAAAAGAACCGAATGTGAGTCGGCCAGCCTTCTGTATGTTATCTGGCTATGCGCCATGCCCGTAGGCTAGTTCATTTAGCAGACAAGATATCGAATCAGTCCTGTGCCATGATTTTATATGATATTATTGTAAGAATAATATAATTGAACTTAGCTGAAAGGATGTTTTCCCATTCCGGAGTGAGAGCACATATGAAGTGGCTATGTCGAGCGTAAAAGTTATCAGTTGAAACAGGTCCCACATGCTAGATTTAGAATTATTTGGTCAATTTAGTTGTGAATGAAACAAACCTCAGATTGTCTTAGAAATCAAAACATGATGCAGCTATAGGCTATTGACTATTTGAAAAAGCAACCAAAAAAAGCTTGCACTCTGTTCTTTGCCTCCGGCTCCACACCCTGTTCTCTCATCAAAGTGATCATATTTTCAAACATCAGACTTTTCTCAATTTTATATTATCTTCAATTTGTTTAGAATGGCTCATTATGAAATGGGTAGGAACAGGGGCAGGGGACAAAATACATGTCATCGAATAGCGAATGGAGGCCCATTTCCCCCAGTTTAAATCATGCCGTGTAGGCTACTCCGGCTTTAAGCAAAGCAGCTGAGAAATAAATATAAGATCCTCTTCTTTTTAGTGGCAACCACCAAAACTCTGCTTTCATGTCTGGGTTTGTCTGGGTTTATAAGAAAAATAATTTAACTTCACGCATCAACCAGGGTTTGAGGAGTATGCAGCCTCTCACTGCGCGACAGGTGATATTCCGCTCAAACTCTGTATGCCATGGGCTCACCAACCATGTTCCTGCAGCTATCCAGGCTATTCAAAATCAAATCCAAATTCCCCATAATTGTAGGTTAACTTTGTAAGCCACCCTGCACAACAAACAGCATCGCCTAGGCCTATACGTTCTCTCCCATACTCACGGATAGAACGTTTTGAGCGTAATTTAAGCCAACCAGTCCATCAAGTATGCATAATAATACAGTCCACATTCTAAGGTGATTACTAGAATATGTTTAATTTCGGAGTATAGGCTAGACCAGTTATCTACCAAAAACTCATTTTCTTTTGCCATGCTAATATGTGGCAGACTAGTAGGATATGTATTGGAAAACAGCACAATCATTATTTTAATTCCGTTTTTTGGGGGGGACTTGGGCTCATACAGTTGACGTCGGAAGTTTACATACACCTTAGCCAAATACATTTAAACTCAGTTTTTCACAATTCCTGACATTTAATCAGAGTAAAAATTCCCTGTCTTAGGCCAGTTAGAATCACCAATTTATTTTAAGAATGTGAAATGTCAGAATAATAGTAGAGAGAATGATTTATTTCAGCTTTTATTTCTTTCATCACATTCCCAGTGGGTCAGAAGTTTACATACACACAATTAGTATTTGGTAGCATTGCCTTTAGATTGTTCAACTTTGGTCAAACGTTTCGGGTAGCCTTCCACAAGCTTCCCACAATAATTTGGGTGAATTTTGGCCCATTCCTCCTGACAGAGCTGGTGTAACTGAGTCAGGTTTATAGGCCTCCTTGCTCGCACACGCTTTTTCAATTCTGCCCACAAATTTTCTATAGGATTGAGGTCAGGGTTTTGTGATGGCCACTCCAATACCTTGACTTGGTTGTCCTTAAGCCATTTGCCACAAAATTGGAAGTATGCTTGGGGTCATTGTCCATTTGGTAGACCCATTTGCGACCAAGCTTAAACTTCCTGACTGATGTTTTGAGATGTTACTTCAACATTTCCACATAATTTCCCCTCATGATGCCATCTATTTTGTGAAGTGCACCAGTACCTCCTGCAGCAAAGCATCCCCCACAACATGATGCTACCGCTCCCGTGCTTCACGGTTGGAATGGTGTTCTTCAGCTTGCAAGCGTCCCCCTTTTTCCTCCAAACATAACGATGGTCATTATGGCCAAACAGTTCTATTTTTCTTTCATCAGACCATAGGACATTTCTCCAAAAAGTACGATCTTTGTCCCCATGTGCAGTTGCAAACCGTAGTCTGGCTGTTTTATGGCGGTTTTGGAGCAGTGGCTTCTTCCTTGCTGAGCGGCCTTTCAGGTTATGTCGATATAGGACTTGTTTTACTGTGGATATAGATACTTTTGTACCTGTTTCCTCCAGCATCTCCACAAGGTCCTTTGCTGTTGTTCTGGGATTGATTTGCGCTTTTCACACCAAAGTACGTTCATCTCTAGGAGACAGAACGCGTCTCCTTCCTGAGCGGTATTGACGGCTGCGTGGTCCCATGGTGTTTATACTTGCGTACTATTGTTTGTACAGATGAACGTGGAACCTTCAGGCGTTTGAAAATTGCTCCCAAGGATGAACCAAACTTGTGGAGGTCTACAATTTCTTTTCTGCGGTCTTGGCTGATTTCTTTTGATTTTCCCATGATGTCAAGCAAAGAGGCACTGAGTTTGAAGGTAGGCCTTGAAACACATCCACAGGTACACCTCCAATTGACTCAAATTATGTCAATTAGCCTATCAGAAGCTTCTAAAGCCATGACATCATTTTCTGGAATTTTCCAAGTTGTTTAAAGGCACAGCCAACTTAGTGTATGTAAACTTCTGACCCACTGGAATTGTGATACAGTGAATTATAAGTGAAATAACCTGTCTGTAAACAGTTGTTGGAAAAATTACTTGTGTCATGCACAAAGTAGATGTCCTAACCGACTTGCCAAAACTATAGTTTGTTAACAAGACATTTGTGGAGTGGTTGAAAAATGAGTTATAATGACTCCAACCTAAGTGTATGTAAACCTCCGACTTCAACTGCATTTAGACATTGGCGTATGCATAAGCTCTAATATGCATTTGGTTGTTCTACACATTTCTTTGTGCTCGGCTCTGAAACAACATCCAGAACGACCATGTTTTCCACTCAGTTGTTGAACTTCTTTCATCAAATTGATCATCACAGTGAGGTCAAAATGTTTTCCCTAATGGTGGGTTTTAAAAGCATGATAGTATTTTGATGATAAGTTGACAAGGTAAAAATCTGTCATTCTGCCCCTGAACAAGGCAGTTAACCCACTGATCCTAGGCCGTCATTGTAAATAAGAATTTGTTCTTCACTGACTTGCCTAGTTAAATAAAGGTTAAATTAAAAAAATCTAAATAAGTGTACGATGTGATTTTCGAACGCATTTCCATTGATGTCAGAGTGGTTAGAGGGACAATAGAGCTCTGAGTGCCAGACCATTAGCGACCCGATGGTCGTTAGTGATTTGGGTACTACCAAAGCATGTCCAGAGTGCATAATAGGAGATTACCATGACTCAACGTTTACGTGGAATTTGACTGCGTTCATGACACAACTGCCGGTGTTGCGGTAATATGGTCACAGCAACGGTCCTATATGCAGTGTCATTTTGATTTGTCACAATACCTGGTAAGTATCATAACATGGACATATACATGCACACAAAAACACCTCTTTAGTGGAAAGCGGTGGAGACTCGAAGCTTTCACTCCCTTCAAGCATGGGTGTCCGGATTGAAGACTCCGCCCCCTGAGGAGAGGCCTGAGAGTCTGAACCTGGAGACTAGAGAGAGAGCGAGGAAAAGAGAGAAAGGAAGTGAGAGAGAGAAAGCAAATTTTACTTCCATCATTCAAACATAAAAACATAAAACAGAGCAGGGCCTTGGAAGGATTGATCATATGGTATACAAGACTTATACGAGACCTTTCACTGAACCAAATCAATAAGGGTAACACCCACATTTGGTTCAAACTCAACAAAAGCACGATCATTAGTGACACTCATTTATATATACTGTATGTGCAGTCTATGCTTCTCACTCAAATTCAGTTTTATGATAATGTCCAAAGAGAAACCAACCAGTTCCAAGCTGAGGGAAATATGCTTTCGTGTGGGGATTTTAATGCTAGAATAAGTTCTGACTGTGCAGACCCTTAGGGTAATAAACATATACAGTATTTGGACATTTGGACAACCTGTATTAATGATTTCCTTTCGAGTACATATAGCCCAAACCTCCCTGACTTAAATGTGGCTTTGATAGCTGCCACAAAAACACATTTAATCAAATGGGAAACCATTCTAATTGAAAACCTCAAAAAATATATGGTTAGATTCCGAGTGTAAACTCAAGGATATTTATCAAATAAAAAACAATACCAACCACAAGATTCAGCAAGAATATTGTGGCACATTTAAAGAATACAAACAAAAACCTAAGATGGAAGAAACGGAAGCATTTTGAAAACTATGAAAGAGTGAAAACCAGTTCTGGGAAAAATGGAATGGCTTAAAAGGAGAACAGAAGAATGATCTAGCCATTCAAAATGGCAACATCTGGACCCCCCAACATCTGAACCCCCCATTTTGAACATCTCTATGGAATAATACCATAAGAAGACCTTACTTTAAAACAAAGAAATATCCAAGAAAAACGTAATTAAAAACAACCAGAACCTAATTGACTTCCAAATTACACAAGCTGAACTTTCAAAGAACATACAAGCCTTAAAACCTGGAAAGGCATGTGGCCCTGACAGCATCAGGAATTAAATGGTTAAACACAGTGCTCCTGAGCTGCAGGATGCCTAATTAAAACTATTCAACCTGGTTTTGGAGAGTGGCTGCTTCCCTGGTACTTGGAACCAAGGGTTCAAAACCCCCAGATAAAAAAGTGACAAATTACATTGATATTTAGTCATTTAGCAGACGAATTAAACCCCAACAACCATTGAGAGCAATTGTAATGGAGTCTTTTGTAGGCACTTTACAGAGGCTAACTCTGCCATGGCTCGTTGGGCAAAGCCTATGAAGAAATTAATTGGGTTTTTGGAGGGTTTTTGGATAAATGCAGAAAATAAGGTCTGTGGTAAACACAGGATTAGGAGATTTTATACGTTTTTTTCTATGAAATAATCTTCATCAGCTAACATCACTTTTTGAGAATTGTAAAGCATTTATGTAACTGAAAAAAGTAAAAAGCTAACGATGCGCTTACATGTAAAAAAAATAAAACTACAGCGCATGCCTTTGATGTCACCTACGCTACGCAAAGCTTCACAGCTCAATCAAAATGTATAGACAAGACACGGCTGGATAGCCGTGTAAAACAGCTCTGAGATATTGACAGCCAGAGACTGGCTTAACCCTTTACACTCGTGGGAATTGGCCTATATAGCATTTGCTTGGCCTATATAGATAGGGCAAGCAAATGCATGCATGGAAGCAATTAAAACAGTTTGGAGATTATGGGAAAATTATTAGACTAAATTTACAGCCACAACAGTTCATCTGACACAAGACTGAATCCAAACATTACACTATTGATTTAATGTGCATTTTACGTTTACTGTACTTTTTGCTATATTCGTGGTAAATGTGGGGTACTGTAGGTACAACATAAGACAAAACAATTACACGGGTTTGAGTGAGAGGACTAACTGGTGTCTCCAAGTGGCCACACTCCTCTCCAAAGTGTGCACAGTTCCTAAGTAATTTCAATGCACTTTTATGACTCAAAGAAGAGTCTTCAACTATAAGGTGCTTTTTTGAGCTCTCCTAGCTGTGCCGTTGAGAAACTAGAGCAAGCACACTTGTAGTTGTTTTGTTTGGAACACAACCCTGCATCTCCACCATCACATAATTATTATTGTTGTTTACGCAATCCATAAAAACGGCTCATTATAAATTGCAATTTGGATCAGGTGGGCATCCTTTGAAAGCTTGTTCTGTTCAATTGCCAACATGACAAGCTAAGTTATAAAATATGATCTTACAGTGTTACTGTAGGCTTTCACAAGGTAATTCAGAGAAACAAATCGTCATTTTGATACGCAGAGAAAGGATTCATTAGTGCATTCAGGTGTGTGTTCTGCGGCAAATAGACAAACATAGGCTCATTCTGTTCAGAACAAGCCAGGGTATGATGCCTTGTCATCTTGTAACTGTACATCAAACATAGTGCTAAAAAAGCATTGACACTCTATATGACATGAGTTTTATATGGAAATGTGAAGTGCACATTTGGACGGGTGTTTTGCTTGTGTCACGTTCCTGACCTGTTTTATGTTATTTTTGTATGTGTTTAGTTGGTCAGGGCGTGAGTTGGGGTGGGCATTCTATGTTTTGTGTTTCTATGTTTAAGTCACTTGTAATTAGCCTTATATGGTTCTCAATCAGGGACAGGTGTTTGACGTTTCCTCTGATTGAGAACCATATATAGGTTGGCTGTTCACACTGTTTGTTTGTGGGTGATTGTCTTCCGTGTCTGTGTATGTTGCACCACACGGGACTGTTTCGGTTTGTTCTTTCATGTATGTAGTCTGTTTCCTGTTCGTGCATTCTTCGTCTATTGTAAGTTCTCATAGTCAGGTTTGTCTACATCGTTTATTTGTTTTGTAGTTTATTCAAGTGTTTTTCGTGTTTTCGTTTTCGTCTGTAAATAAATCTATATGGATTCCACATACGCTGCGTTTTGGTCAAATCCCTACTCCTCCTCTTCGTCTGAAGAGGAGGAGGACAGCCGTTACAGCTTGCTTGTATGACATGTGGTGGTTCATTTCTTTACTATCAAATGAGGAGAGACAAATGTATCACACAAGTCAGAGTTATACTTAAACTAAATCTTTAATAGTGATAGCTTTGCAATAGCAATGGCTTGTCGAGAATCACAGTTTCTGATGATCTGTTGAGAGCGCCAAGACAAAAGTACAAAGGTCTTTCATAGCCAAGAAACACCCCTTTCAGCCTACATGACGAACAAAAGATATATGGAATGGGTCACAAGGTTAAGATCTGTATGAAAGATACCTATAATACATAGCAGACAGTATCTGCTGTGTCAACAATTTTCATTGTATATACCAGTGTCTGGCCCTCCGACTCCAAACTGGAACCATCTCTCCCTGGTACGGTATAGAACAGAAACATTAACTCGTGCTCTGGAATGCTCTTTAGGTTTTTTTCACCCAAAAAACATCGTAAATATCTTGGCAGTGTTATCTCCCAGAGGCCCATCCTCAGTAGAGCACACACACAATAGTTAACAGAATACTCTATTCTGTTGAAGAAAACAACCATTTGAAGCAATAAAAGCATTATAACATAATCTTGCAATTTTGCCACCATAGACATCAAATGGGCATTATTATAACCCTCAAAAACTCTGCTTTCAAAATAAAAGGAGTCCTCTTAATTTATAGCATTTGCCTCACTCCCCAATTAGTGGGAGTGATGGGGAAACTTCTTGTTGAGTGCGGTTCTCAAGTGTATTATTATTATACGTATTATTATTATTGAAATGAACTGTATTTCATTATCCTCATTGCATTGTACTGTATTTACTGAAATGCTGTACCACTATACTGCTTTGGCAATATCTACAAATTGTATTTCATGCCAATAAAGCAATCTGAATATGAATGAAAGAGAGCGACAGCAAGAGGGGGGGATAGAGAGCGGGGAGAGAAGGGGGAGAGAGGGATAGAGAGAGTTGGGGATACGGAGGAGGAGAAGAAGGAGGAGAAGGAGAAGAAGAAGGGGAGAGAGAGATAGAGGGGTAGAGAGAGAGGGGGATTGAAATGGGAAAAGGAGGCGAGATGAAGAACGAGACAGAGAGGGAAAATATGGAAAGGTAAGGGAAACCAGAGGAGAAAAGAGTAGAATAAGATATATTATATAAACACACTACATCTCATTCCAAAATCATATAAATTATTATGGAGCTGGTCCCCCTTTGCTGCTATAACAGTCTCCACTCTTCCGGGAAGGCTTTCAACTAAACTCAGCAAAAAAAGAAACGTCTATTTTTCAGGACCCTGTCTTTCAAAGATAATCAGTAAAAATCCAAATAACTTCACAGATCTTCATTGTAAAGGGTTTAAACACTGTTTCCCATGCTTGTTTAATGAACCATAAACAATTAATAAACATGCACCTGTTAAGACACTAACAGCTTACAGACGGTAAGCAATTAAGGTCACAGTTATGAAAACTTAGGACACTAAAGAGGCCTTTCTCCTGACTCTGAAAACACCAACAGAAAGATGCCCAGGGTCCCTGCTCATCTGTGTAAACGTGCCTTAGGCATGCTGCAAGGAGGCATGAGGACTGCAGATGTGGCCAGAGCAATAAATTGCAATGTCCGTACTGTGAGAGAGCGCTACAGGGAAACAGGACGGACAGCTGATCATCCTTGCAGTGGCAGACCACGTGTAACAACACCTGCACAGGATCGGTACATCCGAACATCACACCTGCGGGACAGGCACAGGATGGCAACAACAACTGCCTGAGTTACACCAGGAACGCACAATTCCTCCATCAGTGCTCAGACTGTCCGCAATAGGCTGAGAGGCTGGACTGAGGGCTTGTAGGCCTGTTGTAAGGCAGGTCCTTACCAGACATCACCGGCAACAACATCGCCTATGGGCACAAACCCACCGTCGCTGGACCAGACAGGACTGGCAAAAAGTACTCTTCACTGACGAGTCGCGGTTTTGACTCACAAGGGGTGATGGTCGGTTTCGCGTTTATCCACGAAGGAATGAACGTAACACCGAGGCCTGTACTCTGGAGCGGGATCGATTTGGAAGTGGAGGGTCCGTCATGGTCTGGGGCGATGTGCCACAGCATCATCGGACTGAGCTTGTTGTCATTGCAGGCAATCTCAACGCTGTGCATTACAGGGAAGACATCCTCCTCCCTCATGGTACCCTTCCTGCAGGTTCATCTTGACATCACCCTCCATGACAATGCCACCAGCCATACTGCTCGTTCTGTGCGTGATTTCCTGCAAGACAGGAATGTCAGTGTTCTGCCATGGCCAGCGAAGAGCCCGGATCTCAATCCCATTGACCACGTCTGGGACCTGTTGGATCGGAGGGTGAGGGCTAGGTCCATTCCCCCCAGAAATGTCCGGGAACTTGCAGGTGCCTTGGTGGAAGAGTGGGATAACATCACACAGCAAGAACTGGTAAATCTGGTGCAGTCCATGAGGAGGAGATACACTGCACTACTTAATGCAGCTGGTGGCCACACCAGATACGGACTGTTATTTTTTATTTTGACCCCCCACCCCCTTTGTTCAGGGACACATTATTCAATTTCTTTTAGTCGCATGTCTGTGGAACTTGTTCAGTTTATGTCTCAGTTGTTGAATCTTGTTATGTTCATATAAATATTTACACAGGTTAAGTTTGTTGAAAATAAACACAGTTGAGAGTGAGAGGACGTTTCTTTTTTTGCTGAGTTTAGATGTTGGAACATTGCTGCGAGGTCTTGCTTCCATTCAGCCACAAGAGCATTAGTGAGGTCGGGCACTGATGCTGGGTGATTAGACCTGGCTCGCAGTCGGCGTTCCACTGTATCCTAAAGGTGTTCGATGGGGTTGAGGTCAGGGTTCTGTGAAGGCCAGTAAAGTTCTTCCACACATCATTATCTAGTCCCTGGAAGCTCGTAGAAATGCAATTAGCAGAATGGATATTCCAATTCAAAGCAATGACCACCGGGAGTATGTACATCGGTGGCCATATTGGATGCACTATTTGGAACACTCGATGAATTGAAGCTTATCATTCCATAGAAATTGATATAGAACTAATCTATGGCCTGTCTATTGATTCTCTATCTACAGTGGGGCAAAACAGTATTTAGTCAGCCACTAATTGTGCAAGTTCTCCCACTTAAAAAGATGAGAGAGGCCTGTAATTTTCATCATAGGTACACTTCAACTATGACAGACGAAAAGAGGGGAAAGAATCCAGAAAATCACATTGTAGGATTTTTAATGAATTTATTTGCAACAGTGTGTGAAACAGTGTGTGAACAACAGTGTGTGAAAACCTTGTGAAGACTTACAGAAAACATTTGACCTCTGTCATTGCCAACAAAGGGTATATAACAAAGTATTGAGATAAACTTTTGTTATTGACCAAATACTTATTTTCCACCATAATTTGCAAATAAATTCATTAAAAATCCTACAATGTGATTTTCTGGATTTTTTCCCCTCATTTTGTCTGTCATGGTTGAGAAGTGTACCTATGATGAAAATTACAGGCCTCTCTCATCTTTTTAAGTGGGAGTACTTGCACAATTGGTTGCTGACTAAATACTTTTTTGCCCCACTGTATGTGGGCGCTCCTATCCATCGATGCTCCATTGCCCAATGCCCATAGTTCCAGTAGCTACTTCTCTGCACAGAAAACACACCTAGGTTGACTCATAAATATTCTTCAACAATATTCAGTGATGTTTCATTCATACAGTGCAACTGTCATACATTTGAGACATTTAGAACAACTCCCATGATGAAAACTGTCCCAAATCCACAGTCCATAGAAAAAGAAGTCCAGGTCAAACACCAAACAACATAGGAGGAATGTTTGGTATAAATCCACCAAAACTACACTAATGTTCACTCCAAACAAACCTGGTTTCCATGGTTTTCATGCAGACGGTCTACCAGGAAGTCCCAGAAGTTCTCCATACTTTGAGCCTGAACAACGGTCAAACTATGATGCAGACTGTCCTTAACTTACTTACACACAAACAGACACTACCTAGTGGCTACAGAACCTGAATGAGGTAAACTAACTAACCTTCTCTCATGGTACTGTGGTGGTAATGTATCTACAGTCTCTGGTGGCTTGGTACCAAGTCTGAGCTCTGTTCTACTCCTGTTTCACAAGCTATCAGAATTCACAATGGACTTGTCAGAAAGGCATAGGGAGGGGTGTGTGTGTCTGTGCGTTTCTGTATAGACAGAGGCCTGCAGTGGATGAAAACAGGCTCTCTGCAATGTTATTGGAAACCCTCTGAATTATTCACTCTCTCTCTCTCATCTACACTAAATAAATTATCCTGGGGAAGGCAAAAATAACATGCTCTTCTGATGAACGGCAAACTGCCAGAAAGGAGAAGTAAATGACGCTATAGTACAGTACGCATAAGGTCATTATAGCACAGTCTTAACCCACCTCTCTTTCTCTCTCTCTCTCTGATATATTTAAGGGGCTTTATTGGCATGGGAAACATATGCTTACATTGCCAAATGAAGTGAAATAGATCATAAACAATACAAAATGTACAGGAAACATTACACTCACAAAAGTTCCAAAAGAATAAAGACATTTCAAATGTCATTTATGTCTATATACAGAGTTGTAATAAATGTACAAAAGTGAAAATAAATAAACATAGGTTGTATTTACAATGGTATTGTTTTTCACTGGTTGCCCTTTTCTTGTGGCAACAGGTTATAAATCTCGCTGCTGTGACTGCACACTGTGATATTCTACCCAAAATGGGATTTGTTTTCGAATTCTTTGTGGGTTTGTGCAATCTGAGGGAAATATGTGTCTCTAATATGGTCATGCATTTGGCAGGAGGTTACGAAGTGCAGCTCAGTTTCCACCTAATTTTGTATGGGCAGTGTGCACATAGCCTGTCTTCTCTTGAGAGCTGGGTCTGCCTTTGGTGGCCAAGCAAGGCTATGCTCACTGAGTCTGTACATAATCAAAGATTTCCTTAATTTTGAGTCAGTCACAGTGGTCAGATATTCTGCCATTGTGTACTCTCTGTTTAGGGCCAAATAGCATTTTAGTTTGCTCAGTTGTTTTGTAAATTCTTTCCAATGTGTCAAGTAATGGGTCTAATTGCGTTGCTGTCCTGGGGCTATGTGGGGTCTGTTTGTTGTTGTGAACAGAGCCCCAGGACCAGCTTGCTTAGGGGCCTCTTCTCCAGATTCATTTCTCTGTAGGTGATGGCTTTGTTATGGAAGGTTTGGGAATCGCTTCCTTTTAGGTGGTTGTAGAATTTAACGGCTCTTTTCTGGATTTTGATCATTAGCGGGTATCGGCCTAATTCTGCTGTGCATGCATTATTTGGTGTTTTACGTTGTACACAGAGGATATTTTTGCAGAATTCTGCATGCAGAGTCTCAATATGGTGTTGGTCCCATTTTGTGAATTCTTGGTTGCTGAGCGGATGTCACAGTCAAAAAGGGCAATGGGTTCTATAACTGATTCAAGTATTTTTTGCCAGATCCTAATCGGTATGTCAAATGTTATGTTCCTTTTGATGGCATAGAAGGACCTTCTTGCCTTGTCTCTCAGATCGTTCACAGCTTTGTGGAAGTTACCTGTGGCGCTGATGTTTAGACCGTGGTATGTATATTTTTTGTGTGCTCTAGGACAACGGTGTCGAGATGGAATTTCTATTCGTGGTTCTGGCAACTGGACCTTACTGAGATTTACTGTCACGGCCCAGGTCAGAATCTGTGCAGAAGATCTAGGTGCTGCTGTAGGCAGTTCCCTTGGTTGGGAACAGAAGCACCAGATCATCAGCAAACAGTAGACATTTGACTTCAGATTCTAATAGGCTGAGGCCGGGTGCTGCAGGCTGTTCTAGTGCCCTCGCCAATTCATTGATATATATGTTGAAGAGGGTGGGGCTTAAGCTGCATACCCGTCTCAACCCCCGGCCCTGTGGAAAGAAATCTGTGTTTTTTGCCAATTTTAACCGTACACTTGTTGTTCGTGTACATGGATTTAATAATGTTTTATGTTTTTCCCCCAACACCACTTTCCATCAATTTGTAGAGCAGACCCTCATGCCAAATTGAGTCGAAAGCTTTTTTTAAATCATCAAAGCATGATAAGATTTTGCCTTTGTTTGTTTGTCAATTAGGGTGTGCAGGGTGAATACGTGGTCTGTCGTACGGATGTGTGGATGATGTTAAAGAGTTTAAGTATAGCCAATTGGAATTTGTGGTCTGTATATGTTATAATTTCATTTAGGATACCATCAACCAACTCTCTCTCTCTCTCTCTCTCTCTCTCTCTCTCTCTCTCTCTCTCTCTCTCTCTCTCTCTCTCTCTCTCTCTCTCTCTCTCTCTCTCTCTCTCTCTCTCTCTCTCTCTCTCTCTCTCTCTCTCTCTCTCTCTCTCTCTCTCTCTCTCCTCTCTCTCTCTCTCTCTCTCTCTCTCTCTCTCTCTCTCTCTCTCTCTCTCTCTCTCTCCCCGCACCACACACACACACACACACACACACACACACACACACACACACACACACACAAAAACAACATTAGTACCAGCAGTAACTCCATGAGAGCTGGTGGTTGGCTCTAAACCAGATGTACATTGTGCTGTCTGAAATTAATAAAAGACAAACAGAGCTAATTATTGAGTCTCTCAATAACAGGATAGGAGACAGACAGTAATCTAGCAGGGCTCTGTTTGTTAAGTATAGTGTGTGTGTGTGTACGCATGTGTATGTGATAAACCACTATGCTGATGGCTTTGACCTTCTCAGGGGATGCGTGTGATCTGATACAATGGCATCAACTCCTCACATCTCTAGACAGTGTCAGGCTCTTATGACTAAAGGTCAACAAACATTACCTCAGCTCACCGCTCATGCGGCACACCTTTCGGATAATATGATAAGCTTGAATGTGTTTGTGTGTGTGTTGCGTGACTCTACTAAAACCCAAATGACTGCCTGCTCCCAGACATGAGTCCGTTGTTGTCTCCAGAGGTCTGAGTGAGTACAAAGAATCTCTCTCCATCATTTCTTCCCCGTTTGAAGAGGCACAGTCTTTTATACTCGGAGGGGATTTCTCAAGCTAGCGTGACAGTAGTAAAGTGTTCATCCATCCACTAGCCACTCTCATCACTACTATGCCCCCTGGGTAGTTATACAGAAGAGTAAGAGCTCCAGTGGCGTAAACCCCCCACCCCCCTCTCCCCACCACCTCAACCCACCAACCTCCCTGTACCAGCCCCCCTCCCCGAGACAGAGACAGCCTATAGCGAGGAGGTCAGAGAGCTGGCAGTGTGGTGCAAGGACAACAACCTCTCCCTCAATGTGAATAAGACAAAGGAGCTGATCGTGGACTACAGGAAAAGAAGGGCCGGATATGCCCCCATTAACATCGACGGGGCTGAGGTGGAGCGGGTCGAGAGTTTCAAGTTCCTTGGTGTCAACATCACCAACAAACTATCATGGTCCAAACACACCAAGACAGTTGTGAAGAGGGCATGACAACACCTTTTCCTCCTCAGGAGACTGAAAAGATTTGGCATGGGTCCCCAGATCCTCAAAAGGTTATACAGCTGCACCATCGAGAGCATCCTGACCGGTTGCATCACCACCTGGTATAGCAACTGCTCGGCATCTGACCACAAGGCACTACAGAGTGTACTGCGTATGGCCCAGGGGTGGCAGGTAGCCTAGTGGTTAGAGTGTTGGGCCAATAAACGAAAGGTTGCTGGATCGAATCCCCGAGCTGACAAGGTAAAAATATGTCGTTCTGCCCCTGAGCAAGACAGTTAACCCACTGTTCCCCGGGTGCCGAAGACATGGATGTCGATTAAGGCAGCTGCCCGGACCTCTCTGATTCAGAAGGGCAGGGTTAAATACGTAAGACACATTTCAGTTGAAGGCATTCAGTTATACAACTGACTAGGTATTCCCCCTTTCCTGACACCCAGGACCTATATACTAGGCGGTGTCAGAGGAAGGCCCGTAATTTTCTTGTGTTACTTGTTGATTGTTTTTTTACTGTACTTTACTTTTTTACTTTACTTTACTTTGTTTTTTTATATATGTATTTTTTTTAACTTTAGTTTATTTAGTAAATATTTTCTTGACTCTATTTCTTGAACTGCATTGTTGGTTAAGGGCTTGTGAGTAAGAATTTCACGGTAAGGTCTACACCTGTTCTATTTGGCGCATGTGACAAATAAAATTTGATTTGATTTGTTTGACATCTGCATGCCATCTCCCTGAATGAGACAGGAGTCTCCCTAAATGCAACAAAGTCAAACTTTGGTGAAGGGGGGGGGGGGGGGGGTGTCTCTAAATAATGCTAATTTAACTATTCTCCTATTTGTTTAAAATGCAATTTGTACTGCTACAGTGGTACATTTTTAAATAAAAGCTTATTCCAAATTAAACGAACATGCCCATCTCTGTGTCAAAAAAAAAGAAGACACATCTTTACTATTAGGCACATAAAAAACATTCTGAAAACATAGGAGGTACCGTGAAAAAAATAGTGACCCCTGAATGTCACGGTATAATTCGCACTCTGTAATTCAGCAATCCTCTCTGACTCTTCCCTCACTCTCTCATGCTCGCTTCTCCATCCTCCCCTTTTCTTTCTTCCTCTCTTAACCTACACTCTACCCCCTTCCCCCTCTTATCAGTGTCAGGCTGTCTCGGTCTGGCAGGCCAAGGCAGCTCCATTTGCAAGGCTGACTGTGTAGTGGAGAAGCTAAGAGAGGAAAGGTGGCGTGCAACCACAGAGCTAGGAGGAATACTGATGAGATGAGACCGCTGGTCAAACGATTCAACCAACCTACCCGCGCTATAGCTACTGCAGCAGTCAAAAGGGGAGGGCAGGAGAGGAGGATCATTTGTCCTCACAGCCACCACTCAGAAAGCAAAACCAGTGTGTGACAAACAACCCCTCTGAGGGAGAGAGGGATAAAGAAGGAAGAGAAAAAGAGAGATGAAGTGTTAGAGATATGAAGTGAGAAGGGGACGGTGAGACAGAAAAGAGGTAAAGAGAAAGATAAATGATGGAGAGAGGAAGAAGTGAGAGGGATCTAATCTTGTGGTCTTGAAGCCAGAAGGATATGTGTTATTCAGCTCTTCTGCTTTTGCCTTTCTGGATCATGATCCAGTACATTCAACATACAACCAAACCTTTTCCTAGGCTGTGTCTCAATAGTCTAAAGTTGATTCCTATTTTCCTTACCCCCTCTCCTATTGTACTGATTTGAAAGAACTGGACAGACGAGCTAATTTCATAGTTAGCATCCTCCATATTGCTCTCACCCATCTTGTCTTTTCATATAAATAAAGATAGAGAAAGGAGACGAGGGAAGGAAAGGAAGCCACTTCAGACTATTAAGAGACCCTTCTTCTTTCCTGTCCTGACCAGTCTGAGGTTGTAACTCAAGCCGCTATCTACTGTATCTTTATATAAGAATTACATCATTATTAAGCAACCAGCTCCATTACAGTGTGTCAGGTGACCACACACATGCACACGCATTTACGCACGCTCGCACACACAATCACTAACACACAGATGAGGTGACTAAACCCACACACACACACTAGTGTTAGTCTGTATAAAACCAGTACTCACGTCGCCCCCTAGTGAGGGCTGCAGGTCACAACACTCAGCGGTGGGACTCAGGTCCTGTCTCATCACCCAGATGGGTTCTTTAGGCTCATCAGGGGTGTAGGGTGACCTCACCGTCCTGGTCTTCACCTCCTCTATGGCCTCCTTGATGTCCTTTATGGCCAGGGTGATGGCGTCTCTTTTCTCACGACTGTTACGAACCCCAGACGAGTCCTCAGAGGGACTGTCTGCTGGGGCTGGAACGTTCTCTCCTTCTCTCTCATCCCCCTCAATCTCCATCTCTCCCTTGGGATGTTTGGAGTCTGTGGGGGCGTCGGATTGGGAGTTGTAAGAGTCTCCCTCTTCCTCTCCTCCTTTCATCATGTCTTCTTTGTCCCCTCCCTCCCCCAACCCAGCAGCAGCTCTCTCCAGACTCTGAGAGCTGGCACTCTCTCTGACGATCATGTTGATGTCCTCTTCACCGTCCTGGTCGCAGCTGTCTGCCCGCGGGTACGGAGCAAACTCCGCCTCCTTCTCAGGGCTGTCTGACTCGCCGTCCGAGCGCTCGTCGTAGTGGTGCAGCCTCGACCCCACTGCCTCCTGCTGCCAGTAGTCCCCGCCCCCGTCCCTCCCCTCAAACAGACGGAACCCCGCCTTTCTCTGCTGGAGGTTCTCGTTGGCATTTGTAGGCCCCGCCCCCTCAGCAGCAGCAGCAGAGGGCGCGTCGTTGATCTCCTCATACACATGTTCTGTCAGGGAGTAGTGGTAGGCTTCAGAATATGCCTCGTCTTTAGGCTCCATCCCTTCCTCGACGCTGCTGTCCCGTCCCCCCGGCACCCTGGCCCCTCCCCCATGGAGGTTGAGAGGTTGGGTGTAGACGTAGTTAGAGTAACCACCCCCAGGGTTCAAGGTTTCCTCTGCCTCCTCCTGACTGGGGGGTCTCCCAACGTCTGGTAGGGGTTCCCGGGGTAAGGGAGGGGGCTGAGGGGGGTAGTTGAGGTTCAGGTTGGGCTGAGGGTGGGGATGGTGCTGCTCTGACTCAGCGCTCTCTGTGTATCCCTCCGCCTCTGGGCGAAGCATCACCTCGTAAGTACCGCCCTCGTCCTCTGCCTCAAGATCTAGGGCCATGACGCAGTCGCCCTCCGCCCGGTCTGTGTGTGTGTGGAAAGCGCTCTCCGTGCTGGCAGAACGGGCTAACGCAAAGTTATCCCCCTCTGTCTCCCTCTCTGTATACCTCCCTCTCTCCTCCTCATCCTCCTCCGGCTCTTCTCGTTCTGGGGGTAGAGAGTGAACAGGCTGTGGGGTTGGCAGAGGTTGTTGTTGTTGTTGGTGTACCCTCTCAGCCTCTCTCTGCTGTCTCTGTATGTGTCTCTGCTGCTGTGCTCTGAGCCTGGCCTCGCTGTCCCCCTGTCTGCGGTAACGTGTCACTGCAGGACGCAGGATGGGCTGTGACTGACCCTGGGCCTGCTGCTGCTGGGGTTGGGGAGGGGACTGGGCCCCCAGGTGCAGTTCCGCCTCTGGCTCCTCTGTTGACCTGCATTGTGGGGCCCCTCTGACCCTGCTGCCACCTGCGCCAGGAGCGTCATTATATCTCCTGTAGCGGGGAGCAGCGTGGTTGTTGTTTTCACTACTGTGGTTGCTAGGCTGCCGTGGTCGACCGTTGTTGGTGGCGGTGCGGTTGTCGTGGCGACGGCGTTGAGGAGGGGGCAGGTCGGCTTCTACGGGCTCGATCAGCTCCTGGCCATGCTCCACCTCCTCGGGGTTCATGGCTGCCTCGGTTTGGTCGGGGAAAGAGTCTAGGCGGAATGCATCGCCTGCCGTCTGGGAAAAACACAGCTCAGTGGAAGGGCTTCTGAGAGAAAAGAAAGAGAGGAGAGAGTTACAATGCTACTACAAACTAAAACATAGTCTACAAAAGGTATTAAGTCACTCGTAGAAGACGGAAGTTCAATAAAAACGATTTATTAGTAAAAAAAACACTGTTTTACATTAGTGAAACCTCCATCAATCCCAGTATTGAGTCTTTAATGCCATAACGTATGAGACAGCTGGATCACAGTGATAACTCTAGATTATAGACCTCAGAACTTCTTGTTTAGCAACCTGTTGAGGCTCCTTCCTTCTCCCCTCACCCCTCATAGCAAAGAGCACTCCCCAGACCCAACACACACAGCCACCCACACAGAACGATCCCCAGATCCAGACCCTTCCTGTCATAAAGACCACCTGGAGGTCTAGCCTCTTCTCTCTTCCGGTTCTATAACTGGTTACAAAACAAGGACACGTGTGTGTGACATTGACCCACTTTGTGCTGTCAAGATCCACAGCAGGCAGAGAGAGAAAGTAAGCGCTAACGTCTTCAGCTCTGGAAGAGAGAGAATGCCACACACACACACACACACACACACACACACACACACACACACACACACACACACACACACACACACACACACACACACACACACACACACACACACACACACACACACACACACACACACACACACACAGTCCCAGAGGAAAACTAACATGAGTAGAAATCAAAGTGTAACAGGCAATGTTTCTGAGGAGAAATATCAACTCCAAATGATGTATGACTACCACCACTAACATCACACATTCAGTAAAACATTGAAAGGAATGTAGGGCCTCTGTTTTAATCATATCATTACCCAGATTGGTCAAAGCTTTCCTTAAATGTAAACTTTTAAATCAGACATCATCACTGGACTACATTCAATAGAATGATCATAGCCCTATGTTTTCATTCCAGAAACACTTTCCAACTCTTTACTGTAGTCAATCGATCAAAAAGGAATGTTAATTTAATAACTGCCAACAATTAGTATTTGGTTGCAGAAGACCACCAGAGAATGAGAATAGAGGCTCTGTTGAATCATAATGAGTAGATGAGAAGGATTTTCTCTCATTCACAATGAAGCATGGGAATCAGTCAGTCTAGGGCTAACACCCCATCTCATTAGCACAGAAAGGATCTAAAACTACACACGCACACAGCCAGAGCGCGCATCTGTGGTAACCATGGTGATAGTCTCCCTTGACAACAACTAGGTGAGGTGCTCAGACTGCAGCAACAAGGAAACTACCTTTCCTCTCCTCTCTGTTCCTGCTTAGCAACCACCGCACACTTGCACACACACAAGTGTGGCGGGCACACACACAAGGCATACAAGCACAGGCATGCAGGCTGACATTCACACGTACACACACACGGACACACGGACACACGGACACACACACACACACACACACACACACGTGTATGCATGCACGCATGCATGTTCAAACACACGTACATAGACACACAAACACACCCTCTCCCTCGGGACCTGGCAGCCCTTACCCGCAACAGCAAGAGGGAGGAAAAAATATAGATGGAGGCAGACCACAAAAAAAGAGAGAAACATAACAGCTGTATATCCAAATGAAGGTAGCTACATCAGGAGAGGCTGCAGTGGAATGAAACCACAACACTGTGACAGTCCAGAGGGCGAGGGAGGGAGAGAGAGAGAGGGAGAGGGAGAGGGAGAGGGAGAGGGAGAGGGAGAGGGAGAGGGAGAGAGAGAGAGAGAGAGAGAGAGAGAGAGAGAGAGAGAGAGAGAGAGAGAGAGAGAGAGAGAGAGAGAGAAACTGCTGAAGTAGTAAGACTTACTGCTGTCAATTGACATACTACAGAATGTTGAAGATCTTCTGTAAATCTAAGAGGTTGCTTTTAGATGAATACACACACAGGGAGGCACATGCACACATATATTTATTGTGATTGATTGACCACACACATCAGTCCCTGACGCAGACTTGTATCCATACACAGTGTGAACAACTAACAAAGGAGCACCTACAGATAGCTGTCAAAATAAAGAAAACACCAACATCAAGTGTCTTAATATGGCGTTGGGCCACCACAAGACCGAAACGGCTTTAATACACCTAGGCATAGATTAAACAAGTGTCTGGAACTCTATTGGAGGGATGCGACACCATACTTCCACGAATAAATTCCATAATTCGGTGTTTTGTTGATGGCTATTGTGGAAAGCCCTGTCTCAGGCGTCGCTCCAGAATCTCCCATAAGTGTTCAATTGGGTTGAGATCAGGTGACTCAGACGGCCATGGCATATGGTTTACATCGTTTTCATGCTCATCCAACCATTCAGTGAGCACTATTGCCCTGTGGATGGGGGTATTGTCATCATATGGGGGCATAGCCATGGTAGCCAAAATAATGGCCAAAGTTTTATGTCCTGCCCAGCATTTTCATGCATCACCCAAAGCATGATGGGATGTTAAATGCTTAATTAATTCAGGAACCACACCTGTGTGGAAGCACCTGCTTTCAATATACCTTGTATCCCTCATTTACTTAAGTGTTTCCTTTATTTTGGCAGTAACCTGTATGTAACCGCCATTACTCAAGCGAAGATAGATTCATCTATATACTGTGCCTACACTCGTGCCCTCTGATGTCAAATGTAAATGCCAGAAGCAAAGGCAGGGCAACACAGCAGGACTCTGGTATGGTAGAGGGCTCTAGTATACTGCTGTGAAGGAGGATGCTGAGCATACTGCATGAATGTTTCATGATCATCACTGGGTCTGAAGTGTCTCTATACTGTACTATATGGAACCCCTTCAGTCCTCATCACCCCTTTCTTCTCTATACTGTTCGTACTATACTGTACTGTATGGAACCCATCCTCCTCACCCCCTCATCCCTTCTTCTCTCCTCACCCCCTCTTCTCACAACTATCCTCTCTCACCACCTTCCTCACCCACTTTCACCTCACTCCTTCTCCCTCTTCAGCCCTCTCACCTCTCTCCTCACACCCTCCAAAAAGTGTCAGAACATCAATTTACAGATCTTATCAGAACATACAGTAGTGAAATATGACAGTTAAAATGCCTGAAAATGCTACATTATGAACCTTGACCCCTCTCTCTTCTACTGCCTTTGATCTTGATGTGGTCGGGCAGTTCGGAAGTGAGGTGTGACCCAGCTGGAATGACAGGGAGAGGTGATCTGTGGCTAGGATTCCCACTATCACTGTGACCTCCAACCTGTCTGTCTGTCTACACATCTCTCACTCTCTGCGGGAGATTCACTGGAAACTGGTCTCTTTCAAGGACATACACACTAACACACACACACACACACACACACACACACACACACACACACACACACACACATCAACGCTTACCATGAACAAAAACACTTGCTCACACGCACACATTCCTGCCACCAAGTGCTGAAATCCCCTGCAGCTCTGGACTGAGGCAGTGTGGAGATAGTGGTCATGGAAAGATCACACCACACTACAGTACCTCTTCTCTCTCACACCATTATTTGCTATGCTTCTCTTTCTTTTTCTCTGTGTCTGTCTCTCTTTCCTTCTTTCTCTCTTTTTTTCCCTTCTCTCTCGCTCATACTGCAGGAGAAAAACACACTATTCAGCTCTAGCCTCTACAGTGTATTGCTGAAGGTGGGGCTGAACAGCTTCAATAAATTGGAATTGCTTTATTGGAAAGTCTGATTATAAACATTATTACATTATAACATATTTTTAACATTATTACATGCTTTTAAAGTTAGCTATTAAAAGGTCCAATACAGCAATTTTTATCACAAAAATAAACTAAAATATCTTCTTAGTGAAGAGTAATTTCTCTTGCAAGAATTTTGCTAGGAGTGTCTGGAGTGGTCTGAGTGAGGGGCCTTATTGGATGAGCCTAAAGCGAGGGATATGTACTCTGAAAACTAGCTGGTATTGGTCTATTTACTTACATCACCAGACAGGCCAAAACTCCATCCCACCAAAACAGGCTCAAATTTCAGGCAGTCTTTTCAAGCAGTTCTTACACTAAAAGGGCATATACTTAGATCACCGGTTCTTACACTAAAAGGGCATTTACTTACATCACCGGTTCTTACACTAAAAGGGCATTTACTTACATCACCGGGCATGTAAAAAAATAACAGTATTATTCAAACCTCATAGTGTGGAAATATACACTGCTCAAAAAAATAAAGGGAACACTTAAACAACACAATGCAACTCCAAGTCAATCACACTTCTGTGAAATCAAACTGTCCACTTAGGAAGCAACACTGATTGACAATACATTTCACATGCTGTTGTGCAAATGGAATAGACAAAAGGTGGAAATTATAGGCAATTAGCAAGACACCCCCAAAAAAGGAGTGATTCTGCAGGTGGTGACCACAGACCACTTCTCAGTTCCTATGCTTCCTGGCTGATGTTTTGGTCACTTTTGAATGCTGGCGGTGCTCTCACTCTAGTGGAGCATGAGACGGAGTCTACAACCCACACAAGTGGCTCAGGTAGTGCAGTTCATCCAGGATGGCACATCAATGCGAGCTGTGGCAAAAAGGTTTGCTGTGTCTGTCAGCGTAGTGTCCAGAGCATGGAGGCGCTACCAGGAGACAGGCCAGTACATCAGGAGACGTGGAGGAGGCCGTAGGAGGGCAACAACCCAGCAGCAGGACCGCTACCTCCGCCTTTGTGCAAGGAGGTGCACTGCCAGAGCCCTGCAAAATGACCTCCAGCAGGCCACAAATGTGCATGTGTCAGCATATGGTCTCACAAGGGGTCTGAGGATCTCATCTCAGTACCTATTGGCAGTCAGGCTACCTCTGGCGAGCACATGGAGGGCTGTGCGGCCCCACAAAGAAATGCCACCCTACACCATGACTGACCCATCGCCAAACCGGTCATGCTGGAGGATGTTGCAGGCAGCAGAACGTTCTCCACAGCGTCTCCAGACTCTGTCACGTCTGTCACATGTGCTCATGTGCTCAGTGTGAACCTGCTTTCATCTGTGAAGAGCACAGGGCGCCAGTGGCGAATTTCGGGCCCTCATACCACCCTCATGGAGTCTGTTTCTGACCGTTTGAGCAGACACATGCACATTTGTGGCCTTCTGGAGGTCATTTTGTAGGGCGCTGGCAGTGCACCTCCTTGCACAAAGGCGGAGGTAGCGGTCCTGCTGCTGGGTTGTTGCCCTCCTACGGCCTCCTCCACATCTCCTGATGTACTGGCCTGTCTCCTGGTAGCGCCTCCATGCTCTGGACACTACGCTGACAGACACAGCAAACCTTTTTGCCACAGCTCGCATTGATGTGCCATCCTGGATGAACTGCACTACCCGAGCCACTTGTGTGGGTTGTAGACTCCGTCTCATGCTACCACTAGAGTGAGAGCACCGCCAGCATTCAAAAGTGACCAAAACATCAGCCAGGAAGCATAGGAACTGAGAAGTGGTCTGTGATCACCACCTGCAGAATCACTCCTTTTTTGGGGGTGTCTTGCTAATTGCCTATAATTTCCACCTTTTGTCTATTCCATTTGCACAACAGCATGTGAAATGTATTGTCAATCAGTGTTGCTTCCTAAGTGGACAGTTTGATTTCACAGAAGTGTGATTGACTTGGAGTTACATTGTGTTGTTTAAGTGTTCCCTTTATTTTTTTGAGCAGTGTATATAAAACACAGGAAAATCACGTTTTGATTGCACTGGGCTGTAAATACATGTATGTACAAAAGGCACTGAAATGATACTGCAATTAATCCAATAATCCAAACGAAGTAGTTGAAAATACTCAAATACACAGTATTTACACAAATACTAAAATGCACAAGTACAGCCACATTTAGAGTTATCACACATATTTTAAACAGGCATCATTGAATAAATCATTGGTTACATGGAACACTTGAAATTACTCCATTTCATCTCTGAATGCTACAAAGCCTCAATATTGTCATGACGGTTTACAGCCATCACTGTCTAAAAGCTTAGGCAAGATCTCCTCCTCTCCCCTGATCATTCCTCCTCTATTTTATCATTCTAATTAAGGTTTATCTATCAGCCGATCAATTACCCCTCATCCTAACGACTTGTCTAACTAATTGTGGGATAAATTAATGTTGACAGCGTTCCGTCAACAAAGATTTACCCATAATTCCAGTTGAGTCACGCAGCATTAATTCCTGTGATAAAAGAGCCATTGGGAGTTAATCACTGACACACGTAGGGAAGTACTGAACACACACACATACACACAAACACATATGCATGCACCTGGCCTGGGTTCAAATACTATTTAGGGTATTTAAATTACTTTCAAAGTCATTTGGAAGTAAGTATTTGGATATGTTTTATTTGAAAACAAGTAGTTGAATATTGGAATATACAGTGGGGAGAACAAGTATTTGATACACTGACGATTTTGCAGGCTTTCCTACTTACAAAGCATGTAGAGGTCTCTCATTTTTATCATAGGTACACTTCAACTGTGAGAGACGGAATCTAAAACAAATCCAGAAAATCACATTGTATGATTTTTAAGTAATTAATTTGCATTTTATTGCATGACATAAGAATTTGATCACCTACCAACCGTTAAGAATTCCGGCTCTCACAGACCTGTTAGTTTTTCTTTAAGAAGCCTTCCTGTTCTCCACTCATTACCTGTATTAACTGCACCTGTTTGAACTCGTTACCTGTATAAAAGACACCTGTCCACACACTCAATCAAACAGACTCCAACCTCTCCACAATGGCCAAGACCAGAGAGCTGTGTAAGGACATCAGGGTTAAAATTGTAGACCTGCACAAGGCTGGGATGGGCTACAGGACAATAGGCAAGCAGCTTGGTGAGAAGGTAACAACTGTTGGCGCAATTATTAGAAAATGGAGGAGGTTGAAGATGACGGTCAATCACCCTCGGTCTGGGGCTCCATGCAAGATCTCACCTCGTGGGGCATCAATGATCATGAGGAAGGTGAGGGATCAGCCCAGAACTACACGGCAGGACCTGGTCAATGACCTGTAGAGAGCTGGGACCACAGTCTCAAAGAAAACCATTAGTAACACACTACGCCGTCATGGATTAAAATCCTGCAGCGCACGCAAGGTCCCCCTGCTCAAGCCAGCGCATGTCCAGGCCCGTCTGAAGATTGCCAATGACCATCTGGATGATCCAGAGGAGGAATGGGAGAAGATCATGTGGTCTGATGAGACAAAATTAGAGCTTTTTGGTCTAAACTCCACTCGCCATGTTTGGAGGAAAAAGAAGGATGAGTACAACCCCAAGAACACCATCCCAACCGCGAAGCATGGAGGTGGAAACATCATTCTTTGGGGATGCTTTTCTGCAAAGGGGACAGGACGACTGCACCGTATTGAGGGGAGGATGGATGGGGCCATGTATAGCGAGATCTTGGCCAACAACCTCCTTCCCTCAGTAAGAGCATTGAAGATGGGTCGTGGCTGGGTCTTCCAGCATGTCAACGACCCGAAACACACAGCCAGGGCAACTAAAGAGTGGCTCCGTAAGAAGCATCTCAAGGTCCTGGAGTGGCCTAGCCAGTCTCCAGACCTGAACCCAATAGAAAATCTTTGGAGGGAGCTGAAAGTCCGTATTGCCCAGCGACAGCCCCGAAACCTGAAGGATCTGGAGAAGGTCTGTATGGAGGAGTGGGCCAAAATCCCTGCTGCAGTGTGTGCAAACCTGGTCAAGAACTACAGGAAACGTATGATCTCTGTAATTGCAAACAAAGGTTTCTGTACCAAATATTACGTTCTGCTTTTCTGATGTATAAAATACTTATGTCATGCAATAAAATGCAAATTAATTACTTAAAAATCATACAATGTGATTTTCTGGATTTTTGTTTAAAAATGACAGACCTCTACATGCGTTGTAAGTATGAAAACCTGCAAAACCGGCAGTGTATCAAATACTTGTTCTCCCCACTGTATTTGGAAATACAGTCGTGACCAAAAGTTTCGAGAATGACACAAATATAAATTTTCACAAAGTCTGCTGCCTCAGTTTGTATGATGGCAATTTGCGCAAATACTCCAGAATGTTATGAAGAGTGATCAGATAAATTGCAATTAATTGCAAAGTCCCTCTTTGCCATGCAAATGAACTGAATCCCCAAAAAACATTTCCACTGCATTTCAGCCCTGCCACAAACGGACCAGATGACATCATGTCAGTGATTCTCTCGTTAACACAGGTGTGAGTGTTGACGAAAACAAGGCTGGAGATCACTCTGTCATGCTGATTGAGTTCGAATAACAGACTGGAAGTTTCAAAAGGAGGGTGGTGCTTGGAATCATTGTTCTTCTTCTGTCAACCATGGTTACCTGCAAGGAAACACGTGCCGTCATCATTGCTTTGCACAAAAAGGGCTTCACAGGCAAGGATATTGCTGCCAGTAAGATTGCACCTAAATCAACCATTTATCGGATCATCAAGAACTTCAAGGAGAGCGGTTCAATTGTTGTGAAGGCGGCTTCAGGGTGCCCAAGAAAGTCCAGCAAGCGCCAGGACTGTCTCCTAAAGTTGATTCAGCTGAGGGATCGGGGCACCACCAGTACAGAGCTTGCTCAGGAATGGCAGCAGGCAGGTGTGAGTGCATCTGCACGCAAAGTGAGGCGAAGACTTTTGGAGAATGGCCTAGTGTCAAGAAGGGCAGCAGGGACAGACTGATATTCTGCTAAATGTACAGGGATTGGACTGCTGGGGATTGGGGTAAAGTCATTTTCTTTGATGAACCCCCTTTCCGATTGTTTGGGGAATCCGGAAAAAAGCTTGTCCGGAGAAGACAAGGTGAACGCTACCATCAGTCCTGTGTCATGCCAACAGTAAAGCATCCTGAGACTATTCATGTGTGGGGTTGCTTCTCAGCCAAGGGAGTGGGCTCACTCACAATTTTGCCTAAGAACACAGCCATGAATAAAGAATGGTACCAACACATCCTCCGAGAGCAACTTCTCCCAACCATCCAGGAACAGTTTCGTGACGAACATTGCCTTTTCCAGCATGATGGAGCACCTTGCCATAAGGCAAAAGTGATAACTAAGTGGCTTGGGGAACAAAACATAAAATATTTTGGGTCCATGGCCAGGAAACTCCCCAGACCTTAATCCCATTGAGAACTTGTGGTCAAACCTCAAGAGGCGGGTGGAAAAACAAAAACCCACAAATTCTGACAAACTCACATTGATTATGCTAGAATGGGCTGTCATCAGTCAGGATGTGGCCCAGAAGTTAATTGACAGCATGCCAGGGCAGATTGCAGAGGTCTTGAAAAAGAAGGGTCAACACTGCAAACACTCCGGATGCTGTGGATATTCTTGGGAATCATCTCAACAACACTGTCCTGTCAAAACTCATCTCCACAACACTGTCCTGTCAAAACTCATCTCCACAACACTGTCCTGTCAAAACACTGCAGGTGAAATCTGTAATGACTCTCTGCACATTGTGATTTATCATTGACACTTATGAAATGCTTGTAATTATACTTCAGTATTCCATAGTAACATCTGACAAAAATATCTAAAGACTCTGAAGCAGCAAACTTTGTTAAAATTAAGATTTGTGTCATTATCAAAACTTTTGGCCACGGCTGTACACTTAGAAAGTACTGGCATAAAAAAAATACTTGAATACAGGAATTGGCATGTATTTGAATATACTCAAATACACAGTATTTACACAAATACTTAAATACTGCCGTGCATTTATAGGAAATTATTTAAAAATACGTTCAAATACTTCAGATAGAAGTAGCTGATGCAGGCCACATTATTTGAAAATACTAAAATACATAGAAAATAAGCATTTACTGTAAATAAAAAATACACACTCTATTTACAAGCCTTTCACCAGAGCCATGTCTCTCTCTCTTTCATTCCCTATCTCATTCTTTCCGTGTCTGTTTTACTCCTTCCCTCTCAGTCTCTACCTCACACACGCTGATTCATTGTCAATAATGAATCATTCTGCCTAGTCGTAAGGGTGTCAAAACATATGGCCTGTGGGCTGGATCCGGCCGACCAGGGGGTCCAATCCGGCCCGCGGGTGATTCTTTGTGTTACTAAAACCAAATCAAAACTGTGTAGAAATTACAATGGACCTACATTCATACAGTTTCTTGACCATACCCAGCTCACTAATAATCAGCGAAATAAAAGCTAGCAAGCTAGCAAGGGAGCATCGAAAATTCCAAAAACAGGACAATTTCTTTCTAATTTTGACAGCGAAGAAATATAACACATTTTTAGTCCGGCCCTCCAAACCTCGTTGAAGACCGAATGCGGCCCACGGGGCAAAATGTATTTGAAATCCATGGCCTAGAGAGACCAGCTATGTGGCGGAGAGTGAGCGAGAATGGGAAATATGAAGTGATTGAGAAAGGGAGGGAGGGAGATGGAGAGAGATAAAGAGAGATGGGGAGAGAGATTTGAGGGATAGAATGAGACATGGAGAGGAAAAGAGGGAGATAGAGAAAGATAAAGTGAGCGAGAGAGAGAAAGGGAGGGGGAGGAAGGCAGAGAGAGCTTGCGGACCCTCTGATTGCTTAAAGACAATATTGAGGGATGGAGATAGAAGAGAGGAGGTTATTCAAGTAAATCATTAGAACTAAAGCAAAACATTACTGCTAAACTCAGTGGGCTGTAATAAGACCGTAGAGCAGCTGAATTAGCCTTCAGAATTAGCCTTAGGTAGTTCTCATGGACACACACAGAGTCAAACGCCTAGTGTAGGTCAGGTTGCTGACGTGTGTGTGAGAGTGCTTGTTTGTATGTGTTCAGTATGTGTGTGTTGACCTTGAGTTTTGGAAGAAGACAGAAGAGAGGATAGCAGAGTCACGGTATACAACTCCTTGAAAACCATAGAGTATACTGGTGGTATGTTTTCTCCTCTTACCAGATGGATGCTTTGGTCTATCGATCACACTAATTATTTGTGTGCATGTGCCTCACTGCGTGTGTGCGTGTGTATGTGCATGCGTGAGTGTGTGTTAAATGTGTGTGCGTGTGTGTGCGTGCACGTGCAGGGTGAGAGAGATAAATCATGATAACTACAGGGGGATGACAGGATGACTGCAGGACATAGAGAGGCAGGAGGACTGAGTTATAGTGCCTTCCATCCCCCTCTCTCTCTACCAATCTACTGCTCTCTCCTTCCATCCCTCTTGCTTTCCTCCAATCTCCCTCTCTCCTCTCCTTCCCTCAGAGAGATACAGCGGGGCAAAAAAATACTTATTTTCCACCATAATTTGCAAATAAATTCATAAAAAATTCTACAATGTGATTTTCTGTAATGTTTTTTCTAATTTTGTCTGTCATAGTTTAAGTGTACATATGATGAAAATTACAGGCCTCTCTCATATTTTTAAGTGGGAGAACTTGCACAATTGGTGGCTGAATAAATACTTTTTGCCCCACTGTATGTATGTGAGGTGGGAGCTGTCAGGATGAGGCAATAATACACACACACATTGGCTTTCCTCCAGTGGTCAAACTGCCCCGTAAATAAAGTCACAGAGCCAAGCTGAGCTGAGCCAGACTGACCCAGGACAACTATACAGAACTAATAAGAGTCTGCAGCTACACCGCAGAGAGAGGGGGATGGAGACAGAGAGAGAGGGATGGAGGAAGAGAGAGAGAGGTGGGAGGAAGAGAGGGAGAGAAGGATGGATGGATGGATGTAAAGAAACAGAAGTTTGAGAGGAGCTAGAAAGAGAGTGTCCGAATACCCATACTTGCGTACGACAAACTTAAACTGCATACTATGTACTCATTGTCGCATTCTATTTAGCACGTACCGTTTAGCAAAAAGTATGCAGTATGCCATGGCCGCATCGCAGTAGTGGCTCCTGATTGACTGAGTAGGTTGGGGCGGGGCCGAGTGTAGGTGGATTTCCAAATTCAGCAGACATGCATCGCATTAACCAGCCTGATAATAGCTAATTTCCAATTCAATTAATTTCTCTAATCTCTGAATAAAATAGGAATGGAGGTATAGGCAGAATATCACATTCAACCTATAATATAGCCCCTATAGCCCATCTACCCTATAAAAAAAAGGTGAAACAAAAAAACCTGTGCTATTTTATTAGTTGTTTGTAACTTATTATTTTACATAATGTTGTTGCTACTGTCTCCTACAGCGAATACTCACCTCGAACTGGAAGAAGTTTTTCCTTTAATGAGTCCGATGCGAATGATATAGTGCTTTCTCAGGGACATGCCCAATCCCCATCATTTGCGTGAAGAAAAGACGGGGGCTGGCTTCTGAGACTTCGTAGGCGAGCGAGTAAACCCCCAACGCCAACCGTTCTATTGGCCAACGTGCAATCATTGGATAATAAATCGATGACCTACGATCAAGATTATCCTACCAACAGGACATTAAAAACTGTAATATCTTATGTTTCACCGAGTCGTGGCTGAACGACGACACGGATAATGTAGAGCTGGCGGGATTTTTCATGCACCGGCAAAACAGAGATGCTACGTCTGGTAATACGAGGGGTGGGGGTATGTGTCTATTTGTCAATAACAGCTGGTGTGTGATGTCTAATATTAAAGAAGTCTCGAGGTATTGCTCGCCTGAGGTAGAGTACCTTATAATAAGCTGTAGACCACACTATCTACAAAGAGAGTTCTCATCTATATTATTCGTAGCCGTCTATTTACCACCACAAACCGATGCTGGCACTAAGACCGCACTCAACCAACTGTACAAGGCCATAAGCAATCAAGAAAATGCTCATCCAGAAGCGGTGCTACTAGTGGCCCGGGGCTTTAATGCAGGCAAACTTAAATCTGTTTTACCTAATATCTACCAGCATGTCACATGTGCAACCAGAGGAAAAGAAATTCTAGACCACCTTTACTCCACACACGGAGATGCATACAAAGCTCTCCCCAGCCCTCCATTTGTCAAATCTGACCATAATTTGTCGTCCCCACAGTGACCGTACGTACCAGAAGCCATGGACTACAGGCAACATCCGCATCGAGCTAAAGCAAGAGCTGTCGCTTTCAAGGAGCGGGACACTAATCCGGACGCTTATAAGAAATCCCGCTATGCCCTTAGACGAATCATCAAACAAGCAAAGCGTCAATAAAGGATTAAGATTGAATCCTACTACACCGGCTCTGATGCTCGTTGGATGTGGCAGGGCTTGAAAACTGCTACGGACTACAAAGGGAAACCCAGATACGAGCTTCCCAGTGACACGAGCCTACCAGACGAGCTAAATGCCTTTCATGCTCGCTTTGAAGCAAACAACACTGAAACATGCATGATAGCACCTGCTGATCTGGATGACTGTGTGATAACGCTCTCGATAGCCGATGTGAGCAAGACCTTTAAACAGGTCAACATTCACAAAGCCGCGGGGCCAGTCGGACCAACTGGCAAGTGTCTTTACTGACATTTTCAACCTCTCCCTGGCCGAGTCTGTAATACCTACATGTTTCAAGCAGACCACCATAGTCCCTGTGCCCAATAAATCGAAGGTAACCTACCTAAATGATTACCGCCCCATAGCACTCACGTTGGTAGCCATGAAATGCTTTGAAAGGCTGGTCATGGCTCACATCAACAGCATCCTCCCAGATACCCTAGACTCCTCCAATTTGCAAACCACCCCAACAGATCCACAGATGACACATTCTCAATCGTACTCCACACTGCCCTTTCCCACCTGGACAAAAGGAACACCTAGGTGAGAATGCTGTACATTGACTCCAGCTCAGTGTTCAACACCATAGTGCCCACGAAGCTCATCATTAAGCTAAGGACCCTGGGACTAAACACCTCCCTCTGCAACTGGATCCTGGTCTTCCTGACGGGCCACCTCCAGGTGGTAAGGGTAGGCAACAACACGTCTGCCATGCTGATCCTCAACACTGGGGCCCCTCAGAGGTGTGTACTTAGTCCCATCCTGTACTCCAGGTTCACCCATGACTGTGTGGCCAAACACGACTCCAACACCATCATTAAGTTTTCTGACGACACAACAGTGGTAGGCTTGATCACCGACAACGATGAGACAGCCTATAGGGAGGAGGTCAGAGACCTGGCAGTGTGGTGCAAGGACAACAACCTCTCCCTCAATGTGAGCAAGACAAAGGAGCTGATCGTGGACTACATGAAAAGGCGGGCCGAACAGGCCCCCATTAACATCGATGGGGCTGTAGTGGAGCAGGTCGAGAGTTTCAAGTTCCTTAGTATCCACATCACCAACGAACTATCATGGTCCAAACACACCAAGACCAGTTGTTAAGAGGGCAAGACAACACATTTTCCCCCTCAGGAGACTGAAAATATTTGGCATGGGTCCCCAGATCATCAAAACGTTTTACAGCTGCACCATCGAGAGCATCCTGACTGGTTGCATCACCGTCTGGTATGGCAACTGCTCGGCATCTGACCATAAGGCGCTACAGAGAGTAGTGCGTACGGCCCAGTACATCACTGGAGCCAACCTTCCTGCCATCCAGGACCTATATACTAGGTGTCAGAGGAAAGCCCCAAAAATTGTCAGAGACCCCAGTCACTCTTGTTTTCTCTGCTACCGCATGGCAAGCGGTGCCGGAGTGCCAAGTCTAGGACCAAAATGCTCCTTAACAACTTCTACCCCCAAGCCATAAGACTGCTGAACAATTCATCAAATGGCCACCGGACTATTTACATTGACCCCCCCCCCCCCCCCCTTCCATTTGCTTTGTACACTGCTGCTACTCGCTGTTTATTATGTATGCATAGTCACTTCCCCCCTATGTACAAATTACCTTGACTAACTTGTACCCTCGCACATTGAATAAGTACCAGTACCCCCTATATATAGCCTCGTTATTGTTATTTTATTGGGTTACTTTTTATAGTTTTTTACTTTAGTTTATTTGGTAAATATTTTCTTAAGTCTTTCTTGAACTGCACTGTTGGTTAAGGGCTTGTAAGTAAGCATTTCACTGTAAGGTCTACGATTGTTGTATTCGGCACATGTGACAAATAAAGTTTGATTTGATGTATGACAATTTAGTTAGCTAGCTTGCTGTTATTAGCTAATTTGTCTTGGGATATAAACAATGGGTTGTTATTTTACCTGAAATGCACAAGGTCCTCTACTCTGACAATTAATCCACAGATAAAAGGATGAATAGAGTTTGTTTCTAGTTCTCAGGCTTCTTCTTCAGAATTTATGGAGCACCTTGCCATAAGGCAAAAGTGATAACTAAGTGGCTCGGGGAACAAAACATCGATATTTGGGTCCATGGCCAGGGAACACCCCAGGCCTTAATCCCATTGAGAACTTGTGGTCAATCCTCAAGAGGCGGGTGGACAAACAAAAACCCACAAATTCTGACAAACTCACATTGATTATGCAAGAATGGGCTGTCATCAGTCAGGATGTGGCCCAGAAGTTAATTGACAGCATGCCAGGGCAGATTGCAGAGGTCTTGAAAAAGAAGGGTCAACACTGCAAATATTGACTCTTTGCATCAACTTCATGTAATTGTCAATAAAAGCTTTTGACACTTATGAAATGCTTGTAATTATACTTCAGTATTCCATAGTAACATCTGACAAAAATATCTAAAGACTCTGAAGCAGCAAACTTTGTGAAAATTAAGATTTGTGTCATTATCAAAACTTTTGGCCACGACTGTACACTTAGAAAGTACTGGCATAAAAAAAATACTTGAATACAGGAATTGGCATGTATTTGAATATACTCAAATACAAAGTATTTACACAAATACTTAAATACTGCCGTGCATTTATAGGAAATTATTTTAAAATACTTTCAAATACTTCAGACAGAAGTAGCTGATCCAATTTATATAGCGGTTGGCAACCAACTTTAAGGTGCATTACCACAACCAACTGGACTGGAGTGTGGACCTCAGTTCATCTTTCAATCACACACGTGGGTATATGCTCCTAAAAACCAATGAGGAGATGGAAGAGGCAGGACTTGCAGTGCGTCAAGCGTTAAAAATGGATCCAAGTTCTATTTTAGCGCCTGGCTAGGCAAACGCTCGTTGATGCGTGCGAGCAGTGTGGGTGCAATGATTGAATAACATGTATGTGTACATTTATTTTGTGAAGAGTGAGGTGTGGTCAGCATGTAAGGCTTGATCCATAAATGTAATAATTAAATAGGTAGCCTAGCCTACAAAACTAAAACATTCCATATGTTCAAATCAAAAGGCCTGATTAAAATGACATCAATAACGCAGCCACATGTAGCCTACGATGCAATAGTCATGATTATTTTAAGGAGAACAAAATCTACTTAGCCTAAATTTTAACATCACCGCAAAAGCTATTCGGCACCTTCCCAATTAAGTAGCCTAGTTTTTTTGTTTGGCTACTTGAAGAGAGCTAGGGCCTATCACTCGCAGCCCATCTCTTCCAATGCATTGTGGAAAAGTGTGCATCAAATTCTACTAGATGAAGTTCTGAAATGAGTATTACATCCTGGCATTCAAACCATACCCTGAATATTTGCATACGAAGAATGTGTCATGCACAATTGTGTTGTTTCCAGCAATTCCTTGATTTCGCTAGAGCATCTCCATATCTGATTGATCAGCTGTTGTCAAAGCCTAAATTAGTATGACAGGGATCATCAACTAGTCAGTCATGGGTCGATTTTTTTTATTGGGCGGATGGTTGGGGGGACAGAACACAATTACAAATCATTTGTAGACTGCAAAATGACCGCAAGAAGCACAAACAGATATGTTTGACTAATAATTTCAAACCTTGCTTATATTTGTTGTATACGATCACATCTCTCCATTATGTGTGGGAATACTTGAGGACAGATTTCTTCAATTAAAATCCCTTGGAGCTGATTTCCTAGTGTTTTTACAGTCAGTTACAGTTGAAGTCGGAAGTATACGTACACTTAGGTTGGTTAGGTTTGGAAAGTCGGTTAAGACATCTAATTTGTGCATGACACAAGTCATTTTCCCACAATATTTTACAGACAGATTATTTCACTGTATCACAATTCCAGTGGGTCAGAAGTTTACATACACTAAGTGCCTTTAAACAGCTTTGGAAAATTCCAGAAAATAATGCCATGGCTTTAGAAGCTGCTGATAGGCTAATTGACATAATTTGAGTCAATTGGAGGTGTACCTGTGGATGTATTTCAAGGCCTACCTTCAAATTCAGTGCTTCTTTGCTTGACATCTTGAGAAAATCAAAAGAAATCAACCAAGACCTCAGAAAAAAAATTGTAGACCTCCACAAGTCTGGTTCATACTTGGGAGCAATTTACAAACGCCTGAAGGTACCACGTTCATCTAAACAAACAATAGTACGCAAGTATAAATACCATGGGACCACGCAGCCGTCATACCGCTCAAGAAGGAAACGCATTCTGTCTCCTAGAAAGGAACGTACTTTGGTGTGAAAAGCGCAAATCAATCCCAGAACAACAGCAAAGGACCTTGTGAAGATGCTGGAGGAAACAGGTACAAAAGTATCTATATCCACAGTAAAACAAGTCCTATATCGACATAACCTGAAAGGCAGCTCAGCAAGGAAGAAGCCACTGCTCCAAAACCGCCATAAAAAAGCCAGACTATGGTTTGCAACTGCACATGGGGACAAAGATCGTACTTTTTGGAGAAATGTCCTATGGTCTGATGAAAGAAAAATAGAACTGTTTGGCCATAATGACGATTGTTATGTTTGGAGGAAAAAGAGGGAGAACACCATTCCAATCGTGAAGCACGGGGGTGGCAGCATCATGTTGTGGGGGTGCTTTGCTGTAAGAGGGACTGGTGCACTTCACAAAATAGATGGCATCATAAGGAAGGGAAAATTATGTGGATATATTGAAGCAACATCTCAAAACATCAGTCAGGAAGTTAAAGCTTGGTCGCAAATGGGTCTTCCAAATGGACAATGACCCCAAGCATACTTCCAAAGTTGTGGCAAAATGGCTTAAGGACAACAAAGTCAAGGTATTGGAGTGGCCATCACAAAGCCCTGACCTCAATCCTATAGAAAATTTGTGGGCAGAACTGAAAAAGTGTGTACGAGCAAGGAGGCCTACAAACCTGACTCAGTTACACCAGCTCTGTCAGGAGGAATGGGCAAAAATTCACCCAACTTATTGTGGGAAGCTTGTGGAAGGCTACCCAAAATGTTTGACTCAAGGTAAACAATTTAAAGGTAATGCTACCAAATACTAATTAAGTGTATGTATACTTCTGACCCACCAGGAATGCGATTAAATAAATAAAAGCTGAAATAAATCATCCTCTCTACTTTTATTCTGACATTTCACATTCTTTAAATCAAGTGGTGATCCTAACTGACATAAGACAGGGAATTTTTACTAGGATTAAATGTCAGGAATTGTGAAAAACTGAGTTTAAATGTATTTGGCTAAGGTGTATGTAAACCTCCGACTTCAACTCTATGTCCAACAGAAAACCTGGGGGGCAAATAAAACTAACGTGTTGCCAGTTGGGGAACCCTGGAGTATGACATCTGGGCATTTAAAACATACTTGATTTTCGAAATGTTGCATACTATTAAATGTAATTTTTTTGCATACTCAAACGGTCTACTATTTAGTATGGGTGTTTGTACATGGCCAGTGTCTCATTCGCCTAAGAAGGATACGACATCATACCATTAAGCCATACAGGATGAACTATAGGTCTGGCAAGGCCAATCAGTCAATAGACCCCATGGTTTCATTATGTCGTCTGGTCTGGTCAGTGTTCTGGCCTATAAACCAGACCTGGTCATTTATAGACACTTACTGTAGGGCTACAGACATATGGGCAGGGCCAGGCATTTATGTTGTCCTAGAGGCAGGCCTATATACAGTACATGTCACACACACAGCCCTAGAGGCGCTGAGCTCAGGCTATATTCATGTCAGCAGTTGGGCCGATCAGAGCTGACACATGACAGTGACACAGAACTCTGAACCGCCTGGACATGCCACAACACACACTCCTCATTAACATCAGAGACATTATCTTACAGCCTCCTACACACACATACACGCTTGTATGCACGCACACACATATAACAAACCATCTCAGAGAAACACAATCGCAGAGAAAGGCACAGACACACACACATAGAACAGTGTGGCTGATGAACAAGCCTCTCCTTCCTCCCGACTCTTTCAGCTCTCAGTAAACAGGCTGTCCAGATGCGCCTACTTTGAAAGGGCGACAACTTGATTGAATCCTTCCTCTAATGAGATAAGTGCTCAATAATTTTTTTGGTGTGTGTGTAGTGGGTCGTGGGGAATGAGGGAAGGACAGACAGACAAAATCCCAGATTATTATGTAAGGATAACACACATCTCACCCCTCCTCCCCTATATCTCTCTCTGTCTCTTAATGGTGGTTGTATTTGTGGTTGAGGCAATGGCTTGGATCATGGTCAACACACAAACACACAGTTATGGATGGTAATTCGGCCTACTGGACAATCATGTGTGGTAGACCTATGTGCTGTCTAATGTCCCCTGGTTCCTACCTGCCTACACTGATGAGGCTGCATCCACCACTTATCGAGCGCTAGTATGGATCTGGAACACACAGTACACACACATGCAGCAATATCAATCACTCACACGCTCATTCAATCACACAACATCAATCACTCACACACACATGCACACACACACACCAAAATCAATCACTCAGCCATGATGCACTCATAGATATGTAGTTCTTCCCAATACACATAGACATACAAACACACAGATACACACACAAACTGTACTGTATATCAATCAAGTAAATCTTACACCCACACACAATTACATGCACACAAGAACATACAGAGTCTGCATCAATTACTGAACACAAACCCACACACACACCTATTACTGAACTAATCACATTCCCTAGGAACACAAAGAATACAACGACAATTAAACATTAGGTCAAGGACATTCTGCCAAAACACAACGATAGCTGCATTGACCGTGTTGTATTCCATTAGCATACTGGTTATGCCATCTCTATAGCTACTAGTCAATACACAAAGAAGATAAACATTGATTTCTGGTCTGGAGGTCATATTATCTGTGATTGTAGACTCTATATCAATTACATAGGCCTAGCACTATTCTGTGAGGCAGAGAGAAAGCATACAAGCCTAGAATAAATTCGCATATTTGAAATGTAGTGACATGATTCCAGGTACAGGCAACAAAGCTAGGGTTAAGTGCTATTTTAACTCAAAAATATATTAAAAGCCAAAAAAAGCCTGTTCATTCCATGGTTGTCTTTGTAGGTTAAATCCTCTTGCTAACGGATTAGCCAGGAAATCTTAAATTAAAAAACCTGAATCTCAGTCAGAGAAGAATGACAAACGCGCAGAAGTCGAACAGAAGCAGGAGAAAATTGGTTTCGCCCTTTTCTGAAGCCACGCAGCACGACGGAGGGTTTATTTTACTCTGCGAGTTAGAGATGATTACTCCCTCTACTCTCTACTAATTATTTCAACTTTGGTGAGAACCGCAAGTGAAGGCTGCGTTAATCTTCCTTACATCTTTTTCATTCAGCTTTTCTCACGCAGTATAAGATGGTGCTAGCCTCCAGAGATACATTATAAGGATCTATACTCTGTACTTGTCACAGTGCTGAGTTGGTTCTGTCTGAGGGAGTTACAGGGGTGCCCATGGGCAAACACACATTCATATTTGACTATTCTCAAGTAAACTACAGTTTTGTTAAAAAAAGAAAATGTTTGTGTGCAATGTTTACAACTCAAAACAGCTTGTCAAAAAGGCAGTTTCAAAACTCTGAGCACATTTTCAATTGACAAAGTACAACACACAACTTTCTTTTTTCACTTAATAACTTAATCAGGCTTTCATCTAGAAATACATCTTTCACTTTGCAATACATGTTTATATAAAGTAATTGCCTTTCACGATGCGATGCTCACATTACTTTTGATATTATTCTCTTTAGTTAAAATACATTTTACTATCGCTTAATCCAACTGCTCTTAATTGATGATCACATAAAAGTTGGGTAAACCTACTGTAGCTATACATTTAATATGTAAACTGGTTTGTCTAATACAGGTTTCGAGAACTACATAATGAAAGTGTATGTCTGTAAAGTAGAAATATAAAAGTATGAAATATACTCAAATGTACTATTATTATGACTATTCTGATTTTACTTCACAGTAAGCATTAAAAAAGATCAGAGATGTACTGTATGTAGCAAATCAAATAAAAGTGTATTGGTCGCGTACACAGCTGAGCAGATGTTACAGCAAGTGCAGCGAAATGCTGGTGTTTCTAGCTTCTATAGTGCAGCAATACAATCTCAATACAACACAATTCCCCAGTGGGAATCGAACCAAAAACTCTTGTGTTGCTAGTGCCATGGTGTTATGAACTGAGCCACAAGTACAATACAACAATGTGAAATGCAATACACAATTACAATACAGATGGAAGATGTATGATTGCCATCCCCATGAGCGTACCCCCCTCCTTCAGGCCATGGATGAGGCATGCAATGACATCAATCCAGATCTACTGTAAGTCAGGCTTGGATTCACCATGCCAAAGGGTTTTTCTCCAGGTGCATGAACAATGATGATATTTACAGCGAATTCGATGAGAACCTATATCCACATTTTCAAGACAAGTTTGATGCAAACTAGTCCCTGCTAAACATTATGTTTCTTACAATACTTTCATTTGACTACATTGTGAAAGTTGTTCAGTAAATGTTAATGGGTTGTGCAAGTGTATTGCCTAACGTGAAAACTAATGTACTGTAATTTACAGTACTGTAGCATATTACATTCAAAGGGCAATTTTGAAAAATTTCGCATATTTTTTTGCTTTTGGATGAACTGGTGGTTAAAATATCTGAATTGAGAAGACATCACTATGTTGTGTTTTGGATCAATGGTTTTGTGGTGAAAGATGCCTACAAACAAAATGAATGCACAATGAAAGGTTTTGAATGTAAGACTTGCTGCGTTACAAGTGTTACCAGTTTGGAGTTTTGTACTAAGACTTTAGAAAATTCCCCCACATACTTGTGAAAATAGTACCAAAGCAATAAAAAAAAGAAAACTCAACCTTTCTCAAGTCTATGTGTGTGTGTTTAAATTGAACAAGCCTTTAAGATAAGCCTATGTATTTGGCTGTAACTAAACATCACAGTCAATATACCCTGAAGGAAAGTCAAAGAGCTCAATGGGATCATATGGTTATTTCAATAGCAGTTAGAAATGGGATTTTGGCATTGTTACAAAATCATCTGGGCTATAAAAAGTAAAAGGCATTTATTTTGAAGAAAGAGAGGCCTTCAAGACATCCAAGATCCAACCCCCACAAACACACTCAGACAGAAGTTGCGCGCGCGCGCGCACACACACACACACACACACACACACACACACACACACACACACACACACACACACACACACACACACACACACACACACACACACACACACACACACACACACACACACACACACACACACACACACACACACACACACACACACCATCAACTCTTATAAAAGTTAAAATGTGCACCATTTCATTAGTTAAAGATGAAAAGATGTGTACAGCTGCAGGGGTCTCAAATCAAAGCTGTGTATACCGATTGAATAAACTACAACTCTAAACGAATCTACTGCACACATCTCTGATATGAAATTCAGTGAATAAAACATGAAAAATGACATTATTTTGATACATTTTTCATGGTTATTTATTTTCTATAACGCCAGGCTCCAGTGACTCAGACCCTCCGCCTTCTCCTCCCAGGGTGATTCCCAGCATGCATTGCAAAAACAAATTGACTGCCGTGGCCTGCGGAGGCAAGAGAGATAGAGAATCAATATTTCAAAACATCCATTCTTTATTTCTCCCCACAGCCGCCAGGACAGACATACAGTATGTCTCCTCCTCTTGAGATGGACTGGTGCATAATGGCCCTCTTTCCTCTCTGCACATCAAATCAGAGATCAGGGGTTGTATACATCAAGCATCTCAGAGTTGGAGTGCTAGGGTCCATGTAATATTATTTATTGTGTGGTCTAAAAAGGCCAAACTGATCCTGGGCTCTAGTTTAACAAACCTAACGCAATGGTAAATCTAAGCAATGGTGGTTTGTCAGAAATATTTCAGCTATTTTCACAGCCGGAATTATGAGCGCAATAGCTGGCAATGGTACAAAAGGGCTGGTGGTTGATAAATAAATCAGTTGTAGGTGTAACGAGGGCTTGGCCACTCATTGGAGGAGCACGTCTTTGGTAACCGGAGGAGAGGCGGTCTTTGGAGATGGGGATGGATACTTGAACAAGCTAAATGAAGTATGCTGGTAGGAATATGTGTGTATGTTTTAGAATGTGCAGTATATTTTCAAATTAAGGCACTCTGACGAATAAACCATTTAAAGAGCAACAGCCCCTAAAAAACTACTTCTCATTTAGAAAACAGCCTATGTGGCATTGATATGAGTCAGAAACATTTATTATACTGTCAGAATTGACTACAAAGTGTAAAGAGGATCATTTTGGTCATGAGTCGGTCTCGTGAAACTTTTGGTCGTGACTGCATTACAACATAAATGAAGGTTGGGTTTGTTTCAATCCTGCCCACATGCCCACAGCTGACATGTAATCATGGAGTGCAGCTGCAAGCGAACCGATTGTAATGCCTGTGGTAAATTTAATTTGACTTTGGATATCCCTAGGGGGCTAGTTAGGGACCATCTGTAAATTGTACAATATATAAAAATTCCAATAGCTCCAAAATTCAAATACTTAAAAACACTCAAACCACCTAAAAATTGTAGAAATTAATATGTTCTCATTTATATTCTGCAATTTATTGACGGCCACCAATTAGCCCCGGCGATAGGTCATCAAAAGTCAAACCAACTTTGTCATGGTCAGACACCAGCCGGCTGAAGCTAATTGGCAAAATCATTTGTCTAACTCTTCCCACCTGCGAACTCACACATCAAACCACACCCCAAAACTAACTCAGGTTTAATTCAGTCATGGCCGCTAGAATTTCCTGCAGTCGCCTTTTACAACACCTTTTATGGATGAAGTCCAAGATAAAAAATACAAGACTTTGCTGCTGAACCAGCCTTTGTAGCCTATGCCTGGGGTAAGGGTAGATAGACTATGGAGGGCTTGATATGAAACGGAAAACAAGCAATTGTTTTTTTAACAACAATATTTCTAAATAGGATGGGGTCAGAAGCATGATATCATAAATCGCTTCACTCGTTCCATGGCAATGTGTGCACATGTAGGCCTAAATCTCTGCGCATAACATTTGCACATCTATACAAAATACTAGGCTCCTGTCAATTGTATAGTTGCCTATGTGCAAGGCAAATTCTCAAAAGTATCTGTTTTTGAGCTACAGAATTCTGTACCATTGGATTCGTACATTTCTTCTGCATTGGCCTGTGTGATTAACGGGCGCTGAGCTAGAGCGGCGTTCGTGAGACAAGAGCGGATCACGAAGGGGCCCGGGTCAGACACCAGCCAGCTGAAGCTAATTGGCAAAATAATTTGTCTAACTCTTCCCGCCGTCTGTAGTGTCCGAATGGTTTGAGCCACAAACATGTTTTGCTCTATGGCTCACAAGAGTAACGTGAATGCAACTATTTATGTAAAATTGTTTTGTGTTCTACTTGTAGCACTGGTTGTCCTAAAAAGAAAATTGTAAAACACTTAATTGTGAGGATAACGATATGGGCTGGACATGCAAATAAATTAAAATCAGATAAATTAAAAGCCCATTTTTGCTGGAATCCTGGGAAGGATAGGGTTAAAACTTCCCATTAGTGCTGCATGAAATTGTCACTTTTGCTCTTGTTTTTAAGGACATACATCAAATGTTGCCACCTCAGCGTAAGCAAGCTGATGTTAGATAGCTAAATTGACGAACCTGGCGCTAGGGCTGGAAAATGCCAGTGCGCCAGTTTGTACATAACAAAATTGTAAACAAATTTGTTGCCAAAAATAGAGCCCCCTAAGTCACCCTCTGTGGAAAGGGTTTAACATGAAAGCCGAAAGGGTTCTTCAAAGGGTTCTCCTATGGGGTTAGCCGACGAACCCTTTTTTTCTAAGAGTGTAGGTTAGTTCCTTCTGGTCCAGAGACTGAGGCTGATAGATTTTCAGGGGCTGACATAGGGGGCTCTATTTTCGGTTGGCGCTAAGGAGGCGCAAGTGTCAAGATAGCACATTTTTTAAGAGTGTAACTATAACAGATATCATACCCCCCCCCCCTAAAAATTACACAAACTAGGACAAAAAATACTACTGTACCGATGAAACCAGGTTGCAGTTGGCAACAACAGCAGTATAGCAGATCACACCAAAACACACATACATTCTTTGGGCACTACAGGAGGTTGGTGGCACCTAAATAGGGGAGGACCGGCTCGTGCTAATGGCTGGAGCGGAATAGGTGGAATGGTATCAAATACACCAAACACATCGTTTCCTTGTGTTTGACGCCATTCCATTTGATGCCATTCTCTGCTGCCAATGACTGGAACGAACTACAAAAATCTCTGAAACTGGAAACACTTATCTCCCTCACTATCTTTAAGTACCAGCTGTCAGAGCAGCTCACAGATTACTGCACCTGTGCAAAACCATCTATAATTTAGCCCAAACAACTACCTCTTCCCCTACTGTATTTATGTATTTATTTTGCTCCTTTGCACCCCATTATTTCTATTTCTACTTTGCACATTCTTCCACTGCAAATCTACCATTCCAGTGTTTTACTTGCTATATTGTATTTACTTCACCACCATGGCCTTTTTTTGCCTTTACCTCCCTTATCTCACCTCATTTGCTCACATTGTATATAGACTTATTTTTCTACTGTATTATTGACTGTGATTTACTCCATGTGTAACTGTGTTGTTGTATTTGTCGAACTGCTTTGCTTTATCTTGGACAGGTCGCAATTGTAAATGAGAACTTGTTCTCAACTTGCCTACCTGGTTAAACAAAATAATCTGGTAAAACACGGGGCGGGGTCCTATGCATATTTGTAAACAATAGCTGGTGCACAATATCTAAGGAAGTCTCAGGGTTTTGCTCACTTGAGGTAGAGTATGTCATGATAAGCTGTAGACCACACTATCCACCTAGAGAGTTTTCATCTGTATTTTTCGTAGCTGTCTACATACCACCAAGGACCGAAGCTGGAACTAAAACCGCACTCAATGAGCTGTATTCCACCATAAGCAAACAGGACAAAGGTCATTCAGAGGCGACGCTCCTAGTGGCCGGGGACTTTAATGCAGGGAAACTTAAATCCGTTTTACCTCATTTCTACCAGCATGTTAAATGTGCAAGCAGAGAAAAAAGAAATTCAAGACCACCTTTACTCTACACACAGAGACACGTACAAAGCTCTCCCTCGCACTCCATTTGGCAAATCTGAACATAACTCTATCCTCCTGATTCCTGCTTACAAGCTAAATTTAAAGCAGGAAGCGCCAGTGACTCGAAAAAAGTGGTCAGATGAAGTAGATACTAAACTACAGGACTGTTTTGCTAGCACAGACTGGAATATGTTCCAGGATTCTTCCAATGGCATTGAGGAGTACACCACATCAGTCATTGGCTTCATCAATAAGTGCATCGAGGACGTCGTCCCCACAGTGACTGTACGTACATACCCCAACCAGAAGCCATGGATTACAGGCTACATTCACACTGAGCTAAAGGGTAGAGCTGCCACTTTCAAGGAGGGGGACTCTAACCCGGAAGATTATAAGAAATCCTTCGATGCCCTCCGACGAACCATCAAACAGGCAAAGCATCAATACAGGACTAAGATCGAATCATACTACACCGGCTCCGACGCTCGTCGGAAGTGAATGGGCAGAGCCCCCTAAAACTGAAACATGTATGAGAGCATCAGCTGTTCCGGACGACTGTGTGATCACGCTCTCCGCAGCCGATGTGAGTAAGACCTTTCACAAGGCCGCTGGGCCAGAAGGATTACCAGGACTCCGAGCTTGCGCTGACCAACTGGCAAGTGTCTTCACTGACATTTTCAAACTCTCCCTGTCTGAGTCTGTAATACCAACATGTTTCAAGCAGACCACCGTAGTCCCTGTGCCCAATAACACAAAGTTAACCTGCCTAAATGACTACCCACGTCTGTAGCCATGAAATGCTTTGAAAGGCTGGTCATGGCTCACGTCGACACCATTATCCCAGAAACCCTAGAACCACTCCAATTTCCATACCGCACCAACATATCCACAGATGATGCAATCTCTATTGCACTCCACACTGCCCTTTCCCACCTGGACAAAAGGAACACCTATGTGATAATGCTATTCATTGACTACAGCTCAGCGTTCAACACCATAGTGCCCTCAAAGCTCATCACTAAGCTAAGGGCCCTGGGACTAAACACCTCCATCTGCAACTGGATCCTGGACTTCCAGACGGGACGCCCCAGGTGGTGAGGGTAGGTAACAACACGTCCGCCATGTTGTTCATCAACACGGGGGCCCCTCAGGGGTGCATGCTCAGTCCCCTCCTGTACTCCCTGTTCACTCACGACTGCACAGCCAAGCACGACTCCAACACCATCATTAAGTTTGCTGATGACACAACATTGGTAGGCCTGATCACCAACAGCCTATAGGGAGGAGTTCACAGATCTGACCGTGTGGTGCAAGGACAACAACCTATCCCTCAATGTGATCAAGACAAAGGAGATGATTGTGGACTACAAGAAAAGGAGGACCGAGCACGCCCCGATTCTCATTGATGGGGCTGTAGTGGAGCAGGCTGAGAGCTTCAAGTTTCTGGGCGTCCAAATCACCAACAAACTAACATGGTCCAAGCACACCAAGACAGTCGTGAAGAGGGCACGACAAAACCTATTCCCCCATCAGGAGACTGAAAAGATTTGCCATGGGTCCTCAGATCCTCAAAAGGTTTTACAGCTGCACCATTGAGAGCATCCTGACGGGTTGCATCACTGCCTAGTATGGCAACTGCTCGGCCTCCGACTGCAAGGCACTACAGAGGGTAGTGCGTACGGCCCAGTACATCACCGGGGCCCAGCTTCCTGCAACCCAGGACCTCTATACCAGGCAGTGTCAGAGGAAGGCCCTGAAAATGGTCAAAGACTCCAGCCACCCTAGTCATAGACTGTTCTCTTTGCTACCGCACGACAAGCGGTACTGGAGCGCCAAGTCTAGGTCCAAGAGGCTTTTAAACAGCTTCTACTTCCAAGTCATAAGACTCCTGAACAGCTAATCAAATGGCTACCCAGACTATTTGCATTGCCCCCCCCCCCCCCTCCCCTGCTACTCTCTGTTATTATCTATGCATAGCCACTTTAATAACTCTACCTACATGTAAATAATTACCCCAACACCGGTGACCCCTGCACATTGACACTGTACCGGTACCCCCTGTATATAACCCCGCTATTGTTGTTTACTCCTGCTCTTTAATTATTTGTTATTCTTATCTCTTACTTTTTTAGGGATTTTCTTAAAACTGCATTGTTGGTTAAGGGCTTGTATTCCGGTCATGTGAGTGACAATTAACATTTTACGTTCCAACCATTATTATGAGCAATCCTCCCCTCAGCAGCCTCACATTGTCCACATACATACAGTGGCAAGAAAAAGTATGTGAACCCTTTGGAATTACCTGGATTTCTGCATAAATTGGTCATAAAATTTGTCCCAACAATAGACCCAACAAGTCCAAACAATAGACTAACACAGTGTGCTTAAACTAATAACACACATTTTTGTATTTTTCTTGTCTATATTGATTACATAATTTAAACTTTCACTGTGTAGGTTGGGGAAAGTATGTGAACCCCCAAAAGCTTATTGGAGTCAGGAGTCAGCTAACCAATCAATGAGATGATATTAGAGATGTTGGTTAGAGCTGCCCTGTCCTATAAAAAACACAAACAAAATTTGAGTTTGCTATTCACAAGAAGCTTTGCCTGATGTGAACCATGCCTTGAACAAAAGAGATCCCAGAAGAACTAAAATGAATAATTGTTGACTTGCATAAAGCTGGAAAGGGTCACAAAAGTATCTCTAAAAGCCTTGATGTTCATCAGTCCACTGTAAGACTAATGTGACTCACTAGCTGAAATCAGTCTTATGTAGCAAAATTTGAAATAGTTTTTTTTTTAATACTTTGGACAAAAGTAGAGACTCTGGTATATCATACACCACATTTTTGAGGGGCAATGGGAAAGCAATTCTGCTTTAAAAGTTGATAAACTTGTAAACTCACTTTTGAGAAAAGGGCCTTGAAAGTTGTTACCTGCTGGAGAGCTCTCCTTTGTCTACACCCATTCAGCATTGTTCACACCCTCTTAATGCTAAAACCCCCACCCATCTCTTTAAGGATTCACATGTGAGGTCATGTGCTGAACAGTGAGTAGTGTAGTAAAGATTACGACTAAAAGTGGTAGTAGCCTACAATAAGGAACAATTCCAGGTAAACAGAGTGTCCAGATAAAAATATGTTATGAATATTAGATGACAATTACCCAGACACACTTGTCCAAATTGATGGGTTATGTTAAATAAAGGCTAAAACCCCCAGCCAGATCCAGTGGTGAAAAAAGTACTAAATTGTCATACTTGAGTAAAAGTATAAATCATTTCAAATTCCTTATATTAAGCCATACGGCACAATTGTATTACAAAATATATATGCACTACTGTTCAAAAGTTTAGGGTCACTTAGAAATGTCCTTGTTTTTGAAAGAAAAGCACATTTGTTGTCCATTAAAATGACATCAAAGTGATCACCAGTCTAAACGTCAACAATGAAGAGGCGACTCCGCGATGCTGGCCTTCTAGGCCTGTGTTCTTTAGCCCATCTTAATCTTTTCTTTTAATTGGCCAGTCTGTCTTTTTCTTTGCAACTCTGAAGAGTCGCCTCTTCACTGTTGACGTTGAGACTGGGGTTTTGCGGGTACCATTTAATGAAGCTACCAGTTGAGGACTTGCGATGCGTCTGTTTCTCAAACTAGACACTCTAAAGTACTTGCCCTCGTGCTCAGTTGTGCACCGGGGCCTTTCACTCCTTTTTCTATTCTGGTTAGGGCCAGTTTGCGCTGTTCTGTGAAGGGAGTAGTACACAGCGTTGTACAAGATTTTCAGTTTCTTGGCAATTTCTCGCATGCAATAGCCTTCATTTCTCAGAACAAGAATAGACTGACGAGTTTCAGAAGATTTGTTTTTGTTTCTGGCCATTTTGAGCCTGTAATCGAACCCAGAAATGCTGATGCTCCAGATACTCAACTAGTCTAAAGATGGCCAGTTTTATTGCTTCTTTAATCAGGACACTAGTTTTCAGCTGTGCTAACATAATTGAAAAAGCGTTTTGTAATTATCAATTAGCCTTTTAAAATGATAAACTTGGATTAGCTAACACAATGTGCCATTGGAACACAGGGGTGATGGTTGCTGATAATGGGCCTCTGTACACCTATGTAGATATACCATTAAAATCAGACGTTTCCAGCTACAATAGTCATTAAAAAAATTAACAATGTCTACGCGGTATTTTTGATACATTTTATTTTAAATGGACAAAAAAATATGCTTTTCTTTCAAAACAAGAACATTTCTAAGTGACCCCAAATTTTTGGTAGTGTATACGGTAGTGTATATATTGACACATAGCCAGGAGCACAATGTACTTAAAACCTTTTCTCATTAGGGGGTGCTGTTTTCACTTTGTAAAAATTTCGTTCCCAAATTAAACTGCCTCGTACTCAATTCTTGCTCATACAATATGCATAGTATTATTACTATTGGATAGAAAACACTCTCTAGTTTCTAAAACCGTTTGAATTATATCTGTGAGTAAAACAGAACTCAAGTTGGAGCAATTTTCCTATCAGGTAGTGAGAAATCTGAAATAAGGCAGGCTGTTCTGAGGTCAGTTTATTAATTTGCAAGTCGTCTATTGGTCGAGATGCACTGCATACGCCTTCCCCTGGATGTCAGCAAACAGTGAGAATTGGAATGGTGTTGCTAGGCAGATCTGAGGCCATATAAATGGACTGGGAACGTGGGGTCCAGTCTTTCCTTCGTTCGCCATGACGCAAGACAGACCTCAGGATGGCATTCTAGAAAGCTCCCGTTATAGCCCTTAGATATATCCGGCTCTGATTTTATTCGATATAGGTGTTAAAGACATCATAATGTTGTTATTTTAAACCGAGTTATATCAGTTTATATCAGTATATTGCGATTTTCGGATATTTCTTTGTGCTGCGTTCTAGTGAGTTGGGCACGTCTGGGCCACACGGCTAATGTTTACTGCTAATTCCAAAGTTGAAGGCGACAATCTACAACCGAGCAACGATTCCTTTGGACAAAGGACAACTTGCCCAAGATTCTGATGGGAGCTCATCAAAAAGTAAGAACTATTTATGATGTTAATTCGTTGTTCTGTTGAAAAATGTAAAACTCATATTCCGCCATTAATTTCGGTGCGGTCTCGCTTTAACGCACGCTGTATGTCGTAGTAACATTAATTTTAAAAATCTAACACAGCGGTTGCATTAAGAACTAATGTATCTTTCATTTGCTTTCCAACCTGTATTTTTTTGTCAAGTTTATGATTAGTTACTGATTAGATTAGGTGCCTCTCCCAAGATTTCTCCCAACATTTTGTTGGCAGCTTGGCTACTGTTCTCATTATATAACCACGATTTGTGCCGCTAATATGCAAATTTTCGAACAAACTCTATATGTATTGTGTAATATGATGTTATAGGACTGTCATTCTGAAGAAGTTTGAGAAGGTTAGTGAAAAAATTAATATCTTTTGCTGGTTTATTCGTTATCGCTATTGTTGGCTTGAATCAATGCTGTTGTGTGGTTGGCTATTGTAGTAAGCTAATATGATGCTATATTGTGTTTTCGCTGTAAAACACTTAAAAAATCTGAAATATTGGCTGGATTCACAAGATCTTTGTCTTTCATTTGCTGTACGCTGTGTATTTTTTATAAATGTTTTATGATGAGTATTTAGGTAATTCACGTTGGTCTCTGTAGTTATTCTAGTTCCTTTGGTAAGACTTGTGATGGTGGCTGCAATGTAAAACTATGATTTATACCTGAAATATGCACATTTTTCTAACAAAACATATGCTATACAATAAATATGTTATCAGACTGTCATCTGATGAAGTTGTTTCTTGGTTAGTGACTATTTATATCTTTATTTGGTCGAAATTGTGATAGCTACGGATGCAGGAAAAAAATGGTGAAAAAAAAAAGTTGTGTCTTTTGCTATCGTGGTTAGCTAATAGAAATACATAGTGTCTTCCCTGTAAACCATTTTAAAAATCAGAAATGATGGCTGGATTCACAAGATGTGTATCTTTCATCTGGTGTCTTGGACTTGTGATTTAATGATATTTAGATGCTAGTATTTACTTGTGACGCTATGCTGATGGGGGTGCTCCCGGATCCGGGATTGTGTGCAAGTAGAAGTTTTTAAGTATCAAAAGTAAAAGTAAAAATATTAACTATTTCAAATTCCTTATATTAAGCAAACCAGATGGCACAATTTTCTTTTTTTATTGACGGATAGCTAGGTGCACACTCCAACACTCTGACATTTACAAGTCTATTTACGAGTCTGCCAGATCAGAGGCAGTAGGAATGACCAGGGATGTTCTCTTGATAAGTGTGTGAGAATTGGACAATTTTCCTGTCAAAACGTAAATGAGTACTTTTTGGTGTCAAGGAACATGTATGGAGTAAAAAGTACATAATTTTCTTCACGAATGTAGTGAAGTAAAAGTTGCCAAAAATATAAATTGTAAAGGAATGTACAGATACCACAAAAAACTACTTAAGTAAAAATACTTTAAAGTACTACTTAAGTACTTTACACCACTGCCCAAATGCCAAATGCCTTCACACCAGTACATTAGCATACATATACACTGTTACACATGCACTTATCACATAGTATTCCATACATAAGTTAAGGCCATGCAACCTGAGTTGAAACGTGAGTGAGGTGCACATGTACAGTACATGCGCCATATATTTGTGGTGGACACTTGATACAGTCACATGACAATGTTGTGGTGTCACAAAATCATGTTATGACCACACATATCAATTTTAATTTTATATATCAATATTTGGCTATGGTGTAAATGGTACAACCAAATGGTTACTTGCAAAGTAGCAATATCAGAAATAGATAGTGTCAATATAAATATAATATACAGTATGTACAAGAACAATATCAATAATGATATCAGTGATAGACGAGGTAGTCATATGCATACAATCAGGGGTAAAGTGGCTGAGCAGCAGGACAAAGAAAATTGTAGCAGCAACGTATTGTGAATAGAGGCACTGCAGATAGTGCTGATGACTGGTCCGTCCAAACCACGCATGAACAAGGGAATCTACTGTTGAATTTGGAAGTTTACATACACTTAGGTTGGAGTCATTAAAACTCGTTTTTCAACCACTCCACAAATTTCTTGTTAACAACCTATACTTTTTGGCAAGCCGGTTAGGCCATTTACTTTGTGCATGACACAAGTAATTTTTCCAACAATTGTTTACAGACAGATTATTTCACTTATAATTCACTGTATCACAATTCCAGTGGGTCAGAACTTTACATAGACTAAGTTGACTGTGTCTTTAAACAGCTTGGAAAATATGAGAAAATGATGTCATGGCTTTAGAAGCTTCTGATAGGCTAATTGACATCATTTGAGTCAATTGGAGGTGTACCTCCAAACGAACTTCAATGCCATACAACACTCCTTCCGTGGCCTCCAACTGCTCTTAAACGCTAGTAAAACCAAATGCACGCTTTTCAACCGTTCGCTGCCCGCACCCACGCGCCCGACTAGCATTACTACTCTGGACGGTTCTGACTTAGAATATGTGGACTACAAATACCTAGGTATCTGGCTAGACGGTAAACTCTCCTTCCAGACTCATATTAAACATCTCCAATCCAAAATTAAATCTAGAATCGGCTTCCTATTTCGCAAACAAAGCCTACTTCACTCACGCTGCCAAACATACCCTCATAAAACTGACTATCCGACCGATCCTCGACTTCGGCGATGTCATTTACAAAATAGCTTCTAATACTCTACTCAGCAAACTGGATGCAGTCTATCACAGTGCCATCCGTTTTGTCACCAAAGCCCCTTATAACACCCACCACTGCGACCTGTATGCTCTAGTCGGCTGGCCCTCGCTACATATTCGTCGCCAGACCCACTGGCTCCAGAACATCTATAAGTCTATGCTAGGTAAAGCTCTGCCTTATCTCAGATCACTGGTCACGATAACAACCCCCACCCGCAGCACGCGCTCCAGCAGGTATATCTCACTGGTCATCCCCAAAGCCAACACCTCCTTTGGCCGCCTTTCCTTCCAGTTCTCTGCTGCCAATGACTGGAACGAATTACAAAAATTGTTGAAGCTGGAGACTTATATTTCTCTCACTAACTTTAAACATCAGCTATCTGAGCAGCTAACCGATCGCTGCAGCTGTACATAGCCCATCTGTAAATAGCCCACCCAATCTACCTACCTTATCCCCATATTGTTTTTATTTACTTTTCTGCTCTTTTGCACACCAGTATTTCTACATGCACATCATCATCTGCTCATCTATCACTAGTGTTAATTTGCTAAATTGTAATTACTTTGCTACCATGGCCTATTTATTGCATTACCTCCTCACGCCATTTGCAAACTGTATATAGACTTTCTTTTTTTCTATTGTGTTATTGACTGTACGCTTGTTTATTCCATGTGTAACTCTGTGTTGTTGTCTGTGTCGCACTGCTTTGCTTTATCTTGGCCAGGTTGCAGTTGTAAATGAGAACTTGTTCTCAACTAGCCTAACTGATTAAATAAAGGTGAAATTAAAAAAATACAAAATAAACCTGTGGATGTATTTCAAGGCCTACCTTCAAACTCAGTGCCTCTTGATTGACATCATGAGAATATCAAAAGAAATCAGCCAAGACCTTAAAAAACAATTGTAGACCTCTATAAGTCTGGTTCATCCTTGGGAGCAATTTCCAAAAGCATGAAGGTACCACGTTCATCTGTACAAACAATAGTATGCGACCACACAGCCGTCATAACGCTCAGGAAGGAGACGCGTTCTGTTGCCGAGAGATGAACGTACGTTTGGTACGAAAAGTGCTAATCAATCCCAGAACAGCAGCAAAGGACCTTGTGAAGATACTGGAGGAAACAGGTACAAAAATATCTATATCCACAGTAAAACGGGTCCTACATGGACATAACCTGAAAGGCCGTTCAGCAAGGAAGAAGCCACTGCTCCGAAACCGACATAAAAAAAGATAGACTACGGTTTGCAACTGCACTGTACTTTTTGGAGAAATGTCCTCTGGTCTGATGAAACAAAAATAGAACTGTTTGGCCATAATGACCATCGATATGTTTGGAGGAAAAAGGGGGAGGCTTGCAAGCCGAAGAACATCATCCCAACCGTGAAGCACGGGGGTGGCAGCATCATGTTGTGGGGGTGCTTTGCTGCAGGGGGGACTGGTGCACTTCACATAATAGATGTCATCATGAGGTAGGGAAATTATGTGGATATCTTAAAGCAAAATCTGAAGACATCAGTCAGGAAGTTAAAGCGTGGTCACAAATGGGTCTTCCAAATGGACAATGATCCCAAGCATACTTCCAAAGTTGTGGAAAATGACTTAAGGACAACAAAGTCACGGTTTTGGAGTGGCCATCACAAAGCCCTGACCTCATCCTATAGAACATTTGTGGGCAGAACTGAAAAAGTGTGTGCGAGCAAGGAGTCCTACAAACCTGACCTAAGACAGGGAAATTTTACTAGGATTAAATGTCACGTGTTGTGAAAAACTGAATTTAAATGTATTTGGCTAAGGTGTATGTAAACTTCCGACTTCAACGGTATATTCGGAGAGCCTGTATCTGTCCTGCCTTTGACTTTGGTGCAGGGAATGTGATGTCCAAAGCCTCTTCGTCGCAAAACTTCCTGATCTTCTCAAAAAGATAGTTTGTCTAGCTGTATTCAGTCCAGGTGGAGCTTTTACAGGCAGACAATCTATGGGAGGAAGAATGTCAGCGTTGCGCAGCAGTTGAAACCTGGTACCATCAATCCGAACGCTCCTTGGCGACAACACCAGGCTTCAAAGCATCGAAGCTGTAAAACAGGGAATAACATCTAAAAATCTGAAGACATTACAAAATTCATTCACCTCCCAAGTTTAGATAAGAATAACCTCATACAATGAAAATATTTTTTTACCTGGAGTTCTGGTACTGCTTGATCTGTGGCAGCGGCCTGAAGTACCAGCCATGTTGTTGCCAGCCATAGCTTTTTTTTAAAGTTAACCAATAGGGTTCTGAGAAATGGCATTCTGAGAAAACATCACTCACGTTACACACACTTCATACCACACACATAAGCAAACTTAGGGATGACATGCCAGTAACAAATGCTGACACTACACATTCAAGTATATCTGACCAAATTATTGTACTTTTGAATTCCGTAAAGTCAATGTGGACGAGGTGAAAAAATATTTGTTGTCTATCAACAATGACAAGCCACCGGGGTCTGACAATCTGGATGGAAAATTACTGAGGATAATAGCAGACGATCTTGCCACTGCTATTTGCAACATCTTCAATTTAAGCCTACTAGCGAGCGTGTGCCCTCAGGCCTGGAGGGAAGCTAAAGTCATTCCGCTACCAAAGAATAGTAAAGCCCCCTTTACTGGCTCAAATAGCCGACCAATCAGCCTGTTACTAACCCTTAGTAAACTTCTGGAAAAAATTGTGTTTGACCAGATACAATGCTATTTCACAGTAAACAAATTGACAACAGAATTTCAGCATGCAAATAGGGAAGGACACTCAACAAGCACAGCACTTACACAAATGACTGATGATTGGCTGAGAGAAATTGATGACAAAATTATTGTGGGGGCCCTCTTGTTAGCCTTCAGTGCAGCTTTTGATATTAACGGTCATAGCCTGCTGCTGGAAAAAACTTATGTTTTAATGGCTTTCCACCCCCTGCTATTATGTGGATAAAAAGTTACTTGTCTAACAGAACACAGAGGGTGTTCTTTAATGGAAGCCTCTCAAATATAATCCAGTTAGAATCAGGAATTCCCCAAGGTAGCTTTTTAGGCCCCTTGCTTTTTAAATTTTTTACTAATGACATGCCACTGATTTTGAGTAAAGACAGAGTGTTTATGTATGCCGATGACTCAACACTGGTCTAAGACACTGCATCTCAGTGCTAGAGGCGTCACTACAGACAACCTGATTCAAATCCTGACTGTATCACAATCGGCCGTGATTGGGAGTCCCATATGGCGGCGCACAATTGGCCCAGCGTCGTCCGAGTTCGCCATTGTAAATAAAAATTATTTCTTAACTGACTTGCCTAGTTACATAAAGGTTAAATAAAAAATAAAAAATACACATCAGCGACTGAAATGACTGCAACACTCAACAAAGAGCTGAAGTTATTTTCAGAGTGGGTGGCAAGGAATAAGTTAGCCCTAAATATTTCTAAAACTAAAAGCATTGTATTTGGAACAAAACATTCACTAAACCCTCAACCTCAACTACATCTTGTAATAAATAATGTGGAAATTGAGCAAGTTGAGATGCCTAAACTGCTTGGAGTAACCCTAGATCGTAAACTGTCATGATCAAAACATATTGATGCAATAGTAGCTAAGATGGGGAGAAGTCTGTCTATAATAAAGCGATGCTCTACCTTCTTAACAACAAGGCAGGTTCTACAGGCCCTAGTTTTGTCGCACCATGACTACTGTTCAGTCATGTGGTCAGGTACTACAAAAAAAGCACGGCTGGCCCTTGGATGTACACAGAGAGCTAATATTAATAATATGCATGTCAATCTCTCCTGGCTGAAAGTGGAGAGATTGATTTCATCACAACTTTTATTTATGAGAGGTATTGACATGTTAAATCGGACACCCATGCATACCCCACAAGACATGCCACAAGAGGTCTCTTCACAGTCCCCAAGTCCAGAACAGACTATGGTAGGCACACAGTACTACATAGAGCCATGACTACATGGAGCTCTATTCCACATCAAGTAACCTGATGCAAGCAGTAAAATTAGATAAAAAAAACTGATAAAAAAAACACCTTATGGAACAGCAGGGACTGTGAAGCGACACAAACATTGGCACAGACACACGCATACACACACACACACATAATAACATACGGACTATACATACACATAGATTTAGTACTGTAGATACGTGCTAGTGGTGGAGTATGGGCCTGAGGGCACACAGTGTATTGTGAAATCTGTGAATGTATTGTAACGTTTTTAAAATTGTATAAACTGCCTTAATTTTGCTGAACCCCATTGGCAGCAGCTAATGGGGATCCATAATAAATACAAATACAAATGTTAGCTAGCAAGCCAGCCACCTACCCTCAGCTAACGTTAGCTAGCTAACAGCAAGCTTTAACTTTGGGTCTTTTGTTAAGGCATGTCACGTTAACGTTAGCTATCTAACTCAATCTATAGTGTAATGTTACTAGCAATACAAACCGATTGTCAAGCTAAAGTTAACCAAATAATGTTAGGTTTAATGTTAGTTAGCAAGCCAGCCATGGAACTCCAGCTGGCTAGCTAACAGCAACATTTAGCTTGCAATGAAAACAACTTTGACAAAATTAGAAATGTATAATATCTGAATCTGTAGCTAGATTCTTACCTGTATACACGGATGAAAGCTTCACGGCAGACTGCAACCCCTTTTATAAGACATCCTGTGTTGTTTCCGTTTAGTTTGCACAGCTTGTTTGGCCCGTTGTGTTCCACTGATTTCAAAACGTGTTATTTTCAGAGTGAGAGAGAGTCAGCATTGCATGGCACGATCGTCGTTTAGAAAGTAGTCCACCACAATTTTTCCCCACTGAGATCTGTCGATAGCACCTGATAAATTCAGGGCAGCAATGTTATAGAGAGCAGTTGCAACATATTTGCAGTTCTCCATGGCTAACGTTATATCTGTCAAAAAACTGCAGTAGAAAGGACTATCTCTGCATTACGAGCAGCTCATTTTATAGACACCAGATGCAACACCGCAGACCAATCCAAACTAATCTCTCAGCATGTCCAGCCCACTCATTATCTCTGCCAATCATGGCTAGCGGGAAGGTTGCTCTCTTTCTCTGTGGCTAAACCAACTAGGCTCTTAATTTAACAATTTTATTCATATTTACAGATGACATACAAGTTTGATATTAAAGCACAAGAAAGTTCATGTATATGTATCTCTGGAGCATGCTAACATCTCTGTTAAGGAGTCTACGATTCGAAAAACACTAAACAAGAATGGTGTTCATGAGAGGACACCACAGAAGAAGCCACTGCTGTCCAAAAAAAACATTGCTGCACGTCTGAAGTTCGCAAAAGAGCACCTGGATGTTCCACAGCGCTACTGGCAAAATATTCTGTGGACAGATTAAACAAAAGTTTAATTGTTTGGAAGGAACACACAACACTGTGTGGAGAAAAAAAGGCACAGCACACCAACATCAAAACCTCATCCTCACTGTAAAGTATGGAGGGAGCATCATGGTTTGGGATTGCTTTGCTGCCTCAGGGCCTGGACTGCTTGCTATCATAGACGGGAAAATGAATTCCCAAGTTTATCTATACATTTTGCAGAAGAATGTAAGGTTATCTGTCTGCCAATTGAAGCTCAAAAGATGTTGGGTGATGCAACAGGACAACGACCCAAAACACAGAAGTAAATCAAAAACAGAATGGCGTCAACAGAAGAAAATACACCTTCTTGAGTGGACCATTCAGAGTCCTGACCTCAACCCGTTTGAGATGCTGTGGCATGACCTCAAGAGAATGGTTCACACCAGACATCCCAAGAATATTGCTGAACTGAAACAGTTTTTTAAAGAGGAATGGTCCTGAATTCAACAAAAAATGTTTGGTTGAGGTTATTGTTGCAAAAAGGAGGGTCGACCAGTTATTAAGTCAAAGGGTTCACATATTTTTCCCACACTGCACTGTGAATGTTTACACACACATGAAAACGTATAATTGTTTGTGTGTTATTAGTGTAAGCAGACTGTGTTTGTCTATTGTTGTGACAAATTTATGTAGAAATCCAGGTAATTCCAAAGGGTTCACATACTTTTTCTTGCCACTGTATGCACGAACACTCTGAACAAGAGCCAAGAGTGGACACGTATTGGCCATACAGTGATATATATGTATGTATGTATGTATGTATGTATGTATGTATGTATGTATGTATGTATGTATGTATGTATATGTGTGTATGTGTATATGTGTGTGTGTGTGTGTGTGTGTGTGTGTGTGTGTGTGTGTGTGTGTGTGTGTGTGTGTGTGTGTGTGTGTGTGTGTGTGTGTGTGTGTGTGTGTGTGTGTGTGTGTGTGTGTGTGTGTTTATTTGATCCCTTGACCAGTCATTTAACGATTCATTAACTCTGAGCTTAGTCCCTCTCTAGTACCTATAACCACTGCAGATGTGACAGCCAACCATTACAAAACAAATAAACAAAAATTTGCAGGTTCACATGTTGAGCTTAAATTTCACACCATCTTTACACATGTGAGGAGAATAACATGTTCACCTCACATGTGAATTGCAGTTTCACATGTAAAATTTGTGGTTTCACATGATAAAATAATGTATATAATCGTATATTCACTTTTCACGTGAAAATAATTCACATGTCAAAAATCACATTGCTGTTTCACATGTGAAAATCAATCACGTGAAAAAAAACTAATTTGCAGGTTCACATGTAAGAAAACTCCACATGTGAAAATCCCACTTTCACAAGAAAATTCCAAATTTTCTTGAATGTTTGTAAACAAAGTAAATGTAAACAAACACTGTATAGCCTAAAAACATGGTTAAATGTATAATTTTCATATAATGGATGGTCAGTCCTTGCATCCATAGCATAGTCTCAGCTTTTTACCAAAACTGTTTCAATTAAGGATTGCCGCTTTAAACACCTCTAAAACCTTTCTAGCCCAGGGGTTCCGCTAGTGGAACACCCACAACATTCCGCTGAAAAGGCAGCGCGCGAAATTCAAAAATATTTTTTGGAAATATGTAACTTTCCCACATTAACAAGTCCAATACAGCAAATGAAAGATAAACATCTTGTTAATCTACCCATCGTGTCCGATTTTTAAATGTTGTACAGCGAAAACACAACATATATTTATGTTAGATCACCACCAAATCCATAAAACACACAGCCATTTTTCCCAGGCAAAGATAGAGTCACAAAAGCAGAAATAGAGATAAGATTAATCACTAACCTTTGATAATCTTCATCAGATGACACTCATAGGACATCATGTTACACAATACATTTATGTTTTGTTCGATAATGTGCATATTTTTATCCACAAATCTCGGTTTACATTGGCGCCATGTTCAGAAATGCCACCAAAATATCCGGAGTAATTAGAGAGAGCCACGTCAAATAACAGAAATACTCATCATAAACTTTGATGAAAGATACATGTTTTATATATAATTAAAGATACACTTGTTCTTAATTGCAACCGCTGTGTCAGATTCTTTTTAAACTTTACGGAAAAAGCATAGCATGCAATAATCTGAGACGGCACTCAGAAATACACAACATTTCTCCGCCATGTTGGAGTCAACAAAAATACAAAATTACATCATAAATATTCCCTTACCTTTGATGATCTTTCATCAGAATGCAGTGCCAGGAATCCTAGTTCCACAATAAATCGTTGTTTTGTTCGATAATGTCCATTACTAGTGTCCAATTAGCTACTTTTGCTAGCATGTTTAGTTCACATGTCCAAACGCTGGCGCCGGTCTAGGCAAACTCGGACAAAAACCTAAAAAAGTTATATTCCAGGTCGAATAAACTGGTCAAATTAAGTAGAGAATCAATCTTCAGGATGTTGTTATCATATATATCCAATAACGTTCCAACCGGAGCATTCTTTTCAGTCTCTATAAGTAATGGAACGCATGGCCATATCATGACTAGCGCGCGTGACCAGGAACTAGCATTCTGCCAGACCACTGACTCAAATAGCTGCCATCCGGCCCCACATCACACTAGAGGCTTCATTCCACGTTCTACTGACTGTTGACATCTAGTGGAAGGCGTAGGAAGTGCGAACAGATCCATATCTTACTGGGATGTGAATAGACGATGAGTTTAACATCAACCAGCCCCAGAATTTCCACTTCCTGTTTGGAAGTTTGCCTGCCATATGAGTTCTGTTATACTCACAGACATAATTCAAACAGTTTTAGAAACTTCCGAGTGTTTTCTATCCAATAGTAATAATACTATGCATATATTTGCATCTGGGACAGAGTAGGAGGCAGTTCACTATGGGCACGCGATTCATCCAAAGTGAAAATGCTGCCCCCTATCCCTAATAAGTTAGTTATAGTGTTATTATTGTATATGGTGAAATCCTCTAGTGAGTGAGGTACGTTTGTGCCATTAATATTAAGCAAAACTTCTGAAGTCGAGAACAACATTTTTAGTATTGTAAACACAAAGAATGATCTTGAAAGCAAAACATAAACCCAAAAGTACTGGTAGCAAAATAAAATATTGCAAGGAAATACTATTAACTGTAAATGGACAACGCGATTAAATAAAACACCTTCCTCTTTCCTGTAATTTGACTGACATATCGTTGGTTGTTACGCTGGCCTTTTGCTGCTTTTTCCCTAGTTGGAAGTTTTGGTACATTCATTCCAGCAACATCGCAGCCTGCATCCCACTGCTGGTTTACTTCTGAAGCTAAGCATGGTCGTTCCTGGATGGTGACCAAATGAAGATGAAGTGGTGAAAATAATACTATGAAAAATGGAATTAGTTCACACGTCTGACAACCACGCAATTTTTTTCATTTTTTGTTGTTGTAAGGGAACACACTTGGCAGAGAGAGAGAGAGAGGGAGGGGGCAGAAAGAGAGAGACAGAGGGGGTGTGAGGGGGGAGAGAGACAGGGGGGGTGTGAGGGAGCGAGAGAGACAGTGTGTGTGTGAGGGAGCGAGAGAGACAGTGGGGGTGTGAGGGAGCGAGAGAGAGTGTGAGGGAGTTAGAGAGAGAGAGTGTGAGGGAGCGAGAGAGAAAGGGAATAAGATAGAGAATGGGGAGCACCAGAGTACCAGCTTCAGCCAGGTTAATGAGGCATCACAGAACAAATGAACCACTGTAGCACGATAACCAGCTGGCTATCAAGCATACACACACACACAAACTTACAGTAACTCTAGCTAAACATTTATCTCTATCCAATCATTCCAAACGGGCTGGCTGGTGAAATTCCCTGTGTAAAGGAAAAAGTCTACCGGTACATTATCATTATTGCAATCTGGCAAAAAATCCAACCAAGCTGCATGATTGGAAGAACAAACTGAATGTGCAAGAGATATTTAGCCATGGTCAGATGAAAATAACAGTTCAATAAAATACGTTGTCATTAGGTAGCAGAGAGAGAGAAAATACGAAGGAAGGAAGGGAAGCATCTTCAGGGGTGTGGAAGCAGACAGACACTCACCTTCTAGAACCATCTATAGGTGTGGAGGGTGGTGAGGTGGCTTCTCAGGGCAGAGGTCAGGGGGGCGGAGTTGGGGTTGGACCCTATGGTTCCGTGGATCTCAGTGGCCTTGTGGCTCGTGTCAGTGTAGGTCACTGGCTCCTTAGACAGAAAAGGGCATACATGGCCGCGTTAGAACACACCAGCTCCAAACTACAACACAGAAAACACAGAACACAGACATTGTAGATAAGGCTAGGGAGAGGCAGATGAGGATCTAATGTAAGAGGAGTGGGTGGAGAAACAGAGAGAAACGGATGAAAAAAAAACGTTGCCCTCCTTCACACACACATACTACAAAAGGTTGAAACAAGCTTATCCCATTGGCAGAGTGAGAGAAGAGAGAGAGAACAGCTCCAGTTTGTCTCTTAGTAGTCCTATCTGTAATAATCCTGGCAGAGCAGCAGCAGCAGAGAGGCTGTGGAAAATCAGCCTTGTGTTCTTGTTAAATCTCTGGCTTTATGATGTGACTTCTGTGGCTATGTGACAGATGAAACAGAGTGAATCTGAACAAGAGCTCTCACACACAAACACAGGCGCACAAACGCACACACACGTGCACACACACAAACGCAGACCGCACACACACTCTTGCCCAATTTGTCAAGGCAATGTGAGATGTCTGTGACTCAACTGAGAGAGCCATAACCTAGATTTTCACGGAGCGGATAACAAAATCACGTTTTTGTTCTGATTCTAGTCTGGCCTTGATAAAGTTTCCATCATTTAGATGAGTTTAGACAGAGAGCAGAGTCGAGTATTACATAACGGCAGCACAAGACTCTATGACAATATCTGAATAACACCCGAAGAAAATAAATAACAAAAATAAATAATAAATACATTTCCCAAGATGGCATCTCCTCTTGCATCCAAAAAGAGGTGATGTCATAAACTGTTGCCTGATATAAACTATGTACTACATGCTGTATGTCTATAGGTTGGGAGGAACTGAGGAAGTGGGTAGGACAGAGTAGTGTTTTCATGATTAGGGCTGTTGCAGTGACCGTATTACCGCCACACCGGCGATCATTAGTCATGAAGGCAGCCAAATTCTACGTGACTGTTTAGTCATGGTAATTAGGTTTCTCCAAGCTCTGATGGTCATTAGTAGCCTACCAAACTTGCTAACTGCCTGCTACTCTATTGTCCCTCTATTCACTCTGACATCAATGCAAATGTAATCAAACATTTTATCAAACATTTGATGAGAGCCCATGAGCTAAGATCCGGCAATGCGGAAGCATACAGCTCATCCAGGGCCAACCTGAAAAAGGGCATCAAGATGGCTACACATGACCACAAACTGCGGATTGAGGAGCACTTCAACAATAACTCCGACCCTCGACGCATGTGGCAGGGCATCCAAGCCATCACAGACTACCGGCCAAAAAACCCTACCCCCACAGCCAGCGACGTCTCCGTTGAGTTAAACAGGTTCTATGCTCGCTTTGACAGGGACAACAAAGATCCAGCCATCAAAGCTGAGCTCCCCCCAGATGATGCAGTGGCTGGTGCACTGTTTGGATGCTGGGATTATTTTGGGGTGGATAGGTATGACTCCTTTGGGTTTCCATAAAAAGCTGAAAAAAAAGCTTCTCTGTGGTAGGCTAAGTGAATAACATGATACGCCTCCGTCTGTAATATTTGATGGGCGGGGTAAATTTTACAGTTGAAGCTGCTTTACTCAACTCTGCCTCACAACTAAAGAGTTAAGTTAGCTTCTTAGCTAGTTCTAAAAAGCATTAGTGTTATTAGCCTTAGCCTATTTAGCAAGCTCGAATCTGCCATGCCACGATATATATCAGAAATTGGCTTCGCCAAACAAACCCAAGAGAAGAAAAAGAGCAATGAGCAGCATCAAACTACCAAGCCCAGCAGTGATGATGTTGCCGAGCTCCAACTAGCTCCGCGTGCAGAGCCTAACCACCCAGGATAATGGCTCCACAGCCCCCTACACCGCTGACTGTTCCTGACAACCTTGGAACAGAGTAGCCAGCCCAGGTTAGCCTAAAATCCCACTGTAGCTGCAGATTTTCTGTCCAAACACTTTAATTTAAAGCAACTTGTTCTTAGGAAGATAGTGGCTGGAATACTCGGTTGCTGGAATACTCGGTTACTGCAAATGAGGCATTCTGTTTCCATTGTCGAAAGTACAAGGCCTTCACCCAAGCTGGGTATTCTAACTGGAAGCATGCTATTGATAGTACCAAACGATTCGCTAGGTACGCAAAGGCACTGCATCGTGGAAAGAAAAACAAGTTTGAAGTGCTATGGGAACATTGGTGTCAACATTTGTTAATGACGGGCAGCTGGCGAGAAATGTCATATACCTTTTCTGTCTAGGATGGCATATACTCTCCGAAAAGACAATGAACTTGCCAATGTGTTTAGTACCCACAATGCCACATACACGTCACACAATATTCAAAATGAACACATAGGACTGACTCATGGGTGGGGCATCCACAGTTGCACGTGAGAACTAATTTTCCACTTTGACAAACGTGTTCAGTGTTATGGTAGGCAGGCATTGCTTAATTGATTGAGTGGGTCGAATTTGATCCAGTGTATTGTGCCATATCTCAACGTGTTGCTGTACTCATGAGTGGCATCGTTTTCCATGTTTGAAGCGGGCCTATTTGTTTGGCAAGACAGCTACATCTCATTTTTGTAGGCTGTAGGCTATGGTTTGGTTATTTGCATCTCCAATCGCATTTAGTTTACTGTGTGCACCTGTGTAATGAGCATGCTGTTTAATCAGCTTCTTGATATGCCACACATGTCAGGTGGATGGATTATCTTGGCAAAGGAGAAACGCTCGTTAACAGGGATGTAAACAAATTTGCGCACAACATTTTAGAGAAATGTGCTTCCCTATCTTCCCGCAACCATGTATAACTCCCTGCAAAATGTCAAAAGACACAATTTGTTGAATCAAATATTTTTTTTAAAGCCATAAACTGAACTATAAATGACTGTACTGTGGACCATGCTTAAGGTTAGCCTAGCTGTAGTTAAACTGTAGCATAAATGCTCATTTCTGATAACAAGGCCTTCAACATTTGTCTTGTTTTACCAGTCAGTTGACGGAGCAGAGAACTTGAAAAGAAAACTTTAAATTGAACGCTGAATTACCCATTCTTGGATAAATGAAATGTTATTGAATTAAATTAAAAGACAGTTTTCCAATGTGGCCTCCTCTCCCTGTCCTGCTCTTCCAGTGCATAATGTACTGTAGGTATAATGTGATAGGGTGCTGCTTGACTCTGGCCGACAGAAAACAAACAGTAAAACATCAGATATTGGGACAGTCCTGGTCTGTGTGTGTACATACCAGAAGACAACAGTTGTCTCCTCTTATTGGGAGTAAGAAGAACAGACAGGGGAGTGGTTGAACTAGAGATTTGCTATAGCAGAGACTGAGCTAAATAGCCAGTGAATCCTGTGATCGAGAGGTCTAGATTCTGGGATAGGGAAATAGAGTCACTGATTTGGCTGTGATTTAGCCACATCCATACACAGAGCTGCTCAGACTGGAGCACTGAGTCAGACAGGGCAAAACATTTTGGAACCATACGTGCAAACATTAGAAAAGGTTTAAGTTGGAACAGTTTTTGCATCTCAAAATGGGCATCAACCAATTAAAATCATTGATTTACTTGCGTGATAGAAGGCTACATTCTATCTAGTTCCATCAGATAACATGGAACACGTTAGCCCTATGCTAACTTCACCAGCTGACTGTGATTATATCCAGTAACAAGTTCTGCATCAGCCAATTACAAATGTTGACGTAGATGGACTTCATCAAACACTTCTCAATGAGATTGCCAAAATCCTGAAGTATCCCTTTAAGGACAATGAGAGCCTTTATCTCTAACGTCCTTCATACTGGACACAGAGACATAAAAATGGTATCCATGAGTTAATCAGACTCTGGGGACGTAGATAACGTGTGTGTATTGTATGTTGTAAGGAGGTGCCTTCTTCCACGGTGCTAATGGACTTCTCCTGGGCCCGAGTGAGTAAAGCCAACCATGCTGGCACGTGTCCCTTGTGAATTAGCTGTGAATCAGGATCTCTGCATGGCTATGTTCAACTGTGTATTTACTGTTGGCTTCCATGACTGTATCTTTCTCTCTCTCCCTCCATCTGTAATATAGGAGCTGGGTAGGATATAGGCGCCGAAGTCAGGCTCATTCATGACCTGTATCTGTGACGAGGGCGACCTGGAGCTGATCTATGCTAACATGCCCAAACATCTCAGAAGGGACAAAAGGTGATTACTAACAAGACAGTACATCATAAGTGTTTAGTAATATCACCCTTTCAATACATGTCACTCATCGACTCATCCTCATTTTTCTACAGATGGAGGACAGAAGAGTCCTCTGACTGAAAGACAGGTTGATACTGATGTCTAAATTGGGACAGACCTTGCACTCAGCATTATAAAATGCATATATTGCTTGTTATTGTCTTTTGTTATTATTGAATCGAATGGTACTATCAATAGGGTGGGGGACCCTATGTATTCTTAAAACATGTCAGGGATCTCCGTTCTTATATGGGACACATATAGCACATTGTTATATTAGCAGAACACTGCTTCTACAGTATTATGTGAAGGATGGTTTATTCTACATGGAAATGTGAAAGTTATCAAAATATTGTTTAGAATATCTACATAAGTTCAGCAATTGCACTCTTCTCATATTACTCTGTTGGCTACTGAGCGATTCAAAGATTGGTCAGTAGCTAAAGAGTGGTATGAGAAGAGTGCCATCCTCCGGCATTTCACATCTGCCTGTAGTTATTGAACTCTGCCATATCCAGGATGGAGTGTCATGCACTCCAACCCTCCTGTCACCTGGCTGCACCTGTCCATAACCTGTAATACATACTACATAGATGGAATCACCCACTGGAGACTGGAAGACAGCACCTCACCCAGAGCGATGTGCATGTCAGTGGGTGGTTAGACAACCAAATCCTTAGATTTGGCCAAATAGACAAATATAATGCCTTTCTAGTTCAGGTTAGATATCTGAAGTTGTACTCTCCACACAACATTTTTATTTTCTAGGTAAGTGTAAGCATACTGTCTTTATAAGCACATCAATATGGTATTTAAAGCATGAAATGTTTTGTCTTTGTCACACATCAATTTTTTTGTTGATCAATGTATGTGCTGCCAACCAGTGCTGCCAACTCTCATGTATTGGCCATGAAACACACACATTTGACCCTCTTCTCACGCTCACACGCCACACTTCTTATATCTCAAGCATTGGAAAGTAGTGCTTTTATTTTTCTAATTAGTTCAATGTTGAAATCGGAGGATATGAGCCTGCAATTTAACATCACGAGTGGAACCTCTGAACCGCGGCACATGAAGTACATGATTGGTCTAGTTACGTAAGGGATCAAGGGAATTGGATGCACTTTTTAAAGAAACACCACTCAAGATTAGATTGGAGCGGAATAGAGAGAGAACGTTCTCTGCTGAGTTTATAAAACTGTACAAAGAGCAGCAAGGTAGCGCTGTTTTATGTACAATGTTTTCAAACAAAAGTAGGTTGCATGCACCGAAGTCAATTTAATCCACATTGCATTAGTCCCCTTGTTGGGTGCTTGGAATTTAGGTTGTGATAACGAAAAGGCAGCAGACAGACCTACAATATGTTTTAGCAGGAAGGTTTGGTAGGGTGACCTGATTTGTAACTACGAAAAACATTTTGTCTAACAGACAGTGAACCCAAAAGTGTAAGTTTGATTCTAGAAGGGGGGACAATAATTTGGTTAGGGTGTAGGGGCAGATTAATGCAATCTTGTTTTCAGGAGATTTGATCTACTTACTTCACTTAGTCATTGGAACAATTCTCATTCTTAACAATGGACAAAAATATTGAGTAATTATATGCTTATTCAGAAAGAAAACTACTGTTATTCCCCACACTAATTTTATTATTCCACTTCTTCCCAATTTTGCCACAAAGCAAAAATACGTTTTTAGAAATGTTTGCAAATGTATATATTTTCTCTTTTTACTGAAATATCATGTTTACATAAGTATTCTTACCCTTTACTCAGTACTTTTTTGAAGCACCCTTGGCAGCGATTACAGCCTCAAGTCTTCTTGGGTATAACACTACAAGCTTGGCACACCTGTATTTTGGGAGTTTCTCACATTCTTTGCAGATCCTATCAAGCTCTGTCAGGTTGGATGGGGAGCGTCGCTGCACAGTTATTTTCAGGTCTCTCCAGAGATGTTCGATCGGGTTCAAGTCCAGGCTCTGGCTGGGCCACTCAAGGACATTCAGAGACTTGTCCTTGAGCCACTCCTGCATTGTCTTGGCTGTGTGCTTAGGGTCATTGTCCTGCTGGAAGGTGAAACTTTGCCCTAGTCTGAGGTCCTGAGCGCTCTAGAGGATCTCTCTGTACTTTGCTTCGTTCATCTTTCCCTCGATCCTGACTAGTCTCCCAGTTCGTACCACTGAAAAACATCCCCACAGCATGATGCTGCCACCACCATGCTTCACCGTAAGGATGGTGCCAGGTTTCCTCCAGACGTGACGCTAGGAATTCTGGCCAAAGAGTTCAATATTGGTTTCATCAGACCAGAGAATCTTGTTTCTCATGGTCTGAGACTCCTTTAGATGCCTTTTGGCAAACTCCAAGCGGGCTGTCATGTGCCTTCTACTGAGGAATGGCTTCCGTCTGGCCACTTTACCATAAAGGCCTGATTGGTGGAGTGCTGCAGAGATGGTTGTCCTTTTGAAAGGTTCTCCGATCTCCACAGAGGAACTCCGGAGCTCTGTAAGAGTGACCATCGGGTTCTTGTTCACCTCCCTGACCAAGGCCCTTCTCCCCTGATTGCTCATTTTGGCAGGGCGACCAGCTCTAGGAAGAGTTTTGGTGGTTCCAAACTTAAGAATGATGGAGGCCACTGTGTTCTAGGGGACATAGCAGAGCAAGCAAACAAACAATATGAAGCTAACAAAAGTAGCAAGCATAGCCATAAAGCAGGCCTAGTTAGCAAAACAAAGGAAATGCACAAAAAAGGGCAAAAAGCCACACAAAAAAAGAATCCCAAAGGATTTCATTACCAGGGTACTAACAAAATGAGCACAAGTAATAGTGAATTTCCATGGCGTCTGCTAGCTAAATATGCTAACGAGCACAAACAAAACTAAACAATTTGCAAAGACAGGCAATCCAGCTCCTAAAGTTATATAGGTCGGGAGCTACCGAATTATATATTTTTGGTGAGTTTGGACATTTACATGCGAATGTGAACGAGAGACATTGTGCAAATGATACAAGTTTTGACACATGCTTGTCTGAAGGAAGAACAATACTGGCTCTGAAGCAGCATGTGTACACGCAGACGCTAGGGCAACGGGCCTGCCAGCTCTGCTCGGAGAAGAGGCGGGAGGAGCAGACAGGCACAGAACGGAGAGGAGAAAAAAACACAAGGGAATCAAGCAGTGGCAGCTGTACAGATAACTCATCCAAAGGGCTTTGACTTCTCAAACACTATATGATGCCCCGTCACCTTATTAATTTAGGCACTTGCTTCGATAAGTTCAACTTAGGGGTCACGTTAACGCAGAACTATGCATTTTTCGCACAGGAAAAAAAATATCAAATGCAAAATAAATATCTCGCTGCATTTTGAAAACGCAGATCTAAAATGCTTCTTGTTATTTTTTGCACAGCATCAGACAAATGTTGGGCTTTCAGTTGCACTTCACACAAATGAGAATTCACGAACAGGAATTTTATTCGCAGCAGGCCAGCAGCAGAAAGCACTCTGACTGATGTGTAGCTACTTTTCTCTGGTACTTTTCTCAGTGTAGGCAGCCTACTTTGCTCCAGTAAAACATGGTAAATGTAGCTGGCTACATTCTTTCTATGATGAATATTAGAAACATGATGGCCATACATCGTTGTTGCAACAAAAAAAACTTTATTTTTCATTGAAACTAATTTACTCGTGTGGCTGCCAGCCAAATAGCATTGGACTTCTGCAGAATGTGTTGAACTAATGTATTTTATGTGAAGTGAAACTATAGTTTCACATCCCGGATCATTCTGTTGAAGCAAAAAAAACACTGACTCTCAATATAAAATGCGACCCCTGTCAATATACAGTTGGAATCAACTGCTTCCTCTTTCTCGCGTCATGCTATTTACAAACAAACGTGACTGGCTCAACTCTTCTGGGAAACTACCTTAATAATGTAAAATAGGAAGAAGCGCGCGATCTGCTTTATTTCCTAAAGTATTGCACAGGTTGACTGTAGGTATTTACTTAAAAAGTTGCTACAAATATTGAAATTTATTGAAAAAATTCAAATAAATAGTTTGAACGGTATTGAAAAACCATCCTGTGGCTATTTATAAATACCCCAGTATACGATATATACAGTATATCGCCCAAGTCTACTCAGAACTGTTGACCCAACTCTATAGGTGGCCTGTCAAAAACCTGCGTGTCTTGTGTTCTGGTTGAGGTGTTCCCCTCATTAAACAGTAACCGGCGTAGTCTGGTAGAGGTGCCATTTTAGCTAACCCTAGTTGGCAGGTGTTGGTACAATATACTACAGTCATGTCTGCAAAAACACTACTGTAAATACTACAGTATACTGCAGTCATGTCCGCGAAAACACTACAGTAAATACTGCAGTAAGGTCTGCAAAAACACTACAGTGAATACTATAGTAAACTACAATCATGTTCACAAAAACACTACAGTGAATACTATAATATACTACAGTCATGTAAGAAAAAACATTACAGTAAATACTACAGTGAAGTCAACAAAAACATAAATGAATACTATAGTATATAAATATAGAAATACTACCATATTTAGACTATAGTATACTATAGTATTTTTTTCATATGGGAAGCTTCAAAACGAGGCCAAATCAGGAAGTTCAGTCACTCTTTAAAGGCTGTTTAAGATAAATATAAACCACAGATAGGACCAAGCAGCAAAACATACTATAAATAAATACATACAGCATGTAGCGATAACTCTTGACTTGTACAATTGTCGTAACCTGGATCTACACTTCAGAACCAATGATAAACATATTTCCTCTATATCTTGTCTGTCTATAATAGTCAATCAGGGTGGGAGTGTTATAGTTGTTGTTGTGATCATGCTTGGCTGAATCTCCCCACGCAGAGCAAGCTGCTGCTGGATTGTCATGGTGTGCTGCTGGGTTGTCATGGAGATGCCTTGTAATGACTTCCACTGGGACGGTAGGTGAAGGAAGTGATCTTTACACTGGACGCATCTCAATAGTCTAACGTGGCCTCCTCTCCTCGTCTGCTCTCCCTCATCTCAATAGTCTCACAAGGCCACCTCCTCTCATCTCAGGTATCTCAAGGAAAGGATATGAGGTGTGGGCTTAAGACTATTGAGATGCACCCAGCAAGTCAGACACAGAAACCTCTGTCCACCAATGGAAATACAGCACCTACATAATACAGACACTGTTCTCTGACTGGGAGACAGCATGGACAGTGAACCCTCCTGTCATTGTAAAAGTTACTGATCGCAAATAATTTACACAAAGGATGGGAGGCAGTCGGGAATACACAATCAGATAGTGGTGTTTGTTCATCACATACAGTATACGTCTAACCCAGTGGGGGGGGGGGGGGGGGGGTGTGTGTGTGTGTGTGTGTGTGTGTGTGTGTGTGTGTGTGTGTGTGTGTGTGTGTGTGTGTGTGTGTGTGTGTGTGTGTGTGTGTGTGTGTGTGTGTGTGTATATTTGACAGTTGCCTTGGGGATAGAAATATTCTCACTGGTGCCCATCGATTAAGCACAAACACTCATATATACAACAATGAACAAGCTGTCTAATACTCTGTCTCACACACACCACACACACACACCACACACACACACACACACACACACACACACACACACACACACACACACACACACACACACACACACACACACACACACACACACACACAGGATCTCTGAAGTCAGCTTAGCTTAGCTCAGTGTGTGTTAGAGCAGGTTGACAAGGCTGGAAAACATTCAGCATCACACACACAGGGATGACATCTGTGGGGTGACAGAAGTGGTTTGTTCTCCACTGTCTGACAGGAATAAAGACTGGAGTTGAAGATCAACACTGAAGGGAGAACACAACAGCATTTCTCAGACAGTACTACCAAGACACAGAATCTCAGAAACACACAGAGTCATGTAGTGATAGATAGTGTTGTTGGAAGATCTGTCATGTTCTAGCCTCACTACACTCCACTCCACTGGCAATGGCATTTCTATTGACAAAAACATGTCATTTCATCACGACAGTTAAAGGGTATGAACTGTGGAGTACAATGTATCTTTACTGGAGTGATATTATTTACATTTGGTTATTGCGTGTTCTTTCTGGTGGCTTACATGTGGACACACCACTCGCGTTACGTGCGTGAGCGTTGCAAAATAAATGTACACATACAGTACATGTTATTCAATAATTTCATCAAAACTGCTTGCGAGCGTTTGTGTAGCCAGGTCCTAAAATAGAACTTGGTTGACGCGCTGCAAGTCCCACCTCTCCCATCATCTTATTGGTTTTTAGGAGCGTGGGTGATTGAAAGATGAAATGAGGTCAACACTCCAGTCCAGTTGGTGGTGGTAATGCACCTTAAAGTTGGTTGCCAACCGCCATATACAGTCGTGGCCAAAAGTTTTGAGAATGACACAAATATTCATTTTCACAGAGTCTGCTGCCCCAGTTTGTATCATCCAAATCAACCATTTATCGGATCATCAAGAACTTCAAGGAGAGCGGTTCAATTGTTGTGAAGAAGGCTTCAGGGCGCCCAAGACAGTCCAGCAAGCGCCAGGACCGTCTCCTAAAGTTGATTCAGCTGCCGGATCGGGGCACCACCAGTACAGAGCTTGCTCAGGAATGGCAGCAGGCAGGTGTGAGTGCATCTGCACGCACAGTGAGGCGAAGACTTTTGGAGGATAGCCTGGGGTCAAGAAGGGCAGCAAAGAAGCCACTTCTCTCCAGGAAAAACATCAGGGACAGACTGATATTCTGCAAAAAGTACAGGGATTGGACTGCTGGGGACTGGGGTAAAGTGATTTTCTCTGATGAACCCCCTTTCCGATTGTTTGGGGCATCCAGAAAAAAAGCTTGTCCGGAGAAGACAAGGTGAGCGCTACCATCAGTCCTGTGTCATGCCAACAGTAAAGCACCCTGAAACCATTCATCTGTGGGGTTGCTTCTCAGCCAAGGGAGTGGGCTCACTCACAATTTTGCCTAAGAACACAGCCATGAATAAAGAATGGTACCAACACATCCTCAGAGAGCAACTTCTCCCAACCATCCAGGAACAGTTAGGTGATGAACAATGCCTTTTCCAGCATGATGGAGCACCTTGCCATAAGGCAAAAGTGATAACTAAGTGGCTTGGGGAACAAAACATCAATATTTTGGGTCCATGGCCAGGAAACTCCCCAGACCTTAATCCCATTGAGAACTTGTGGTCAATCCTCAAGAGGCGAGTGGACAAACAAAACCCCACAAATTCTGACAAACTCCAAGCATTGATTATGCAAGAATGGGCTGCCATCAGTCAGGATGTGGCCCAGAAGTTAATTGACAGGATGCCAGGGCGGATTGCAGAGGTCTTGAAAAAGAAGGGTCAACACTAAAAATATTGACTCTTTGCACCAACTTCATGAAATTGTCAATAAAAACCTTTGACACTTATAAAATGCTTGTAATTATACTTCAGTATTCCATAGTAACATCTGACAAAAATATCTAAAGACTCTGAAGCAGCAAACTTTGTGAAAATTAATACTTGTGTCATTCTCAAAACTTTTGGCCACGACTGAAGGAGGAGAGATTACTAGAAACTAACTAGGTTTACTTTTTTATCTGTGGATTAAGTCAAGGACCTTGTGCATTTCAGGTAAAATAACAACCCAATGTCTATATCCCAGGAAAAATGTACTAGCAACAGCAAGCTAGCTAGCTAAATTGAAATAAATGTTTAATGCGTTTTCACCTGTTCTCAAATTAATATAGTTGGTTCAGAGTTTGTTTTGATATTTCAACCTGTGTCCTGATCGCGTCTGGTGTGGATGGACAAAATCAACATGCTTGCGATGGAGCGCGCGCGTGCCCGATCTGGTCAGCATGTTACAATACAATCTGACTGTTGAAAACAGATCTAGTGCCAGCTTGAGTCATCTTTATCTCCACAGAAAAGACTAATATTCTCTGTCCATTTCCACTCTGCACTGAGATAAAAATATTGGTGCTATTTCAGTACCTTCAATGTGTGTGTGCAGATACACTGTCTGTGTCTGTGTGTGTGTGTGTGTGGCCTTGGCTCAGACACCAAATCTGAAAGCTGTGTGTGTGAGACCAAAGAGCTATCTCTTAGACTCTATAGGCCCCTGAGCCATATCTTCTTCCCTTTGCCTCTCTGACTGCCTCTTTCCCATCATCCCTGCCCCTCATCTTTCCCGCCTCCCTGTCACCTTTTTCCCAGCTTTCCAACACTCTGGGTTCATCTCTTCTTCCACCTTACCCCTTTCTATCTGGTACGATATCTTGTCACTCTTTTTTCTCTCCCTTCTCTAACTCACCCTCCCTTCCTCCTCCTCCTCCTCTCACCCTGAGCCATCTCAACCTCCCTCCCTCTCTCCTCCTCCTCTCACCCTGAGCCCTTTCTCCCTCAACTTCCCTCCCTCCACCTCTCTCCCTGGCACAATATCTCCTCAGGCCTTACCACTTTTTCTTTCCTCTCCTTCTTTCCATTATCTACCTCCCCCTCTCTCCCCGAGCTGTCTTCTAGTTGTGTGACCTCAGAGAAATGCTCAAGAACTATCACAGTGGGCTTTGGCTAAGTGTGCTCCAGTAGGCGGCAGGTAGCCTAATGGTTAGAACATTGGGCCAGTAACCAAAAGGTTGCTGGATCGAATCCCCGAGCTGACAAGGTAAAGATCTGTAATTCTGCCCCTGAGCAAGGCATTAACCCACTGCTCCCCGGGCGCCAAAGACGTAGATGTCAATTATGGCAGCCCCCCGCACCTCTCTGATTCAGATGGGTTAGGTTAAATGCGGAAGACACATTTCAGATGAAGGCATTCAGTTGTTAAATGCGGAAGACACATTTCAGTTGAATGCATTCAGTTGTACAACTGACAAGGTATCCCCCTTTCCCTAGTCGATGTAAGATCCACTCACCCGCTCAACTACCCCTGGTACACCCCAGTCACAACCACAACTGCGGTCTCTTGAACCCTCTCTCTCTCACACACACACACACCACCTCCTCAGCCCCCCCCCCCCCACCCCACCCCCCACTCTCATGCTTGGCTGAAACCGGCAGGCAATCAGGGCCTGCATGCCTGCCTGTTTGTGTAAGACGCAGCGTGGAGGGTTAGGTTTTGGAATAAATGACAGAAAGCTTAACAACGTAACAGTGAGAGGTGAAACACATACAGTCATTATAACATCTGATTAAAGCAGTAGACTAATGATCCTAGAGAGGAGTCATGTGGTCAGTCTGACTCACTGCGTTTAAAGAAGTATTAGCCAGAAAAACGTATAATACTACTGTACCCTTATAATAATTTTTGTTACACGCTTTTATGTCATAGTTGTATCATTGTATGGTGATTGTACTAAGAGTTCATGTTAGATGAATGTCACAGGGTTGTCATGTGACTTATAAGCGAGTGGGAAGTGAGAGAATAGAAGGAGAGCAGAGAGAGAAACATAAATACGTGTTAACAAGAGAGTGAGAGAGAAAGACAACTCTGCACTAACAAAGGGAGGGCGAGCTGTGGAATGCTAATAGCCTAATTTCAACAGGACATTCAAGAGTAAAACGGAGTGTGTTAATATTCTGTCAGTTTCACTTTCTCCTCAGTCATAGACCTGAATAACATGAAGTTTCAATGGATTATTACTGTCCATTATCATATATATATATATATATATATATATATATATATAGCTGTTCAAACGTTTGGGGTCACTTAGAAATGTCTTTGATTTTGAAAGAAAAGCACATTTTCTGTCCATTGAAATAACATCAGAAATACAGATCAGAAATACAGATTTTTTATGGAATATCTACATAGGTGTACAGAGGCCCATTATCAGCAATCATCACTCCTGAGTTGCAATGGCACGTTATGATAGCTAATCCAAGCAGAGTTGCAAAGAAAAAGCCATATCTCAGACTGGCCAATAAAAAGAAAAGATTAAGATGGGAGAAATAATACAGACACTGGACAGAGGAACTCTGCCTAGAAGGCCAGCATCCCGGAGTCGCCTCTTCACTGTCGACATTGAGACTATTTAATGAAACTGCCAGTTGAGGAATTGTGAGGAGTCTGTTTCTCAAACTAGACACTCTAATGTACTTGTCCTCTTGCTTAGTTGTGCACCGGGGCATCCCACTCCTCTATCTATTCTGGTTAGAGCCAGTTTGTGCTGTTCTGTGAAGGGAGTAGTACACAGCGTTGTACGAGATCTTCAGTTTCTTGGCAATTTATCGCAAGGAATAGCTTTCATTTCTCAGAACAAGAATAGACTGACAAGTTTCAGAAGAAAGTCCTTTGTTTCTGGCCATTTTGAGCCTGTAATCAAACCCACAAATGCTGATGCTCCAGATACTCAACTAGTCTAAAGAAGGCAAGTTGTATTGCTTCTTTAATCAGAACAACAGTTTTCAGCTGTTGTTAGAGATTTTCCAGTCATCGGAGGATTTTCAGTAAACTATACTGTTCTCTTTGAAGTAGAAAGAATAATCAATATAAGCTTAAATATTAGACATATGTAAGCAGAATGAAGGCTAAACCTATGTGAGTGTCCAAGCTAGATCAACATCGAATTGACTATTGGACATGTAAAAGAACAGAACGTAAGCAGAATCTGTGTAGATGAGGCAAGGTAAACTAACAAGACGTGACTGGTTTGGGCCATATCTGATCTTGTGAAGGCTACTGGACACGCACACAAGTTAAGCATACACTGATAATGTAGGTCTGAACTTGTAAAGTCCTTTGGACAGGAACATTAGCTAAATGGTATGCATGTCACGCCACCAATAGAATCTATGCCCCGATATCTGAGCCAATAAGAGAATGGAAACTATGTAACAAAGCAAATGGGGTGATGACGTTATGTAAAGGAAAGAATGTATAAAAGCCAAGCACTAAGAATGAGAAAGCAGTACTTCCATGGAGGTGCTCGGCTTTGTTGCATTCTGCAATTAAAGTCTAATTGAATTCACAAGCTTCAGTATCTGAGTATTTTATTTAATATTTTCCACAACACTGTGCAAACATAATTGCAGAAGGGTTTTCTAATGATCAATTAGCCTTTTAATAATGATAAACCTGGTTGCTGATAATGGGCCTCTGTACACCTATTTAGATATTCCAGAAAAAATCTGCCGTTTCCAGCTACAATAGTCATTTACAAAATGAACAATGTCTACACTGTAGGTGGCAACTGCCAGGTCGCACTTGTAGGTCGCAGTTGTAAATTAGAACTTGTTCTCAACTGGCCTACCTGGTTAAATAAAGGTTAAATAAAACATTTCATTAAAAGAATTCTGATCAATTTGATGTTCTTTTAATGTATTTTTTTTTAATTTTCTTTCAAAAACAAGGACATTTCTAAGTGACTCCAAACTTTTGAACGATAGTGTGTGTGTGTGTGTGTGTGTGTGTGTGTGTGTGTGTGTGTGTGTGTGTGTGTGTGTGTGTGTGTGTGTGTGTGTATATATATATATATATATATATATATATCACACACACACACGCAGACACACACACACACACAATACTGTCCATTATCAACACACTAACTTCGTACAGCAATTGTGACCCACGTCCAAAGTTTGTTGATGCCATACTCCTCAAATTCCAATGAACAGCTTCATACAAAAAAAATCCAGATTGGCAGATCATTTTCCAATTCTAACATATATTCCCACATAGAGGACTACCCGCTGACTGATATCATTAATATGTAGTAGCTAACTCTAAGGTTTAGTCCACATTAAATATTCCCTTTCACTGTAATAGTACTAGTGACACAGTAGTACACCACATTATATATGTAGAAGGGTGCAATTTGGGACAAAGCCTATGATTCATAACGATAATCTATTGTAATCTATTAATATATTCTAATAGCAAACCAAGCAGAGGCCAGAAATAGACACAAATCCATATGGCACACTACTCCATCCCTCTAATCTTCTATCATCCCTCTTTCTCCATCCATCCATCCATCCATCCATCCATCCAGCCCAGAAATGGGTTCAAATCAGGGGAGAACGACTGCTCCCTTTCATTGAAGCCACGGATGTTCAAGGCCAACCGCGGTACTGCAGGCATTGTTAGCAGAAAACAAGATCCCCATTATAGTAAAAAAAACAGTGATCATCGTGGTTAAAATGTGTGTAAATAAAATAAAAAAATTGACCGCAAACATGGTACCAATAATTGCTTATAATACACCAGATGTATGTCCTTGAACAGATTATTTCAAAATTGCACGAAGTTTTAAGGATAATTTAGTTGCTAATCGATCCTGGGCTGTATCACAACCGGCCGTGATCGGGAGTCCCATAGGGCGGTGCACAATTGGCCCAGCGTCGCCTGGGTTAGGGGAGGGTTTGGCCGGGGTAGGCCGCCATTGTAAAATAAGAATTTGGTTAAATAAAGGTTAAATAAATAAAATAATGCCAGCCTGCAGTACCACGGTCAGCCATGAACTTGAGTTACTCAATGAGAGGAGGCAGCACTGAGCTAGCCTGCAACGTCTCTTCCTGGTTTAGCTCAAACTGCACATTTTATGTCTCCATGGGAAGCCATTTTAACTGATTTAATTTGGCTTCCAATGCGCTATTGAATCTTCACATTGGAATTAATGGTATCACATGATCAATTGCTTTGTCCATTCATATCATTTGGTTCAAATAGGCTGGCTCAAGCAAACATTCAGGATGTTTGAAAGAAAACAAATACTACTTGAACCCAGGTCTGATGCACAGAAGAGAGGTTATGTGTAGATTATACAGGCCATATGTTTTCTGTCTACCTAATTATGCTGCTATGCTATTGATATTACAACACAGCAGAGTAATAGGCCTGTAGGATGTACGGTAAAGACATAGCTCCATGCCCTCACTACAACCGCTTGCCTTGGCTAGGTCTCTTCAACATAACCTCTATTTTGATGAGGGGCATTTTGTTCCAATTGAGAATATGGCGGCCAATTACAAAAAAAAAGTCATTGAGTTCAAAGCTTTTTTCTTTCTTTCAAATGTATGCCTAACCTAAAAGGTATTTACAGATACTTAATTCAGAGGGTTGTAGCTCTAGGACTGTCCCAGATATTGATGTTGATAGATTACTATGTAGGTCGTAGCTACTCCCTAGGTGGTCACTAACTCACCTAGATCCAGTCAAGGGCACCTTAGTTGTGCCAAGTTTCAATACCTACAGTACTGTATGTGTGTAGCTCCTGTGTGTATCTACACTGGTGTGGTCAGGGCATACAGCTGAAATAAGGAAAGCATGAGTGAGGAGTGCCAGGTGAGGGTGAAGCAAAGCACTGGGTAGAGAAACCATTTCAAATATCTTTGGTCCATCTTAAATATCTTAAATGATCTGGTCCTTCCCTGCACACTACACAACACACCTTCATGTCCTCACAAAATACAGTGACACACACACTCCCAAGAACTCTTGAGCAGTAGCTTGAGGAACACTGATAAGCAGCTAATTAGGTTTGTGTAGCCCATTTGGTAATCTGTTTCCTGCGTCCCCTGTTGAGTAGATATCAGTTATTGACTGCTGAGGTTTAGAAGGTGGGTAATTAACAACAAAAATGTAGCAAAAAATATCACCATTAACAACACAGACTAATAGAATGGATTCTCGTATGTGTATATACAGTGTGTGTGTGTATGTATGTATATGTATATGTGTGTATATATACAGTGTGTGTGTGTGTGTGTGTGTGTGTGTGTGTGTGTGTGTGTGTGTGTGTGTGTGTGTGTGTGTGTGTGTGTGTGTATATACAGTGTGTGTGAGTGAGTCCGCGCGTGTGTCCGTGTGTGTGCGTTCACCTGTGAGGATGTCTCATTGCTCCTGAATGGTTCTCCCACATACTGACAGCTCATTAGGAGAGAGTGGGAGGTAGGAAGCGAGAGAGAGAAAAAAGAAAGAAAGAGAAAAAGTGAAAAGGGAATCCACAGAGGCCTCTGAGACACAGTCCATATATCTAAGATCGAGAAAAAGACAAACATTTTCCCATGAAATCCCATGTCTGCATGACGTCAATTGAATAAACAAAAAACGTGCTTTAATTTGACTGTATTCTGAATCGTGACACTCGAAAACACCATTGTACAAATAGTGCAACATGACAGTGTGATTCTAGCCTCAACAACAAGCTTTAGTCCCCCTGCTTCACATTCAGTGTGATTGGAGGCAGACAGGAGATGAAAATGTCTTGAACAGTGGATAACAGCAGCAGCAGACCAGCAGTCTGTAATGGACAGACCATGTTGTTTTGTGAGGTGGTCCTGTGAGATCTCGAATGCGTCCCAAATGGCACCCTATTCCCTATATACAGTAGTGCAATACTTTTGACCAGAGCCTATGACACTCATCTTGTCAGCTCCATCCCTGTGTTCTCACTGTGTGACTTTTAGGAGCTCAATCTTCTACATCAATCACACCAACCAGACCCTTATATATGACCCTTACATATGACCTCTTATACCCTGTAGCCTGACAGCTCTTCACAAAAATATATCTACAACACACACACACACACACACAGTACACACACACACTCACACAGCACTAGCTCTTTCTCAGCATAAGAGATGAAAACGGTGAAGAGGCAGAGAGCATTTACTAGCTGCTGATACAGTCTAGTGTTGTCAATACAGAATACAGAAACATAATTCTGTGGTAAATAAAACAGACTAGCTGGTGTTAGAGCTACTAGAATGCTGCCTAACCTTGCCTGCCTCTGTCATTGTTAAGCCATATCAATCCACAGAACTCCTCTAGAGAGTGATTCATATTGAAAGATAGCTCAATGCCGTTCCTACTGACCCAGAGGAGAAGGATAGGACAGGACAGCTAAGGAAATCAGCAACAGCAAAGAGTTGAGAGAGGAAGAGCAGAAGGGGAACGTTTCAATATTGCAAGGTGTGCACCGGAATCCCCTATATCATTATGTGGACACGGTGTGGCAAGCCCATGCATTGACAAACAGTCAGGGAGGAAGGGAGAGTCCCTTGTAGGGGTATAAATCAGAAGGAAAACATGCTGGAGACACACACACCTTCACACACACTGTACCCCCAGGATTAGCCTCTGTTGGATTCTAGCTTGAAATATACTTATTAATGTTACCATACTAGAACTTATTGATTACTTTACATGTATAATGAATGCATCTGTTTGGGTCAATGGAGGGTGGATAAGAACTAGGTGTATGGAAAGTGACTGAGTGAGAAAGAGCGAGTGCAGAAAGTTTACATTCTGTCACAGACATAGGCCCCGCCCCCTATGTACTTTGCCTCCGGCCACAAATACATTTGCACATAGATCCTTCCTTCTTACCCATAACACGTTAATCACTACTGCTAGGCCACTTACTAAAACGTGCTTAAGTCAATTAGTCAGTTTCCAACGCCTGCTCTGTATCCTGTCAGCTCCCCTGGGCCCTAAACAGACACCACAGGAGCAGATGAGAGCATTTACCGCAAAATGTATAATGTAAACAAAGAGACAACCACCACAATATGCAGCACTGAGGGGGCCGTTCCACCTCAAAAAGCACAAGAAAGAGGTTCTGTAAGAAACAGATACGATTTGCATTCCTGGAACATTATTTGGTTGAAATATAATATGATCTCTGAGAAATTAAGCTAATTAATTGCACCCAAATTGGCAATATACATTTAATTGTAAATGTATAGATTCATATACAGTCATGGCCAAAAATATTGCCACCCTTGCACTTTTTTCAAATAATGCACCATTTCTTCCAGAAAACTGTTGAAATTCAAATTTATTTTCGTATCCACATATGTATGTCTTCAGTGTGCAGTTTAAAAATATATATAAAAAAACTGAATGCTACAACCCAGTGGTGGCCAAATACTTTGTTCAATTTCAACTCATTTTTAGGGAAAATTGTGAGTAAGACATGAAGTGAGTAAGACATGAAGAATAAAAAATAAAAAGCCACTCAGGGACCCCCCACACCAGGCCCACCCCAACGGACAGTATACAGCATTAATTCTCTATGTTTGACATGTAGTATGAAGCTGCAGCTTGGAATATTGTTTATTCATACTATGTATTTGTATTTCTTATGGATCCTCATAAGCTGCTGCCTTGCTCTTCCTGGGGTCCGGCAAAATTAAGGCTGTTATACAATTTTAAAAACATTACCAATAAGAAGAAGCGAGTTGCTTGGGCCAAGAAACACAAGCAATGGACATTAGACCGGTAGAAATCTGTCCTTTGGTCTGATGAGTCCAAATTGGCGATTTTTGGTTCCAACCGCCGTGTCTTTGTGACACGCAGAGTAGGTGAACGGAGGAGGCGGAGGAGGCATGGAGGAGGCGGCGTGATGGTGCGGGAGAGCTTTGCTGGTGACACTGTCAGTGATTTATTTTGAATTCAAGGCACACTTAACCAGCATGGTTACCACAGAATTCTGCAGCGATACGACATCCCATCTGGTTTGGGCTTAGTGGGATTATCATTTGTTTCTCAACAGGACAATGACCCTACCCACCTCCAGGCTGTGTAAGGGCTATTTGACCAAGAAGGAGAGTGATGGAGTGCTGCCGCAGATGACCTGGCCTCCACAATCACCCGACCTCAACCCAATTGAGATGGTTTGGGATGAGTTGGACCGCAGAGTGAAGGAAAAGCAGCCAAAAAGTGCTCAGCATGTGGGAACTTCTTCAAGACTGTTGGAAAAGCATTCCAGGTGAAGCTGGTAGAGAGAATGCCAAGAGAAGAGTGTGCAAAGCTGTCCTCAAGGCTTATTTGAAGAATCTCATTGAAAATATATTTTGATTTGTTAAACACTTTTTTGTAACTACATGATTCCATAGGTGTTATTTCAAAGTTTTGAAGTCTTCACTATTACTCAACAATGTAGAAAATGTTTAAAAAATAAACTAAACCCTTTGAATGAGTAGGTGTCCAAACTTTTAACTGGTTTGGACACCTACTCTGCAAAATACTGTACATAAAGTAGTGAAATACCCAAACCAATGTGGGAATGAGCCATCAACTTGTATATTAAATTTGAGCAAACACAACATACTGTATTGTGAAAAACATGCATTAAGAGAGGAGAAACCATGTCAATTCATTTTTTTTTTTTAAATGTAACATTTATTTTACTAGGCAAGTCAGTTAAGAACAAATTCTTATTTACAATGACGGCCTACCAAAAGGCAAAAGGCCTCCTGTGGGGATTAAAAATAACAACAACAAAAAATATATATATAGGACAAAACATACATCACGACAAGAGAGACAACACAACATAAAGAGAGACCCGAGACAACATAGCAAGGCAGCAACACATGACAACACAGCATAGTAGCAACACAACATGACAACATGGTAGCAAAACAACATGGCAGGAGCACAACATGGTAGAGGCACAAAACATGGTCCAAACATTATTGGGCACAGACAACAGCACAAAGGGCAAGAAGGTAGTTCATAATTGTAATAGACTATCTCTGATTGTAATCTCCAAAACATCTCTCCTCCTCTTGTTATCACTCCATTGGAGAGTAAATTAAAAGGAGTAATCTATATGCACGTAGCAGAGAGTAGTGTGGGTAGCCAGCCAGTGCAGACGTTGACAGTGAGTAACTGAGAAAACGACTGCTAAGAATGATAAGAGACACTGACAGTACTGCAATTAAACTAACAACCATTATGACAGAGACAGACAATGAAACACATATAGTGAAGAATTACAAATTAAAAACACCTTTTTCGACAACATCATTAAGGGTCCCCAAAATAATAGCAATATTATGCTGTGTGTGTGTGTGTGTGTGTGTGTGTGTGTGTGTGTGTGTGTGTGTGTGTGTGTGTGTGTGTGTGTGTGTGTGTGTGTGTGTGTGTGAATGAGTAGAGTGATATTGATACTAACCCGACATTCTATCTCTCTCAACATGCTGGTCAATAACAGATGTGCATTTTTGACTCTGAATTTTTATTTATTTAACTGGGCAAGTCAGTTAAGAACAAATTCTTATTTACAATGACGGCCAACCCCAGCCAAACTCGGATGACGCTAGGCCAATTGTGCGCCGCTCTATGGGACTCCCAATCACGGCCGGATGTGATACAGCCTGGATTAGAACCATTGACTGTAGTGACGCCTCTCTTGCACTGAGATGCAAGAGAGGCCACTTTCGCCACTTTGGAGCCCGAAAAAGGACCATGCAGAGTGCTAAACACACACACTCTCTCTCCTTGGAGAGAAAATTAGTCATGGAAACCAATTCCACAACTCTGACTTCCATATCTCAGAGGGAAGCTGAGGGAGAAGGTAGGAAAGGGGGGGGGGGGGGGGTGTTGACACCAGAAGGTCTTTCTGTAGGTCAGAGTCCCCATCTCCCCTCACTCCTCCTCCATCTCTCTATTCCCTCACTACCCCCTTCCCTTCTTCTCTCTCCTCCCCTCATATCTCTCAGCTTTTGTAGCATTCTTCCTCTTGACAACCTCCACCCCAGCAGAAAGCCTGCCATGTAGGTATGCCTGCTGTTCAACCAATCACATCTCATTCTGAAGTAGCTCTAACCACATCTCATTCTGCCTGATGTCCACCAATCACATCTCTTTCTGAAACAGGGACAGACAGACGGCTCCAGTGAAAGGTCATAGATTGGCCTAACACACCAGGAAAATACAGCCTCACTCCTCTTCTACCCAGAGAAAGGGCATTTCTGATCTGTGATCTCGACCCCCTTCCTTCTCGACTTACCAAGACAAATGCACTTGAGTGTTTGCCAAAGTCAAATGCCAGAATCAATGACGGTCATAAAGCTCCTTAACTTCTACAACTTTTACATAATCGATTAGAGAGCTACTGGGTGTGCAGAATATTACTGCAGCCCAGCAATAACACACCTGACTCAACTTATTAACTGCTCGACAAAACAGCCAGTGGTGGGCTGGAACAAAAGCCTGCACACACCAAGCTCGGACCAGGTTTGCTGACCACTGGACTAAGCCTATTAGTCTTTCAATTAGATATCAATCCTGTCCTATTTATGACAATTTCCATGGTGATAAACCGTTTATAATACATCCTATTCAGCAATTACACAGCTTACTGGCTCAACATGGAAGAAGAGGATCAAGAATTCTGCAAATCCTTTTAAAGCAGTGATATATTTCTGGTCTTACCCTCCCTCGGACTACACACGCCATATGCTTCTTATGCTGATAGCCTAAACAAACACACACCCGCTAATCTCAAAAGACTAAGATTAATTGGGGTAAGTAAGACTTATTTAGCAACACTGTAGGGCTAGTATCTGTGTCATAAACATTTAACAGAAGCAGCCTTTTCAGCAAATGCACATAATGTGTCTCTGTACATTTGAAGGGGGTTGACGACTGTCACCATGAACATCAAGAGAGGTATCAAGAGGGGTTACAGTTGGGTATGGCAGGTGCCATACACCAGCTCAAGCCAAAATATGTCAAAGTAGGCTATAAAAAAAGTAGACAAAAATCATTCCAATCCCGCCTAAAATGTAACGGCTGTAATTGGTAGCTGGCTTTAGGACCATGAGGAGCATCGCTGAGAGAGAAGCTGCCAGCCTGCACGCCTTTCTCGCAGCAGAGAGCATAGGCAGTGCCAGACAGTCTGCTTTGTTTGTCAGCCGTTTAGGCAGTGCGCTCATTGCTTTTGAATTTGATGTCGGTATTTGAACTCGGCCTTGTAAACCTTGCAGCCAGCTATTTTATGCACTGGTTACTTTCACATTAATGTCGACATTGGCGGCGCGTCCAATATGTTAAGGGAAGATAAGCTTCCTCTAAAGTAAATTCAATTAAATTTGCTATATAATTACAAAATGCCTATACAGAAATAAATAAAATCATTAAAAAAATTACACCAGAGAGTATGATTTGGCCACAGAGGATCATTCGCATCTTTAAAAAATTAGCTGTGGATTGTTTTTAACCCGCGATTTGGGCAGCGCTTGGCAAATAGCCTAACAAATAGCTGATTGTTGAATTGCAGTGGTCAGTGAATGAAATGTAGTTGAATAGGCATATTGCAATATTTCAAAATACAGTCGTAGGAGAAACATAGTTTAGAAAGCTAATGGCTATTGCTTAAAATTCTCAACTCCCAATTGAGCGAACAGTAGCCTATCTTATTGGCAGCAGCGTAGAGCAAAACCATATCCCTGGTGAGTGCCTGTCTGGCGGACGGCTCTGTAGGCTCATGGCAGACGGGCGGCTTTGCAGGCTCATGGCAGACGGGCGGCTCAGATGGCGCTGGGGAGACGGATGGCTCAGATGGCGCTGGGGAGACGGATGGCTCAGATGGCGCTGGGGAGACGGATGGCTCAGATGGCGCTGGGGAGACGGATGGCTCTGGCCGGATACGGCGCACTGTAGACCTGGTGCGTGGTGCCGGAACTGGAGGCACCGTGCTAAGGATAAGCACCTTCCTACTAGTGCGGGGAGCAGGGACAGGGCACACTGTACTCTCAAAGCCCACTCTATACCTGGTGCGAGGTACCGGCACTGGTGACACCGGGCTGAGGACAAGCACATCAGGATTAGTAGGGGGAGAAGATACAGTGTGTTCAGGGCTCTGGAGACGCACAGGTGGCTTAGTGCGTGGTGCCGGAACTGGAGGCACCGGGCTAGATACACGCACTACAGGGAGAGTGCGTGGAGGAGGAACAGGGCTCAGGATACGCACTGGTAGCCTAGTGCGTAGTGTAGGCACTGTAGGTACTAGGCTGGGGCGGGGAGGTGGCGCCGGAAATACCGGACCGTGGAGACGTACTGGCACTCTTGAGCATTGAGCCTGCCCAACCTTACCTGGTTGAATACTCCCGGTTGCCCGACCAGTGCGGGGAGGTGGAATAACCAGCACCGGGCTATGTAGGCGAACCGGGGAAACCATGCGTAAGGCAGGTGCCATGTATGCCGGCCCGAGGAGACGCACTGGAGACCAGACGCGTTGAGCCGGCCTCATGACACCTGGCTCAATACCCAATCTAGCCCTCCCAGTGAGGGGAGGTGGAATAACCCGCGCTGGGCTATGCACTCGTACAGGAGACACCGTGCGCTCTACTGCGTAACACGGCGCCTGCCCGTACTCCCGCTCTCCACGGTAAGCCTGGGAAGTGGGCGCAGGTCTCCTACCTGCCCTTGGCACCTGTAGCCTCTGCTCTTCTCAGTGCCTCCAGCTGTTCCCATGGGAGGCGATCCCTACCAGCCAGGATCTCCTCCCAAGTGTAGCAACCCTTTCCATCCAATACATCGTCCCATGTCCATTGCTCCTTCTTTTCCTGTCCCTTACTCCGTTGACTCTGCTGCTTGGCTCTGGTATGGTGGGTGATTCTGTAACAGCGTTCCTCTCTCTCTTCATAAGAAGAGGAGGTGTATTGAGGGAGCCAAGGCGCAGCAGGTTGTGAATACATAATGAATTTAATGACAAGACGAAAAACGAACACGAACTATACTTGAAATGATACAAAATAACAAACGACGTAGACTGACCTAAACATGAGAACTTACATATACACGAAGAACGCACGAAATGGAAACAGACTACATAAACCGAACAAACCGTATACAGTTCCGTATGGTGCAAACATCACACAAACACGGAAGACAATCACCCACAACGAACACTGTGACAACGCCTACCTAAATATGACTCTTAATTAGAGGAACGCCAAACACCTGCCTCTAATTAAGAGCCATACCAGGCAACCCAAAACCAACACAGAAACAGAAAACATAGAATGCTCACCCAACCTCACGTCCTGACCAACTAACACACATAACAACTAACATAAATAGGTCAGGAACGTGACAGTGAGTGCATGAATAATCACTGTCATTATCAATGGATCAGTACCATTTTTTAGAGATTAGATGGTTACATTTAAAGTTACACTTAAAGTTACACTACGCAGAAAATCCTGCATTTCCTGGCTGCTTAGTTTGCCTAATTTCAGTTTATGTGACAAAATAAGCTAGTATAGTATAGAGAATCATTGTACCATATAAACCACTGTGAAATGTATTTTCCGCAACCAAAAATATTGTTGTTTCAGCTGTTTGAGTGTACAAAACCAAAAGTAAAAGACACAAAAACAAAACGTAAGAACGGGAAGCATAGAAATAGCACACATAGAACATATCCACCGCTTCTTTGACTTGGTTTCAAGTGGAATGATAGATCTATAACTTACATTTCTATGTGAATTTGGTCAGGTAAGATTAAGACAAGGTCGTTTTTACTGATCTTTTTGTCAGTGTCAATAGAGTAGGCTACTAATGTGTTGTACTCAAAAAGATGTTGCTTATGTCTCCAGTCATATAAAGCATAGTAGAACTGCATGAAATGTGTTTATCAAAGGCCACATTTCCTGTGCAAAGAAAGGAGAAGAAACGTCTCTGATTAGGCTTAGTCTTTCACTGAGCTCAGGCATGCATTGTTCAGAACCAGGGGCACAACTTTCACTGGGACACCCCCACACACATTCTGAAATTGCATTTTTGTCCCCCTTAGTTTTATCATTGGAATGTGATACAAAACGAGGCAACGGTGTGCTTCAGGACCATGTGGACACTTCCGAGCAGTCGGGTAGGCGGTTTGGAGTGTTTTTCTGACTGGATAAAAAAATAAATATATAATAATTATATATAATTATTATATAATTATATATAATTATATATAATTTTATATATAATTATATATAAAACCAAAGTTGTGGCTGTTCAGAACTGTCTGTTTCGCTAACAGTGATTGAGTTATATGACCGCTCCCGAGTGGCGCAGTGGTCTAAGGCACTGCATCTCAGTGCTAGAGGCGTCACTACAGATCCTGGTTCGATTCCAGGAAGTATCACAACCGGCCGTGATAGGGAGTCCCATAGGGCGGCGCACAATTGGCCCAGCATCGTCCGGGTTGCCTGTCTGCAAGTGCAATGGTAGATGCCTATAAAAGGTGAAAAAAAAATGGCTCCCCCAAAATCAAAACTCACATGCTATGGATGGCGGTTCTAGCTTGTATGCCCACCCCCCCAAAAAAAACTGCCAGATATTTGTAACACAAATAAATAATCATAACATTTAAAAATATATAAATATAAAAATATATACTAAAATATGACTCAGAAATATAAAAAATAAGTAAGACAAATAGAAACAAATTGTAGTATACAAATAAAAAAGAGAATCGAATTATTACAATATTAACCTATTGCTAACAAAAAACACACAAATAAAACTAAATTGCACAAATCCTATATCACACAAATACACAATAGAATAACACACTTATAAAGAATAAAAACGAATTATTACACTACTGCACTTCAAACAAGAAACACACAAACTAAATTGCACAACTAATTGCATTAGTACTGTACAAAGTTAGAGATGCGCTATTTGAAAGATTCCCCCGAATGTCACCATTCCGAATGTTTTTTGTTGTGCGGACGCCGGGTGCCGCCCCGGTCAAGATGGGCGGCTGCCCATGTCGCCTATACCTAAATCCGCCACTGGATGTCGCATTTGAAGTTGGCTTTGTTGTGACTTGTTAGTGTGTATTATGGATCTATTTCAAGTTGCACTGTATGCGCGATTCCACAAGTAAATTAGTAACGTTACATCTATGATACGGTTGAGTAGTGGTTGATATTGCTTACTGTTCCACAGAACTTTAAACCTAATATTTCTGTGATAATTAATGGCTGGGGTCGTTTGATTTTGCAGTTCTCCAAATAGCATTTGGTTGTGAACCACGTATTTTGATGCTATTGAAGAATAAAAATACGACCGCCCATTCGCTAATCAATCTCCACCCATATAGACAACACATGACATACAGGCTGGGTAATGCTTTTCTGCGACCTGCATCATCGGTAAAATGAAGAGAACGAGTGCACCGCGACTAGTCTGTGGACAAAACACAGACAAGCGGAGAGGTATGAATATAGAAAACCCAGAAACAACTCCTAAACCCCAAAACATTGACATAACATACTTTTACTTTAATTACGTCAAGAGTTGTTTTCCTTGCCACCTGCTCCGAAACTGATGAGCCAAGGCGACAATTAGGACGAATATTTGTCAGGAATGCAAAATCCGAAGCACCTACTGCGCTTGCGTATTCCGGGCCGGACCGCCATTCATCAGCTCACAGACCGTAGCGCACCATTTGGCAAAAAAAAACGACCTTGCCCCGGTCCCCGTGGACGGCGGAGGCAGCTGCGAGGCAGTAACAATTATAAACGCATCGTAATGAATGCTCACTTGTCTGCAAGTGAGCCAAGTCTGCAAAAAGGATGAATCAGGATGTATCAGACCAGATCAATAGCACTGTTGTGGCCATCCTGGTCAGGTTTAGGAGGGGCCGCATCACTTGGAAAAAAACACCTATTTTTTGGCAAAGCCATCAAATTAGGGATGTAGCCTCATGCCATGGAACCTAATGCAAAGCAAACCTGTTATAGCCTAACTGTCACGCAGCCAAGCACTGTTATATTCATTGAAAAACAGAAGGGGGAAAAAAACAGAATAGAACAACGAATGCACTTGTTGCGCAAATTAAAGCATCATCACCCTTTTTTATCTCCTGAAAGTTAGAAAACAATGTTGTCCATTGATAAATTGCTGTAGTGTATTATATCTAATATTTTCTATTGTTTTAAAATGATCGAAGCTTATCAATGCCTTCGGAAGATCTGCAAATGAATGACCTAGCCTAGAAAATATTCTATCGGCTGCATAGAATGTTTGTTTCATGTCAACAAAGTGGGCGTTTAAATTATTCCCTCCGCTACATTGATACATTGTAGCCTAACTCTTGTGTTGCTTATATGGAACAACAATCTCCCGCTGGCCATGCCCATGAAAAAGTATCAGCAGCAGGATGACTGCGCTACCCTGGCCACTCAAGTGCCATTCGCCCAGACAATCTCTGCTAGTGCTACAGTTCGTTTGCAAAAATACTCGGAAAGTGTTCCTCTGTTGAAACCCCATTATATCGCATGCACACGCAACCGTGCGTTCACAAGCAATTCGCGCGAATCAACGGTAATTCATCTCACCTCAGGTTCTTCAATATCGGTGTTCCTGGAAGCTTGCGGTCCGTTCCATTCCCTGCAATTCCACCATCTTTCGTTCCACACCTCGCTCACTCTACCCGGCTAGGCTGGGCAGCAGTCGGTCTGTGCTGTGCTGTGAGCGAGCTTCCTCCCTACCCTACCCCTCCTCCCCAGCCACCGTGACATCAGAGGGGGATTACAAACAATGCAAAAAGCATCTTTAAATGGGGGGATTTTTGTCCAGCACTGGATGGCCGCTTCAGCGGTCTTGAAAGGCTTATATTGTCTTCAACTAGAGTACACACATTTCTGGTCCGTTTCACATATCCATGCTATATTGCATGTGAGTTCAATTTTACCCCATTATTCTTGTCAGTTCTGTACTTAGTCATGGGGAAACAACTTGATTCAATTTATAGGCTGTCATGTGATGTCCAAACATTTAGCTGGATAGGCACACGTGAAAGAGAAGTATTCTATGGCAATGGAATAGCAAGGAAGTTTTAGTCAGAGATGTAAATAAATAGTTTACCATCACCTACATGTTTATTACGTAATTTCCACCTACTACCCATTCTTCACCTATTTTACCTCTCAGGTACTGACAAAGTTGTATATTCCAGATGAGCTTTATTAAGCTTGGTAAGCAGTTGATAAAAACTATTTATGTTGAAACAGTGTATAGAATTAATTGTATTACTCTATAAATAGACACAGAAATAATCAAAGATGAGCTGCTAGGCATATTAACATTTGTCACACCCTCCAAAAACAATTTTACAATAAATTAGAAAAAGTACAAAGAAAGTAAGAAGCTACATTATCTTTTAAAAACTAAATGAACCTTTATAAAAAATAATGATTCTGTATATAAACTCAGCAAAAAAAGAAACGTCCCTTTTTCAGGACCCTGTCTTTCAAAGATATTTCGTAAAATTCCAAATAACTTCACAGATCTTCATTGTAAAGGGTTTAACCATTGTTTCCCATGTTCAATGAACCATAAACAATTAATGAACATGCACCTGTGGAACGGTCGTTAAGACACTAAAGAGGCCTTTCTACTGACTCTGGAAAAACACCAAAAGAAAGATGCCCAGGATTCCTGCTCATCTGTGTGAATGTGCCTTAGGCATGCTGCAAGGAGGCATGAGGACTGCAGATATGGCCAGGGCAATAAATTGCAATGTCCGTACCTTGAGACGCCTAAGACAGCGCTACAGGGAGACAGGACGGACAGCTGATCGTCCTCACAGTGGCAGACCACGTGTAACAACACCTGCACAGGATCGGTACATCCGAACATCACACCTGCGGGACAGGTATAGGATGGCAACAAAAACTGCCCGAGTTACACCAGGAATGCACAATCCCTCCATCAGTACTCAGACTGTCCGCAATAGGCTGAGAGAGGCTGGACCGAGGGCTGTAGGCCTGTTGTAAGGCAGGTCCTCACCAGACACCGGCAACAACGTCGCCTATGGGTACAAACCCACCATCGCTGGACCAGACAGGACTGGAAAAAAGTACTCTTCACTGACGAGTCGCGGTTTTGTCTCACCAGGGGTGATGGTCGGATTCGCATTTATCGTCGAAGGAATGAGCGTTACACCGAGGCTTGTACTCTGGAGCGGGATCGATTTGGAGGTGGAGGGTCCGTCATGGTCTGGGGCGGTGTGTCACAGCATCATCGGACTGAGCTTGTTGTCATTGCAGGCAATCTCAACGCTGTGCGTTACAGGGAAGACATCCTCCTTTTCATGTGGTACCCTTCCTGCAGGCTCATCCTGACATGACCCTCCAGCATGACAACGCCACCAGCCATACTGTTCGTTCTGTACGTGATTTACCGCAAGACAGGAATGTCAGTGTTCTGCCATGGCCAGCGAAGAGCCCGGATCTCAATCCCATTGAGCACGTCTGGGACCTGTTGGATCGGAGGGTGAGGGCTAGGGCCATTCCCCGGAGAAATGTTCAGGAACTTGCAGGTACCTTGGTGGACGAGTGGGGTAACATCTCACAGCAATAACTGCCAAATCTGGTGCAGTCCATGAGGAGATGCACTGCAGTACTTAATGCAGCTGGTGGCCTCACCAGATACTGACTGTTACTTTTGATTTTGACCCCCCCTTTGTCCAGGGATACACATTATTCAATTTCTGTTAGTCACATGTTTGTGGAACTTGTACAGTTTATGTCTCAGTTGTTGAATCTTGTTATGTTCATACAAATATTTACACGTTAAGTTTGCTGAAAATTAACGCAGTTGACAGTGAGATGACGTGTATTTTTTTGCTGAGTTTATGTATAATTCCTATATTCTAACGTTTGTGTTCTAATGTCTGTAAGTAGGCCTAGTATGCAATACAACAAACCCATGTGGTAAAAAGAGTAAGGATATGCTTGCATTCATTCATTCAAAAGACATAATGAAAACTACTCAATGACAGCTAACAATTGACAGCTCAGAGAAAACTAAAACAACAAAAACAAATGTAGCTTTGATAGTTTGATAAATGATTTTCATCATTCAGGACACAGTGGTTTTGAGATGAGAAGGGTCTCTTACATAATGCTTAGGTTATATATTGTCTTCTTAATTATTCCAAACATAGGTAACAGAGAGAACATGGTAGTAGTAGTAGTAGGAGTTAAATGGAAGCCCTCGCAGTGAACTAAAAACAAGAGTGCCTTCGGCAGGGCAGACGTATGGCCGACACACTGCACACAGTTCCAAATGAAGTGATAGAAGGTAAGGCTGCATTTGAACTCTTTCTGCAATGATCTCCAATAGTACAGACACGGTGGCTGTTCCAATATCCACCTACAACAGTCATGATGTGTTTCCCAGCTTGTGTGACTGATGACTTCTTCACACATTACTGCCCCTACTATCTGCCCCTAAAACACACTGGATCTACATCACCTTAGTACTGTGTACAGCTGTTGCCATAGGCTGTTATGAGCTGCTTTGTCTGTTCACAGTGGCATTATGAATGTTTTATGAATGCTTGTCTAGGCCTATGTCTCAAGCGTGTCTAGCTAAGCCTCTTGGGAACGTTATACAGTTGGAAGTTGATTGTTATGTTGTGCTACAAGCGCTAAAGAGCCTGCCCCTGCTCCTTCCACTCAAAACGTCAGTTTGGTTTTTGATCCATTTGAGCTCTGTCACATTTTGTTATGCGGCAGCCGTGAAGAGAATACTTCAGTGGCAACTACCAAGCTCTCTCCAAGCTTGTTTGTTTGTCTGTCTGTGTTGACATTGCCTCCCTCGGCCACATGCTTCATACCAGTGCCTGTTCTGATCACATTACAGATACACACAACAGTAGCCTAAGCCTGTATTCATAAAGTGTCTTGAAGTAGGGGAGCTGATCTAGGATCAGGTCCCTCCTATCCATATAATATGATTTATTATGATCAAAGACAAAACTGATCCTAGATCAGGACTACTAGATACGCTTTGTGCATACTGGCCCTGTTAAGTAGCACCTCGACGAGAGGGCTCAGACACCTAACAGAAATACAAGTCTGTCTCTAATACAAATGGAAACGGTTTTCCAACCTACTCTATAGCAGTATCCCTCCCTATCCGACAGAGAATCTGACCTGCCTGCCCTGTGGGCAGTGGCTCAGACACATAATACAGTATTGTATAATAACCACTTTGACAAATGAACTGGTGTGACTTAGGGGCAGATCTGAGGGAGAATGCATCTAAGATAAGAGAGAGGTTAACTGGAGGTTAGAGTAGGGGAACTATCCCTTTAAGAGGAGATACATAGGTGGTGAAGTATCGATGTAAGAGAAGACAGAAAAGTGAACTATTCATTTAAAGCAATAATCTTAGACTTGATTCAGCCTAATTTAGCCCTGCCACTTAAAAGGTATAGTTCACCCAAATTACATAATTTTCAAATCCACTATAAGTGACTTTGTTGAGCTTCACAATCAATTTCAGATTGTTTCAGATGATTTAGACAGGATGCGTGAAAAAAAGCTAATATCGGTCCAATGACTTAACTGGGATTTGTGCCACAAAAGTTACAATGTTAGCATGTGGAAACAGTTCCAGGGAAACTAAACCAAAGCATGGATTGCTGTCATACCCTGTAAGCAGTCTATGGATAAGGTAAGGAAACCAATGTTTCATTTTGTAATTTGGTTAAACTATCCCTTTAAACTGAGATGGGGCTGGAAAATGTTAATTACGAAACACAGCTGCAAATATAACATTTGCACCTTACAGAAAATAATACAGAAAAAGCCCAATGTTCATCAGAGCTGCTCCTCTATAAAATATTGATCTATTAGTCTAAGACAAATAAAGGGTGGAAGAATTGTTCTGCCGTTGTAATTATTATCATGTTCATAGTGGTTTGTGCAACTGAACAAATTACATTTACAAAAGGTACAGGACAGGGGCCCTTTCTTACAAAATGTAACCCTACCTGAATATGTACCGTCTGAGTATGTGTCAGTCTAAAGATATGTTCTGTGAATATACAGGTTAGGGAATGTAATGTCATCCTTATAAAACACAAACTTAGATGATTTACCTTGAGATAATGTAACAAGTATCATTGTAACACTACCAAAAGATAGGTCTTTATACCGTATTTACCATAGAGTAACCTATTATCTGGTTATAATACTTATTACAGGAGCCATAGCGCAGTGTTTGATTGAAAACCTCAAGTATATACTGTAGGTTGAGAAAAATGAGCAGAGAATGGATCAAAAACATCTCTTAATGTGTATAATCCTATAAAGGGATAGATCGGTATTTTGGCAATGAAGCCCTTTGTGTACTACCCCAGTCATTTGAACTCGTGTATACAATTTTTATGTCTCTGTGTTCAGTTTGAAGGAAGTTGCTAACTAGCAGTTCCAGTCATTTCGCAAACTTCCAGTCAATGCGCAAATGCTAGTTAGCATTGGCTCATAAAACTACCCCTAACTTCCTGCATTCTGGACGCAGAGACATACAAATGGTATCCACAAGTTTGTCTGACTCAAAATCCCAAACTATCCCTTTAATGTTATGTGCTGAACTGAGACTCCATTCTATCCATGAATCCTATTTCTATGGAGATAGTGCTGTAAACATAAAATAAACTCTTCCTACACAATGCTTTCACTGACTCCTAATGACAACAAGCTTTAAATCATACGCCTATAATACCCAGATCAGTGGGTCTGTGAGATATGAGGGGTACACAACAAAGCAGGTCAATGAGTTAGCCAGCTAACTTGCCTAACAATTTTTTTTTTTTCATGTTTTACAAAGATATGTTTGAAACGGACATGGTCTAAATTAGTCAACAACCAGAAACACATATCTAAGTTTAGCTTTCTCAATGGACCAGAAAATCAATAGCTATTTCTGGTTGTTAATTGAAGTTAGCTGGCTAACTCATTGATCCTGCTTTGTAGTAAACCCCATTGGACTGAAAAGCTGTCAAGTTAGTGGGAGCCAGGGAAGAAAGATCAAAAACACTGAAACATCAAAAACATTGAATGAGAGCAGCTGCCTCGCCCTTGATGCTGTTGGCCCAAAGAAAGGCGGCCATTTTGAATGCTGTGCTGAATGAGAGGCATTCAGGCCAGTTATTGCCGGTTACATACATTACATAATCAAAAGTATGTGGACACCTGCTCGTCGAGCATCTCATTCCAAAATCATGGGCATTAATATGGAGTTGGTCCCCCCTTTGCTGCTACAACAGACTCCACTCTTCTGGGAAGGTGTATATATAGTTGTGCTGTCATGTCAACTCCTTGTCACTCATTGTCATGCCAAAAAAAACATTGTTTGGATTGACAAGGACAGCAATGGAGTATACAAGAGAACAAACAGATCTGGTACTATTGTTGAGCAATAATGCATGCCATCAGCCAGGGCTTGTATTCATAAAGAGTAGGGAAGTGCATCTTTCCCTTTCAATTTCAATTCGATACGTATCTAGATCTGTTTTAGCTGACTTCTCTGTATGTGTGCCAGGGTTTCCGTTAGCCGGTAATTGGCCGATAAATGGCGATATATAAAACTGTTCCCGCCCGAGAGAGATAAAACCGATAGCAAAATAATTATTTTAATTAATTTATGGAAATATTAGTCAACAAATTTGACCATCATGTTTATCGGTCTATGAGTTAATTTGCATAATTTTGTGGAATTAAATTGGCCTGTGTGTATTTTCATTAGTCAGCCTATTTTGAGCGGGACTTCTACTGCTGGAGTAAAACATGTGCTTTTATAAGCCCATTCATTGCTCAACAATTCAAAATGCAATCGTGTGTTAAAAATCGTTTTGGTGCACGATTAAAAGAGCTACTATTTTTATTTCTCAACTGGTAATTGAAGCACACCGCCCATTCAAGTGCAGGTAACAAGCTGTCAAGCGCGTCACCCACCACCTCACAATGTGAGCTGGAGGCAGTATGCATTTTGAAAACATACTTAATTTTTTGATACCTGAATGTTCTATTTCATATTATCAAGCATGTCTTACCTTTTTTCAAAGTAGTCTATAGGCAAAATCTGACCATGGAAATATGGAGGTAATTATTTTCTAAAGATTTCATAAAGTAATATCGGAATTAACCCTTTTTTTTTGTTTGTTTACTACATGATTCCATATATGTTAGTTCATAGTTTTGATGTCTTCACTATTATTCTACAATGTAGAAAATAGTAAAAATAAAGAAAACCCCTTGAATGAATAGGTGTTCTAAAACTTTTGAATGGTAGTGTATGTAATGAGGAATTGATAAACCATAAATAACCAAAGGACAATCAATTCACACAATGATCTCACATTAGTTGACTTTTAACATTGAGATTTTTAGCATTTTAAGGGAGACTGGTGGGCATCTACTACCTCACTATCAGATTAGGGGGAGGGGGCAATGTATGCTTTTTTCTCCCCACACTTTTGATTTTAAATCACCATCAACCACTTGTCATTTTTCCAGATTAAAAGTGTTTGAGCTAGTAATGTATCAATATATATGAATGTATAGCACAACTTTGGATTTCACCCGTCTCAAAATGACTGGTTTTGATCGTTTGGAAGTTTTTAGGGAGCGACCTCCTCCTGCTTCGACCATGCAGTGATTGCAGTCCTCATTATGAAATGATCAACTTCACCCTGTAAAACTACCAAAACTATTGCTGATGGGTACATTACAGGGACATTGTTTTTCTGCAGTTCTCATTTGTTGCTCATATGGTAAGTAAATATTTTCTTCCATGAGAAATATAAGGAAAGCTATTACTGATGCCAGTGAAGACTAGCTAATTTCCCCCCAACATCGGACACCCCCTAACTTCGAACGCTCTCTAGCGGTTGGAGGATTAAATCACTTCAAGCTCAACATTTAAATGGCCTAGAAAATAAAAGCACGTTTTGTGACTAAAGACACCCTTCTAGCTAGCTGACCACCAATTTTCATTGCAGTTTATGTGTTCCTCCTCTCTACAGGAGGGCGCACCGGGCTACGCAATGACAAGTTGACAGGCAAGACATTTTTTTTTTTACTGGAAGGCTAGCCAACTAATCAACTAGCTAGTAAACACTTCAGATACGAGGTTGGTGTCTTTAAAAAAAAAAAAAAAGATATATCTTGTAATTGAACAAAATAGTAATGTGGCCAATAACTGGGGACCGTATGCCGATAATACGGGATGTATTTTTTTGTTGCTAAACCGCTTATCAGAAATATGATAGTATTTCCACTGAAATGTCAAACATGCTAATTGCTAACCCGTTAGCTAACATTTTTACTACACCAATAATCACAAAACATTGATGGCTTGATCACAAGATAACACTGTTGAAGGTAATATATTTCTTAAATGATGTTGAATATGCAGATTATACGGGGTGCTACGCTACTATGAACCTCAGCTAGCGTAGTCGGTTGTACTGATTTTAAACATGATTTTTATTGTTTAAAAAATAGTCAATTACTATTTACCTGTGAATAAATTCATGAAACGGAGAATGGATTACATTTTTGTACGGAGGTCAAT